>NW_026535929.1:0-600000 GCF_028551555.1 Melozone crissalis
GGTCAGGTACTGTTTTCTCTCAGTTGGCAAGCTGCGCACACAATCGCAGTGTTGTACAGCTTGTTTCATCACCTTTGCGAAGTTGCCGCTCTCTCCGGCTCCCGGAGACGAAGAAGCTGCTTCTTCGCGCAAAGACGATTCTGCCGCTCACAGTGCTCTGCGGTGTGCGCCTTCTGCCGAAAGAGGCCCGGGAGCGGTGCTTAGCTCTGCAGAGCACCGTACCTTCGTCTTTATCCTCTCTTCTCGTCTACATGTTAGCAAAAAGCTTTTCCAATCTGTCTGGCAAAGAGAAACTGTGCCAGCACAAAAAACATCTCCCATCGTGTTCTAGAGGCTGCACGGAGGTCTGCCGAGTGTTTTGCAAGAAGAGAAAGAAAGTTGTCCAAAACAGCTTGCAATCGAATGTTCATGTGAATAGAAAAGGCAGGAGAGTGGTCAGGTACTGTTTTCTCTCAGTTGGCAAGCTGCGCACACAATCGCAGTGTTGTACAGCTTGTTTCATCCCCTTTGCGAAGGTGCCGCTCTCTCCGGCTCCCGGAGACGAAGAAGCTGCTTCTTCGCGCAAAGACGATTCTGCCGCTCACAGTGCTCTGCGGTGTGCGCCTTCTGCCGAAAGAGGCCCGGGAGCGGTGCTTAGCTCTGCAGAGCACCGTACCTTCGTCTTTAGCCTCTCTTCTCGTCTACATCTTAGCAAAAAGCTTTTCCACTCTGTCTGGCAAGGAGAAAGTGTGCCAGCACAAAAAACATCTCCCACCGTGTTCTAGAGGCTGCACGGAGGTCTGCCGAGTGTTTTGCAAGAAGAGAAAGAAAGTTGTCCAAAACAGCTTGCAATCGAATGTTCATGTGATTAGAAAAGGCAGGAGAGTGTTCAGGTACTGTTTTCTCTCAGTTGGCAAGCTGCGCACACAATCGCAGTGTTGTACAGCTTGTTTCATCACCTTTGCGAAGCTGCCGCTCTCTCCGGCTCCCGGAGACGAAGAAGCTGCTTCTTCGCGCAAAGACGATTCTGCCGCTCACAGTGCTCTGCGGTGTGCGCCTTCTGCCGAAAGAAGTCCGGGAGCGGTGCTTAGCTCTGCAGAGCACCGTACCTTCGTCTTTAGCCTCTCTTCTCGTCTACATCTTAGCAAAAAGCTTTTCCACTCTGTCTGGCAAGGAGAAACTGTGCCAGCACAAAAAACATCTCCCATCGTGTTCTAGAGGCTGCACGGAGGTCTGCCGAGTGTTTTGCAAGAAGAGAAAGAAAGTTGTCCAAAACAGCTTGCAATCGAATGTTCATGTGAATAGAAAAGGCAGGAGAGTGGTCAGGTACTGTTTTCTCTCACTTGGCAAGCTGCGCACACAATCGCAGTGTTGTACAGCTTGTTTCATCACCTTTGCGAAGCTGCCGCTCTCTCCGGCTCCCGGAGACGAAGAAGCTGCTTCTTCGCGCAAAGACGATTCTGCCGCTCACAGTGCTCTGCAGTGTGTGTCTTCTGCCGAAAGAGGCCCGGGAGCTGTGCTTAGCTCTGCAGAGCACCGTACCTTCGTCTTTAGCCTCTCTTCTCGTCTACATCTTAGCAAAAAGCTTTTCCACTCTGTCTGGCAAGGAGAAACTTTGCCAGCACAGAAAACATCTCCCATCATGTTCTAGAAGCTGCACGGAGGTCCGCAGAGTGTTTTGCAAGAAGAGAAAGAAAGTTGTCCAAAACAGCTTGCAATCGAATGTTCATGTGAATAGAAAACGCAGGAGAGTGGTCAGGTACTGTTTTCTCTCAGTTGGCAAGCTGCGCACACAATCGCAGTGTGGTACAGCTTGTTTCATCACCTTTGCGAAGCTGCCGCTCTCTCCGGCTCCCGGAGACGAAGAAGCTGCTTCTTCGCGCAAAGACGATTCTGCCGCTCACAGTGCTCTGCGGTGTGCGCCTTCTGCCGAAAGAGGCCCGGGAGCGGTGCTTAGCTCTGCAGAGCACCGTACCTTCGTCTTTAGCCTCTCTTCTCGTCTACATCTTAGCAAAAAGCTTTTCCACTCTGTCTGGCAAGGAGAAACTGTGCCAGCACAAAAAACATCTCCCATCGTGTTCTAGCGGCTGCACGGAGGTCTGCAGAGTGTTTTGCAAGAAGAGAAAGAAAGTTGTCCTAAACAGCTTGCAATCGAATGTTCAAGTGAATAGAAAATGCAGGAGAGTGGTCAGGTACTGTTTTCTCTCAGTTGGCAAGCTGCGCACACAATCGCAGTGTTGTACAGCTTGTTTCATCACCTTTGCGAAGTTGCCGCTCTCTCCGGCTCCCGGAGACGAAGAAGCTGCTTCTTCGCGCAAAGACGATTCTGCAGCTCACAGTGCTCTGCGGTGTGCGCCTTCTGCCGAAAGAGGCCCGGGAGCGGTGCTTAGCTCTGCAGAGCACCGTACCTTCGTCTTTATCCTCTCTTCTCGTCTACATGTTAGCAAAAAGCTTTTCCAATCTGTCTGGCAAAGAGAAACTGTGCCAGCACAAAAAACATCTCCCATCGTGTTCTAGAGGCTGCACGGAGGTCTGCCGAGTGTTTTGCAAGAAGAGAAAGAAAGTTGTCCAAAACAGCTTGCAATCGAATGTTCATGTGAATAGAAAAGGCAGGAGAGTGGTCAGGTACTGTTTTCTCTCAGTTGGCAAGCTGCGCACACAATCGCAGTGTTGTACAGCTTGTTTCATCCCCTTTGCGAACTTGCCGCTCTCTCCGGCTCCCGGAGACGAAGAAGCTGCTTCTTCGCGCAAAGACGATTCTGCCGCTCACAGTGCTCTGCGGTGTGCGCCTTCTTCCGAAAGAGGCCCGGGAGCGGTGCTTAGCTCTGCAGAGCACCGTACCTTCGTCTTTAGCCTCTCTTCTCGTCTACATCTTAGCAAAAAGCTTTTCCACTCTGTCTGGCAAGGAGGAAGTGTGCCAGCACAAAAAACATCTCCCATCGTGTTCTAGAGGCTGCACGGAGGTCTGCCGAGTGTTTTGCAAGAAGAGAAAGAAAGTTGTCCAAAACAGCTTGCAATCGAATGTTCATGTGAATAGAAAAGGCAGGAGAGTGGTCAGGTGCTGTTTTCTCTCAGTTGGCAAGCTGCGCACACAATCGCAGTGTTGTACAGCTTGTTTCATCACCTTTGCGAACTTGCCGCTCTCTCCGGCTCCCGGAGACGAAGAAGTTGCTTCTTCGCGCAAAGACGATTCTGCCGCTCACAGTGCTCTGCGGTGTACGCCTTCTGCCGAAAGAGGCCCGGGAGCTGTGCTTAGCTCTGCAGAGAACCGTACCTTCGTCTTTAGCCTCTCTTCTCGTCTACATCTTAGCAAAAAGCTTTTTCACTCTGTCTGGCAAGGAGGAAGTGTGCCAGCACAAAAAACATCTCCCATCGTGTTCTAGAGTCTGCACGGAGGTCTGCCGAGTGTTTTGCAAGAAGAGAAAGAAAGTTGTCCAAAACAGCTTCCAATCGAATGTTCATGTGAATAGAAAAGGCAGGAGAGTGGTCGGGTACTGTTTTCTCTCAGTTGGCAAGCTGCGCACACAATCGCAGTGTTGTACAGCTTGTTTCATCATCTTTGCAAAGTTGCCGCTCTCTCCGGCTCCCGGAGACGAAGAAGCTGCTTCTTCGCGCAAAGACGATTCTGCCGCTCACAGTGCTCTGCGGTGTGCACATTATGCCGAAAGAGATCCGGGAGCGGTGCTTAGATCTGCAGAGCACCGTACCTTCGTCTTTAGCCTCTCTTCTCGTCTACATCTTAGCAAAAAGCTTTTCCACTCTGTCTGGCAAGGAGAAACTGTGCCAGCACAAAAAACATCTCCCATCGTGTTCTAGAGGCTGCACGGAGGTCTGCCGAGTGTTTTGCAAGAAGAGAAAGAAAGTTGTCCAAAACAGCTTGCAATCGAATGTTCATGTGATTAGAAAAGGCAGGAGAGTGGTCAGGTACTGTTTTCTCTCAGTTGACAAGCTGCGCACACAATCGCAGTGTTGTACAGCTTGTTTCATCACCTTTGCGAAGTTGCCGCTCTCTCCGGCTCCCGGAGACGAAGAAGCTGCTTCATCGCGCAAAGACGATTCTGCCGCTCACAGTGCTCTGCAGTGTGTGTCTTCTGCCGAAAGAGGCCCGGGAGCTGTGCTTAGCTCTGCAGAGCACCGTACCTTCGTCTTTAGCCTCTCTTCTCGTCTACATCTTAGCAAAAAGCTTTTCCACTCTGTCTGGCAAGGAGAAACTTTGCCAGCACAGAAAACATCTCGCATCGTGTTCTAGAAGTTGCACGGAGGTTCGCAGAGTGTTTTGCAAGAAGAGAAAGAAAGTTGTCCAAAACAGCTTGCAATCGAATGTTCATGTGAATAGAAAAGGCAGAAGAGTGGTCAGGTACTGTTTTCTCTCAGTTGGCAAACTGCGCACACAATCGCAGTGTTGTACAGCTTGTTTCATCACCTTTGCGAACCTGCCGCTCTCTCCGGCTCCCGGAGACGAAGAAGCTGCTTCTTCGCGCAAAGACGATTCTGCCGCTCACAGTGCTCTGCGGTGTGCGCCTTCTGCCGAAAGAGGCCCGGGAGCGGTGCTTAGCTCTGCAGAGCACCGTACCTTCGTCTTTAGCCTCTCTTCTTGTCTACATCTTAGCTAAAATTTTTTCCACTCTGTCTGGCAAGGAGAAACTGTGCCAGCACAAAAAACATCTCCCATCGTGTTCTAGAGGCTGCACGGACGTCTGCCGAGTGTTTTGCAAGAAGAGAAAGAAAATTGTTCAAAACAGCTTGCAATCGAATGTTCATGTGAATAGAAAAGGCAGGAGAGTGGTCAGGTACTGTTTTCTCTCTGTTGGGAAGCTGCGCACACAATCGCAGTGTTGTACAGCTTGTTTCATCACCTTTGCGAAGCTGCCGCTCTCTCCGGCTCCCGGAGACGAAGAAGCTGCTTCTTCGCGCAAAGACGATTCTGCCGCTCACAGTGCTCTGCGGTGTGCGCCTTCTGCCGAAAGAGATCCGGGAGCGGTGCTTAGCTCTGCAGAGCACCGTACCTTCGTCTTTAGCCTCTCTTCTCGTCTACATCTTAGCAAAAAGCTTTTCCACTCTGTCTGGCAAGGAGAAACTGTGCCAGCACAAAAAACATCTCCCACCGTGTTCTAGAGGCTGCACGGAGGTCTGCCGAGTGTTTTGCAAGAAGAGAAAGAAAGTTGTCCAAAACAGCTTGCAATCGAATGTTCATGTGATTAGAAAAGGCAGGAGAGTGTTCAGGTACTGTTTTCTCTCAGTTGGCAAGCTGCGCACACAATCGCAGTGTTGTACAGCTTGTTTCATCACCTTTGCGAAGCTGCCGCTCTCTCCGGCTCCCGGAGACGAAGAAGCTGCTTCTTCGCGCAAAGACGATTCTGCCGCTCACAGTGCTCTGCGGTGTGCGCCTTCTGCCGAAAGAGGCCCGGGAGCGGTGCTTAGCTCTGCAGAGCACCGTACCTTCGTCTTTAGCCTCTCTTCTCGTCTACATCTTAGCAAAAAGCTTTTCCACTCTGTCTGGCAAGGAGAAACTGTGCCAGCACACAAAACATCTCCCATCCTGTTCTAGAGGCTGCACGGAGGTCTGCCGAGTGTTTTGCAAGAAGAGAAAGAAAGTTGTCCAAAACAGCTTGCAATCGAATGTTCATGTGAATAGAAAAGGCAGGAGAGTGGTCAGGTACTGTTTTCTCTCACTTGGCAAGCTGCGCACACAATCGCAGTGTTGTACAGCTTGTTTCATCACCTTTGCGAAGCTGCCGCTCTCTCCGGCTCCCGGAGACGAAGAAGCTGCTTCTTCGCGCAAAGACGATTCTGCCGCTCACAGTGCTCTGCAGTGTGTGTCTTCTGCCGAAAGAGGCCCGGGAGCTGTGCTTAGCTCTGCAGAGCACCGTACCTTCGTCTTTAGCCTCTCTTCTCGTCTACATCTTAGCAAAAAGCTTTTCCACTCTGTCTGGCAAGGAGAAACTTTGCCAGCACAGAAAACATCTCCCATCATGTTCTAGAAGCTGCACGGAGGTCCGCAGAGTGTTTTGCAAGAAGAGAAAGAAAGTTGTCCAAAACAGCTTGCAATCGAATGTTCATGTGAATAGAAAACGCAGGAGAGTGGTCAGGTACTGTTTTCTCTCAGTTGGCAAGCTGCGCACACAATCGCAGTGTTGTACAGCTTGTTTCATCACCTTTGCGAAGCTGCCGCTCTCTCCGGCTCCCGGAGACGAAGAAGCTGCTTCTTCGCGCAAAGACGATTCTGCCGCTCACAGTGCTCTGCGGTGTGCGCCTTCTGCCGAAAGAGGCCCGGGAGCGGTGCTTAGCTCTGCAGAGCACTGTACCTTCGTCTTTAGCCTCTCTTCTCGTCTACATCTTAGCAAAAAGCTTTTCCACTCTGTCTGGCAAGGAGAAACTGTGCCAGCACAAAAAACATCTCCCATCGTGTTCTAGCGGCTGCACGGAGGTCTGCAGAGTGTTTTGCAAGAAGAGAAAGAAAGTTGTCCAAAACAGCTTGCAATCGAATGTTCAAGTGAATAGAAAATGCAGGAGAGTGGTCAGGTACTGTTTTCTCTCAGTTGGCAAGCTGCGCACACAATCGCAGTGTTGTACAGCTTGTTTCATCACCTTTGCGAAGTTGCCGCTCTCTCCGGCTCCCGGAGACGAAGAAGCTGCTTCTTCGCGCAAAGACGATTCTGCCGCTCACAGTGCTCTGCGGTGTGCGCCTTCTGCCGAAAGAGGCCCGGGAGCGGTGCTTAGCTCTGCAGAGCACCGTACCTTCGTCTTTATCCTCTCTTCTCGTCTACATGTTAGCAAAAAGCTTTTCCAATCTGTCTGGCAAGGAGAAACTGTGCCAGCACAGAAAACATCTCCCATCATATTCTAGAAGCTGCATGGAGGTCTGCCGAGTGTTTTGCAAGAAGAGAAAGAAAGTTGTCCAAAACAGCTTGCAATCGAATGTTCATGTGAATAGAAAAGGCAGGAGAGTGGTCAGGTACTGTTTTCTCTCACTTGGCAAGCTGCGCACACAATCGCAGTGTTGTACAGCTTGTTTCATCCCCTTTGCGAACTTGCCGCTCTCTCCGGCTCCCGGAGACGAAGAAGCTGCTTCTTCGCGCAAAGACGATTCTGCCGCTCACAGTGCTCTGCGGTGTGCGCCTTCTTCCGAAAGAGGCCCGGGAGCGGTGCTTAGCTCTGCAGAGCACCGTACCTTCGTCTTTAGCCTCTCTTCTCGTCTACATCTTAGCAAAAAGCTTTTCCACTCTGTCTGGCAAGGAGGAAGTGTGCCAGCACAAAAAACATCTCCCATCGTGTTCTAGAGGCTGCACGGAGGTCTGCCGAGTGTTTTGCAAGAAGAGAAAGAAAGTTGTCCAAAACAGCTTGCAATCGAATGTTCATGTGAATAGAAAAGGCAGGAGAGTGGTCAGGTACAGTTTTCTCTCAGTTGGCAATCTGCGCACACAATCGCAGTGTTGTACAGCTTGTTTCATCACCTTTGCGAACTTGCCGCTCTCTCCGGCTCCCGGAGGCGAAGAAGCTGCTTCTTCGCGCAAAGACGATTCTGCCGCTCACAGTGCTCTGCGGTGTGCGCCTTCTGCCGAAAGAGGCCCAGGAGCGGTGCTTAGCTCTGCAGAGCACCGTACCTTCGTCTCTAGCCTCTCTTCTCGTCTACATCTTAGCAAAAATCTTTTCCACTCTGTCTGGCAAGGAGAAACTGTGCCAGCACACAAAACATCTCCCATCGTGTTCTCGAGGCTGCACGGAGGTCTGCCGAGTGTTTTGCAAGAAGAGAAAGAAAGTTGTCCAAAACAGCTTGCAATCGAATGTTCATGTGAATAGAAAAGGCAGGAGAGTGGTCAGGTACTGTTTTTTCTCAGTTGGCAAACTGCGCACACAATCGCAGTGTTGTAAAGCTTGTTTCATCACCTTTGCCAAGTTGCCGCTCTCTCCGGCTCCCGGAGACGAAGAAGCTGCTTTTTCGCGCAAAGACGATTCTGCCGCTCACAGTGCCCTGCAGTGTGTGTCTTCTGCCGAAAGAGGCCCGGGAGCTGTGCTTAGCTCTGCAGAGCACCGTACCTTCGTCTTTAGCCTCTCTTCTCGTCTACATCTTAGCAAAAAGCTTTTCCACTCTGTCTGGCAAGGAGAAACTGTGCCAGCACAGAAAACATCTCCCATCGTTTTCTAGAGGCTGCACGGAGGTCTGCCGAGTGTTTTGCAAGAAGAGAAAGAAAGTTGTCCAAAACAGCTTGCAATCGAATGTTCATGTGAATAGAAAAGGCAGGAGAGTGGTCAGGTACTGTTTTCTCTCAGTTGGCAAGCTGCGCACACAATCGCATTGTTGTACAGCTTGTTTTATCACCATTGCGAACCTGCCGCTCTCTCCGGCTCCCGGAGACGAAGAAGCTGCTTCTTTGCGCAAAGACGATTCTGCCGCTCACAGTGTTCAGCGGTGTGCGCCTTCTGCCGAAAGAGGCCCGGGAGCTGTGCTTAGCTCTGCAGAGCACCATACCTGCTTCTTTAGCTTCTCTTCTCGTCTACATCTTAGCAAAAAGCTTTTCCACTCTGTCTGGCAAGGAGAAACTGTGCCAGCACAAAAAACATCTCCCATCGTGTTCTAGAGGCTGCACGCAGGTCTGCCGAGTATTTTGCAAGAAGAGAAAGAAAGTTGTCCAAAACAGCTTCCAATCGAATGTTCATGTGAATAGAAAAGGCAGGAGAGTGGTCAGGTACTGTTTTCTCTCAGTTGGCAAGCTGCGCACACAATCGCAGTGTTGTACAGCTTGTTTCATCACCTTTGCGAAGCTGCCGCTCTCTCCGGCTCCCGGAGACGAAGAAGCTGCTTCTTCGCGCAAAGACGGTTCTGCCGCTCACAGTGCTCTGCAGTGTGTGTCTACTGCCGAAAGAGGCCCGGGAGCGGTGCTTAGCTCTGCAGAGCACCGTACCTTCGTCTTTAGCCTCTCTTCTCGTCTACATCTTAGCAAAAAGCTTTTCCACTCTGTCTGGCAAGGAGAAACTGTGCCAGCACAAAAAGCAACTCCCATCGTGTTCTAGAGGCTGCACGGAGGTCTGCCGAGTGTTTTGCAAGAAGAGAAAGAAAGTTGTCCAAAACAGCTTGCAATCGAATGTTCATGTGATTAGAAAAGGCAGGAGAGTGGTCAGGTACTGTTTTCTCTCAGTTGGCAATCTGCGCACACAATCGCAGTGTTGTACAGCTTGTTTCATCACCTTTGCGAACTTGCCGCTCTCTCCGGCTCCCGGAGACGAAGAAGCTGCTTCTTCGCGCAAAGACGATTCTGCCGCTCACAGTGCTCAGCGGTGTGCGCCTTCTGCCGAAAGAGATCCGGGAGCTGTGCTTAGCTCTGCAGAGCACCGTACCTTCGTCTTTAGCCTCTCTTCTCGTCTACATCTTAGCAAAAAGCTTTTCCACACTGTCTGGCAAGGAGAAACTGTGCCAGCACAAAAAACATCTCCCATCGTGTTCTAGAGGCTGCACGGAGGTCTGCCCAGTGTTTTGCAAGAAGAGAAAGAAAGTTGTCCAAAACAGCTTGCAATCGAATGTTCATGTGAATAGAAAAGGCAGGAGAGTGGTCAGGTACTGTTTTCTCTCAGTTGGCAAGCTGCGCACACAATCGCAGTGTTGTACAGCTTGTTTCATCACCTTTGCGAAGCTGCCGCTCTCTCCGGCTCCCGGAGACGAAGAAGTTGCTTCTTTGTGCAAAGACGATTCTGCCGCTCACCGTGCTCTGCGGTGTGCGCCTTCTGCCGAAAGAGGTCCGGGAGCGGTGCTTAGCTCTGCAGAGCACCGTACCTTCGTCTTTAGCCTCTCTTCTCGTCTACATCTTAGCAAAAAGCTTTTCCACTCTGTCTGGCAAGGAGAAACTGTGCCAGCACAAAAAACATCTCCCATCGTGTTCTAGAAGCTGCACGGAGGTCTGCCGAGTGTTTTGCAAGAAGAGAAAGAAAGTTGTCCAAAACAGCTTCCAATCGAATGTCCATGTGAATAGAAAAGGCAGGAGAGTGGTCAGGTACTGTTTTCTCTCAGTTGGCAAGCTGCGCACACAATCGCAGTGTGGTACAGCTTGTTTCATCACCTTTGCGAAGTTGCCGCTCTCTCCGGCTCCCGGAGACGAAGAAGCTGCTTCTTCGCGCAAAGACGATTCTGCCGCTCACAGTGCTCTGCGGTGTGCGCCTTCTGCCGAAAGACGCCCGGGAGCGGTGCTTAGCTCTGCAGAGCACCGTACCTTCGTCTTTAGCCTCTCTTCTCGTCTACATCTTAGCAAAAAGCTTTTCCACTCTGGCTGGCAAGGAGAAACTGTGCCAGCACAAAAAACATCTCCCATCGTTTTCTAGAATCTGCACGGAGGTCTGCCGAGTGTTTTGCAAGAAGAGAAAGAAAGTTGACCAAAACAGCTTGCAATCGAATATTCATGTGAATAGAAAAGGCAGGAGAGTGGTCAGGTACTGTTTTCTCTCAGTTGGCAAACTGCGCACACAATCGCAGTGTTGTACAGCTTGTTTCATCACCTTTGCGAAGTTGCAGCTCTCTCCGGCTCCCGGAGAAGAAGAAGCTGCTTCTTCGCGCAAAGACGATTCTGCCGCTCACAGTGCTCTGCAGTGTGCGCCTTCTGCCGAAAGAGGCCCGGGAGCGGTGCTTAGCTCTGCAGAGCACCATACCTGCTTCTTTAGCTTCTCTTCTCGTCTACATCTTAGCAAAAAGCTTTTCCACTCTGGCTGGCAAGGAGGAAGTGTGCCAGCACAAAAAACATCTCCCATCGTGTTCTAGAGGCTGCACGGAAGTCTGCCGAGTGTTTTGCAAGAAGAGAAAGGAAGTTGTCCAAAACAGCTTGCAATCGAATGTTCATGTGAATAGAAAAGGCAGGAGAGTGGTCAGGTACTGTTTTCTCTCAGTTGGCAAGCTGCGCACACAATCGCAGTGTTGTACAGCTTGTTTCATCACCTTTGCGAAGCTGCCGCTCTCTCCGGCTCCCGGAGACGAAGAAGCTGCTTCTTCGCGCAAAGACGATTCTGCCGCTCACAGTGCTCTGCGGTGTGCGCCTTCTGCCGAAAGAGGCCGGGAGCAGTGCTTAGCTCTGCAGAGCACCGTACCTTCGTCTTTAGCCTCTCTTCTCGTCTACATCTTAGCAAAAAGCTTTTCCACTCTGTCTGGCAAGGAGAAACTGTGCCAGCACAGAAAGCATCTCCCATCGTGTTCTAGAGGCTGCACGGAGGTCTGCCGAGTGTTTTGCAAGAAGAGAAAGAAAGTTGTCCAAAACAGCTTGCAATCGAATGTTCATGTGATTAGAAAAGGCAGGAGAGTGGTCAGTTACTGTTTTCTCTCAGTTGGCAATCTGCGCACACAATCGCAGTGTTGTACAGCTTGTTTCATCACCTTTGCGAAATTGCCGCTCTCTCCGGCTCCCGGAGACGAAGAAGCTGCTTCTTCGCGCGAAGACGATTCTGCCGCTCACAGTGCTCTGCTGTGTGCGCCTTCTGCCGAAAGAGGTCCGGGAGCGGTGCTTAGCTCTGCAGAGCACCGTACCTTCGTCTTTAGCCTCTCTTCTCGTCTACATCTTAGCAAAAAGCTTTTCCACTCTGTCTGGCAAGGAGAAACTTTGCCAGCACAGAAAACATCTCCCATCGTGTTCTAGAAGCTGCACGGAGGCCTGCCGAGTGTTTTGCAAGAAGAGAAAGAAAGTTGTCCAAAACAGCTTGCAATCGAATGTTCATGTGAATAGAAAAGGCAGGAGAGTGGTCAGGTACTGTTTTCTCTCAGTTGGCAAGCTGCGCACACAATCGCAGTGTTGTACAGCTTGTTTCATCACCTTTGCGAAGCTGCCGCTCTCTCCGGCTCCCGGAGACGAAGAAGCTGCTTCTTCGCGCAAAGACGATTCTGCCGCTCACAGTGCTCTGCAGTGTGTGTCTTCTGCCGAAAGAGGCCCGGGAGCTGTGCTTAGCTCTGCAGAGCACCGTACCTTCGTCTTTAGCCTCTCTTCTCGTCTACATCTTAGCAAAAAGCTTTTCCACTCTGTCTGGCAAGGAGAAACATTGCCAGCACAGAAAACATCTCCCATCGTGTTCTAGAAGCTGCACGGATGCCTGCCGAGTGTTTTGCAAGAAGAGAAAGAAAGTTGTCAAAAACAGCTTGCAATCGAATGTTCATGTGAATAGAAAAGGCAGGAGAGTGGTCAGGTACTGTTTTCTCTCAGTTGGCAAGCTGCGCACACAATCGCAGTGTTGTACAGCTTGTTTCATCACCTTTGCGAAGCTGCCGCTCTCTCCGGCTCCCGGAGACGAAGAAGCTGCTTCTTCGAGCAAAGACGATTCTGCCGCTCACAGTGCTCTGCGGTGTGCGCCTTCTGCCGAAAGAGGTCCGGGAGCGGAGCTCAGCTCTGCAGAGCACCGTACCTTCGTCTTTAGCCTCTCTACTCGTCTACATCTTAGCAAAAAGCTTTTCCACTCTGTCTGGCAAGGAGAAACTGTGCCAGCACAAAAAACATCTCCCATCGTTTCCTAGAATCTGCACGGAGGTGTGCCGAGTGTTTTGCAAGAAGAGAAAGAAAGTTGACCAAAACAGCTTGCAATCGAATGTTCATGTGAATAGAAAAGGCAGGAGAGTGGTCAGGTACTGTTTTCTCTCAGTTGGCAAGCTGCGCACACAATCGCAGTGTTGTACAGCTTGTTTCATCACCTTTGCGAAGTTGCCGCTCTCTCCGGCTCCCGGAGACGAAGAAGCTGCTTCTTCGCGCAAAGACGATTCTGCCGCTCACAGTGCTCTGCGGTGTGCGCCTTCTGCCGAAAGAGGCCCGGGAGCTGTGCTTAGCTCTGCAGAGCACCGTACCTTCGTCTTTAGCCTCTCTTCTCGTCTACATCTTAGCAAAAAGCTTTTCCACTCTGTCTGGCAAGGAGAAACTGTGCCAGCACAGAAAACATCTCCCATCGTGTTCTAGAGGCTGCACGGAGGTCTGCCCAGTGTTTTGCAAGAAGAGAAAGAAAGTTGTCCAAAACAGCTTCCAATCGAATGTTCATGTGAATAGAAAAGGCAGGAGAGTGGTCAGGTACTGTTTTCTCTCAGTTGGCAAGCTGCGCACACAATCGCAGTGTTGTACAGCTTGTTTCATCACCTTTGCGAAGTTGCCGCTCTCTCCGGCTCCCGGAGACGAAGAAGCTGCTTCTTCGCGCAAAGACGATTCTGCCGCTCACAGTGCTCTGCGGTGTGCGCCTTCTGCCGAAAGAGGCCCGGGAGCGGTGCTTAGCTCTGCAGAGCACCGTACCTTCGTCTTTAGCCTCTCTTCTGGTCTACATCTTAGCAAAAAGCTTTTCCACTCTGTCTGGCAAGGAGAAACTGTGCCAGCACAAAAAACATCTCCCATCGCGTTCTAGAGGCTGCACGGAGGTCTGCCGAGTGTTTTGCAAGAAGAGAAAGAAAGTTGTCCAAAACAGCTTGCAATCGAATGTTCCTGTGAATAGAAAAGGCAGGAGAGTGGTCAGGTACTGTTTTCTCTCAGTTGGCAAGCTGCGCATACAATCGCAGTGTTGTACAGCTTGTTTCATCACCTTTGCGAAGCTGCCGCTCTCTCCGGCTCCCGGAGACGAAGAAGCTGCTTCTTCGCGCAAAGACGATTCTGCCGCTCACAGTGCTCTGCGGTGTGCGCCTTCTGCCGAAAGAGGTCCGGGAGCTGTGCTTAGCTCTGCAGAGCACCGTACCTTCGTCTTTAGCCTCTCTTCTCGTCTACATCTTAGCAAAAAGCTTTTCCACTCTGTCTGGCAAGGAGAAACTGTGCCAGCACAAAAAACATCTCCCATCGTGTTCTAGGGGCTGCACGGAGGTCTGCCGAGTGTTTTGCAAGAAGAGAAAGAAAGTTGTCCAAAACAGCTTGCAATCGAATGTTCATGTGAATAGAAAAGGCAGGAGAGTGGTCAGGTACTGTTTTCTCTCAGTTGGCAAGCTGCGCACACAATCGCAGTGTTGTACAGCTTGTTTCATCACCTTTGCGAACCTGCCGCTCTCTCCGGCTCCCGGAGACGAAGAAGCTGCTTCTTCGCGCAAAGACGATTCTGCCGCTCACAGTGCTCTGCGGTGTGCGTCTTCTGCCGAAAGAGGCCCGGGAGCTGTGCTTAGCTCTGCAGAGCACCGTACCTTCGTCTTTAGCCTCTCTTCTCGTCTACATCTTAGCAAAAAGCTTTTCCACTCTGTCTGGCAAGGAGAAACTGTGCCAGCACAAAAAACATCTCCCATCCTGTTCTAGAGGCTGCACGGAGGTCTGCCGAGTGTTTTGCAAGAAGACAAAGAAAGTTGTCCAAAACAGCTTGCAATCGAATGTTCATGTGAATAGAAAAGGCAGGAGAGTGGTCAGGTACTGTTTTCTCTCAGTTGGCAAGCTGCGCACACAATCGCAGTGTTGTACAGCTTGTTTCATCACCTTTGCGAAGCTGCCGCTCTCTCCGGCTCCCGGAGACGAAGAAGCTGCTTCTTCGCGCAAAGACGATTCTGCCGCTCACAGTGCTCTGCAGTGTGTGTCTTCTGCCGAAAGAGGCCCGGGAGCTGTGCTTAGCTCTGCAGAGCACCGTACCTTCGTCTTTAGCCTCTCTTCTCGTCTACATCTTAGCAAAAAGCTTTTCCACTCTGTCTGGCAAGGAGAAACTTTGCCAGCACAGAAAACATCTCCCATCGTGTTCTAGAAGCTGCACGGAGGCCTGCCGAGTGTTTTGCAAGAAGAGAAAGAAAGTTGTCCAAAACAGCTTGCAATCGAATGTTCATGTGAATAGAAAAGGCAGGAGAGTGGTCAGGTACTGTTTTCTCACAGTTGGCAAGCTGCGCACACAATCGCAGTGTTGTACAGCTTGTTTCATCACCTTTGCGAAGCTGCCGCTCTCTCCGGCTCCCGGAGACGAAGAAGCTGCTTCTTCGCGCAAAGACGATTCTGCCGCTCACAGTGCTCTGCGGTGTGCGCCTTCTGCCGAAAGAGGTCCGGGAGCGGTGCTTAGCTCTGCAGAGCACCGTACCTTCGTCTTTAGCCTCTCTTCTCGTCTACATCTTAGCAAAAAGCTTTTCCACTCTGTCTGGCAAGGAGAAACTTTGCCAGCACAGAAAACATCTCCCATCGAGTTCTAGAAGCTGCACGGAGGCCTGCCGAGTGTTTTGCAAGAAGAGAAAGAAAGTTGTCAAAAACAGCTTGCAATCGAATGTTCATGTGAATAGAAAAGGCAGGAGAGTGGTCAGGTACTGTTTTCTCTCAGTTGGCAAGCTGCGCACACAATCGCAGTGTTGTACAGCTTGTTTCATCACCTTTGCGAAGCTGCCGCTCTCTCCGGCTCCCGGAGACGAAGAAGCTGCTTCTTCGCGCAAAGACGATTCTGCCGCTCACAGTGCTCTGCGGTGTGCGCCTTCTGCCGAAAGAGGTCCGGGAGCGGTGCTTAGCCCTGCAGAGCACCGTACCTTCGTCTTTAGCCTCTCTTCGTCTACATCTTAGCAAAAAGCTTTTCCACTCTGTCTGGCAAGGAGAAACTGTGCCAGCACAGAAAACATCTCCCATCGTGTTCTAGAGGCTGCACGGAGGTCTGCCGAGTGTTTTGCAAGAAGAGAAAGAAAGTTGTCCAAAACATCTCTCAATCGAATGTTCATGTGAATAGAAAAGGCAGGAGAGTGGTCAGGTACTGTTTTCTCTCAGTTGGCAAGCTGCGCACACAATCGCAGTGTTGTACAGCTTGTTTCATCACCTTTGCGAAGCTGCCGCTCTCTCCGGCTCCCGGAGACGAAGAAGCTGCTTCTTCGCGCAAAGACGATTCTGCCGCTCACAGTGCTCTGCGGTGTGCGCCTTCTGCCGAAAGAGGTCCGGGAGCGGTGCTTAGCTCTGCAGAGCACCGTACCTTCGTCTTTAGCCTCTCTTCTCGTCTACATCTTAGCAAAAAGCTTTTCCACTCTGTCTGGCAAGGAGAAAGTGTGCCAGCACAAAAAACATCTCCCATCGTGTTCTAGAAACTGCACGGAGGTCTGCCGAGTGTTTTGCAAGAAGAGAAAGAAAGTTGTCCAAAACAGCTTCCAATCGAATGCTCATGTGAATAGAAAAGGCAGGAGAGTGGTCAGGTACTGTTTTCTCTCAATTGGCAAGCTGCGCACACAATCGCAGTGTTGTACAGCTTGTTTCATCACCTTTGCGAAGCTGCCGCTCTCTCCGGCTCCCGGAGACGAAGAAGCTGCTTCTTCGCGCAAAGACGATTCTGCCGCTCACAGTGCTCTGCGGTGTGCGCCTTCTGCCGAAAGAGGTCCGGGAGCGGTGCTTTGCTCTGCAGAGCACCGTACCTTCGTCTTTAGCCTCTCTTCTCGTCTACATCTTAGCAAAAAGCTTTTCCACTCTGTCTGGCAAGGAGAAACTTTGCCAGCACAAAAAACATCTCCCATCGTGTTCTAGAGGCTGCACGGAGGTCTGCCGAGTGTTTTGCAAGAAGAGAAAGAAAGTTGTCCAAAACAGCTTCCAATCGAATGTTCAGGTGAATAGAAAAGGCAGGAGAGTGGTCAGGTACTGTTTTCTCTCAGTTGGCAAGCTGCGCACACAATCGCAGTGTTGTACAGCTTGTTTCATCACCTTTGCGAAGCTGCCGCTCTCTCCGGCTCCCGGAGACGAAGAAGCTGCTTCTTCGCGCAAAGACGATTCTGCCGCTCACAGTGCTCTGCAGTGTGTGTCTTCTGCCGAAAGAGGCCCGGGAGCTGTGCTTAGCTCTGCAGAGCACCGTACCTTCGTCTTTAGCCTCTCTTCTCGTCTACATCTTAGCAAAAAGCTTTTCCACTCTGTCTGGCAAGGAGAAACTGTGCCAGCACAAAAAACATCTCCCATCGTGTTCTAGGGGCTGCACCGAGGTCTGCCGAGTGTTTTGCAAGAAGAGAAAGAAAGTTGTCCAAAACAGCTTGCAATCGAATGTTCATGTGAATAGAAAAGGCAGGAGAGTGGTCAGGTACTGTTTTCTCTCAGTTGGCAAGCTGCGCACACAATCGCAGTGTTGTACAGCTTGTTTCATCACCTTTGCGAACCTGCCGCTCTCTCCGGCTCCCGGAGACGAAGAAGCTGCTTCTTCGCGCAAAGACGATTCTGCCGCTCACAGTGCTCTGCGGTGTGCGTCTTCTGCCGAAAGAGGCCCGGGAGCTGTGCTTAGCTCTGCAGAGCACCGTACCTTCGTCTTTAGCCTCTCTTCTCGTCTACATCTTAGCAAAAAGCTTTTCCACTCTGTCTGGCAAGGAGAAACTGTGCCAGCACAAAAAACATCTCCCATCGTGTTCTAGAAGCTGCACGGAGGTCTGCCGAGTGTTTTGCAAGAAGAGAAAGAAAGTTGTCCAAAACAGCTTGCAATCGAATGTTCATGTGAATAGAAAAGGCAGGAGAGTGGTCAGGTACTGTTTTCTCTCAGTTGGCAAGCTGCGCACACAATCGCAGTGTTGTACAGCTTGTTTCATCACCTTTGCGAAGTTGCCGCTCTCTCCGGCTCCCGGAGACGAAGAAGCTGCTTCTTCGCGCAAAGACGATTCTGCCGCTCACAGTGCTCTGCAGTGTGTGTCTTCTGCCGAAAGAGGCCCGGGAGCTGTGCTTAGCTCTGCAGAGCACCGTACCTTCGTCTTTAGCCTCTCTTCTCGTCTACATCTTAGCAAAAAGCTTTTCCACTCTGTCTGGCGAGGAGAAACTGTGCCAGCACAGAAAACATCTCCCATCGTGTTCTAGAGGCTGCACGGAGGTCTGCCGAGTGTTTTGCAAGAAGAGAAAGAAAGTTGTCCAAAACAGCTTGCAATCGAATGTTCATGTGAATAGAAAAGGCAGGAGAGTGGTCAGGTACTGTTTTCTCTCAGTTGGCAAGCTGCGCACACAATCGCAGTGTTGTACAGCTTGTTTCATCACCTTTGCGAAGTTGCCGCTCTCTCCGGCTCCCGGAGACGAAGAAGCTGCTTCTTCGCGCAAAGACGATTCTGCCGCTCACAGTGCTCTGCGGTGTGCGCCTTCTGCCGAAAGAGGCCCGGGAACTGTGCTTAGCTCTGCAGAGCACCGTACCTTCGTCTTTAGCCTCTCTTCTCGTCGACATCTTAGCAAAAAGCTTTTCCACTCTGTCTGGCAAGGAGAAACTGTGCCAGCACAAAAAACATCTCCCATCCTGTTCTAGAGGCTGCACGGAGGTCTGCCGAGTGTTTTGCAAGAAGAGAAAGAAAGTTGTCCAAAACAGCTTGCAATCGAATGTTCATGTGAATAGAAAAGGCAGGAGAGTGGTCAGGTACTGTTTTCTCTCAGTTGGCAAGCTGCGCACACAATCGCAGTGTTGTACAGCTTGTTTCATCACCTTTGCGAACCTGCCGCTCTCTCCGGCTCCCGGAGACGAAGAAGCTGCTTCTTCGCGCAAAGACGATTCTGCCGCTCACAGTGCTCTGCGGTGTGCGTCTTCTGCCGAAAGAGGCCCGGGAGCTGTGCTTAGCTCTGCAGAGCACCGTACCTTCGTCTTTAGCCTCTCTTCTCGTCTACATCTTAGCAAAAAGCTTTTCCACTCTGTCTGGCAAGGAGAAACTGTGCCAGCACAAAAAACATCTCCCATCCTGTTCTAGAGGCTGCACGGAGGTCTGCCGAGTGTTTTGCAAGAAGAGAAAGAAAGTTGTCCAAAACAGCTTGCAATCGAATGTTCATGTGAATAGAAAAGGCAGGAGAGTGGTCAGGTACTGTTTTCTCTCAGTTGGCAAGCTGCGCACACAATCGCAGTGTTGTACAGCTTGTTTCATCACCTTTGCGAAGCTGCCGCTCTCTCCGGCTCCCGGAGACGAAGAAGCTGCTTCTTCGCGCAAAGACGATTCTGCCGCTCACAGTGCTCTGCAGTGTGTGTCTTCTGCCGAAAGAGGCCCGGGAGCTGTGCTTAGCTCTGCAGAGCACCGTACCTTCGTCTTTAGCCTCTCTTCTCGTCTACATCTTAGCAAAAAGCTTTTCCACTCTGTCTGGCAAGGAGAAACTTTGCCAGCACAGAAAACATCTCCCATCGTGTTCTAGAAGCTGCACGGAGGCCTGCCGAGTGTTTTGCAAGAAGAGAAAGAAAGTTGTCCAAAACAGCTTGCAATCGAATGTTCATGTGAATAGAAAAGGCAGGAGAGTGGTCAGGTACTGTTTTCTCACAGTTGGCAAGCTGCGCACACAATCGCAGTGTTGTACAGCTTGTTTCATCACCTTTGCGAAGCTGCCGCTCTCTCCGGCTCCCGGAGACGAAGAAGCTGCTTCTTCGCGCAAAGACGATTCTGCCGCTCACAGTGCTCTGCGGTGTGCGCCTTCTGCCGAAAGAGGTCCGGGAGCGGTGCTTAGCTCTGCAGAGCACCGTACCTTCGTCTTTAGCCTCTCTTCTCGTCTACATCTTAGCAAAAAGCTTTTCCACTCTGTCTGGCAAGGAGAAACTTTGCCAGCACAGAAAACATCTCCCATCGTGTTCTAGAAGCTGCACGGAGGCCTGCCGAGTGTTTTGCAAGAAGAGAAAGAAAGTTGTCAAAAACAGCTTGCAATCGAATGTTCATGTGAATAGAAAAGGCAGGAGAGTGGTCAGGTACTGTTTTCTCTCAGTTGGCAAGCTGCGCACACAATCGCAGTGTTGTACAGCTTGTTTCATCACCTTTGCGAAGCTGCCGCTCTCTCCGGCTCCCGGAGACGAAGAAGCTGCTTCTTCGCGCAAAGACGATTCTGCCGCTCACAGTGCTCTGCGGTGTGCGCCTTCTGCCGAAAGAGGTCCGGGAGCGGTGCTTAGCCCTGCAGAGCACCGTACCTTCGTCTTTAGCCTCTCTTCGTCTACATCTTAGCAAAAAGCTTTTCCACTCTGTCTGGCAAGGAGAAACTGTGCCAGCACAGAAAACATCTCCCATCGTGTTCTAGAGGCTGCACGGAGGTCTGCCGAGTGTTTTGCAAGAAGAGAAAGAAAGTTGTCCAAAACATCTCTCAATCGAATGTTCATGTGAATAGAAAAGGCAGGAGAGTGGTCAGGT
Organism: Melozone crissalis; assembly: GCF_028551555.1. NCBI lineage: Eukaryota > Metazoa > Chordata > Aves > Passeriformes > Passerellidae > Melozone > Melozone crissalis. Next base: position 19,922 of record NW_026535929.1, read on the forward strand.
ACTGTTTTCTCTCAGTTGGCAAGCTGCGCACACAATCGCAGTGTTGTACAGCTTGTTTCATCACCTTTGCGAAGCTGCCGCTCTCTCCGGCTCCCGGAGACGAAGAAGCTGCTTCTTCGCGCAAAGACGATTCTGCCGCTCACAGTGCTCTGCGGTGTGCGCCTTCTGCCGAAAGAGGTCCGGGAGCGGTGCTTAGCTCTGCAGAGCACCGTACCTTCGTCTTTAGCCTCTCTTCTCGTCTACATCTTAGCAAAAAGCTTTTCCACTCTGTCTGGCAAGGAGAAAGTGTGCCAGCACAAAAAACATCTCCCATCGTGTTCTAGAAACTGCACGGAGGTCTGCCGAGTGTTTTGCAAGAAGAGAAAGAAAGTTGTCCAAAACAGCTTCCAATCGAATGCTCATGTGAATAGAAAAGGCAGGAGAGTGGTCAGGTACTGTTTTCTCTCAATTGGCAAGCTGCGCACACAATCGCAGTGTTGTACAGCTTGTTTCATCACCTTTGCGAAGCTGCCGCTCTCTCCGGCTCCCGGAGACGAAGAAGCTGCTTCTTCGCGCAAAGACGATTCTGCCGCTCACAGTGCTCTGCGGTGTGCGCCTTCTGCCGAAAGAGGTCCGGGAGCGGTGCTTTGCTCTGCAGAGCACCGTACCTTCGTCTTTAGCCTCTCTTCTCGTCTACATCTTAGCAAAAAGCTTTTCCACTCTGTCTGGCAAGGAGAAACTTTGCCAGCACAAAAAACATCTCCCATCGTGTTCTAGAGGCTGCACGGAGGTCTGCCGAGTGTTTTGCAAGAAGAGAAAGAAAGTTGTCCAAAACAGCTTCCAATCGAATGTTCAGGTGAATAGAAAAGGCAGGAGAGTGGTCAGGTACTGTTTTCTCTCAGTTGGCAAGCTGCGCACACAATCGCAGTGTTGTACAGCTTGTTTCATCACCTTTGCGAAGCTGCCGCTCTCTCCGGCTCCCGGAGACGAAGAAGCTGCTTCTTCGCGCAAAGACGATTCTGCCGCTCACAGTGCTCTGCAGTGTGTGTCTTCTGCCGAAAGAGGCCCGGGAGCTGTGCTTAGCTCTGCAGAGCACCGTACCTTCGTCTTTAGCCTCTCTTCTCGTCTACATCTTAGCAAAAAGCTTTTCCACTCTGTCTGGCAAGGAGAAACTGTGCCAGCACAAAAAACATCTCCCATCGTGTTCTAGGGGCTGCACCGAGGTCTGCCGAGTGTTTTGCAAGAAGAGAAAGAAAGTTGTCCAAAACAGCTTGCAATCGAATGTTCATGTGAATAGAAAAGGCAGGAGAGTGGTCAGGTACTGTTTTCTCTCAGTTGGCAAGCTGCGCACACAATCGCAGTGTTGTACAGCTTGTTTCATCACCTTTGCGAACCTGCCGCTCTCTCCGGCTCCCGGAGACGAAGAAGCTGCTTCTTCGCGCAAAGACGATTCTGCCGCTCACAGTGCTCTGCGGTGTGCGTCTTCTGCCGAAAGAGGCCCGGGAGCTGTGCTTAGCTCTGCAGAGCACCGTACCTTCGTCTTTAGCCTCTCTTCTCGTCTACATCTTAGCAAAAAGCTTTTCCACTCTGTCTGGCAAGGAGAAACTGTGCCAGCACAAAAAACATCTCCCATCGTGTTCTAGAAGCTGCACGGAGGTCTGCCGAGTGTTTTGCAAGAAGAGAAAGAAAGTTGTCCAAAACAGCTTGCAATCGAATGTTCATGTGAATAGAAAAGGCAGGAGAGTGGTCAGGTACTGTTTTCTCTCAGTTGGCAAGCTGCGCACACAATCGCAGTGTTGTACAGCTTGTTTCATCACCTTTGCGAAGTTGCCGCTCTCTCCGGCTCCCGGAGACGAAGAAGCTGCTTCTTCGCGCAAAGACGATTCTGCCGCTCACAGTGCTCTGCAGTGTGTGTCTTCTGCCGAAAGAGGCCCGGGAGCTGTGCTTAGCTCTGCAGAGCACCGTACCTTCGTCTTTAGCCTCTCTTCTCGTCTACATCTTAGCAAAAAGCTTTTCCACTCTGTCTGGCGAGGAGAAACTGTGCCAGCACAGAAAACATCTCCCATCGTGTTCTAGAGGCTGCACGGAGGTCTGCCGAGTGTTTTGCAAGAAGAGAAAGAAAGTTGTCCAAAACAGCTTGCAATCGAATGTTCATGTGAATAGAAAAGGCAGGAGAGTGGTCAGGTACTGTTTTCTCTCAGTTGGCAAGCTGCGCACACAATCGCAGTGTTGTACAGCTTGTTTCATCACCTTTGCGAAGTTGCCGCTCTCTCCGGCTCCCGGAGACGAAGAAGCTGCTTCTTCGCGCAAAGACGATTCTGCCGCTCACAGTGCTCTGCGGTGTGCGCCTTCTGCCGAAAGAGGCCCGGGAACTGTGCTTAGCTCTGCAGAGCACCGTACCTTCGTCTTTAGCCTCTCTTCTCGTCGACATCTTAGCAAAAAGCTTTTCCACTCTGTCTGGCAAGGAGAAACTGTGCCAGCACAAAAAACATCTCCCATCCTGTTCTAGAGGCTGCACGGAGGTCTGCCGAGTGTTTTGCAAGAAGAGAAAGAAAGTTGTCCAAAACAGCTTGCAATCGAATGTTCATGTGAATAGAAAAGGCAGGAGAGTGGTCAGGTACTGTTTTCTCTCAGTTGGCAAGCTGTACACACAATCGCAGTGTTGTACAGCTTGTTTCATCACCTTTGCGGAGCTGCCGCTCTCTCCGGCTCCCGGAGACGAAGAAGCTGCTTCTTCGCGCAAAGGCGATTCTGCCGCTCACAGTGCTCTGCGGTGTGCGCCTTCTGCCGAAAGAGGCCCGGGAGCGGTGCTTAGCTCTGCAGAGCACCGTAACTTCGTCTTTAGCCTCTCTTCTCGTCTACATCTTAGCAAAAAGATTTAGCACTCTGTCTGGCAAAGAGAAACTGTGCCAGCACAGAAAACATCTCCCATCATGTTCTAGAGGCTGCACGGAGGTCTGCCGAGTGTTTTGCAAGAAGAGAAAGAAAGTTGTCCAAAACAGCTTCCAATCGAATGTTCATGTGAATAGAAAAGGCAGGAGAGTGGTCAGGTACTGTTTTCTCTCAGTTGGCAAGCTGCGCACACAATCGCAGTGTTGTACAGCTTGTTTCATCACCTTTGCGAAGTTGCCGCACTCTCCGGCTCCCGGAGACGAAGAAGCTGCTTCTTCGCGCAAAGACGATTCTGCCGCTCACAGTGCTCTGCGGTGTGCGCCTTCTGCCGAAAGAGGCCCGGGAGCGGTGCTTAGCTCTGCAGAGCACCGTACCTTCGTCTTTAGCCTCTCTTCTCGTCTACATCTTAGCAAAAAGCTTTTCCACTCTGTCTGGCAAGGAGAAACTGTGCCAGCACAAAAAACATCTCCCATCGTGTTCTAGAGGCTGCACGGAGGTCTGCCGAGTGTTTTGCAAGAAGAGAAAGAAAGTTGTCCAAAACAGCTTCCAATCGAATGTTCAGGTGAATAGAAAAGGCAGGAGAGTGGTCAGGTACTGTTTTCTCTCAGTTGGCAAGCTGCGCACACAATCGCAGTGTTGTACAGCTTGTTTCATCACCTTTGCGAAGCTGCCGCTCTCTCCGGCTCCCGCAGACGAAGAAGGTGCTTCTTCGCGCAAAGACGATTCTGCCGCTCACAGTGCTCTGCAGTGTGTGTCTTCTGCCGAAAGAGGCCCGGGAGCTGTGCTTAGCTCTGCAGAGCACCGTACCTTCGTCTTTAGCCTCTCTTCTCGTCTACATCTTAGCAAAAAGCTTTTCCACTCTGTCTGGCAAGGAGAAACTTTGCCAGCACAGAAAACATCTCCGATCGTGTTCTAGAAGCTGCACGGAGGCCTGCCGAGTGTTTTGCAAGAAGAGAAAGAAAGTTGTCCAAAACAGCTTGCAATCGAATGTTCCTGTGAATAGAAAAGGCAGGAGAGTGGTCAGGTACTGTTTTCTCTCAGTTGGCAAGCTGCGCATACAATCGCAGTGTTGTACAGCTTGTTTCATCACCTTTGCGAAGCTGCCGCTCTCTCCGGCTCCCGGAGACGAAGAAGCTGCTTCTTCGCGCAAAGACGATTCTGCCGCTCACAGTGCTCTGCGGTGTGCGCCTTCTGCCGAAAGAGGTCCGGGAGCTGTGCTTAGCTCTGCAGAGCACCGTACCTTCGTCTTTAGCCTCTCTTCTCGTCTACATCTTAGCAAAAAGCTTTTCCACTCTGTCTGGCAAGGAGAAACTGTGCCAGCACAAAAAACATCTCCCATCGTGTTCTAGGGGCTGCACCGAGGTCTGCCGAGTGTTTTGCAAGAAGAGAAAGAAAGTTGTCCAAAACAGCTTGCAATCGAATGTTCATGTGAATAGAAAAGGCAGGAGAGTGGTCAGGTACTGTTTTCTCTCAGTTGGCAAGCTGCGCACACAATCGCAGTGTTGTACAGCTTGTTTCATCACCTTTGCGAACCTGCCGCTCTCTCCGGCTCCCGGAGACGAAGAAGCTGCTTCTTCGCGCAAAGACGATTCTGCCGCTCACAGTGCTCTGCGGTGTGCGTCTTCTGCCGAAAGAGGCCCGGGAGCTGTGCTTAGCTCTGCAGAGCACCGTACCTTCGTCTTTAGCCTCTCTTCTCGTCTACATCTTAGCAAAAAGCTTTTCCACTCTGTCTGGCAAGGAGAAACTGTGCCAGCACAAAAAACATCTCCCATCCTGTTCTAGAGGCTGCACGGAGGTCTGCCGAGTGTTTTGCAAGAAGAGAAAGAAAGTTGTCCAAAACAGCTTGCAATCGAATGTTCATGTGAATAGAAAAGGCAGGAGAGTGGTCAGGTACTGTTTTCTCTCAATTGGCAAGCTGCGCACACAATCGCAGTGTTGTACAGCTTGTTTCATCACCTTTGCGAAGCTGCCGCTCTCTCCGGCTCCCGGAGACGAAGAAGCTGCTTCTTCGCGCAAAGACGATTCTGCCGCTCACAGTGCTCTGCGGTGTGCGCCTTCTGCCGAAAGAGGTCCGGGAGCGGTGCTTTGCTCTGCAGAGCACCGTACCTTCGTCTTTAGCCTCTCTTCTCGTCTACATCTTAGCAAAAAGCTTTTCCACTCTGTCTGGCAAGGAGAAACTTTGCCAGCACAAAAAACATCTCCCATCGTGTTCTAGAGGCTGCACGGAGGTCTGCCGAGTGTTTTGCAAGAAGAGAAAGAAAGTTGTCCAAAACAGCTTCCAATCGAATGTTCAGGTGAATAGAAAAGGCAGGAGAGTGGTCAGGTACTGTTTTCTCTCAGTTGGCAAGCTGCGCACACAATCGCAGTGTTGTACAGCTTGTTTCATCACCTTTGCGAAGCTGCCGCTCTCTCCGGCTCCCGGAGACGAAGAAGCTGCTTCTTCGCGCAAAGACGATTCTGCCGCTCACAGTGCTCTGCAGTGTGTGTCTTCTGCCGAAAGAGGCCCGGGAGCTGTGCTTAGCTCTGCAGAGCACCGTACCTTCGTCTTTAGCCTCTCTTCTCGTCTACATCTTAGCAAAAAGCTTTTCCACTCTGTCTGGCAAGGAGAAACTGTGCCAGCACAAAAAACATCTCCCATCGTGTTCTAGGGGCTGCACCGAGGTCTGCCGAGTGTTTTGCAAGAAGAGAAAGAAAGTTGTCCAAAACAGCTTGCAATCGAATGTTCATGTGAATAGAAAAGGCAGGAGAGTGGTCAGGTACTGTTTTCTCTCAGTTGGCAAGCTGCGCACACAATCGCAGTGTTGTACAGCTTGTTTCATCACCTTTGCGAACCTGCCGCTCTCTCCGGCTCCCGGAGACGAAGAAGCTGCTTCTTCGCGCAAAGACGATTCTGCCGCTCACAGTGCTCTGCGGTGTGCGTCTTCTGCCGAAAGAGGCCCGGGAGCTGTGCTTAGCTCTGCAGAGCACCGTACCTTCGTCTTTAGCCTCTCTTCTCGTCTACATCTTAGCAAAAAGCTTTTCCACTCTGTCTGGCAAGGAGAAACTGTGCCAGCACAAAAAACATCTCCCATCGTGTTCTAGAAGCTGCACGGAGGTCTGCCGAGTGTTTTGCAAGAAGAGAAAGAAAGTTGTCCAAAACAGCTTGCAATCGAATATTCATGTGAATAGAAAAGGCAGGAGAGTGGTCAGGTACTGTTTTCTCTCAGTTGGCAAGCTGCGCACACAATCGCAGTGTTGTACAGCTTGTTTCATCACCTTTGCGAAGTTGCCGCTCTCTCCGGCTCCCGGAGACGAAGAAGCTGCTTCTTCGCGCAAAGACGATTCTGCCGCTCACAGTGCTCTGCAGTGTGTGTCTTCTGCCGAAAGAGGCCCGGGAGCTGTGCTTAGCTCTGCAGAGCACCGTACCTTCGTCTTTAGCCTCTCTTCTCGTCTACATCTTAGCAAAAAGCTTTTCCACTCTGTCTGGCGAGGAGAAACTGTGCCAGCACAGAAAACATCTCCCATCGTGTTCTAGAGGCTGCACGGAGGTCTGCCGAGTGTTTTGCAAGAAGAGAAAGAAAGTTGTCCAAAACAGCTTGCAATCGAATGTTCATGTGAATAGAAAAGGCAGGAGAGTGGTCAGGTACTGTTTTCTCTCAGTTGGCAAGCTGCGCACACAATCGCAGTGTTGTACAGCTTGTTTCATCACCTTTGCGAAGTTGCCGCTCTCTCCGGCTCCCGGAGACGAAGAAGCTGCTTCTTCGCGCAAAGACGATTCTGCCGCTCACAGTGCTCTGCGGTGTGCGCCTTCTGCCGAAAGAGGCCCGGGAACTGTGCTTAGCTCTGCAGAGCACCGTACCTTCGTCTTTAGCCTCTCTTCTCGTCGACATCTTAGCAAAAAGCTTTTCCACTCTGTCTGGCAAGGAGAAACTGTGCCAGCACAAAAAACATCTCCCATCCTGTTCTAGAGGCTGCACGGAGGTCTGCCGAGTGTTTTGCAAGAAGAGAAAGAAAGTTGTCCAAAACAGCTTGCAATCGAATGTTCATGTGAATAGAAAAGGCAGGAGAGTGGTCAGGTACTGTTTTCTCTCAGTTGGCAAGCTGTACACACAATCGCAGTGTTGTACAGCTTGTTTCATCACCTTTGCGGAGCTGCCGCTCTCTCCGGCTCCCGGAGACGAAGAAGCTGCTTCTTCGCGCAAAGGCGATTCTGCCGCTCACAGTGCTCTGCGGTGTGCGCCTTCTGCCGAAAGAGGCCCGGGAGCGGTGCTTAGCTCTGCAGAGCACCGTAACTTCGTCTTTAGCCTCTCTTCTCGTCTACATCTTAGCAAAAAGATTTAGCACTCTGTCTGGCAAAGAGAAACTGTGCCAGCACAGAAAACATCTCCCATCATGTTCTAGAGGCTGCACGGAGGTCTGCCGAGTGTTTTGCAAGAAGAGAAAGAAAGTTGTCCAAAACAGCTTCCAATCGAATGTTCATGTGAATAGAAAAGGCAGGAGAGTGGTCAGGTACTGTTTTCTCTCAGTTGGCAAGCTGCGCACACAATCGCAGTGTTGTACAGCTTGTTTCATCACCTTTGCGAAGTTGCCGCACTCTCCGGCTCCCGGAGACGAAGAAGCTGCTTCTTCGCGCAAAGACGATTCTGCCGCTCACAGTGCTCTGCGGTGTGCGCCTTCTGCCGAAAGAGGTCCGGGAGCGGTGCTTAGCTCTGCAGAGCACCGTACCTTCGTCTTTAGCCTCTCTTCTCGTCTACATCTTAGCAAAAAGCTTTTCCACTCTGTCTGGCAAGGAGAAACTGTGCCAGCACAAAAAACATCTCCCATCGTGTTCTAGAAGCTGCACGGAGTTCTGCCGAGTGTTTTGCAAGAAGAGAAAGAAAGTTGTCCAAAACAGCTTCCAATCGAATGTTCATGTGAATAGAAAAGGCAGGAGAGTGGTCAGGTACTCTTTTCTCTCAATTGGCAAGCTGCGCACACAATCGCAGTGTTGTACAGCTTGTTTCATCACCTTTGCGAAGTTGCCGCTCTCTCCGGCTCCCGGAGACGAAGAAGCTGCTTCTTCGCGCAAAGACGATTCTGCCGCTCACAGTGCTCTGCGGTGTGCGCCTTCTGCCGAAAGAGGCCCGGGAGCGGTGCTTAGCTCTGCAGAGCACCGTACCTTCGTCTTTAGCCTCTCTTCTCGTCTACATCTTAGCAAAAAGCTTTTCCACTCTGTCTGGCAAGGAGAAACTGTGCCAGCACAAAAAACATCTCCCATCGTGTTCTAGAGGCTGCACGGAGGTCTGCCGAGTGTTTTGCAAGAAGAGAAAGAAAGTTGTCCAAAACAGCTTGCAATCGAATGTTCATGTGAATAGAAAAGGCAGGAGAGTGGTCAGGTACTGTTTTCTCTCAGTTGGCAAGCTGCGCACACAATCGCAGTGTTGTACAGCTTGTTTCATCACCTTTGCGAACCTGCCGCTCTCTCCGGCTCCCGGAGACGAAGAAGCTGCTTCTTCGCGCAAAGACGATTCTGCCGCTCACAGTGCTCTGCGGTGTACGTCTTCTGCCGAAAGAGGCCCGGGAGCTGTGCTTAGCTCTGCAGAGCACCGTACCTTCGTCTTTAGCCTCTCTTCTCGTCTACATCTTAGCAAAAAGCTTTTCCACTCTGTCTGGCAAGGAGAAACTGTGCCAGCACAAAAAACATCTCCCATCGTGTTCTAGAGGCTGCACGGAGGTCTGCCGAGTGTTTTGCAAGAAGAGAAAGAAAGTTGTCCAAAACAGCTTGCAATCGAATGTTCATGTGAATAGAAAAGGCAGGAGAGTGGTCAGGTACTGTTTTCTCTCACTTGGCAAGCTGCGCACACAATCGCAGTGTTGTACAGCTTGTTTCATCACCTTTGCGAAGCTGCCGCTCTCTCCGGCTCCCGGAGACGAAGAAGCTGCTTCTTCGCGCAAAGACGATTCTGCCGCTCACAGTGCTCTGCAGTGTGTGTCTTCTGCCGAAAGAGGCCCGGGAGCGGTGCTTAGCTCTGCAGAGCACCGTACCTTCGTCTTTAGCCTCTCTTCTCGTCTACATCTTAGCAAAAAGCTTTTCCACTCTGTCTGGCAAGGAGAAACTTTGCCAGCACAAAAAACATCTCCCATCGTGTTCTAGAAGCTGCACGGAGGCCTGCCGAGTGTTTTGCAAGAAGAGAAAGAAAGTTTTCCAAAACAGCTTGCAATCGAAGGTTCATGTGAATAGAAAAGGCAGGAGAGTGGTCAGGTACTGTTTTCTCTCAGTTGGCAAGCTGCGCACACAATCGCAGTGTTGTACAGCTTGTTTCATCACCTTTGCGAAGCTGCCGCTCTCTCCGGCTCCCGGAGACGAAGAAGCTGCTTCTTCGCGCAAAGACGATTCTGCCGCTCACAGTGCTCTGCGGTGTGCGCCTTCTGCCGAAAGACGCCCGGGAGCGGTGCTTAGCTCTGCAGAGCACCGTACCTTCGTCTTTAGCCTCTCTTCTCGTCTACATCTTAGCAAAAAGCTTTTCCACTCTGTCTGGCAAGGAGAAACTGTGCCAGCACAAAAAACATCTCCCATCGTTTTCTAGAATCTGCACGGAGGTCTGCCGAGTGTTTTGCAAGAAGAGAAAGAAAGTTGACCAAAACAGCTTGCAATCGAATGTTCATGTGAATAGAAAAGGCAGGAGAGTGGTCAGGTACTGTTTTCTCTCAGTTGGCAAGCTGCGCACACAATCGCACTGTTGTACAGCTTGTTTCATCACCTTTGCGAAGTTGCCGCACTCTCCGGCTCCCGGAGACGAAGAAGCTGCTTCTTCGCGCAAAGACGATTCTGCCGCTCACAGTGCTCTGCGGTGTGCGCCTTCTGCCGAAAGAGGTCCGGGAGCGGTGCTTAGCTCTGCAGAGCACCGTAACTTCGTCTTTAGCCTCTCTTCTCGTCTACATCTTAGCAAAAAGCTTTTCCACTCTGTCTGGCAAGGAGAAACTGTGCCAGCACAAAAAACATCTCCCATCGTGTTCTAGAAGCTGCACGGAGGTCTGCCGAGTGTTTTGCAAGAAGAGAAAGAAAGTTGTCCAAAACAGCTTGCAATCGAATGTTCATGTGAATAGAAAAGGCAGGAGAGTGGTCAGGTACTGTTTTCTCTCAGTTGGCAAGCTGCGCACACAATCGCAGTGTTGTACAGCTTGTTTCATCACCTTTGCGAACCTGCCGCTCTCTCCGGCTCCCGGAGACGAAGAAGCTGCTTCTTCGCGCAAAGACGATTCTGCCGCTCACAGTGCTCTGCAGTGTGTGTCTTCTGCCGAAAGAGGCCCGGGAGCTGTGCTTAGCTCTGCAGAGCACCGTACCTTCGTCTTTAGCCTCTCTTCTCGTCTACATCTTAGCAAAAAGCTTTTCCACTCTGTCTGGCAAGGAGAAACTGTGCCAGCACAAAAAACATCTCCCATCGTGTTCTAGGGGCTGCACCGAGGTCTGCCGAGTGTTTTGCAAGAAGAGAAAGAAAGTTGTCCAAAACAGCTTGCAATCGAATGTTCATGTGAATAGAAAAGGCAGGAGAGTGGTCAGGTACTGTTTTCTCTCAGTTGGCAAGCTGCGCACACAATCGCAGTGTTGTACAGCTTGTTTCATCACCTTTGCGAAGCTGCCGCTCTCTCCGGCTCCCGGAGACGAAGAAGCTGCTTCTTCGCGCAAAGACGATTCTGCCGCTCACAGTGCTCTGCAGTGTGTGTCTTCTGCCGAAAGAGGCCCGGGAGCTGTGCTTAGCTCTGCAGAGCACCGTACCTTTGTCTTTTGCCTCTCTTCTCGTCTACATCATAGCAAAAAGCTTTTCCACTCTGTCTGGCAAGGAGAAACTTTGCCAGCACAGAAAACATCTCCCATCGTTTTCTAGAAGCTGCACGGAGGCCTGCCGAGTGTTTTGCAAGAAGAGAAACAAAGTTGTCAAAAACAGCTTGCAATCGAATGTTCCTGTGAATAGAAAAGGCAGGAGAGTGGTCAGGTACTGTTTTGTCTCAGTCGGCAAGCTGCGCACACAATCGCAGTGTTGTACAGCTTGTTTCATCACCTTTGCGAAGCTGCCGCTCTCTCCGGCTCCCGGAGACGAAGAAGCTGCTTCTTCGAGCAAAGACGATTCTGCCGCTCACAGTGCTCTGCGGTGTGCGCCTTCTGCCGAAAGAGGTCCGGGAGCGGTGCTTAGCTCTGCAGAGCACCGTACCTTCGTCTTTAGCCTCTCTACTCGTCTACATCTTAGCAAAAAGCTTTTCCACTCTGTCTGGCAAGGAGAAACTGTGCCAGCACAAAAAACATCTCCCATCGTTTCCTAGAATCTGCACGGAGGTCTGCCGAGTGTTTTGGAAGAAGAGAATGAAAGTTGACCAAAACAGCTTGCAATCGAATGTTCATGTGAATAGAAAAGGCAGGAGAGTGGTCAGGTACTGTTTTCTCTCAGTTGGCAAGCTGCACACACAATCGCAGTGTTGTACAGCTTGTTTCATCACCTTTGCGGAGCTGCCGCTCTCTCCGGCTCCCGGAGACGAAGAAGCTGCTTCTTCGCGCAAAGGCGATTCTGCCGCTCACAGTGCTCTGCGGTGTGCGCCTTCTGCCGAAAGAGGCCCGGGAGCGGTGCTTAGCTCTGCAGAGCACCGTACCTTCGTCTTTAGCCTCTCTTCTCGTCTACATCTTAGCAAAAAGCTTTAGTACTCTGTCTGGCAAAGAGAAACTGTGCCAGCACAGAAAACATCTCCCATCATGTTCTAGAGGCTGCACGGAGGTCTGCCGAGTGTTTTGCAAGAAGAGAAAGAAAGTTGTCCAAAACAGCTTGCAATCGAATGTTCATGTGAATAGAAAAGGCAGGAGAGTGGTCAGGTACTGTTTTCTCTCAGTTGGCAAGCTGCGCACACAATCGCAGTGTTGTACAGCTTGTTTCATCACCTTTGCGAAGTTGCCGCACTCTCCGGCTCCCGGAGACGAAGAAGCTGCTTCTTCGCGCAAAGACGATTCTGCCGCTCACAGTGCTCTGCGGTGTGCGCCTTCTGCCGAAAGAGGTCCGGGAGCGGTGCTTAGCTCTGCAGAGCACCATACCTTCGTCTTTAGCCTCTCTTCTCGTCTACATCTTAGCAAAAAGCTTTTCCACTCTGTCTGGAAAGGAGAAACTGTGCCAGCACAGAAAACATCTCCCATCGTGTTCTAGAGGCTGCACGGAGGTCTGCCCAGTGTTTTGCAAGAAGAGAAAGAAAGTTGTCCAAAACAGCTTCCAATCGAATGTTCATGTGAATAGAAAAGGCAGGAGAGTGGTCAGGTACTGTTTTCTCTCAGTTGGCAAGCTGCGCACACAATCGCAGTGTTGTACAGCTTGTTTCATCACCTTTGCGAAGTTGCCGCTCTCTCCGGCTCCCGGAGACGAAGAAGCTGCTTCTTCGCGCAAAGACGATTCTGCCGCTCACAGTGCTCTGCGGTGTGCGCCTTCTGCCGAAAGAGGCCCGGGAGCTGTGCTTAGCTCTGCAGAGCACCGTACCTTCGTCTTTAGCCTCTCTTCTCTTCTACATCTTAGCAAAAAGCTTTTCCACTCTGTCTGGCAAGGAGAAACTGTGCCAGCACAAAAAACATCTCCCATCCTGTTCTAGAGGCTGCACGGAGGTCTGCCGAGTGTTTTGCAAGAAGAGAAAGAAAGTTGTCCAAAACAGCTTGCAATCGAATGTTCATGTGAATAGAAAAGGCAGGAGAGTGGTCAGGTACTGTTTTCTCTCAGTTGGCAAGCTGCACACACAATCGCAGTGTTGTACAGCTTGTTTCATCACCTTTGCGGAGCTGCCGCTCTCTCCGGCTCCCGGAGACGAAGAAGCTGCTTCTTCGCGCAAAGGCGATTCTGCCGCTCACAGTGCTCTGCGGTGTGCGCCTTCTGCCGAAAGAGGCCCGGGAGCGGTGCTTAGCTCTGCAGAGCACCGTACCTTCGTCTTTAGCCTCTCTTCTCGTCTACATCTTAGCAAAAAGCTTTAGCACTCTGTCTGGCAAAGAGAAACTGTGCCAGCACAGAAAATATCTCCCATCATGTTCTAGAGGCTGCACGGAGGTCTGCCGAGTGTTTTGCAAGAAGAGAAAGAAAGTTGTCCAAAACAGCTTGCAATCGAATGTTCATGTGAATAGAAAAGGCAGGAGAGTGGTCAGGTACTGTTTTCTCTCAGTTGGCAAGCTGCGCACACAATCGCAGTGTTGTACAGCTTGTTTCATCACCTTTGCGATGTTGCCGCACCCTCCGGCTCCCGGAGACGAAGAAGCTGCTTCTTCGCGCAAAGACGATTCTGCCGCTCACAGTGCTCTGCGGTGTGCGCCTTCTGCCGAAAGAGGTCCGGGAGCGGTGCTTAGCTCTGCAGAGCACCGTACCTTCGTCTTTAGCCTCTCTTCTCGTCTACATCTTAGCAAAAAGCTTTTCCACTCTGTCTGGCAAGGAGAAACTGTGCCAGCACAAAAAACATCTCCCATCGTGTTCTAGAGGCTGCACGGAGGTCTGCCGAGTGTTTTGCAAGAAGAGAAAGAAAGTTGTCCAAAACAGCTTCCAATCGAATGTTCATGTGAATAGAAAAGGCAGGAGAGTGGTCAGGTACTCTTTTCTCTCAATTGGAAAGCTGCGGACACAATCGCAGTGTTGTACAGCTTGTTTCATCACCTTTGCGAAGTTGCCGCTCTCTCCGGCTCCCGGAGACGAAGAAGCTGCTTCTTCGCGCAAAGACGATTCTGCCGCTCACAGTGCTCTGCGGTGTGCGCCTTCTGCCGAAAGAGGCCCGGGAGCGGTGCTTAGCTCTGCAGAGCACCGTACCTTCGTCTTTAGCCTCTCTTCTCGTCTACATCTTAGCAAAAAGCTTTTCCACTCTGTCTGGCAAGGAGAAACTGTGCCAGCACAAAAAACATCTCCCATCGTGTTCTAGAGGCTGCACGGATGTCTGCCGAGTGTTTTGCAAGAAGAGAAAGAAAGTTGTCCAAAACAGCTTCCAATCGAATATTCATATGAATAGAAAAGGCAGGAGAGTGGTCAGGTACTGTTTTCTCTCAGTTGGCAAGCTGCGCACACAATCGCAGTGTTGTACAGCTTGTTTCATCACCTTTGCCAAGTTGCCGCTCTCTCCGGCTCCCGGAGACGAAGAAGCTGCTTCTTCGCGCAAAGACGATTCTGCCGCTCACAGTGCTCTGCAGTGTGTGTCTTCTGCCGAAAGAGGTCCGGGAGCGGTGCTTAGCTCTGCAGAGCACCGTACCTTCGTTCTTAGCCTCTCTTCTCGTCTACATCTTAGCAAAAAGCTTTTCCACTCTGTCTGGCAAGGAGAAACTGTGCCAGCACAGAAAACATCTCCCATCGTGTTCTAGAGGCTGCACGGAGGTCTGCCGAGTGTTTTGCAAGAAGAGAAAGAAAGTTGTCCAAAACAGCTTGCAATCGAATGTTCATCTGAATAGAAAAGGCAGGAGAGTGGTCAGGTACTGTTTTCTCTCAGTTGGCAAGCTGCGCACACAATCGCAGTGTTGTACAGCTTGTTTCATCACCTTTGCGAAGCTGTCGCTCTCTCCGGCTCCCGGAGACGAAGAAGCTGCTTCTTCGCGCAAAGACGATTCTGCCGCTCACAGTGCTCTGCGGTGTGTGCCTTCTGCCGAAAGAGGTCCGGGAGCGGTGCTTAGCTCTGCAGAGCACCGTACCTTCGTCTTTAGCCTCTCTTCTCGTCTACATCTTAGCAAAAAGCTTTTCCACTCTGTCTGGCAAGGAGAAACTGTGCCAGCACAGAAAACATCTCCCATCGTGTTCTAGAGGCTGCACGGAGGTCTGCCGAGAGTTTTGCAAGAAGAAAAAGAAAGTTGTCCAAAACAGCTTGCAATCGAATGTTCATGTGAATAGAAAAGGCAGGAGAGTGGTCAGGTAATGTTTTCTCTCAGTTGGCAAGCTGCGCACCAAATCGCAGTGTTGTACAGCTTGTTTCATCACCTTTGCGAAGCTGCCGCTCTCTCCGGCTCCCGGAGACGAAGAAGCTGCTTCTTCGCGCAAAGACGATTCTGCCGCTCACAGTGCTCTGCGGTGTGCGCCTTCTGCCGAAAGAGGTCCGGGAGCGGTGCTTAGCTCTGCAGAGCACCGTACCTTCGTCTTTAGCCTCTCTTCTCGTCTACATCTTAGCAAAAAGCTTTTCCACTCTGTCTGGCGAGGAGAAACTGTGCCAGCACAGAAAACATCTCCCATCGTGTTCTAGAGGCTGCACGGAGGTCTGCCGAGTATTTTGCAAGAAGAGAAAGAAAGTTGTCCAAAACAGCGTGCAATCGAATGTTCATGTGAATAGAAAAGGCAGGAGAGTGGTCAGGTACTGTTTTCTCTAAGCTGGCAAGCTGCGCACACAATCGCAGTGTTGTACAGCTTGTTTCATCACCTTTGCGAAGTTGCCGCTCTCTCCGGCTCCCGGAGACGAAGAAGCTGCTTCTTCGCGCAAAGACGATTCTGCCGCTCACAGTGCTCTGCAGTGTGTGCCTTCTGCCGAAAGAGGCCCGGGAGCGGTGCTTAGCTCTGCAGAGCACCGTACCTTCGTCTTTAGCCTCTCTTCTCGTCTACATCTTAGCAAAAAGCTTTTCCACTCTGTCTGGCAAGGAGAAACTGTGCCAGCACAAAAAACATCTCCCATCGTGTTCTAGAGGCTGCACGGAGGGCTACCGAGTGTTTTGCAAGAAGAGAAAGAAAGTTGTCCAAAACACCTTGCAATCGAATGTTCAAGTGGATAGAAAATGCAGGAGAGTGGTCAGGTACTGTTTTCTCTCAGTTGGAAAGCAGCACACACAATCGCAGTGTTGTACAGCTTGTTTCATCACCTTTGCGAAGTTGTCGCTCTCTCCGGCTCCCGGAGACGAAGAAGCTGCTTCTTCGCGCAAAGACGATTCTGCCGCTCACAGTGCTCTGCGGTGTGCGCCTTCTGCCGAAAGAGGCCCGGGAGCTGTGCTTAGCTCTGCAGAGAACCGTACCTTCGTCTTTAGCCTCTCTTCTCGTCTACATCTTAGCAAAAAGCTTTTCCACTCTGTCTGGCAAGGAGAAACTGTGCCAGCACAAAATGCATCTCCCATCGTGTTCTAGAGGCTGCACGGAGGTCTGACGAGTGTTTTGCAAGAAGAGAAAGAAAGTTGTCCAAAACAGCTTGCAATCGAATATTCATGTGAATAGAAAAGGCAGGAGAGTGGTCAGGTACTCTTTTCTCGCAGTTGGCAATCTGCGCACACAATCGCAGTGTTGTACAGCTTGTTTCATCACCTTTGCGAAGTTGCCGCTCTCTCCGGCTCCTGGAGACGAAGAAGCTGCTTCTTCGCGCAAAGACGATTCTGCTGCTCACAGTGCTCTGCGGTGTGCGCCTTCTGCCGAAAGAGGTCCGGGAGCTGTGCTTAGCTCTGCAGAGAACCGTACCTTCGTCTTTAGCCTCTCTTCTCGTCTACATCTTAGCAAAAAGCTTTTCCACTCTGTCTGGCAAGGAGAAACTGTGCCAGCACAAAAAACATCTCTCATCCTGTTCTAGAGGCTGCACGGAGGTCTGCCGAGTGTTTTGCAAGAAGAGAAAGCAAGTTGTCCAAAACAGCTTGCAATCGAATGTTCATGTGAATAGAAAAGGCAGGAGAGTGGTCAGGTACTGTTTTCTCTCAGTTGGCAAGCTGCGCACACAATCGCAGTGTTGTACAGCTTGTTTCATCACCTTTGCGAAGTTGCCGCTCTCTCCGGCTCCCGGAGACGAAGAAGCTGCTTCTTCGCGCAAAGACGATTCTGCCGCTCACAGTGCTCTGCAGTGTGCGTCTTCTGCCGAAAGAGGCCCGGGAGCTGTGCTTAGCTCTGCAGAGCACCGTACCTTCGTCTTAAGCCTCTCTTCTCGTCTACATCTTAGCAAAAAGCTTTTCCACTCTGTCTGGCCAGGAGAAACTGTGCCGGCACAGAAAACATCTCCCATCGTGTTCTAGAGGCTGCACGGAGGTCTGCCGAGTGTTTTGCAAGAAGAGAAAGAAAGTTGTCCAAAACATCTTGCAATCGAATGTTCATGTGAATAGAAAAGCAGGAGAGTGGTCAGGTATTGTTTTCTCTCAGTTGGCAAGCTGCGCACACAATCGCAGTGTTGTACAGCTTGTTTCATCACCTTTGCGTAGTTGCCGCTCTCTCCGGCTCCCGGAGACGAAGAAGCTGCTTCTTCGCGCAAAGACGATTCTGCCGCTCACAGTGCTCTGCGGTGTGCTCCTTAGGCCGAAATAGGTCCGGGAGCAGTGCTTAGCTCTGCAGAGCACCGTACCTTCGTCTTTAGCCTCTCTTCTCGTCTACATCTTAGCAAAAAGCTTTTCTACTCTCTCTGGCAAGGAGAAATTGTGCCAGCACAAAAAACATCTCCCATCGTGTTCTAGAGGCTGCACGGAGGTCTGCCGAGTGTTTTGCAAGAAGAGAAAGAAAGTTGTCCAAAACAGCTTCCAATCGAATGTTCATGTGAATAGAAAAGGCAGGAGAGTGGTCAGGTACTGTTTTCTCACACTTGTCATGCTGCGCACACAATCGCAGTGTTGTAGAGCTTGTTTCATCACCTTTGCGAAGCTGTCGCTCTCTCCGGCTCCCGGAGACGAAGAAGCTGCTTCTTCGCGCAAAGACGATTCTGCCGCTCACAGTGCTCTGCGGTGTGCGCCTTCTGCCGAAAGAGGTCCGGGAGCGGTGCTTAGCTCTGCAGAGCACCGTACTTTCGTCTTTAGCCTCTCTTCTCGTCTACATCTTAGCAAAAAGCTTTTCCACTCTGTCTGGCAAGGAGAAACTGTGCCAGAACAGAAAACATCTCCGATCGTGTTCTAGAGGCTGCACGGAGGTCTGCCGAGAGTTGTGCAAGAAGAAAAAGAAAGTTGTCCAAAACAGCTTGCAATCGAATGTTCATGTGAATAGAAAAGGCAGGAGAGTGGTCAGGTACTGTTTTCTCTCAGTTGGCAAGCTGCGCACACAATCGCAGTGTTGTACAGCTTGTTTCATCACCTTTGCGAAGTTGCCGCTCTCCGGCTCCCGGAGACGAAGAAGCTGCTTCTTCGCGCAAAGACGATTCTGCCGCTCACAGTGCTCTGCGGTGTGCGCCTTCTGCCGAAAGAGGTCCAGGAGCGGTGCTTAGCTCTGCAGAGCACCGTACCTTCGTCTTTAGCCTCTCTTCTCATCTACATCTTAGCAAAAAGCTTTTCCACTCTGTCTGGCAAGGAGAAACTGTGCCAGCACAAAAAACATCTCCCATCGTGTTCTAGAGGCTGCACGGAGGTCTGCAGAGTGTTTTGCAAGAAGAGAAAGAAAGTTGTCCAAAACAGCTTGCAATCGAATGTTCATGTGATTAGAAAAGGCAGGAGAGTGGTCAGGTACTGTTTTCTCTCACTTGGCAAGCTGCGCACACAATCGCAGTGTTGTACAGCTTGTTTCATCACCTTTGCGAAGTTGCCGCTCTCTCCGGCTCCCGGAGACGAAGAAGCTGCGTTTTCGCGCAAAGACGATTCTGCCGCTCACAATGCCCTGCGGTGTGTGTCTTCTGCCGAAAGAGGTCCGGGAGCGGTGCTTAGCTCTGCAGAGCACCGTACCTTCGTTCTTAGCCTCTCTTCTAATCTACATCTTAGCAAAAAGCTTTTCCACTCTGTCTGGCAAGGAGAAACTGTGCCAGCACAAAAAACATCTCCCATCGTGTTCTAGAAGCTGCACGGAGGTCTGCCGAGTGTTTTGCAAGAAGAGAAAGCAAGTTCTCCAAAACAGCTTGCAATCGAATCTTCATGTGAATAGAAAAGGCAGGAGAGTGGTCAGGTACTGTTTTCTCTCAGTTGGCAAGCTGCGCACACAATCGCAGTGTTGTACAGCTTGTTTCATCACCTTTGCGAAGCTGCCGCTCTCTCCGGCTCCCGGAGTCAAAGAAGCTGCTTCTTCGCGCAAAGACGATTCTGCCGCTCACAGTGCTCTGCGGTGTGCGCCTTCTGCCGAAAGAGGCCCGGGAGCGGTGCTTAGCTCTGCAGAGCACCGTACCTTCGTCTTTAGCCTCTCTTCTCGTCTACATCTTAGCAAAAAGCTTTTCCACTCTGTCTGGCAAGGAGAAACTGTGCCAGCACAAAAAACATCTCCCATCGTGTTCTAGAATCTGCACGGATGTCTGCCGAGTGTTTTGCAAGAAGAGAAAGAAAGTTGTCCAAAACAGCTTGCAATCGAATGTTCATGTGAATAGAAAAGGCAGGAGAGTGGTCAGGTATTGTTTTCTCTCAGTTGGCAAGCTGCGCACACAATCGCAGTGTTGTACAGCTTGTTTCATCACCTTTGCGAAGTTGCCGCTCTCTCCGGCTCCCGGAGACGAAGAAGCTGCTTCTTCGCGCAAAGACGATTCTGCCGCTCACAGTGCTCTGCGGTGTGCGCCTTCTGCCGAAAGAGGCCCGGGAGCGGTGCTTAGCTCTGCAGAGCACCGTACCTTCGTCTTTAGCCTCTCTTCTCGACCACATCTTAGCAAAAAGCTTTTCCACTCTGTCTGGCAAGGAGAAACTTTGCCAGCACAGAAAACATCTCCCATCGTGTTCTAGAGCCTGCACGGAGGTCTGCCAGGTGTTTTGCAAGAAGAGAAAGAAAGTTGTCCAAAACAGCTTGCAATCGAATGTTCATGTGAATAGAAAAGGCAGGAGAGTGGTCAGGTACTGTTTTCTCTCAGCTGGCAAGCTGCGCACACAATCGCAGTGTTGTACAGCTTGTTTCATCACCTTTGCGAAGTTGCCGCTCTCTCCGGCTCCCAGAGACGAAGAAGCTGCGTTTTCGCGCAAAGACGATTCTGCCGCTCACAGTGCTCAGGGGTGTGTGCCTTCTGCCGAAAGAGGCCCGGGAGCTGTGCTTAGCTCTGCAGAGCACCGTACCTTCGTCTTTAGCCTCTCTTCTCGTCTACATCTTAGCAAAAAGCTTTTCCACTCTGTCTGGCAAGGAGAAACTGTGCCAGCACCAAAAACATCTCCCATCGTGTTCTAGAGGCTGCACGGAGGTCTGCCGAGTGTTTTGCAAGAAGACAAAGAAAGTTGTCCAAAACAGCTTGCAATCGAATGTACAAGTGAATAGAAAAGGCAGGAGAGTGGTCAGGTACTGTTTTCTCTCAGTTGGCAAGCTGCGCACACAATCGCAGTGTTGTACAGCTTGTTTCATCACCTTTGCGAAGTTGCCGCTCTCCGGCTCCCGGAGACGAAGAAGCTGCTTCTTCGCGCAAAGACGATTCTGCCGCTCACAGTGCTCTGCGGTGTGCGCCTTCTGCCGAAAGAGGTCCGGGAGCGGTGCTTAGCTCTGCAGAGCACCGTACCTTCGTCTTTAGCCTCTCTTCTCGTCTACATCTTAGCAAAAAGCTTTTCCACTCTGTCTGGCAAGGAGAAACTGTGCCAGCACAAAAAACATCTCTCATCGTGTTCTAGAGGCTGCAGGGAGGTCTGCCGAGTGTTTTGCAAGAAGGGAAAGAAAGTTGTCCAAAACAGCTTGCAATCGAATGTTCATGTGAATAGAAAAGGCAGGAGAGTGGTCAGGTACTGTTTTCTCTCAGTTGGCAAGCTGCGCACACAATCGCAGTGTTGTACAGCTTGTTTCATCACCTTTGCGAAGTTGCCGCTCTCTCCGGCTCCCGGGGACGAAGAAGCTGCTTCTTCGCGCAAAGACGATTCTGCCGCTCGCAGTGCTCTGCGGTGTGCGCATTCTGCCGAAAGCGGTCCGGGAGCGGTGCTTAGCTCTGCAGAGCACCGTACCTTCGTCTTTAGCCTCTCTTCTCATCTACATCTTAGCAAAAAGCTTTTCCACTCTGTCTGGCAAGGAGAAACTGTGCCAGCACAAAAAACATCTCCCATCGTGTTCTAGAGGCTGCACAGAGGTCTGCTGAGTGTTTTGCAAGAAGAGAAAGAAAGTTGTCCAAAACAGCTTGCAATCGAATGTTCATGTGAATAGAAAAGGCAGGAGAGTGGTCAGGTAGTGTTTTCTCTCAGTTGGCAAGCTGCGCACACAATCGCAGTGTTGTACAGCTTGTTTCATCACCTTTGCGAAGTTGCCGATCTCTCCGGCTCCCGGAGACGAAGAAGCTGCTTCTTCGCGCAAAGACGATTCTGCCGCTCACAGTGCTCTGCGGTGTGCGCCTTCTGCCGAAAGACGCCCGGGAGCGGTGCTTAGCTCTGCAGAGCACCGTACCTTCATCTTTAGCCTCTCTTCTCTTCTACAACTTAGCAAAAAGCTTTTCCAATCTGTCTGGCAAGGAGAAACTGTGCCAGCACAGAAAACATCTCCCATCGTGTTCTAGAGGCTGCACGGACGTCTGCCGAGTGTTTTGCAAGAAGAGAAAGAAAGTTGTCCAAAACAGCTTGCAATCGAATCTTCATGTGAATAGAAAAGGCAGGAGAGTGGTCAGGTACTGTTTTCTCTCAGTTGGCAAGCTGCGCACACAATCGCAGTGTTGTGCAGCTTGTTTCATCACCTTTGCCAAGTTGCCGCTCTCTCCGGCTCCCGGAGACGAAGAAGCTGCTTCTTCGCGCAAAGACGATTCTGCCGCTCACAGTGCTCTGCGGTGTGCGCCTTCTGCCGAAAGAGGCCCGGGAGCGGTGCTTAGCTCTGCAGAGCACCGTACCTTCGTCTTTAGCCTCTCTTCTCGTCTACATCTTAGCAAAAAGCTTTTCCACTCTGTCTGGCAAGGAGAAACTTTGCCAGCACAGAAAACATCTCCCATCGTGTTCTAGAGGCTGCACGGAAGTCTGCCGAGTGTTTTGCAAGAAGAGAAAGAAAGTTGTCCAAAACAGCTTGCAATCGAATGTTCATGTGAATAGAAAAGGCAGGAGAGTGGTCAGGTACTGTTTTCTCTCAGCTGGCAAGCTGCGCACACAATCGCAGTGTTGTACAGCTTGTTTCATCACCTTTGCGAAGTTGCCGCTCTATCCGGCTCCCAGAGACGAAGAAGCTGCGTTTTCGCGCAAAGACGATTCTGCCGCTCACAGTGCTCAGCGGTGTGTGCCTTCTGCCGAAAGAGGCCCGGGAGCTGTGCTTAGCTCTGCAGAGAACCGTACCTTCGTCTTTAGCCTCTCTTCTCATCTACATCTTAGCAAAAAGCTTTTCCACTCTGTCTGGCAAGGAGAAACTGTGCCAGCACAAAAAACACCTCCCATCGTGTTCTAGAGGCTGCACGGAGGTCTGCCGAGTGTTCTGCAAGAAGAGAAAGAAAGTTGTCCAAAGCAGCTTGCAATCGAATGCACAAGTGAATAGAAAAGGCAGGAGAGTGGTCAAATACTGTTTTCTCTCAGTTGGCAAGCTGCACACACAATCGCAGTGTTGTACAGATTGTTTCATCACCTTTGCGAAGTTGTCGCTCTCTCCAGCTCCCGGAGACGAAGAAGCTGCTTCTTCGCGCAACGACGATTCTGCCGCTCACAGTGCTCTGCGGTGTGCGCCTTCTGCCGAAAGAGGTCCGGGAGCGGTGCTTAGCTCTGCAGAGCACCGTACCTTCGTCTTTATCCTCTCTTCTCGTCTACATCTTAGCTAAAAGCTTTTCCACTCTGTCTGGCAAGGAGAAACTGTGCCAGCACAAAAAACATCTCTCATCGTGTTCTAGAGGCTGCACGGAGGTCTGCCGAGTGTTTTGCAAGAAGAGAAAGAAAGTTGTCCAAAACAGCTTGCAATCGAATGTTCATGTGAATAGAAAAGGCAGGAGAGTGGTCAGGTACTGTTTTCTCTCAGTTGGCAAGCTGCGCACACAATCGCAGTGTTGTACAGCTTGTTTCATCACCTTTGCGAAGCTGCCGCTCTCTCCGGCTCCCGGAGACGAAGAAGCTGCGTTTTCGCGCAAAGACAATTCTGCCGCTCACAATGCCCTGCGGTGTGTGTCTTCTGCCGAAAGAGGTCCGGGAGCGGTGCTTAGTTCTGCAGAGCACCGTACCTTCGTTCTTAGCCTCTCTTCTCATCTACATCTTAGCAAAAAGCTTTTCCACTCTGTCTGGCAAGGAGAAACTGTGCCAGCACAGAAAATATCTCCCATCGTGTTCTAGAAGCTGCACGGAGGTCTGCCGAGTGTTTTGCAAGAAGAGAAAGAAAGTTGTCCAAAACAGCTTGCAATCGAATGTTCATGTGAATAGAAAAGGCAGGAGAGTGGTCAGGTACTGTTTTCTCTCAGTTGGCAAGCTGCGCACACAATCGCAGTGTTGTACAGCTTGTTTCATCACCTTTGCGAAGCTGCCGCTCTCTCTGGCTCCCGGAGACGAAGAAGCTGCTTCTTCGCCCAACGACGATTCTGCCGCTCACAGTGCTCTGCGGTGTGCGTCTTCTGCCGAAAGAGGCCCGGGAGGTGTGCTTAGCTCTGCAGATCACCGTACCTTCGTCTTTAGCCTCTCTTCTCATCTACATGTTAGAAAAAAGCTTTTCCACTCTGTCTGGCAAGGAGAAACTGTGCCAGCACAAAAAACATCTCCCATCGTGTTCTAGAGGCTGCACGGAGGTCTGCCGAGTGTTTTGCAAGAAGAGAAAGAAAGTTGTCCAAAACAGCTTGCAATCGAATGTTCATGTGATTAGAAAAGGCAGGAGAGTGGTCAGGTACTGTTTTCTCTCAGTTGGCAAGCTGCGCACACAATCGCAGTGTTGTACAGCTTGTTTCATCACCTTTGCGAAGTTGCCGCTCTCTCCGGCTCCCGGAGACGAAGAAGCTGCGTTTTCGCGCAAAGACGATTCTGCCGCTCATAATGCTCTGCGGTGTGTGTCTTCTGCCGAAAGAGGCCCGGGAGCGGTGCTTAGCTCTGCAGAGCACCGTACCTTCGTTCTTAGCCTCTCTTCTCATCTACATCTTAGCAAAAAGCTTTTCCACTCTGTCTGGCAAGGAGAAACTGTGCCAGCACAGAAAACATCTCCCATCGTGTTCTAGAAGCTGCACGGAGGTCTGCCGAGTGTTTTGCAAGAAGAGAAAGAAAGTTGTCCAAAACAGCTTGCAATCGAATGTTCATGTGAATAGAAAATGCAGGAGAGTTGTCAGGTACTGTTTTCTCACAGTTGTCATGCTGCGCACACAATCGCAGTGTTGTACAGCTTGTTTCATCACCTTTGCGAAGTTGCCGCTCTCTCCGGCTCCCGGAGACGAAGAAGCTGCTTCTTCGCGCAAAGACGATTCTGCCGCACACAGTGCTCTGCGGTGTGCGCCTTCTGCCGAAAGAGGCCCGGGAGCTGTGCTTAGCTCTGCAGAGCACCGTACCTTCGTCTTTAGCCTCTCTTCTCGTCTACATCTTAGCAAAAATCTTTTCCACTCTGTCTGGCAAGGAGAAACTGTGCCAGCACAGAAAATATCTCCCATCGTGTTCTAGAGGCTGCACGGAGGTCTGCTGAGTGTTTTGCAAGAAGACAAAGAAAGTTGTCCAAAACAGCTTGCAATCGAATGTTCATGTGAATAGAAAAGGCAGGAGAGTGGTCAGGTACTGTTTTCTCTCAGTTCCAAGCTGCGCACACTATCGCAGTGCTGTACAGCTTGTTTCATCACCTTTGCGAAGTTGCCGCTCTCTCCGGCTCCCGGAGACGAAGAAGCTGCTTCTTCGCGCAAAGACGATTCTGCCGCTCACAGTGCTCTGCGGTGTGTGCCTTCTGCCGAAAGAGGCCCGGGAACTGTGCTTAGCTCTGCAGAGCACCGTACCTTCGTCTTTAGCCTCTCTTCTCGTCTACATCTTAGCAAAAAGCTTTTCCACTCTGTCTGGCAAGGAGAAACTGTGCCAGCACAAAAAGCATCACCCATCGTGTTCTAGAGCCTGCACGGAGGTCTGCCGAGTGTTTTGCAAGAAGAGAAAGAAAGTTGTCCAAAACAGCTTGCAATCGAATGTTCATGTGATTAGAAAATGCAGGAGGGTGGTCAGGTACTGTTTTCTCTCAGTTGGCAAGCTGCGCACACAATCGCAGTGTTGTACAGCTTGTTTCATCACCTTTGCGAAGTTGCCGCTCTCTCCGGCTCCCGGAGACGAAGAAGCTGCTTCTTCGCGCAAAGACGATTCTGCAGCTCACAGTGCTCTGCGGTGTGCGCCTTCTGCCGAAAGAGGTCCGGGAGCGGTGCTTAGCTCTGCAGAGCACCGTACCTTCGTCTTTAGCCTCTCTTCTCGTCTACATCTTAGCAAAAAGCTTTTCCACTCTGTCTGGCAAGGAGAAACTGTGCCAGCACAAAAAACATCTCCCATCGTGTTCTAGAGGCTGCACGGAGGTCTGCCGAGTGTTTTGCAAGAAGAGAAAGAAAGTTGTCCAAAACAGCTTGCAATAGAATATACAAGTGAATAGAAAAGGCAGGAGAGTGGTCAGGTACTGTTTTCTCTCAGTTGGCAAGCTGCACACACAGTCGCAGTGTTGTGCAGCTTGTTTCATCACCTTTGCGAAGTTGTCGCTCTCTCCGGCTCCCGGAGACGAAGAAGCTGCTTCTTCGCGCAAAGACGATTCTGCCGCTCACAGTGCTCTGCGGTGTGCGTCTTCTGCCGAAAGAGGCCCGGGAGCTGTGCTTAGCTCTGCAGAGCACCGTACCTTCGTCTTTAGCCTCTCTTCTCGTCTACATCTTAGCAAAAAGCTTTTCCACTCTGTCTGGCAAGGAGAAACTGTGCCAGCACAAAAAGCATCTCCCATCGTGTTCTAGAGGCTGCACGGAGGTCTGCCGAGTGGTTTGCATGAAGAGAAAAAAAGTTGTCCAAAACAGCTTGCAATCGAATGTTCATGTGATTAGAAAATGCAGGAGAGTGGTCAGGTACTGTTTTCTCTCAGTTGGCAATCTGCGCACACAATCGCAGTGTTGTACAGCTTGTTCCATCACCTTTGCGAAGTTGCCGCTCTCTCCGGCTCCCGGAGACGAAGAAGCTGCTTCTTCGCGCAAAGACGATTCTGCCGCTCACAGTGCTCTGCGGTGTGCCCCTTCTGCCGAAAGAGGTCCGGGAGCGGTGCTTAGCTCTGCAGAGCACCGTACCTTCGTCTTTAGCCTCTCTTCTCGTCTACATCTTAGCAAAAAGATTTTCCACTCTGTCTGGCAAGGAGATTTTGTGCCAGCACAAAAAACATCTCCCATCGTGTTCTAGAATCTGCACGGAGGTCTGCCGAGTGTTTTGCAAGAAGAGAAAGAAAGTTGTCCAAAACAGCTTGCAATCGAATGTTCATGTGAATAGAAAAGGCAGGAGAGTGGTCAGGTACTGTTTTCTCTCAGTTGGCAAGCTGCGCACACAATCGCAGTGTTGTACATCTTGTTTCATCACCTTTGCGAAGTTGCCGCTCTCCGGCTCCCGGAGACGAAGAAGCTGCTTCTTCGCGCAAAGACGATTCTGCCGCTCACAGTGCTCTGCGGTGTGCGTCTTCTGCCGAAAGAGGCCCGGGAGCTGTGCTTAGCTCTGCAGAGCACCGTACCTTCGTCTTTAGCCTCTCTTCTCGTCTACATCTTAGCAAAAAGCTTTTCCACTCTGTCTGGCAAGGAGAAACTGTGCCAGCACAAAAAACATCTCCCATCGTGTTCTAGAGGCTGCACGGAGGTCTGCCGAGTGTTTTGCAAGAAGAGAAAGAAAGTTGTCCAAAACAGCTTGCAATCGAATGTTCATGTGAATAGGAAAGGCAGGAGAGTGGTCAGGTACTGTTTTCTCTCAGTTGGCAAGCTGCGCACAGAATCGCAGTGTTCTACAGCTTGTTTCATCACCTTTGCGAACTTGCCGCTCTCTCCGGCTCCCGGAGACGAAGAAGCTGCTTCTTCGCGCAAAGACGATTCTGCCGCTCACAGTGCTCTGCGGTGTGCGTCTTCTGCCGAAAGAGGCCCGGGAGCTGTGCTTAGCTCTGCAGAGCACCGTACCTTCGTCTTTAGCCTCTCTTCTCATCTACGTCTTAGCAAAAAGCTTTTCCACTCTGTCTGGCAAGGAGAAACTGTGCCAGCAGAGAAAACATCTCCCATCGTGTTCTAGAGGCTGCACGGAGGTCTGCCGAGTGTTTTGCAAGAAGAGAAAGAAAGTTGTCCAAAACAGCTTGCAATCGAATGTTCATGTGAATACAAAAGTCAGGAGAGTGGTCAGGTACTGTTTTCTCTCAGTTGGCAAGCTGCACACACAATCGCAGTGTTGTACAGCTTGTTTCATCACTTTTGCGAAGCTGCCGCTCTCTCTGGCTCCCGGAGACGATGAAGCTGCTTCTTCGCGCAAAGACGATTCTGCCGCTCACAGTGCTCTGCGGTGTGCGCCTTCTGCCGAAAGAGGTCCGGGAGCGGTGCTTAGCTCTGCAGAGCACCGTACCTTCGTCTTTAGCCTCTCTTCTCGTCTACATCTTAGCAAAAAGCTTTTCCACTCTTTCTGGCAAGGAGAAACTGTGCCAGCACACAAAACATCTCCCATCGTGTTCTAGAGGCTGCACGGAGGTCTGCCGAGTGTTTTGCAAGAAGAGAAAAAAGTTGTCCAAAACAGCTTGCAATCGAATGTTCATGTGAATAGAAAGGCAGGAGAGTGGTCAGGTACTGTTTTCTCTCAGCTGGCAAGCTGCGCACACAATCGCAGTGTTGTACAGCTTGTTTCATCACCTTTGCGAAGCTGCCGCTCTCTCCGGCTCCCGGAGACGAAGAAGCTGCTTCTTCGCGCAAAGACGATTCTGCCGCTCACAGTGCTCTGCAGTGTGTGCCTTCTGCCGAAAGAGGCCCGGGAGCGGTGCTTAGCTCTGCAGAGCACTGTACCTTCATCTTTAGCCTCTCTTCTCGTCTACATCTTAGCAAAAAGCTTTTCCACTCTGTCTGGCAAGGAGAAACTGTGCCAGCACAAAAAGCATCTCCCATCGTGTTCTAGAGGCTGCACGGAGGTCTGCCGAGTGTTTTGCAAGAAGAGAAAGAAAGTTGTCCAAAACAGCTTGCAATCGAATATTCATGTGATTAGAAAGGGCAGGAGAGTGGTCAGGTACTGTTTTTTCTCAGTTGGCAATCTGCGCACACAATCGCAGTGTTGTACAGCTTGTTTCATCACCTTTGCGAAGTTGCCGCTCTCTCCGGCTCCCGGAGACGAAGAAGCTGCTTCTTCGCGCAAAGACGATTCTGCCGCTCACAGTGCTCTGCGGTGTGCGCCTTCTGCCGAAAGAGGTCCGGGAGCGGTGCTTAGCTCTGCAGAGCACCGTACCTTCGTCTTTAGCCTCTCTTCTCATCTACATCTTAGCAAAAATCTTTTCCACTCTGTCTGGCAAGGAGAAACTCTGCCAGCAAAAAAAACATCTCCCATCGTGTTCTAGAATCTGCACGGACGTCTGCCGAGTGTTTTGCAAGAAGAGAAACAAAGTTCTCCAAAACAGCTTGCAATCGAATGTTCATGTGAATAGAAAAGGCAGGAGAGTGGTCAGGTACTGTTTTCTCTCAGTTGGCAAGCTGCGCACACAATCGCAGTGTTGTACAGCTTGTTTCATCACCTTGGCGAAGTTGCCGCTCTCCGGCTCCCGGAGACGAAGAAGCTGCTTCTTCGCGCAAAGACGATTCTGCCGCTCACAGTGCTCTGCGGTGTGCGCCTTCTGCCGAAAGAGGCCCGGGAGCGGTGCTTAGCTCTGCAGAGCACCGTACCTTCGTCTTTAGCCTCTCTTCGCATCTACATCTTAGCAAAAAGCTTTTCCACTCTGTCTGGCAAGGAGAAACTGTGCCAGCACAAAAAACATCTCCCATCGTGTTCTAGAGGCTGCACGGATGTCTGCAGAGTGTTTTGCAAGAAGAGAAAGAAAGTTGTCCAAAACAGCTTGCAATCGAATGTTCATGTGATTAGAAAAGGCAGGAGAGTGGTCAGGTACTGTTTTCTCTCAGTTGGCAAGCTGCACACACAATCGCAGTGTTGTACAGCTTGTTTCATCACTTTTGCGGAGCTGCCGCTCTCTCTGGCTCCCGGAGACGAAGAAGCTGCTTCTTCGCGCAAAGACGATTCTGCCGCTCACAGTGCTCTGCGGTGTGCGTCTTCTGCCGAAAGAGGCCCGGGAGCTGTGCTTAGCTCTGCAGAGCACCGTACCTTCGTCTTTAGCCTCTCTTCTCGTCTATATCTTAGCAAAAAGCTTTTCCACTCTGTCTGGCAAGGAGAAACTGTGCCAGCACAGAAAACATCTCCCATCGTGTTCTAGAGGCTGCACGGAGGTCTGCCGAGTGTTTTGCAAGAAGAAAAAGAAAGTTGTCCAAAACAGCTTGCAATCGAATATTCATGTGAATAGGAAAGGCAGGAGAGTGGTCAGGTACTGTTTTCTCCCAGTTGGAAAACTGCGCACACAATCGCAGTGTTGTACAGCTTGTTTCATCACCTTTGCGAAGTTGCCGCTCTCTCCGGCTCCCGGAGACGAAGAAGCTGCGTCTTCGCGCAAAGACGATTCTGCCGCTCACAATGCTCTGCGGTGTGCGCCTTCTGCCGAAAGAGGCCTGGGAGCGCTGCTTAGCTCTGCAGAGCACCGTACCTTCGTCTTTAGCCTCTCTTCTCGTCTACATTTAGCAAAAAGCTTTTCCACTCTGTCTGGCAAAGAGAAACTCTGCCAGCACAGAAAACATTTCCCATCGTGTTCTAGAGGCTGCACGGAGGTCTGCCGAGTGTTTTGCAAGAAGAGAAAGAAAGTTGTCCAAAACAGCTTCCAATCCAATGTTCATGTGAATAGAAAAGGCAGGAGAGTGGTCAGGTACTGTTTTCTCTCAGTTGGCAAGCTGCGCGCACAATCGCAGTGTTGTACAGCTTGTTTCATCACCTTTGTGAAGCTGCCGCTCTCTCCGGCTCCCGGAGACGAAGAAGCTGCGTTTTCGCGCAAAGACGATTCTGCCGCTCACAGTGCTCTGCGGTGTGCGCCTTCTGCCGAAAGAGGTCCGGGAGCGGTGCTTAGCTCTGCAGAGCACCGTACCTTCGTCTTTAGCCTCTCTTCTCGTCTACATCTTAGCAAAAAGCTTTTCCACTCTGTCTGGCAAGGAGAAACTGTGCCAGCACGAAAAACATCTCCCATCGTGTTCTAGAAGCTGCACGGAGGTCTGCCGAGTGTTTTGCAAGAAGAGAAAGTAAGTTGTCCAAAACAGCTTCCAATCGAATGTTCATGTGAATAGAAAAGGCAGGAGAGTGGTCAGGTACTGCTTTCTCTCAGTTGGCAATCTGCGCACACAATCGCAGTGTTGTACAGCTTGTTTCATCACCTTTGCGAACCTGCCGCTCTCTCCGGCTCCCGGAGACGAAGAAGCTGCTTCTTCACGCAATGACGATTCTGCCGCTCACAGTGCTCTGCGGTGTGCGTCTTCTGCCGAAAGAAGTCCGGGAGCGGTGCTTAGCTCTGCAGAGCACCGTACCTTCGTTCTTAGCCTCTCTTCTCGTCTACATCTTAGCAAAAAGCTTTTCCACTCTGTCTGGCAAGGAGAAACTGTGCCAGCACAAAAAACATCTCCCATCGTGTTCTAGAAGCTGCACGGAGGTCTGCCGAGTGTTTTGCAAGAAGAGAAAGAAAGTTGTCCAAAACAGCTTGCAATCGAATGTTCATGTGAATAGAAAATGCAGGAGAGTGGTCAGGTACTGTTTTCTCACAGTTGTCATGCTGCGCACACAATCGCAGTGTTGTACAGCTTGTTTCATCACCTTTGCGAAGTTGCCGCTCTCTCCGGCTCCCGGAGACGAAGAAGCTGCTTCTTCGCGCAAAGACGATTCTGCCGCTCACAGTGCTCAGCGGTGTGCGCCTTCTGCCGAAAGAGGTCCGGGAGCGGTGCTTAGCTCTGCAGAGCACCGTACCTTCGTCTTTAGCCTCTCTTCTCCTCTACATCTTAGCAAAAAGCTTTTCCACTCTGTCTGGCAAGGAGAAACTGTGCCAGCACAGAAAACATCTCCCATCGTGTTCTAGAGGCTGCACGGAGGTCTGCTGAGTGTTTTGCAAGAAGAGAAAGAAAGTTGTCCGAAACAGCTTGCAATCGAATGTTCATGTGATTAGAAAAGGCAGGAGAGTGGTCAGGTACTCTTTTCTCTCAGTTGGCAAACTGCGCACACAATCGCAGTGTTGTACAGCTTGTTTCATCACCTTTGCGAAGCTGCCGCTGTCTCCGGCTCCCGGAGACGAAGAAGCTGCGTTTTCGCGCAAAGACGATTCTGCCGCTCACAGTGCTCTGCGGTGTGTGTCTTCTGCCGAAAGAGGTCCGGGAGCGGTGCTTAGCTCTGCAGAGCACCGTACCTTCGTTCTTAGCCTCTCTTCTCATCTACATCTTAGCAAAAAGCTTTTCCACTCTGTCTGGCAAGGAGAAACTGTGCCAGCACAAAAAACATCTCCCATCGTGTTCTAGAGGCTGCATGGAGGTCTGCCGAGTGTTTTGCAAGAAGAGAAAGAAAGTTGTCCAAAACAGTTTCCAGTCGAATGTTCATGTGAATAGAAAATGCAGGAGAGTGGTCAGGTACTGTTTTCTAACAGTT
This sequence comes from Melozone crissalis, assembly GCF_028551555.1. Classification (NCBI taxonomy): domain Eukaryota; kingdom Metazoa; phylum Chordata; class Aves; order Passeriformes; family Passerellidae; genus Melozone; species Melozone crissalis. Next base: position 51,102 of record NW_026535929.1, read on the forward strand.
GTCATGCTGCGCACACCATCGCAGTGTTGTACAGCTTGTTTCATCACCTTTGCGAAGTTGTCGCTCTCTCGGGCTCCCGGAGACGAAGAAGCTGCTTCTTCGCGCAAAGACGATTCTGCCGCTCACAGTGCTCTGCGGTGTGTGTCTTCTGCCGAAAGAGGCCCGGGAGCTGTGCTTAGCTCTGCAGAGCACCGTACCTTCGTCTTTAGCCTCTCTTCTCGTCTACATCTTAGCAAAAATCTTTTCTACTCTGTCTGGCAAGGAGAAACTGTGCCAGCACAGAAAACATCTCCCATCGTGTTCTAGAGGCTGCACGGAGGTCTGCCGAGAGTTTTGAAAGAAGAGAAAGAAAGTTCTCCCAAACAGCTTGCAATCGAATGTTCATGTGATTAGAAAAGGCAGGAGAGTGGTCAGGTACTGTTTTCTCTCAGTTGGCAAGCTGCGCACACAATCGCAGTGTTGTACAGCTTGTTTCATCACCTTTGCGAAGCTGCCGCTCTCTCCGGCTCCCGGAGACGAAGAAGCTGCTTCTTCGCGCAAAGACGATTCTGCCGCTCACAGTGCTCTGCTGTGTGCGTCTTCTGCCGAAAGAGGTCCGGGAGCGGTGCTTAGCTCTGCAGAGCACCGTACCTTCGTCTTTAGCCTCTCTTCTCGTCTACATCTTAGCAAAAAGCTTTTCTACTCTGTCTGGCAAGGAGAAACTGTGCCAGCACAGAAAACATCTCCCATCGTGTTCTAGAGGCTGCACGGAGGTCTGCCGAGTGTTTTGCAAGAAGAGAAAGAAAGTTGTCCAAAACAGGTTGCAATCGAATATTCATGTGAATAGAAAAGGCAGGAGAGTGGTCAGGTACTGTTTTCTCTCAGCTGGCAAGCTGCGCACACAATCGCAGTGTTGTACAGCTTGTTTCAGCACCTTTGCGAAGCTGCCGCTCTCTCCGGCTCCCGGAGACGAAGAAGCTGCTTCTTCGCGCAAAGACGATTCTGCCGCTCACAGTGCTCTGCAGTGTGTGCCTTCTGCCGAAAGAGGCCCGGGAGCGGTGCTTAGCTCTGCAGAGCACCGTACCTTCGTCTTTAGCCTCTCTTCTCGTCTACATCTTAGCAAAAAGCTTTTCCACTCTGTCTGGCAAGGAGAAACTGTGCCAGCACAAAAAGCATCTCCCATCGTGTTCTAGAGGCTGCATGGAGGTCTGCCGAGTGTTTTGCAAGAAGAGAAAGAAAGTTGTCCAAAACAGCTTCCAGTCGAATGTTCATGTGAATAGAAAATGCAGGAGAGTGGTCAGGTACTGTTTTCTAACAGTTGTCATGCTGCGCACACCATCGCAGTGTTGTACAGCTTGTTTCATCACCTTTGCGAAGTTGTCGCTCTCTCGGGCTCCCGGAGACGAAGAAGCTGCTTCTTCGCGCAAAGACGATTCTGCCGCTCACAGTGCTCTGCGGTGTGCGCCTTCTGCCGAAAGAGGTCCGGGAGCGGTGCTTAGCTCTGCAGAGCACCGTACCTTCGTCTTTAGCCTCTCTTCTCGTCTACATCTTAGCAAAAAGCTTTTCTACTCTCTCTGGCAAGGAGAAACTGTGCCAGCAGAGAAAGCATCTCCCATCGTGTTCTAGAGGCTGTACGGAGGTCTGCCGAGTGTTTTGCAAGAAGAAAAAGAAAGTTGTCCAAAACAGCTTCCAATCGAATGTTCATGTGATTAGAAAAGGCAGGAGAGTGGTCAGGTACTGTTTTCTCTCTGTTGGCAAACTGCGCACACAATCGCAGTGTTGTACAGCTTGTTTCATCACCTTTGCGAAGTTGCCGCTCTCTCCGGCTCCCGGAGACGAAGAAGCTGCTTCTTCGCGCAAAGACGATTCTGCCGCTCACAGTGCTCTGCGGTGTGCGCCTTCTGCCGAAAGAGGCCCGGGAGCTGTGCTTAGCTCTGCAGAGCACCGTACCTTCGTCTTTAGCCTCTCTTCTCGTCTACATCTTAGCAAAAAGCTTTTCCACTCTGTCTGGCAAGGAGAAACTGTGCCAGCACAAAAAACATCTCCCATCGTTTTCTAGAAGCTGCACGGAGGTCTGCCGAGTGTTTTGCAAGAAGAGAAAGAAAGTTGTCCAAAACAGCTTGCAATCGAATGTTCATGTGAATAGAAAAGGCAGGAGAGTGGTCAGGTACTGTTTTCTATCAATTGGCAAGCTGCGCACACAATCGAGGTGTTGTACAGCTTGTTTCATCACCTTTGCGAAGTTGCCGCTCTCTCCGGCTCCCGGAGACGAAGAAGCTGCTTCTTCGCGCAAAGACGATTCTGCCGCTCACAGTGCTCTTCAGAGAACCGTACCTTCGTCTTTAGCCTCTCTTCTCTTCTACATCTTAGCAAAAAGCTTTTCCACTCTGTCTGGCAAGGAGAAACTGTGCCAGCACAAAAAACATCTCCCATCGTGTTCTAGAAGCTGCACGGAGGTCTGCCGAGTGTTTTGCAAGAAGAGAAAGAAAGTTGTCCAAAACAGCTTGCAATCGAATGTTCCTGTGAATAGAAAAGGCAGGAGAGTGGTCAGGTACTGTTTTCTCTCAGTTGGCAAGCTGCGCACACAATCGCAGTGTTGTACAGCTTGTTTCATCACCTCTGCGAAGTTGCCGCTCTCTCCGGCTCCCGGAGACGAAGAAGCTGCTTCTTCGCGCAAAGACGATTCTGCCGCTCACAGTGCTCTGCGGTGTGTGTCTTCTGCCGAAAGAGGCACGGGAGCTGTGCTTAGCTCTGCAGAGCACCGTACCTTCGTCTTTAGCCTCTCTTCTCGTCTACATCTTAGTAAAAAGCTTTTCCACTCTGTCTGGCAAGGAGAAACTGTGCCAGCACAAAAAACATCTCCCATCGTGTTCTAGAAGCTGCACGGAGGTCTGCCGAGTGTTTTGCAAGAAGAGAAAGAAAGTTGTCCAAAACAGCTTGCAATCCAATGTTCACGTGAATAGAAAAGGCAGGAGGGTGGTCAGGTACTGTTTTCTCTCAGTTGGCAAGCTGCGCACACAATCGCAGTGTTGTACAGCTTGTTTCATCACCTTTGCGAAGTTGCCGCTCTCTCCGGCTCCCGGAGACGAAGAAGCTGCTTCTTCGCGCAAAGACGATTCTGCCGCTCACAGTGCTCTGCAGTGTGCGTCTTCTGCCGAAAGAGGCACGGGAGCTGTGCTTAGCTCTGCAGAGCACCGTACCTTCGTCTTTAGCCTCTCTTCTCGTCTACATCTTAGCAAAAAGCTTTTCCACTCTGTCTGGCGAGGAGAAACTGTGCCAGCACTGAAAACATCTCCCATCGTGTTCTAGAGGCTGCACGGAGGTCTGCCGAGTGTTTTGCAAGAAGAGAAAGAAAGTTGTCCAAAACAGCTTGCAATCGAATGTTCATGTGAATAGAAAAGGCAGGAGAGTGGTCAGGTACTGTTTTCTCTCACTTGGTAAGCTGCGCACACAATCGCAGTTTTGTACAGCTTGTTTCATCACCTTTGCGAAGTTGCCGCTCTCTCCGGCTCCCGGAGACGAAGCTGCTTCTTCGCGCAAAGACGATTCTGCCGCTCAGAGTGCTCTGCGGTGTGTGTCTTCTGCCGAAAGAGGCACGGGAGCTGTGCTTAGCTCTGCAGAGCACCGTACCTTCGTCTTTAGCCTCTCTTCTCGTCTACATCTTAGCAAAAAGCTTTTCCACTCTGTCTGGCGAGGAGAAACTGTGCCAGCACTGAAAACATCTCCCATCGTGTTCTAGAGGCTGCACGGAGGTCTGCCGAGTGTTTTGCAAGAAGAGAAAGAAAGTTGTCCAAAACAGCTTGCAATCGAATATTCATGTGATTAGAAAGGGCAGGAGAGTGGTCACGTACTGTTTTTTCTCAGTTGGCAATCTGCGCACACAATCGCAGTGTTGTACAGCTTGTTTCATCACCTTTGCGAAGTTGCCGCTCTCTCCGGCTCCCGGAGACGAAGAAGCTGCTTCTTCGCGCAAAGACGATTCTGCCGCTCACAGTGCTCTGCGGTGTGCGCCTTTTGCCGAAAGAGGTCCGGGAGCGGTGCTTAGCTCTGCAGAGCACCGTACCTTCGTCTTTAGCCTCTCTTCTCATCTACATCTTAGCAAAAAGCTTTTCCACTCTGTCTGGCAAGGAGAAACTGTGCCAGCACAAAAAAAATCTCCCGTCGTGTTCTAGAATCTGCACGGAGGTCTGCTGAGTGTTTTGCAAGAAGAGAAAGAAAGTTGTCCAAAACAGCTTGCAATCGAATGTTCATGTGAATAGAAAAGGCAGGAGAGTGGTCAGGTACTGTTTTCTCTCCGTTGGCAAGCTGCGCACACAATCGCAGTGTTGTACAGCTTGTTTCATCACCTTTGCGAAGTTGCCGCTCTCCGGCTCCCGGAGACGAAGAAGCTGCTTCTTCGCGCAAAGACGATTCTGCCGCTCACAGTGCTCTGCGGTGTGCGCCTTCTGCCGAAAGAGGCCCGGGAGCGGTGCTTAGCTCTGCAGAGCACCGTACCTTCGTCTTTAGCCTCTCTTCGCATCTACATCTTAGCAAAAAGCTTTTCCACTCCGTCTGGCAAGGAGAAACTGTGCCAGCACAAAAAACATCTCCCATCGTGTTCTAGAGGCTGCACGGAGGTCTGCAGAGTGTTTTGCAAGAAGAGAAATAAAGTTGTCCAAAACAGCTTGCAATCGAATCTTCATGTGAATAGAAAAGGCAGGAGAGTGGTCAGGTACTGTTTTCTCTCAGTTGGCAAGCTGCACACACAATCACAGTGTTGTACAGCTTGTTTCATCACCTTTGCGAAGCTGCCGCTCTCTCCGGCTCCCGGAGACGAAGAAGCTGCGTTTTCGCGCAAAGACGATTCTGCCGCTCACAGTGCTCTGCGGTGTGTGTCTTCTGCCGAAAGAGGTCCGGGAGCGGTGCTTAGCTCTGCAGAGCACCGTACCTTCGTTCTTAGCCTCTCTTCTCATCTACATTTTAGCAAAAAGCTTTTCCACTCTGTCTGGCAAGGAGAAACTGTGCCAGCACAAAAAACATCTCCCATCGTGTTCTAGAAGCTGCACGGAGGTCTGCCGAGTGTTTTGCAAGAAGAGAAAGAAAGTTGTCCAAAACAGCTTGCAATCGAATGTTCATGTGATTAGAAAATGCAGGAGAGTGGTCAGGTACTGTTTTCTCTCAGTTGGCAAACTGCGCACACAATCGCAGTGTTGTACAGCTTGTTTCATCACCTTTGCGAAGCTGCCGCTCTCTCCGGCTCCCGGAGACGAAGAAGCTGCGTTTTCACGCAAAGACGATTCTGCCGCTCACAGTGCTCTGCGGTGTGTGTCTTCTGCCGAAAGAGGTCCGTGAGCGGTGCTTAGCTCTGCAGAGCACCGTACCTTCGTTCTTAGCCTCTCTTCTCATCTACATCTTAGCAAAAAGTTTTTCCACTCTGTCTGGCAAGGAGAAACTGTGCCAGCACAAAAAACATCTCCCATCGTGTTCTAGAGGCTGCATGGAGGTCTGCCGAGTGTTTTGCAAGAAGAGAAAGAAAGTTGTCCAAAACAGCTTCCAGTCGAATGTTCATGTGAATAGAAAATGCAGGAGAGTGGTCAGGTACTGTTTTCTAACAGTTGTCATGCTGCGCACACCATCGCAGTGTTGTACAGCTTGTTTCATCACCTTTGCGAAGTTGTCGCTCTCTCGGGCTCCCGGAGACGAAGAAGCTGCTTCTTCGCGCAAAGACGATTCTGCCGCTCACAGTGCTCTGCGGTGTGCGCCTTCTGCCGAAAGAGGTCCGGGAGCGGTGCTTAGCTCTGCAGAGCACCGTACCTTCGTCTTTAGCCTCTCTTCTCGTCTACATCTTAGCAAAAAGCTATTCTACTCTCTCTGGCAAGGAGAAACTGTGCCAGCAGAGAAAGCATCTCCCATCGTGTTCTAGAGGCTGTACGGAGGTCTGCTGAGTGTTTTGCAAGAAGAAAAAGAAAGTTGTCCAAAACAGCTTCCAATCGAATGTTCATGTGATTAGAAAAGGCAGGAGAGTGGTCAGGTACTGTTTTCTCTCAGTTGGCAAACTGCGCACACAATCGCAGTGTTGTACAGCTTGTTTCATCACCTTTGCGAAGTTGCCGCTCTCTCCGGCTCCCGGAGACGAAGAAGCTGCTTCTTCGCGCAAAGACGATTCTGCCGCTCACAGTGCTCTGCGGTGTGCGCCTTCTGCCGAAAGAGGCCCGGGAGCTGTGCTTAGCTCTGCAGAGCACCGTACCTTCGTCTTTAGCCTCTCTTCTCGTCTACATCTTAGCAAAAAGCTTTTCCACTCTGTCTGGCAAGGAGAAACTGTGCCAGCACAAAAAACATCTCCCATCGTTTTCTAGAAGCTGCACGGAGGTCTGCCGAGTGTTTTGCAAGAAGAGAAAGAAAGTTGTCCAAAACAGCTTGCAATCGAATGTTCATGTGAATAGAAAAGGCAGGAGAGTGGTCAGGTACTGTTTTCTATCAATTGGCAAGCTGCGCACACAATCGAGGTGTTGTACAGCTTGTTTCATCACCTTTGCGAAGTTGCCGCTCTCTCCGGCTCCCGGAGACGAAGAAGCTGCTTCTTCGCGCAAAGACGATTCTGCCGCTCACAGTGCTCTTCAGAGAACCGTACCTTCGTCTTTAGCCTCTCTTCTCTTCTACATCTTAGCAAAAAGCTTTTCCACTCTGTCTGGCAAGGAGAAACTGTGCCAGCACAAAAAACATCTCCCATCGTGTTCTAGAAGCTGCACGGAGGTCTGCCGAGTGTTTTGCAAGAAGAGAAAGAAAGTTGTCCAAAACAGCTTGCAATCGAATGTTCCTGTGAATAGAAAAGGCAGGAGAGTGGTCAGGTACTGTTTTCTCTCAGTTGGCAAGCTGCGCACACAATCGCAGTGTTGTACAGCTTGTTTCATCACCTCTGCGAAGTTGCCGCTCTCTCCGGCTCCCGGAGACGAAGAAGCTGCTTCTTCGCGCAAAGACGATTCTGCCGCTCACAGTGCTCTGCGGTGTGTGTCTTCTGCCGAAAGAGGCACGGGAGCTGTGCTTAGCTCTGCAGAGCACCGTACCTTCGTCTTTAGCCTCTCTTCTCGTCTACATCTTAGCAAAAAGCTTTTCCACTCTGTCTGGCAAGGAGAAACTGTGCCAGCACAAAAAACATCTCCCATCGTGTTCTAGAAGCTGCACGGAGGTCTGCCGAGTGTTTTGCAAGAAGAGAAAGAAAGTTGTCCAAAACAGCTTGCAATCCAATGTTCACGTGAATAGAAAAGGCAGGAGAGTGGTCAGGTACTGTTTTCTCTCAGTTGGCAAGCTGCGCACACAATCGCAGTGTTGTACAGCTTGTTTCATCACCTTTGCGAAGTTGCCGCTCTCTCCGGCTCCCGGAGACGAAGAAGCTGCTTCTTCGCGCAAAGACGATTCTGCCGCTCACAGTGCTCTGCAGTGTGCGTCTTCTGCCGAAAGAGGCACGGGAGCTGTGCTTAGCTCTGCAGAGCACCGTACCTTCGTCTTTAGCCTCTCTTCTCGTCTACATCTTAGCAAAAAGGTTTTCCACTCTGTCTGGCGAGGAGAAACTGTGCCAGCACTGAAAACATCTCCCATCGTGTTCTAGAGGCTGCACGGAGGTCTGCCGAGTGTTTTGCAAGAAGAGAAAGAAAGTTGTCCAAAACAGCTTGCAATCGAATGTTCATGTGAATAGAAAAGGCAGGAGAGTGGTCAGGTACTGTTTTCTCTCACTTGGTAAGCTGCGCACACAATCGCAGTTTTGTACAGCTTGTTTCATCACCTTTGCGAAGTTGCCGCTCTCTCCGGCTCCCGGAGACGAAGCTGCTTCTTCGCGCAAAGACGATTCTGCCGCTCACAGTGCTCTGCGGTGTGTGTCTTCTGCCGAAAGAGGCACGGGAGCTGTGCTTAGCTCTGCAGAGCACCGTACCTTCGTCTTTAGCCTCTCTTCTCGTCTACATCTTAGCAAAAAGCTTTTCCACTCTGTCTGGCGAGGAGAAACTGTGCCAGCACTGAAAACATCTCCCATCGTGTTCTAGAGGCTGCACGGAGGTCTGCCAAGTGTTTTGCAAGAAGAGAAAGAAAGTTGTCCAAAACAGCTTGCAATCCAATGTTCATGTGAATAGAAAAGGCAGGAGAGTGGTCAGGTACTGTTTTCTCTCACTTGGTAAGCTGCGCACACAATCGCAGTTTTGGACAGCTTTTTTCATCACCTTTGCGAAGTTGCTGCTCTCTCCGGCTCCCGGAGACGAAGAAGCTGCTTCTTCGCGCAAAGACGATTCTGCCGCTCACAGTGCTCTGCGGTGTGCGTCTTCTGCCGAAAGAGGTCCGGGAGCTTGGCTTAGCTCTGCAGAGCACCGTACCTTCGTCTTTAGCCTCTCTTCTCGTCTACATCTTAGCAAAAAGCTTTTCCACTCTGTCTGGCAAGGAGAAATTGTGCCAGCACAGAAAACATCTCCCATCGTGTTCTAGAGGCTGCACGGAGGTCTGCCGAGTGTTTTGCAAGAAGAGAAAGAAAGTTGTCCAAAACAGCTTCCAATCGAATGTTCATGTGAATAGAAAAGGCAGGAGAGTGGTCAGGTACTGTTTTCTCTCAGTTGGCAAGCTGAGCACACAATCGCAGTGTTGTACAGCTTGTTTCATCACCTTTGCGAAGTTGCCGCTCTCTCCGGCTCCCGGAGACGAAGAAGCTGCCTCTTCGCGCAAAGACGATTCTGCCGCTCACAGTGCTCTGCGGTGTGTGTCTTCTGCCGAAAGAGGCACGGGAGCTGTGCTTAGCTCTGCAGAGCACCGTACCTTCGTCTTTAGCCTCTCTTCTCGTCTACATCTTAGCAAAAAGCTTTTCCACTCTGTCTGGCAAGGAGAAACTGTGCCAGCACAAAAAACATCTCCCATCATGTTCTGGAAGCTGCACGGAGGTCTGCCGAGTGTTTTGCAAGAAGAGAAAGAAAGTTGTCCAAAACAGCTTGCAATCCAATGTTCATGTGAATAGAAAAGGCAGGAGAGTGGTCAGGTACTGTTTTCTCTCAGTTGGCAAGCTGCGCACACAATCGCAGTGTTGTACAGCTTGTTTCATCACCTTTGCGAAGTTGCCGCTCTCTCCGGCTCCCGGAGACGAAGAAGCTGCTTCTTCGCGCAAAGACGATTCTGCCGCTCACAGTGCTCTGCAGTGTGCGTCTTCTGCAGAAAGAGGCACGGGAGCTGTGCTTAGCTCTGCAGAGCACCGTACCTTCGTCTTTAGCCTCTCTTCTCGTCTACATCTTAGCAAAAAGCTTTTCCACTCTTTCTGGCAAGGAGAAACTGTGCCAGCACAAAAAACATCTCCCAACGTGTTCTAGAGGCTGCACGGAGGTCTGCCGAGTGTTTTGCAAGAAGAGAAAGAAAGTTGTCCAAAGCAGCTTCCAATCGAATGTTCATGTGAATAGAAAAGGCAGGAGAGTGGTCAGGTACTGTTTTCTCTCAGTTGGCAAGCTGCGCACAAAATCGCAGTGTTGTACAGCTTGTTTCATCACCTTTGCCCAGTTGCCGCTCTCTCCGGCTCCCGGAGACGAAGAAGCTGCTTCTTCGCGCAAAGACGATTCTGCCGCTCACAGCGCTCTGCGGTGTGCGTCTTCTGCCGAAAGAGGCACGGGAGCTGTGCTTAGCTCTGCAGAGCACCGTACCTTCGTCTTTAGCCTCTCTTCTCGTCTACATCTTAGCAAAAAGCTTTTCCACTCTGTCTGGCAAGGAGAAACTGTGCCAGCACAGAAAACATCTCCCATCGTGTTCTAGAGGCTGCACGGAGGTCTGCCGAGTGTTTTGCAAGAAGAGAAAGAAAGTTGTCCAAAACAGCTTCCAATCGAATGTTCATGTGAATAGAAAAGGCAGGAGAGTGGTCAGGTACTGTTTTCTCTCATTTGGTAAGCTGCGCACACAATCGCAGTTTTGTACAGCTTGTTTCATCACCTTTGCGAAGTTGCCGCTCTCTCCGGCTCCCGGAGACGAAGAAGCTGCTTCTTCGCGCAAAGACGATTCTGCCGCTCACAGTGCTCTGCGGTGTGTGTCTTCTGCCGAAAGAGGCACGGGAGCTGTGCTTAGCTCTGCAGAGCACCGTACCTTTGTCTTTTGCCTCTCTTCTCGTCTACATCTTAGCAAAAAGCTTTTCCACTCTGTCTGGCAAGGAGAAACTGTGCCAGCACAAAAAACATCTCCCATCGTTTTCTAGAAGCTGCACGGAGGTCTGCCGAGTGTTTTGCAAGAAGAGAAAGAAAGTTGTCCAAAACAGCTTGCAATCGAATGTTCATGTGAATAGAAAAGGCAGGAGAGTGGTCAGGTACTGTTTTCTATCAATTGGCAAGCTGCGCACACAATCGAGGTGTTGTACAGCTTGTTTCATCACCTTTGCGAAGTTGCCGCTCTCTCCGGCTCCCGGAGACGAAGAAGCTGCTTCTTCGCGCAAAGACGATTCTGCCGCTCACAGTGCTCTTCAGAGAACCGTACCTTCGTCTTTAGCCTCTCTTCTCTTCTACATCTTAGCAAAAAGCTTTTCCACTCTGTCTGGCAAGGAGAAACTGTGCCAGCACAAAAAACATCTCCCATCGTGTTCTAGAAGCTGCACGGAGGTCTGCCGAGTGTTTTGCAAGAAGAGAAAGAAAGTTGTCCAAAACAGCTTGCAATCGAATGTTCCTGTGAATAGAAAAGGCAGGAGAGTGGTCAGGTACTGTTTTCTCTCAGTTGGCAAGCTGCGCACACAATCGCAGTGTTGTACAGCTTGTTTCATCACCTCTGCGAAGTTGCCGCTCTCTCCGGCTCCCGGAGACGAAGAAGCTGCTTCTTCGCGCAAAGACGATTCTGCCGCTCACAGTGCTCTGCGGTGTGTGTCTTCTGCCGAAAGAGGCACGGGAGCTGTGCTTAGCTCTGCAGAGCACCGTACCTTCGTCTTTAGCCTCTCTTCTCGTCTACATCTTAGCAAAAAGCTTTTCCACTCTGTCTGGCAAGGAGAAACTGTGCCAGCACAAAAAACATCTCCCATCGTGTTCTAGAAGCTGCACGGAGGTCTGCCGAGTGTTTTGCAAGAAGAGAAAGAAAGTTGTCCAAAACAGCTTGCAATCCAATGTTCACGTGAATAGAAAAGGCAGGAGAGTGGTCAGGTACTGTTTTCTCTCAGTTGGCAAGCTGCGCACACAATCGCAGTGTTGTACAGCTTGTTTCATCACCTTTGCGAAGTTGCCGCTCTCTCCGGCTCCCGGAGACGAAGAAGCTGCTTCTTCGCGCAAAGACGATTCTGCCGCTCACAGTGCTCTGCAGTGTGCGTCTTCTGCCGAAAGAGGCACGGGAGCTGTGCTTAGCTCTGCAGAGCACCGTACCTTCGTCTTTAGCCTCTCTTCTCGTCTACATCTTAGCAAAAAGGTTTTCCACTCTGTCTGGCGAGGAGAAACTGTGCCAGCACTGAAAACATCTCCCATCGTGTTCTAGAGGCTGCACGGAGGTCTGCCGAGTGTTTTGCAAGAAGAGAAAGAAAGTTGTCCAAAACAGCTTGCAATCGAATGTTCATGTGAATAGAAAAGGCAGGAGAGTGGTCAGGTACTGTTTTCTCTCACTTGGTAAGCTGCGCACACAATCGCAGTTTTGTACAGCTTGTTTCATCACCTTTGCGAAGTTGCCGCTCTCTCCGGCTCCCGGAGACGAAGCTGCTTCTTCGCGCAAAGACGATTCTGCCGCTCACAGTGCTCTGCGGTGTGTGTCTTCTGCCGAAAGAGGCACGGGAGCTGTGCTTAGCTCTGCAGAGCACCGTACCTTCGTCTTTAGCCTCTCTTCTCGTCTACATCTTAGCAAAAAGCTTTTCCACTCTGTCTGGCGAGGAGAAACTGTGCCAGCACTGAAAACATCTCCCATCGTGTTCTAGAGGCTGCACGGAGGTCTGCCAAGTGTTTTGCAAGAAGAGAAAGAAAGTTGTCCAAAACAGCTTGCAATCCAATGTTCATGTGAATAGAAAAGGCAGGAGAGTGGTCAGGTACTGTTTTCTCTCACTTGGTAAGCTGCGCACACAATCGCAGTTTTGGACAGCTTTTTTCATCACCTTTGCGAAGTTGCTGCTCTCTCCGGCTCCCGGAGACGAAGAAGCTGCTTCTTCGCGCAAAGACGATTCTGCCGCTCACAGTGCTCTGCGGTGTGCGTCTTCTGCCGAAAGAGGTCCGGGAGCTTGGCTTAGCTCTGCAGAGCACCGTACCTTCGTCTTTAGCCTCTCTTCTCGTCTACATCTTAGCAAAAAGCTTTTCCACTCTGTCTGGCAAGGAGAAATTGTGCCAGCACAGAAAACATCTCCCATCGTGTTCTAGAGGCTGCACGGAGGTCTGCCGAGTGTTTTGCAAGAAGAGAAAGAAAGTTGTCCAAAACAGCTTCCAATCGAATGTTCATGTGAATAGAAAAGGCAGGAGAGTGGTCAGGTACTGTTTTCTCTCAGTTGGCAAGCTGAGCACACAATCGCAGTGTTGTACAGCTTGTTTCATCACCTTTGCGAAGTTGCCGCTCTCTCCGGCTCCCGGAGACGAAGAAGCTGCCTCTTCGCGCAAAGACGATTCTGCCGCTCACAGTGCTCTGCGGTGTGTGTCTTCTGCCGAAAGAGGCACGGGAGCTGTGCTTAGCTCTGCAGAGCACCGTACCTTCGTCTTTAGCCTCTCTTCTCGTCTACATCTTAGCAAAAAGCTTTTCCACTCTGTCTGGCAAGGAGAAACTGTGCCAGCACAAAAAACATCTCCCATCATGTTCTGGAAGCTGCACGGAGGTCTGCCGAGTGTTTTGCAAGAAGAGAAAGAAAGTTGTCCAAAACAGCTTGCAATCCAATGTTCATGTGAATAGAAAAGGCAGGAGAGTGGTCAGGTACTGTTTTCTCTCAGTTGGCAAGCTGCGCACACAATCGCAGTGTTGTACAGCTTGTTTCATCACCTTTGCGAAGTTGCCGCTCTCTCCGGCTCCCGGAGACGAAGAAGCTGCTTCTTCGCGCAAAGACGATTCTGCCGCTCACAGTGCTCTGCAGTGTGCGTCTTCTGCAGAAAGAGGCACGGGAGCTGTGCTTAGCTCTGCAGAGCACCGTACCTTCGTCTTTAGCCTCTCTTCTCGTCTACATCTTAGCAAAAAGCTTTTCCACTCTTTCTGGCAAGGAGAAACTGTGCCAGCACAAAAAACATCTCCCAACGTGTTCTAGAGGCTGCACGGAGGTCTGCCGAGTGTTTTGCAAGAAGAGAAAGAAAGTTGTCCAAAGCAGCTTCCAATCGAATGTTCATGTGAATAGAAAAGGCAGGAGAGTGGTCAGGTACTGTTTTCTCTCAGTTGGCAAGCTGCGCACAAAATCGCAGTGTTGTACAGCTTGTTTCATCACCTTTGCCCAGTTGCCGCTCTCTCCGGCTCCCGGAGACGAAGAAGCTGCTTCTTCGCGCAAAGACGATTCTGCCGCTCACAGCGCTCTGCGGTGTGCGTCTTCTGCCGAAAGAGGCACGGGAGCTGTGCTTAGCTCTGCAGAGCACCGTACCTTCGTCTTTAGCCTCTCTTCTCGTCTACATCTTAGCAAAAAGCTTTTCCACTCTGTCTGGCAAGGAGAAACTGTGCCAGCACAGAAAACATCTCCCATCGTGTTCTAGAGGCTGCACGGAGGTCTGCCGAGTGTTTTGCAAGAAGAGAAAGAAAGTTGTCCAAAACAGCTTCCAATCGAATGTTCATGTGAATAGAAAAGGCAGGAGAGTGGTCAGGTACTGTTTTCTCTCATTTGGTAAGCTGCGCACACAATCGCAGTTTTGTACAGCTTGTTTCATCACCTTTGCGAAGTTGCCGCTCTCTCCGGCTCCCGGAGACGAAGAAGCTGCTTCTTCGCGCAAAGACGATTCTGCCGCTCACAGTGCTCTGCGGTGTGTGTCTTCTGCCGAAAGAGGCACGGGAGCTGTGCTTAGCTCTGCAGAGCACCGTACCTTTGTCTTTTGCCTCTCTTCTCGTCTACATCTTAGCAAAAAGCTTTTCCACTCTGTCTGGCAAGGAGAAACTGTGCCAGCACAAAAAACATCTCCCATCGTGTTCTAGAAGCTGAACGGAGGACTGCCGAGTGTTTTGCAAGAAGAGAAAGAAAGTTGTCCAAAACAGCTTGCAATCGAATGTTCACGTGAATAGAAAAGGCAGGAGAGGGGTCAGGTACTGTTTTCTCTCAGTTGGCAAGCTGCGCACACAATCGCAGTGTTGTACAGCTTGTTTCATCACCTTTGCGAAGCTGCCGCTCTCTCCGGCTCCCGGAGACGAAGAAGCTGCTTCTTCGCGCAAAGACGATTCTGCCGCTCACAGTGCTCTGCAGAGCAACGTACCTTCGTCTTTAGCCTCTCTTCTCGTCTACATCTTAGCAAAACGCTTTTCCACTCAGTCTGGCAAGGAGAAACTGTGCCAGCACAAAAAACATCTCCCATCGTGTTCTAGAGGCTGCACGGAGGTCTGCAGAGTGTTTTGCAAGAAGAGAAATAAAGTTGTCCAAAACAGCTTCCAATCCAATGTTCATGTGACTAGAAAACGCAGGAGAGTGGTCAGGTACTGTTTTCTCTCAGTTGGCAAGCTGCGCACACAATCGCAGTGTTGTACAGCTTGTTTCATCACCTCTGCCAAGTTGCCGCTCACTCCGGCTCCCGGAGACGAAGAAGCTGCTTCTTCGCGCAAAGACGATTCTGCCGCTCACAGTGCTCTGCGGTGTGTGTCTTCTGCCGAAAGAGGCACGGGAGCTGTGCTTAGCTCTGCAGAGCACCGTACCTTCGTCTTTAGCCTCTCTTCTCGTCTACATCTTAGCAAAAAGCTTTTCCACTCTGTCTGGCAAGGAGAAATTGTGCCAGCACAGAAAACATCTCCCATCGTGTTCTAGAGGCTGCACGGAGGTCTGCCGAGTGTTTTGCAAGAAGAGAAAGAAAGTTGTCCAAAACAGCTTGCAATCGAATGTTCATGTGAATAGAAAAGGCAGTAGAGTGGTCAGGTACTGTTTTATCTCAGTTGGCAAGCTGAGCACACAATCGCAGTGTTGTACAGCTTGTTTCATCACCTTTGCGAAGTTGCCGCTCTCTCCGGCTCCCGCAGACGAAGAAGCTGCTTCTT
This sequence comes from Melozone crissalis, assembly GCF_028551555.1. Lineage (NCBI taxonomy): Eukaryota > Metazoa > Chordata > Aves > Passeriformes > Passerellidae > Melozone > Melozone crissalis. The sequence continues at coordinate 66,150 of NW_026535929.1, forward strand.
CGCGCAAAGACGATTCTGCCGCTCACAGTGCTCTGTGGTTTGCGTCTTCTGCCGAAAGAGGCACGGGAGCTGTGCTTAGCTCTGCAGAGCACCGTACCTTCGTCTTTAGCCTCTCTTCTCGTCTACATCTTAGCAAAAAGCTTTTCCACTCTGTCTGGCAAGGAGAAACTCTGCCAGCACAAAAAACATCTCCCATCGTGTTCTAGAGGCTGCACGGAGGTCTGCCGAGTGTTTTGCAAGAAGAGAAAGAAAGTTGTCCAAAACAGCTTCCAATCGAATGTTCATGTGAATAGAAAAGGCAGGAGAGTGGTCAGATACTGTTTTCTCTCAGTTGGTAAGCTGCGCACACAATCGCAGTTTTGTACAGCTTGTTTCATCACCTTTGCGAAGTTGCCGCTCTCTCCGGCTCCCGGAGACGAAGAAGCTGCTTCTTCGCGCAAAGACGATTCTGCCGCTCACAGTGCTCTTCAGAGCACCGTACCTTCGTCTTTAGCCTCTCTTCTCTTCTACATCTTAGCAAAAAGCTTTTCCACTCTGTCTGGCAAGGAGAAATTGTGCCAGCACAGAAAACATCTCCCATCGTGTTCTAGAGGCTGCACGGAGTTCTGCCGAGTGTTTTGCAAGAAGAGAAAGAAAGTTGTCCAAAACAGCTTCCAATCGAATGTTCATGTGAATAGAAAAGGCAGGAGAGTGGTCAGGTACTGTTTTCTCTCAGTTGGCAAGCTGAGCACACAATCGCAGTGTTGTACAGCTTGTTTCATCACCTTTGCGAAGTTGCCGCTCTCTCCGGCTCCCGGAGACGAAGAAGCTGCCTCTTCGCGCAAAGACGATTCTGCCGCTCACAGTGCTCTGCGGTGTGTGTCTTCTGCCGAAAGAGGCACGGGAGCTGTGCTTAGCTCTGCAGAGCACCGTACCTTCGTCTTTAGCCTCTCTTCTCGTCTACATCTTAGCAAAAAGCTTTTCCACTCTGTCTGGCAAGGAGAAACTGTGCCAGCACAAAAAACATCTCCCATCGTGTTCTAGAGGCTGCACGGATGTCTGCAGAGTGTTTTGCAAGAAGAGAAAGAAAGTTGTCCAAAACAGCTTGCAATCGAATGTTCATGTGATTAGAAAAGGCAGGAGAGTGGTCAGGTACTGTTTTCTCTCAGTTGGCAAGCTGCACACACAATCGCAGGGTTGTACAGCTTGTTTCATCACTTTTGCGGAGCTGCCGCTCTCTCCGGCTCCCGGAGACGAAGAAGCTGCTTCTTCGCGCAAAGACGATTCTTCCGCTCACAGTGCTCTGCGGTGTGCGTCTTCTGCCGAAAGAGGCCCGGGAGCTGTGCTTAGCTCTGCAGAGCACCGTACCTTCGTCTTTAGCCTCTCTTCTCGTCTATATCTTAGCAAAAAGCTTTTCCACTCTGTCTGGCAAGGAGAAACTGTGCCAGCACAGAAAACATCTCCCATCGTGTTCTAGAGGCTGCACGGAGGTCTGCCGAGTGTTTTGCAAGAAGAAAAAGAAAGTTGTCCAAAACAGCTTGCAATCGAATGTTCATGTGAATAGGAAAGGCAGGAGAGTGGTCAGGTACTGTTTTCTCCCAGTTGGCAAACTGCGCACACAATCGCAGTGTTGTACAGCTTGTTTCATCACCTTTGCGAAGTTGCCGCTCTCTCCGGCTCCCGGAGACGAAGAAGCTGCGTCTTCGCGCAAAGACGATTCTGCCGCTCACAATGCTCTGCGGTGTGCGCCTTCTGCCGAAAGAGGCCTGGGAGCGGTGCTTAGCTCTGCAGAGCACCGTACCTTCGTCTTTAGCCTCTCTTCTCGTCTACATTTAGCAAAAAGCTTTTCCACTCTGTCTGGCAAAGAGAAACTCTGCCAGCACAGAAAACATTTCCCATCGTGTTCTAGAGGCTGCACGGAGGTCTGCCGAGTGTTTTGCAAGAAGAGAAAGAAAGTTGTCCAAAACAGCTTCCAATCGAATGTTCATGTGAATAGAAAAGGCAGGAGAGTGGTCAGGTACTGTTTTCTCTCAGTTGGCAAGCTGCGCGCACAATCGCAGTGTTGTACAGCTTGTTTCATCACCTTTGCGAAGCTGCCGCTCTCTCCGGCTCCCGGAGACGAAGAAGCTGCGTTTTCGCGCAAAGACGATTCTGCCGCTCACAGTGCTCTGCGGTGTGCGCCTTCTGCCGAAAGAGGTCCGGGAGCGGTGCTTAGCTCTGCAGAGCACCGTACCTTCGTCTTTAGCCTCTCTTCTCGTCTACATCTTAGCAAAAAGCTTTTCCACTCTGTCTGGCAAGGAGAAACTGTGCCAGCACGAAAAACATCTCCCATCGTGTTCTAGAAGCTGCACGGAGGTCTGCCGAGTGTTTTGCAAGAAGAGAAAGTAAGTTGTCCAAAACAGCTTCCAATCGAATGTTCATGTGAATAGAAAAGGCAGGAGAGTGGTCAGGTACTGCTTTCTCTCAGCTGGCAATCTGCGCACACAATCGCAGTGTTGTACAGCTTGTTTCATCACCTCTGCGAAGTTGCCGCTCTCTCCGGCTCCCGGAGACGAAGAAGCTGCTTCTTCGCGCAAAGACGATTCTGCCGCTCACAGTGCTCTGCGGTGTGCGCCTTCTGCCGAAGGAGGCCCGGGAGCGGTGCTTAGCTCTGCAGAGCACCGTACCTTCGTCTTTAGCCTCTCTTCTCATCTACATCTTAGCAAAAAGCTTTTCCACTCTGTCTGGCAAGGAGAAACTGTGCCAGCACAGAAAACATCTCCCATCGTGTTCTAGAGGCTGCACGGAGGTCTGCCGAGTGTTTTGCAAGAAGAGAAAGAAAGTTGTCCAAAACAGCTTGCAATCGAATGTTCATGTGATTAGAAAAGGCAGGAGAGTGGTCAGGTACTGTTTTCTCTCAGTTGGCAAGCTGCGCACACAATCGCAGTGTTGTACAGCTTGTTTCATCACCTTTGCGAAGCTGCCGCTCTCTCCGGCTCCCGGAGACGATGAAGCTGCGTTTTCGCGCAAAGACGATTCTGCCGCTCACAGTGCTCTGCGGTGTGTGTCTTCTGCTGAAAGAGGTCCGGGAGCGGTGCTTAACTCTGCAGAGCACCGTACCTTCGTTCTTAGCCTCTCTTCTCATCTACATCTTAGCAAAAAGCTTTTCCACTCTGTCTGGCAAGGAGAAACTGTGCCAGCACAGAAAACATCTCCCATCGTGTTCTAGACGCTGCACGGAGGTCTGCCGAGTGTTTTGCAAGAAGAAAAAGAAAGTTGTCCAAAACACCTTCCAATCAAATGTTCATGTGTATAGAAAAGGCAGGAGAGTGGTCAGGTACTGTTTTCTCTCAATTGGCAAGCTGCGCACACAATCGAGGTGTTGTACAGCTTGTTTCATCACCTTTGCGAAGTTGCCGCTCTCTCCGGCTCCCGGAGACGAAGAAGCTGCTTCTTCGCGCAAAGACGATTCTGCCGCTCACAGTGCTCTGCAGTGTGCGCCTTCTGCCGAAATAGGTCCGGGAGCAGTGCTTAGCTCTGCAGAGCACCGTACCTTCGTCTTTAGCCTCTCTTCTCGTCTACATCTTAGCAAAAAGCTTTTCTACTCTGTCTGGCAAGGAGAAACTGTGCCAGCACAGAAAGCATCTCCCATCGTGTTCTAGAGGCTGCACGGAGGTCTGCCGAGTGTTTTGCAAGAAGAAAAAGAAAGTTGTCCAAAACAGCTTCCAATCGAATGTTCATGTGATTAGAAAAGGCAGGAGAGTGGTCAGGTACTGTTTTCTCTCAGTTGGCAAACTGCGCACACAATCGCAGTGTTGTACAGCTTGTTTCATCACCTTTGCGAAGTTGCCGCTCTCTCCGGCTCCCGGAGACAAAGAAGCTGCTTCTTCACGCAAAGACGATTCTGCCGCTCACAGTGCTCTGCGGTGTGCGCCTTCTGCCGAAAGAGGTCCGGGAGCGGTGCTTAGCTCTGCAGAGCACCGTACCTTCGTTCTTAGCCTCTCTTCTCGTCTACATCTTAGCAAAAAGCTTTTCCACTCTGTCTGGCAAGGAGAAACTGTGCCAGCACAAAAAACATCTCCCATCGTGTTCTAGAAGCTGCACGGAGGTCTGCCGAGTGTTTTGCAAGAAGAGAAAGAAAGTTGTCCAAAACAGCTTGCAATCGAATGTTCATGTGAATAGAAAATGCAGGAGAGTTGTCAGGTACTGTTTTCTCACAGTTGTCATGCTGCGCACACAATCGCAGTGTTGTACAGCTTGTTTCATCACCTTTGCGAAGTTGCCGCTCTCTCCGGCTCCCGGAGACGAAGAAGCTGCTTCTTCGCGCAAAGACGATTCTGCCGCTCACAGTGCTCAGCGGTGTGCGCCTTCTGCCGAAAGAGGTCCGGGAGCGGTGCTTAGCTCTGCAGAGCACCGTACCTTCGTTCTTAGCCTCTCTTCTCATCTACATCTTAGCAAAAAGCTTTTCCACTCTGTCTGGCAAGGAGAAACTGTGCCAGCACAAAAAACATCTCCCATCGTGTTCTAGAAGCTGCACGGAGGTCTGCCGAGTGTTTTGCAAGAAGAGAAAAAGTTGTCCAAAACAGCTTGCAATCGAATGTTCATGTGATTAGAAAAGGCAGGAGAGTGGTCAGGTACTCTTTTCTCTCAGTTGGCAAACTGCGCACACAATCGCAGTGTTGTACAGCTTGTTTCATCACCTTTGCGAAGCTGCCGCTGTCTCCGGCTCCCGGAGACGAAGAAGCTGCGTTTTCGCGCAAAGACGATTCTGCCGCTCACAGTGCTCTGCGGTGTGTGTCTTCTGCCGAAAGAGGTCCGGGAGCGGTGCTTAGCTCTGCAGAGCACCGTACCTTCGTTCTTAGCCTCTCTTCTCATCTACATCTTAGCAAAAAGCTTTTCCACTCTGTCTGGCAAGGAGAAACTGTGCCAGCACAAAAAACATCTCCCATCGTGTTCTAGAGGCTGCATGGAGGTCTGCCGAGTGTTTTGCAAGAAGAGAAAGAAAGTTGTCCAAAACAGCTTCCAGTCGAATGTTCATGTGAATAGAAAATGCAGGAGAGTGGTCAGGTACTGTTTTCTCTCAGTTGGCAAGCTGCGCACACAATCGCAGTGTTGTACAGCTTGTTTCATCACCTTTGCGAAGCTGCCGCTCTCTCCGGCTCCCGGAGACGAAGAAGCTGCTTCTTCGCGCAAAGACGATTCTGCCGCTCACAGTGCTCTGCGGTGTGCGTCTTCTGCCGAAAGAGGTCCGGGAGCGGTGCTTAGCTCTGCAGAGCACCGTACCTTCGTCTTTAGCCTCTCTTCTCGTCTACATCTTAGCAAAAAGCTTTTCTACTCTGTCTGGCAAGGAGAAACTGTGCCAGCACAGAAAACATCTCCCATCGTGTTCTAGAGGCTGCACGGAGGTCTGCCGAGTGTTTTGCAAGAAGAGAAAGAAAGTTGTCCAAAACAGGTTGCAATCGAATATTCATGTGAATAGAAAAGGCAGGAGAGTGGTCAGGTACTGTTTTCTCTCAGCTGGCAAGCTGCGCACACAATCGCAGTGTTGTACAGCTTGTTTCATCACCTTTGCGAAGTTGCCGCTCTCTCCGGCTCCCGGAGACGAAGAAGCTGCTTCTTCGCGCAAAGACGATTCTGCCGCTCACAGTGCTCTGCAGTGTGTGCCTTCTGCCGAAAGAGGCCCGGGAGCGGTGCTTGGCTCTGCAGAGCACCGTACCTTCGTCTTTAGCCTCTCTTCTCGTCTACATCTTAGCAAAAAGCTTTTCCACTCTGTCTGGCAAGGAGAAACTGTGCCAGCACAAAAAGCATCTCCCATCGTGTTCTAGAGGCTGCACGGAGGTCTGCCGAGTGTTTTGCAAGAAGAGAAAGAAAGTTGTCAAAAACAGCTTGCAATCGAATATTCATGTGATTAGAAAGGGCAGGAGAGTGGTCAGGTACTGTTTTTTCTCAGTTGGCAATCTGCGCACACAATCGCAGTGTTGTACAGCTTGTTTCATCACCTTTGCGAAGTTGCCGCTCTCTCCGGCTCCCGGAGACGAAGAAGCTGCTTCTTCGCGCAAAGACGATTCTGCCGCTCACAGTGCTCTGCGGTGTGCGCCTTTTGCCGAAAGAGGTCCGGGAGCAGTGCTTAGCTCTGCAGAGCACCGTACCTTCGTCTTTAGCCTCTCTTCTCATCTACATCTTAGCAAAAAGCTTTTCCACTCTGTCTGGCAAGGAGAAACTGTGCCAGCACAAAAAACATCTCCCGTCGTGTTCTAGAATCTGCACGGAGGTCTGCTGAGTGTTTTGCAAGAAGAGAAAGAAAGTTGTCCAAAACAGCTTGCAATCGAATGTTCATGTGAATAGAAAAGGCAGGAGAGTGGTCAGGTACTGTTTTCTCTCAGTTGGCAAGCTGCGCACACAATCGCAGTGTTGTACAGCTTGTTTCATCACCTTTGCGAAGTTGCCGCTCTCCGGCTCCCGGAGACGAAGAAGCTGCTTCTTCGCGCAAAGACGATTCTGCCGCTCACAGTGCTCTGCGGTGTGCGCCTTCTGCCGAAAGAGGCCCGGGAGCGGTGCTTAGCTCTGCAGAGCACCGTACCTTCGTCTTTAGCCTCTCTTCGCATCTACATCTTAGCAAAAAGCTTTTCCACTCTGTCTGGCAAGGAGAAACTGTGCCAGCACAAAAAACACCTCCCATCGTGTTCTAGAGGCTGCACGGAGGTCTGCCGAGTGTTTTGCAAGAAGAGAAAGAAAGTTGTCCAAAACAGCTTGCAATCGAATGTTCATGTGAATAGAAAAGGCAGGAGAGTGGTCAGGTACTGTTTTCTCTCAGTTGGCAAGCTGCACACACAATCGCAGTGTTGTACAGCTTGTTTCATCACCTTTGCGAAGCTGCCGCTCTCTCCGGCTCCCGGAGACGAAGAAGCTGCTTCTTCGCGCAAAGACGATTCTGCCGCTCACAGTGCTCTGCGGTGTGTGTCTTCTGCCGAAAGAGGTCCGGGAGCGGTGCTTAGCTCTGCAGAGCACCGTACCTTCGTTCTTAGCCTCTCTTCTCGTCTACATCTTAGCAAAATCTTTTCCACTCTGTCTGGCAAGGAGAAACTGTGCCAGCACAGAAAACATCTCCCATCGTGTTCTAGAAGCTGCATGGAGGTCTGCCGAGTGTTTTGCAAGAAGAGAAAGAAAGTTGTCCAAAACAGCTTCCAATCGAATGTTCATGTGATTAGAAAATGCAGGAGAGTGGTCAGGTACTGTTTTCTAACAGTTGTCATGCTGCGCACACCATCGCAGTGTTGTACAGCTTGTTTCATCACCTTTGCGAAGTTGTCGCTCTCTCGGGCTCTTGGAGACGAAGAAGCTGCTTCTTCGCGCAAAGACGATTCTGCCGCTCACAGTGCTCTGCGGTGTGCGCCTTCTGCCGAAAGAGGTCCGGGAGCGGTGCTTAGCTCTGCAGAGCACCGTACCTTCGTCTTTAGCCTCTCTTCTCGTCTACATCTTAGCAAAAAGCTTTTCTACTCTCTCTGGCAAGGAGAAACTGTGCCAGCAGAGAAAGCATCTCCCATCGTGTTCTAGAGGCTTTACGGAGGTCTGCCGAGTGTTTTGCAAGAAGAAAAAGAAAGTTGTCCAAAACAGCTTCCAATCGAATGTTCATGTGATTAGAAAAGGCAGGAGAGTGGTCAGGTACTGTTTTCTCTCAGTTGGCAAACTGCGCACACAATCGCAGTGTTGTACAGCTTGTTTCATCACCTTTGCGAAGTTGCCGCTCTCTCCGGCTCCCGGAGACGAAGAAGCTGCTTCTTCGCGCAAAGACGATTCTGCCGCTCACAGTGCTCTGCGGTGTGCGCCTTCTGCCGAAAGAGGCCCGGGAGCGGTGCTTAGCTCTGCAGAGCACCGTACCTTCGTCTTTAGCCTCTCTTCGCATCTACATCTTAGCAAAAAGCTTTTCCACTCTGTCTGGCAAGGAGAAACTGTGCCAGCACAAAAAACATCTCCCATCGTGTTCTAGAGGCTGCACAGAGGTCTGCTGAGTGTTTTGCAAGAAGAGAAAGAAAGTTGTCCAAAACAGCTTCCAATCGAATGTTCATGTGAATAGAAAAGGCAGGAGAGTGGTCAGGTACTGTTTTCTCTCAGTTGGCAAGCTGCGCACACAATCGCTGTGTTGTACAGCTTGTTTCATCACCTTTGCGAAGCTGCCGCTCTCTCCGGCTCCCGGAGATGAAGAAGCTGCGTTTTCGCGCAAAGACGATTCTGCCACTCACAGTGCTCTGCGGTGTGTGTCTTCTGCCGAAAGAGGTCCGGGAGCGGTGCTTAGCTCTGCAGAGCACCGTACCTTCGTTCTTAGCCTCTCTTCTCATCTACATCTTAGCAAAAAGCTTTTCCACTCTGTCTGGCAAGGAGAAACTGTGCCAGCACAAAAAACATCTCCCATCGTGTTCTAGAAGCTGCACGGAGGTCTGCCGAGTGTTTTGCAAGAAGAGAAAAAGTTGTCCAAAACAGCTTGCAATCGAATGTTCATGTGATTAGAAAAGGCAGGAGAGTGGTCAGGTACTCTTTTCTCTCAGTTGGCAAACTGCGCACACAATCGCAGTGTTGTACAGCTTGTTTCATCACCTTTGCGAAGCTGCCGCTGTCTCCGGCTCCCGGAGACGAAGAAGCTGCGTTTTCGCGCAAAGACGATTCTGCCGCTCACAGTGCTCTGCGGTGTGTGTCTTCTGCCGAAAGAGGTCCGGGAGCGGTGCTTAGCTCTGCAGAGCACCGTACCTTCGTTCTTAGCCTCTCTTCTCATCTACATCTTAGCAAAAAGCTTTTCCACTCTGTCTGGCAAGGAGAAACTGTGCCAGCACAAAAAACATCTCCCATCGTGTTCTAGAGGCTGCATGGAGGTCTGCCGAGTGTTTTGCAAGAAGAGAAAGAAAGTTGTCCAAAACAGCTTCCAGTCGAATGTTCATGTGAATAGAAAATGCAGGAGAGTGGTCAGGTACTTTTTTCTCTCAGTTGGCAAGCTGCGCACACAATCGCAGTGTTGTACAGCTTGTTTCATCACCTTTGCGAAGCTGCCGCTCTCTCCGGCTCCCGGAGACGAAGAAGCTGCTTCTTCGCGCAAAGACGATTCTGCCGCTCACAGTGCTCTGCGGTGTGCGTCTTCTGCCGAAAGAGGTCCGGGAGCGGTGCTTAGCTCTGCAGAGCACCGTACCTTCGTCTTTAGCCTCTCTTCTCGTCTACATCTTAGCAAAAAGCTTTTCTACTCTGTCTGGCAAGGAGAAACTGTGCCAGCACAGAAAACATCTCCCATCGTGTTCTAGAGGCTGCACGGAGGTCTGCCGAGTGTTTTGCAAGAAGAGAAAGAAAGTTGTCCAAAACAGGTTGCAATCGAATATTCATGTGAATAGAAAAGGCAGGAGAGTGGTCAGGTACTGTTTTCTCTCAGCTGGCAAGCTGCGCACACAATCGCAGTGTTGTACAGCTTGTTTCATCACCTTTGCGAAGCTGCCGCTCTCTCCGGCTCCCGGAGACGAAGAAGCTGCTTCTTCGCGCAAAGACGATTCTGCCGCTCACAGTGCTCTGCAGTGTGTGCCTTCTGCCGAAAGAGGCCCGGGAGCGGTGCTTGGCTCTGCAGAGCACCGTACCTTCGTCTTTAGCCTCTCTTCTCGTCTACATCTTAGCAAAAAGCTTTTCCACTCTGTCTGGCAAGGAGAAACTGTGCCAGCACAAAAAGCATCTCCCATCGTGTTCTAGAGGCTGCACGGAGGTCTGCCGAGTGTTTTGCAAGAAGAGAAAGAAAGTTGTCAAAAACAGCTTGCAATCGAATATTCATGTGATTAGAAAGGGCAGGAGAGTGGTCAGGTACTGTTTTTTCTCAGTTGGCAATCTGCGCACACAATCGCAGTGTTGTACAGCTTGTTTCATCACCTTTGCGAAGTTGCCGCTCTCTCCGGCTCCCGGAGACGAAGAAGCTGCTTCTTCGCGCAAAGACGATTCTGCCGCTCACAGTGCTCTGCGGTGTGCGCCTTTTGCCGAAAGAGGTCCGGGAGCAGTGCTTAGCTCTGCAGAGCACCGTACCTTCGTCTTTAGCCTCTCTTCTCATCTACATCTTAGCAAAAAGCTTTTCCACTCTGTCTGGCAAGGAGAAACTGTGCCAGCACAAAAAACATCTCCCGTCGTGTTCTAGAATCTGCACGGAGGTCTGCTGAGTGTTTTGCAAGAAGAGAAAGAAAGTTGTCCAAAACAGCTTGCAATCGAATGTTCATGTGAATAGAAAAGGCAGGAGAGTGGTCAGGTACTGTTTTCTCTCAGTTGGCAAGCTGCGCACACAATCGCAGTGTTGTACAGCTTGTTTCATCACCTTTGCGAAGTTGCCGCTCTCCGGCTCCCGGAGACGAAGAAGCTGCTTCTTCGCGCAAAGACGATTCTGCCGCTCACAGTGCTCTGCGGTGTGCGCCTTCTGCCGAAAGAGGCCCGGGAGCGGTGCTTAGCTCTGCAGAGCACCGTACCTTCGTCTTTAGCCTCTCTTCGCATCTACATCTTAGCAAAAAGCTTTTCCACTCTGTCTGGCAAGGAGAAACTGTGCCAGCACAAAAAACATCTCCCATCGTGTTCTAGAGGCTGCACGGAGGTCTGCCGAGTGTTTTGCAAGAAGAGAAATAAAGTTGTCCAAAACAGCTTGCAATCGAATGTTCATGTGAATAGAAAAGGCAGGAGAGTGGTCAGGTACTGTTTTCTCTCAGTTGGCAAGCTGCACACACAATCGCAGTATTGTACAGCTTGTTTCATCACCTTTGCGAAGCTGCCGCTCTCTCCGGCTCCCGGAGACGAAGAAGCTGCTTCTTCGCGCAAAGACGATTCTGCCGCTCACAGTGCTCTGCGGTGTGTGTCTTCTGCCGAAAGAGGTCCGGGAGCGGTGCTTAGCTCTGCAGAGCACCGTACCTTCGTTCTTAGCCTCTCTTCTCGTCTACATCTTAGCAAAAAGCTTTTCCACTCTGTCTGGCAAGGAGAAACTGTGCCAGCACAGAAAACATCTCCCATCGTGTTCTAGAAGCTGCATGGAGGTCTGCCGAGTGTTTTGCAAGAAGAGAAAGAAAGTTGTCCAAAACAGCTTCCAATCGAATGTTCATGTGATTAGAAAATGCAGGAGAGTGGTCAGGTACTGTTTTCTAACAGTTGTCATGCTGCGCACACCATCGCAGTGTTGTACAGCTTGTTTCATCACCTTTGCGAAGCTGCCGCTCTCTCCGGCTCCCGGAGACGAAGAAGCTGCTTCTTCGCGCAAAGACGATTCTGCCGCTCACAGTGCTCTGCGGTGTGCGCCTTCTGCCGAAAGAGGCCCGGGAGCGGTGCTTAGCTCTGCAGAGCACCGTACCTTCGTCTTTAGCCTCTCTTCTCGTCTACATCTTAGCAAAAAGCTTTTCTACTCTCTCTGGCAAGGAGAAACTGTGCCAGCAGAGAAAGCATCTCCCATCGTGTTCTAGAGGCTGTACGGAGGTCTGCCGAGTGTTTTGCAAGAAGAAAAAGAAAGTTGTCCAAAACAGCTTCCAATCGAATGTTCATGTGATTAGAAAAGGCAGGAGAGTGGTCAGGTACTGTTTTCTCTCAGTTGGCAAACTGCGCACACAATCGCAGTGTTGTACAGCTTGTTTCATCACCTTTGCGAAGTTGCCGCTCTCTCCGGCTCCCGGAGACGAAGAAGCTGCTTCTTCGCGCAAAGACGATTCTGCCGCTCACAGTGCTCTGCGGTGTGCGTCTTCTGCCGAAAGAGGCACGGGAGCTGTGCTTAGCTCTGCAGAGCACCGTACCTTCGTCTTTAGCCTCTCTTCTCGTCTACATCTTAGCAAAAAGCTTTTCCACTCTGTCTGGCAAGGAGAAACTGTGCCAGCACAGAAAACATCTCCCATCGTGTTCTAGAGGCTGCACGGAGGTCTGCCGAGTGTTTTGCAAGAAGAGAAAGAAAGTTGTCCAAAACAGCTTCCAATCGAATGTTCATGTGAATAGAAAAGGCAGGAGAGTGGTCAGGTACTGTTTTCTCTCATTTGGCAAGCTGAGCACACAATCGCAGTGTTGTACAGCTTGTTTCATCACCTTTGCGAAGTTGCCGCTCTCTCCGGCTCCCGGAGACGAAGAAGCTGCTTCTTCGCGCAAAGACGATTCTGCCGCTCACAGTGCTCTGTGGTTTGCGTCTTCTGCCGAAAGAGGCACGGGAGCTGTGCTTAGCTCTGCAGAGCACCGTACCTTCGTCTTTAGCCTCTCTTCTCGTCTACATCTTAGCAAAAAGCTTTTCCACTCTGTCTGGCAAGGAGAAACTGTGCCAGCACTGAAAACATCTCCCATCGTGTTCTAGAGGCTGCACGGAGGTCTGCCGAGTGTTTTGCAAGAAGAGAAAGAAAGTTGTCCAAAACAGCTTCCAATCGAATGTTCATGTGAATAGAAAAGGCAGGAGAGTGGTCAGATACTGTTTTCTCTCATTTGGTAAGCTGCGCACACAATCGCAGTTTTGTACAGCTTGTTTCATCACCTTTGCGAAGTTGCCGCTCTCTCCGGCTCCCGGAGACGAAGAAGCTGCTTCTTCGCGCAAAGACGATTCTGCCGCTCACAGTGCTCTTCAGAGCACCGTACCTTCGTCTTTAGCCTCTCTTCTCTTCTACATCTTAGCAAAAAGCTTTTCCACTCTGTCTGGCAAGGAGATATTGTGCCAGCACAGAAAACATCTCCCATCGTGTTCTAGAGGCTGCACGGAGGTCTGCCGAGTGTTTTGCAAGAAGAGAAAGAAAGTTGTCCAAAACAGCTTCCAATCGAATGTTCATGTGAATAGAAAAGGCAGGAGAGTGGTCAGGTACTGTTTTCTCTCAGTTGGCAAGCTGAGCACACAATCGCAGTGTTGTACAGCTTGTTTCATCACCTTTGCGAAGTTGCCGCTCTCTCCGGCTCCCGGAGACGAAGAAGCTGCCTCTTCGCGCAAAGACGATTCTGCCGCTCACAGTGCTCTGCGGTGTGTGTCTTCTGCCGAAAGAGGCACGGGAGCTGTGCTTAGCTCTGCAGAGCACCGTACCTTCGTCTTTAGCCTCTCTTCTCGTCTACATCTTAGCAAAAAGCTTTTCCACTCTGTCTGGCAAGGAAAAACTGTGCCAGCACAAAAAACATCTCCCATCGTGTTCTAGAAGCTGCACGGATGTCTGCCGAGTGTTTTGCAAGAAGAGAAAGAAAGTTGTCAAAAACAGCTTGCAATCGAATATTCATGTGATTAGAAAGGGCAGGAGAGTGGTCAGGTACTGTTTTTTCTCAGTTGGCAATCTGCGCACACAATCGCAGTGTTGTACAGCTTGTTTCATCACCTTTGCGAAGTTGCCGCTCTCTCCGGCTCCCGGAGACGAAGAAGCTGCTTCTTCGCGCAAAGACGATTCTGCCGCTCACAGTGCTCTGCGGTGTGCGCCTTTTGCCGAAAGAGGTCCGGGAGCAGTGCTTAGCTCTGCAGAGCACCGTACCTTCGTCTTTAGCCTCTCTTCTCATCTACATCTTAGCAAAAAGCTTTTCCACTCTGTCTGGCAAGGAGAAACTGTGCCAGCACAAAAAACATCTCCCGTCGTGTTCTAGAATCTGCACGGAGGTCTGCTGAGTGTTTTGCAAGAAGAGAAAGAAAGTTGTCCAAAACAGCTTGCAATCGAATGTTCATGTGAATAGAAAAGGCAGGAGAGTGGTCAGGTACTGTTTTCTCTCAGTTGGCAAGCTGCGCACACAATCGCAGTGTTGTACAGCTTGTTTCATCACCTTTGCGAAGTTGCCGCTCTCCGGCTCCCGGAGACGAAGAAGCTGCTTCTTCGCGCAAAGACGATTCTGCCGCTCACAGTGCTCTGCGGTGTGCGCCTTCTGCCGAAAGAGGCCCGGGAGCGGTGCTTAGCTCTGCAGAGCACCGTACCTTCGTCTTTAGCCTCTCTTCGCATCTACATCTTAGCAAAAAGCTTTTCCACTCTGTCTGGCAAGGAGAAACTGTGCCAGCACAAAAAACATCTCCCATCGTGTTCTAGAGGCTGCACGGAGGTCTGCCGAGTGTTTTGCAAGAAGAGAAATAAAGTTGTCCAAAACAGCTTGCAATCGAATGTTCATGTGAATAGAAAAGGCAGGAGAGTGGTCAGGTACTGTTTTCTCTCAGTTGGCAAGCTGCACACACAATCGCAGTATTGTACAGCTTGTTTCATCACCTTTGCGAAGCTGCCGCTCTCTCCGGCTCCCGGAGACGAAGAAGCTGCTTCTTCGCGCAAAGACGATTCTGCCGCTCACAGTGCTCTGCGGTGTGTGTCTTCTGCCGAAAGAGGTCCGGGAGCGGTGCTTAGCTCTGCAGAGCACCGTACCTTCGTTCTTAGCCTCTCTTCTCGTCTACATCTTAGCAAAAAGCTTTTCCACTCTGTCTGGCAAGGAGAAACTGTGCCAGCACAGAAAACATCTCCCATCGTGTTCTAGAAGCTGCATGGAGGTCTGCCGAGTGTTTTGCAAGAAGAGAAAGAAAGTTGTCCAAAACAGCTTCCAATCGAATGTTCATGTGATTAGAAAATGCAGGAGAGTGGTCAGGTACTGTTTTCTAACAGTTGTCATGCTGCGCACACCATCGCAGTGTTGTACAGCTTGTTTCATCACCTTTGCGAAGCTGCCGCTCTCTCCGGCTCCCGGAGACGAAGAAGCTGCTTCTTCGCGCAAAGACGATTCTGCCGCTCACAGTGCTCTGCGGTGTGCGCCTTCTGCCGAAAGAGGCCCGGGAGCGGTGCTTAGCTCTGCAGAGCACCGTACCTTCGTCTTTAGCCTCTCTTCTCGTCTACATCTTAGCAAAAAGCTTTTCTACTCTCTCTGGCAAGGAGAAACTGTGCCAGCAGAGAAAGCATCTCCCATCGTGTTCTAGAGGCTGTACGGAGGTCTGCCGAGTGTTTTGCAAGAAGAAAAAGAAAGTTGTCCAAAACAGCTTCCAATCGAATGTTCATGTGATTAGAAAAGGCAGGAGAGTGGTCAGGTACTGTTTTCTCTCAGTTGGCAAACTGCGCACACAATCGCAGTGTTGTACAGCTTGTTTCATCACCTTTGCGAAGTTGCCGCTCTCTCCGGCTCCCGGAGACGAAGAAGCTGCTTCTTCGCGCAAAGACGATTCTGCCGCTCACAGTGCTCTGCGGTGTGCGTCTTCTGCCGAAAGAGGCACGGGAGCTGTGCTTAGCTCTGCAGAGCACCGTACCTTCGTCTTTAGCCTCTCTTCTCGTCTACATCTTAGCAAAAAGCTTTTCCACTCTGTCTGGCAAGGAGAAACTGTGCCAGCACAGAAAACATCTCCCATCGTGTTCTAGAGGCTGCACGGAGGTCTGCCGAGTGTTTTGCAAGAAGAGAAAGAAAGTTGTCCAAAACAGCTTCCAATCGAATGTTCATGTGAATAGAAAAGGCAGGAGAGTGGTCAGGTACTGTTTTCTCTCATTTGGCAAGCTGAGCACACAATCGCAGTGTTGTACAGCTTGTTTCATCACCTTTGCGAAGTTGCCGCTCTCTCCGGCTCCCGGAGACGAAGAAGCTGCTTCTTCGCGCAAAGACGATTCTGCCGCTCACAGTGCTCTGTGGTTTGCGTCTTCTGCCGAAAGAGGCACGGGAGCTGTGCTTAGCTCTGCAGAGCACCGTACCTTCGTCTTTAGCCTCTCTTCTCGTCTACATCTTAGCAAAAAGCTTTTCCACTCTGTCTGGCAAGGAGAAACTGTGCCAGCACTGAAAACATCTCCCATCGTGTTCTAGAGGCTGCACGGAGGTCTGCCGAGTGTTTTGCAAGAAGAGAAAGAAAGTTGTCCAAAACAGCTTCCAATCGAATGTTCATGTGAATAGAAAAGGCAGGAGAGTGGTCAGATACTGTTTTCTCTCATTTGGTAAGCTGCGCACACAATCGCAGTTTTGTACAGCTTGTTTCATCACCTTTGCGAAGTTGCCGCTCTCTCCGGCTCCCGGAGACGAAGAAGCTGCTTCTTCGCGCAAAGACGATTCTGCCGCTCACAGTGCTCTTCAGAGCACCGTACCTTCGTCTTTAGCCTCTCTTCTCTTCTACATCTTAGCAAAAAGCTTTTCCACTCTGTCTGGCAAGGAGATATTGTGCCAGCACAGAAAACATCTCCCATCGTGTTCTAGAGGCTGCACGGAGGTCTGCCGAGTGTTTTGCAAGAAGAGAAAGAAAGTTGTCCAAAACAGCTTCCAATCGAATGTTCATGTGAATAGAAAAGGCAGGAGAGTGGTCAGGTACTGTTTTCTCTCAGTTGGCAAGCTGAGCACACAATCGCAGTGTTGTACAGCTTGTTTCATCACCTTTGCGAAGTTGCCGCTCTCTCCGGCTCCCGGAGACGAAGAAGCTGCCTCTTCGCGCAAAGACGATTCTGCCGCTCACAGTGCTCTGCGGTGTGTGTCTTCTGCCGAAAGAGGCACGGGAGCTGTGCTTAGCTCTGCAGAGCACCGTACCTTCGTCTTTAGCCTATCTTCTCGTCTACATCTTAGCAAAAAGCTTTTCCACTCTGTCTGGCAAGGAAAAACTGTGCCAGCACAAAAAACATCTCCCATCGTGTTCTAGAAGCTGCACGGATGTCTGCCGACTGTTTTGCAAGAAGAGAAAGAAAGTTGTCCAAAACAGCTTGCAATCGAATGTTCATGTGAATAGAAAAGGCAGGAGAGTGGTCAGGTACTGTTTTCTCTCAGTTGGCAAGCTGCGCACACAATCGCAGTGTTGTACAGCTTGTTTCATCACCTTTGCGAAGTTGCCGCTCTCTCCGGCTCCCGGAGACGAAGAAGCTGCTTCTTCGCGCAAAGACGATTCTGCCGCTCACGGTGCTCTGCAGTGTGCGTCTTCTGCGGAAAGAGGTACGGGAGCTGTGCTTAGCTCTGCAGAGCACCGTACCTTCGTCTTTAGCCTCTCTTCTCGTCTACATCTTAGCAAAAAGCTTTTCCACTCTCTCTGGCAAGGAGAAACTGTGCCAGCACTGAAAACATCTCCCAACGTGTTCTAGAGGCTGCACGGAGGTCTGCCGAGTGTTTTGCAAGAAGAGAAAGAAAGTTGTCCAAAACAGCTTCCAATCGAATGTTCATGTGAATAGAAAAGGCAGGAGAGTGGTCAGGTACTGTTTTCTCTCAGTTGGCATGCTGCGCACACAATCGCAGTGTTGTACAGCTTGTTTCATCACCTTTGCCAAGTTGCCGCTCTCTCCGGCTCCCGGAGACGAAGAAGCTGCTTCTTCGCGCAAAGACGATTCTGCCGCTCACAGTGCTCTGCGGTGTGTGTCTTCTGCCGAAAGAGGCACGGGAGCTGTGCTTAGCTCTGCAGAGCACCGTACCTTCGTCTTTAGCCTCTCTTCTCATCTACATCTTAGCAAAAAGCTTTTCCACTCTGTCTGGCAAGGAGAAACTGTGCCAGCACAAAAAACATCTCCCATCGTGTTCTAGAAGCTGCACGGAGGTCTGCCGAGTGTTTTGCAAGAAGAGAAAGAAAGTTGTCCAAAACAGCTTGCAATCCAATGTTCACGTGAATAGAAAAGGCAGGAGAGTGGTCAGGTACTGTTTTCTCTCAGTTGGCAAGCTGCGCACACAATCGCAGTGTTGTACAGCTTGTTTCATCACCTTTGCGAAGCTGCCGCTCTCTCCTGCTCCCGGAGACGAAGAAGCTGCTTCTTCGTGAAAAGACGATTCTGCCCCTCACAGTGCTCTGCGGTGTGCGTGTTCTGCCGAAAGAGGCACGGGAGCTGTGCTTAGCTCTGCAGAGCACCGTACCTTCGTCTTTAGCCTCTCTTCTCGTCTACATCTTAGCAAAAAGCTTTTCCACTCTGTCTGGCAAGGAGAAACTGTGCCAGCACAGAAAACATCTCCCATCGTGTTCTAGAGGCTGCACGGAGGTCTGCCGAGTGTTTTGCAAGAAGAGAAAGAAAGTTGTCCAAAACAGCTTCCAATCGAATGTTCATGTGAATAGAAAAGGCAGGAGAGTGGTCAGATACTGTTTTCTCTCATTTGGTAAGCTGCGCACACAATCGCAGTTTTGTACAGCTTGTTTCATCACCTTTGCGAAGTTGCCGCTCTCTCCGGCTCCCGGAGACGAAGAAGCTGCTTCTTCGCGCAAAGACGATTCTGCCGCTCACAGTGCTCTTCAGAGCACCGTACCTTCGTCTTTAGCCTCTCTTCTCTTCTACATCTTAGCAAAAAGCTTTTCCACTCTGTCTGGCAAGGAGAAATTGTGCCAGCACAGAAAACATCTCCCATCGTGTTCTAGAGGCTGCACGGAGGTCTGCCGAGTGTTTTGCAAGAAGAGAAAGAAAGTTGTCCAAAACAGCTTCCAATCGAATGTTCATGTGAATAGAAAAGGCAGGAGAGTGGTCAGGTACTGTTTTCTCTCAGTTGGCAAGCTGAGCACACAATCGCAGTGTTGTACAGCTTGTTTCATCACCTTTGCGAAGTTGCCGCTCTCTCCGGCTCCCGGAGACGAAGAAGCTGCCTCTTCGCGCAAAGACGATTCTGCCGCTCACAGTGCTCTGCGGTGTGTGTCTTCTGCCGAAAGAGGCACGGGAGCTGTGCTTAGCTCTGCAGAGCACCGTACCTTCGTCTTTAGCCTCTCTTCTCGTCTACATCTTAGCAAAAATCTTTTCCACTCTGTCTGGCAAGGAAAAACTGTGCCAGCACAAAAAACATCTCCCATCGTGTTCTAGAAGCTGCACGGAGGTCTGCCGACTGTTTTGCAAGAAGAGAAAGAAAGTTGTCCAAAACAGCTTGCAATCCAATGTTCATGTGAATAGAAAAGGCAGGAGAGTGGTCAGGTACTGTTTTCTCTCAGTTGGCAAGCTGCGCACACAATCGCAGTGTTGTACAGCTTGTTTCATCACCTTTGCGAAGTTGCCGCTCTCTCCGGCTCCCGGAGACGAAGAAGCTGCTTCTTCGCGCAAAGACGATTCTGCCGCTCACAGTGCTCTGCGGTGTGTGTCTTCTGCCGAAAGAGGCACGGGAGCTGTGCTTAGCTCTGCAGAGCACCGTACCTTCGTCTTTAGCCTCTCTTCTCATCTACATCTTAGCAAAAAGCTTTTCCACTCTGTCTGGCAAGGAGAAACTGTGCCAGCACAAAAAACATCTCCCATCGTGTTCTAGAAGCTGCACGGAGGTCTGCCGAGTGTTTTGCAAGAAGAGAAAGAAAGTTGTCCAAAACAGCTTGCAATCCAATGTTCACGTGAATAGAAAAGGCAGGAGAGTGGTCAGGTACTGTTTTCTCTCAGTTGGCAAGCTGCGCACACAATCGCAGTGTTGTACAGCTTGTTTCATCACCTTTGCGAAGCTGCCGCTCTCTCCTGCTCCCGGAGACGAAGAAGCTGCTTCTTCGTGAAAAGACGATTCTGCCCCTCACAGTGCTCTGCGGTGTGCGTGTTCTGCCGAAAGAGGCACGGGAGCTGTGCTTAGCTCTGCAGAGCACCGTACCTTCGTCTTTAGCCTCTCTTCTCGTCTACATCTTAGCAAAAAGCTTTTCCACTCTGTCTGGCAAGGAGAAACTGTGCCAGCACAAAAAACATCTCCCATCGTGTTCTAGAAGCTGCACGGAGGTCTGCCGAGTGTTTTGCAAGAAGAGAAAGAAAGTTGTCCAAAACAGCTTCCAATCGAATGTTCATGTGAATAGAAAAGGCAGGAGAGTGGTCAGGTACTGTTTTCTCTCAGTTGGCAAGCTGCGCACACAATCGCAGTGTTGTACAGCTTGTTTCATCACCTTTGCGAAGTTGACGCTCTCTCCGGCTCCCGGAGACGAAGAAGCTGCTTCTTCGCGCAAAGACGATTCTGCCGCTCACAGTGCTCTTCAGAGAACCGTACCTTCGTCTTTAGCCTCTCTTCTCTTCTACATCTTAGCAAAAAGCTTTTCCACTCTGTCTGGCAAGGAGAAACTGTGCCAGCACAGAAAACATCTCCCATCGTGTTCTAGAAGCTGCACGGAGGTCTGCCGAATGTTTTGCATAAAGAGAAAGAAAGTTGTCCAAAACAGCTTGCAATCGAATGTTCATGTGAATAGAAAAGGCAGGAGAGTGGTCAGGTACTGTTTTCTCTCAGTTGGCAAGCTGCGCACACAATCGCAGTGTTGTACAGATTGTTTCATCACCTTTGCGAAGTTGCCGCTCTCTCCGGCTCCCGGAGACGAAGAAGCTGCTTCTTCGCGCAAAGACGATTCTGCCGCTCACAGTGCTCTGCGGTGTGTGTCTTCTGCCGAAAGAGGCACGGGAGCTGTGCTTAGCTCTGCAGAGCACCGTACCTTCGTCTTTAGCCTCTCTTCTCGTCTACATCTTAGCAAAAAGCTTTTCCACTCTGTCTGGCAAGGAGAAACTGTGCCAGCACAAAAAACATCTCCCATCGTGTTCTAGAGGCTGCACGGAGGTCTGCCGAGTGTTTTGCAAGAAGAGAAAGAAAGTTGTCCAAAACAGCTTCCAATCGAATGTTCATGTGAATAGAAAAGGCAGGAGAGTGGTCAGGTACTGTTTTCTCTCAGTTGGCAAGCTGCGCACACAATCGCAGTGTTGTACAGCTTGTTTCATCACCTTTGCCAAGTTGCCGCTCTCTCCGGCTCCCGGAGACAAAGAAGCTGCTTCTTCGCGCAAAGACGATTCTGCCGCTCACAATGCTCTGCGGTGTGTGTCTTCTGCCGAAAGAGGCACGGGAGCTGTGCTTAGCTCTGCAGAGCACCGTACCTTCGTCTTTAGCCTCTCTTCTCGTCTACATCTTAGCAAAAAGCTTTTCCACTCTGTCTGGCAAGGAGAAACTGTGCCAGCACAAAAAACATCTCCCATCGTGTTCTAGAGGCTGCACGGAGGTCTGCCGAGTGTTTTGCAAGAAGAGAAAGAAAGTTGTCCAAAACAGCTTGCAATCCAATGTTCACGTGAATAGAAAAGGCAGGAGAGTGGTCAGGTACTGTTTTCTCTCAGTTGGCAAGCTGCGCACACAATCGCAGTGTTGTACAGCTTGTTTCATCACCTTTGGGAAGTTGCCGCTCTCTCCGGCTCCCGGAGACGAAGAAGCTGCTTCTTCGCGCAAAGACGATTCTGCCCCTCACAGTTCTCTGCGGTGTGCGTCTTCTGCCGAATGAGGCACGGGAGCTGTGCTTAGCTCTGCAGAGCACCGTACCTTCGTCTTTAGCCTCTCTTCTCGTCTACATCTTAGCAAAAAGCTTTTCCACTCTGTCTGGCAAGGAGAAACTGTGCCAGCACAAAAAACAACTCCCATCGTGTTCTAGAAGCTGCACGGAGGTCTGCCGAGTGTTTTGCAAGAAGAGAAAGAAAGTTGTCCAAAACAGCTTGCAATCCAAGGTTCACGTGAATAGAAAAGGCAGGAGAGTGGTCAGGTACTGTTTTCTCTCAGTTGGCAAGCTGCGCACACAATCGCAGTGTTGTACAGCTTGTTTCATCACCTTTGCCAAGTTGCCGCTCTCTCCGGCTCCCGGAGACGAAGAAGCTGCTTCTTCGCGCAAAGACGATTCTGCCGCTCACAGTGCTATGCGGTGTGTGTCTTCTGCCGAAAGAGGCACGGGAGCTGTGCTTAGCTCTGCAGAGCACCGTACCTTCGTCTTTAGCCTCTCTTCTCGTCTACATCTTAGCAAAAAGCTTTTCCACTCTGTCTGGCAAGGAGAAACTGTGCCAGCACAGAAAACATCTCCCATCGTGTTCTAGAGGCTGCACGGAGGTCTGCCGAGTGTTTTGCAAGAAGAGAAAGAAAGTTGTCCAAAACAGCTTCCAATCGAATGTTCATGTGACTAGAAAAGGCAGGAGAGTGGTCAGGTACTGTTTTCTCTCAGTTGGCAAGCTGCGCACACAATCGCAGTTTTGTACAGCTTGTTTCATCACCTTTGCGAAGTTGACGCTCTCTCCGGCTCCCGGAGACGAAGAAGCTGCTTCTTCGCGCAAAGACGATTCTGCCGCTCACAGTGCTCTGCGGTGTGTGTCTTCTGCCGAAAGAGGCACGGGAGCTGTGCTTAGCTCTGCAGAGCACCGTACCTTCGTCTTTAGCCTCTCTTCTCGTCTTCATCTTAGCAAAAAGCTTTTCCACTCTGTCTGGCAAGGAGAAACTGTGCCAGCACAAAAAACATCTCCCATCGTGTTCTAGAGGCTGCACTGAGTTCAGCAGAGTTCTTTGCAAGAAGAGAAAGAAAGTTGCCCAAAACAGCTTCCAATCGAATGTTCATGTGAATAGAAAAGGCAGGAGAGTGGTCAGGTAATGTTTTCTCTCAGTTGGTAAGCTGCGCACACAATCGTAATTTTGTACAGCTTGTTTCATCACCTTTGCGAAGTTGCCGCTCTCTCCGGCTCCCGGAGACGAAGAAGCTGCTTCTTCGCGCAAAGACGATTCTGCCGCTCACAGTGCTCTGCAGAGCACCGTACCTTCGTCTTTAGCCTCTCTTCTCGTCTACATCTTAGCAAAAAGCTTTTCCACTCTGTCTGGCAAGGAGAAACTGTGCCAGCACAGAAAACATCTCCCATCGTGTTCTAGAGGCTGCACGGAGGTCTGCCGAGTGTTTTGCAAGAAGAGAAAGAAAGTTGTCCAAAACAGCTTCCAATCGAATATTCATGTGAATAGAAAAGGCAGGAGAGTGGTCAGATACTGTTTTCTCTCATTTGGTAAGCTGCGCACACAATCGCAGTTTTGTACAGCTTGTTTCATCACCTTTGCGAAGTTGCCGCTCTCTCCGGCTCCCGGAGACGAAGAAGCTGCTTCTTCGCGCAAAGACGATTCTGCCGCTCACAGTGCTCTTCAGAGCACCGTACCTTTGTCTTTTGCCTCTCGTCTCGTCTACATCCTAGCAAAAAGCTTTTCCACTCTGTCTGGCAAGGAGAAACTGTGCCAGCACAAAAAACATCTCCCATCGTGTTCTAGAAGCTGCACGGAGGTCTGCCGACTGTTTTGCAAGAAGAGAAATAAAGTTGTCCAAAACAGCTTGCAATCGAATGTTCCTGTGAATAGAAAAGGCAGGAGAGTGGTCAGGTACTGTTTTCTCTCACTTGGCAAGCTGCGCACACAATCGCAGTGTTGTACAGCGTGTTTCATTACCTCTGCGAAGTTGCCGCTCTCTCCGGCTCCCGGAGACGAAGAAGCTGCTTCTTCGCGCAAAGACGATTCTGCCGCTCACAGTGCTCTGCGGTGTGTGTCTTCTGCCGAAAGAGGCACGGGAGCTGTGCTTAGCTCTGCAGAGCACCGTACCTTCGTCTTTAGCCTCTCTTCTCGTCTACATCTTAGCAAAAAGCTTTTCCACTCTGTCTGGCAAGGAGAAACTGTGCCAGCACAAAAAACATCTCCCATCGTGTTCTAGAAGCTGCACGGAGGTCTGCCGAGTGTTTTGCAAGAAGAGAAAGAAAGTTGTCCAAAACAGCTTCCAATCCAATGTTCATGTGACTAGAAAAGGCAGGAGAGTGGTCAGGTACTGTTTTCTCTCAGTTGGCAAGCTGCGCACACAATCGCAGTGTTGTACAGCTTGTTTCATCACCTTTGTCAAGTTGCCGCTCTCTCCGGCTCCCGGAGACGAAGAAGCTGCTTCTTCGCGCAAAGACGATTCTGCCGCTCACAGTGCTCTGCGGTGTGTGTCTTCTGCCGAAAGAGGCACGGGAGCGGTGCTTAGCTCTGCAGAGCACCGTACCTTCGTCTTTAGCCTCTCTTCTCGTCTACATCTTAGCAAAAAGCTTTTCCACTCTGTCTGGCAAGGAGAAACTGTGCCAGCACAAAAAACATCTCCCATCGTGTTCTAGAGGCTGCACGGAGGTCTGCCGAGTGTTTTGCAAGAAGAGAAAGAAAGTTGTCCAAAATAGCTTCCAATCCAATGTTCATGTGACTAGAAAACGCAGGAGAGTGGTCAGGTACTGTTTTCTCTCAGTTGGCAAGCTGCGCACACAATCGCAGTGTTGTACAGATTGTTTCATCACCTTTGCCAAGTTGCCGCTGTCTCCGGCTCCCGGAGA
The DNA here is from genome assembly GCF_028551555.1 of Melozone crissalis. NCBI lineage: Eukaryota > Metazoa > Chordata > Aves > Passeriformes > Passerellidae > Melozone > Melozone crissalis. Next base: position 90,026 of record NW_026535929.1, read on the forward strand.
CGAAGAAGCTGCTTCTTCGCGCAAAGACGATTCTGCCGCTCACAGTGCTCTGCGGTGTGTGTCTTCGGCCGAAAGAGGCACGGGAGCTGTGCTTAGATCTGCAGAGCACCGTACCTTCGTCTTTAGCCTCTCTTCTCGTCTACATCTTAGCAAAAAGCTTTTCCACTCTGTCTGGCAAGGAGAAACTGTGCCAGCACAAAAAACATCTCCCATCGTGTTCTAGAGGCTGCACTGAGTTCAGCAGAGTTCTTTGCAAGAAGAGAAAGAAAGTTGTCCAAAACAGCTTCCAATCGAATGTTCATGTGAATAGAAAAGGCAGGAGAGTGGTCAGGTACTGTTTTCTCTCAGTTGGTAAGCTGCGCACACAATCGCAGTTTTGTACAGCTTGTTTCATCACCTTTGCGAAGTTGCCGCTCTCTCCGGCTCCCGGAGACGAAGAAGCTGCTTCTTCGCGCAAAGACGATTCTGCCGCTCACAGTGCTCTGCAGAGCACCGTACCTTCGTCTTTAGCCTCTCTTCTCGTCTACATCTTAGCAAAACGCTTTTCCACTCTGTCTGGCAAGGAGAAACTGTGCCAGCACAAAAAACATCTCCCATCGTGTTCTAGAGGCTGCACGGAGGTCTGCCGAGTGTTTTGCAAGAAGAGAAAGAAAGTTGTCCAAAACAGCTTCCAATCCAATGTTCATGTGACTAGAAAAGGCAGGAGAGTGGTCAGGTACTCTTTTCTCTCAGTTGGCAAGCTGCGCACACAATCGCAGTGTTGTACAGCTTGTTTCATCACCTTTGCCAAGTTGCCGCTCTCTCCGGCTCCCGGAGACGAAGAAGCTGCTTCTTCGCGCAAAGACGATTCTGCCGCTCACAGTGCTCTGCGGTGTGTGTCTTCGGCCGAAAGAGGCACGGGAGCTGTGCTTACCTCTGCAGAGCACCGTACCTTCGTCTTTAGCCTCTCTTCTCGTCTACATCTTAGCAAAAAGCTTTTCCACTCTGTCTGGCAAGGAGAAATTGTGCAGGCACAGAAAACATCTCCCATCGTGTTCTAGAGGCTGCACGGAGGTCTGCCGAGTGTTTTGCAAGAAGAAAAAGAAAGTTGTCCAAAACAGCTTGCAATCGAATGTTCATGTGTATAGAAAAGGCAGGAGAGTGGTCAGGTACTGTTTTCTCTCAGTTGGCAAGCTGAGCACACAATCGCAGTGTTGTACAGCTTGTTTCATCACCTTTGCGAAGTTGCCGCTCTCTCCGGCTCCCGGAGACGAAGAAGCTGCTTCTTCGCGCAAAGACGATTCTGCCGCTCACAGTGCTCTGCGGTGTGTGTCTTCTGCCGAAAGAGGCACGGGAGCTGTGCTTAGCTCTGCAGAGCACCGTACCTTCGTCTTTAGCCTCTCTTCTCGTCTACATCTTAGCAAAAAGCTTTTCCACTCTGTCTGGCAAGGAGAAACTGTGCCAGCACAAAAAACATCTCCCATCGTGTTCTAGAAGCTGCACGGAGGTCTGCCGAGTGTTTTGCAAGAAGAGAAAGAAAGTTGTCCAAAACAGCTTCCAATCCAATGTTCATGTGACTAGAAAAGGCAGGAGAGTGGTCAGGTACTGTTTTCTCTCAGTTGGCAAGCTGCGCACACAATCGCAGTGTTGTACAGCTTGTTTCATCACCTTTGTCAAGTTGCCGCTCTCTCCGGCTCCCGGAGACGAAGAAGCTGCTTCTTCGCGCAAAGACGATTCTGCCGCTCACAGTGCTCTGCGGTGTGTGTCTTCTGCCGAAAGAGGCACGGGAGCGGTGCTTAGCTCTGCAGAGCACCGTACCTTCGTCTTTAGCCTCTCTTCTCGTCTACATCTTAGCAAAAAGCTTTTCCACTCTGTCTGGCAAGGAGAAACTGTGCCAGCACAAAAAACATCTCCCATCGTGTTCTAGAGGCTGCACGGAGGTCTGCCGAGTGTTTTGCAAGAAGAGAAAGAAAGTTGTCCAAAATAGCTTCCAATCCAATGTTCATGTGACTAGAAAACGCAGGAGAGTGGTCAGGTACTGTTTTCTCTCAGTTGGCAAGCTGCGCACACAATCGCAGTGTTGTACAGATTGTTTCATCACCTTTGCCAAGTTGCCGCTGTCTCCGGCTCCCGGAGACGAAGAAGCTGCTTCTTCGCGCAAAGACGATTCTGCCGCTCACAGTGCTCTGCGGTGTGTGTCTTCGGCCGAAAGAGGCACGGGAGCTGTGCTTAGCTCTGCAGAGCACCGTACCTTCGTCTTTAGCCTCTCTTCTCGTCTACATCTTAGCAAAAAGCTTTTCCACTCTGTCTGGCAAGGAGAAACTGTGCCAGCACAAAAAACATCTCCCATCGTGTTCTAGAGGCTGCACTGAGTTCAGCAGAGTTCTTTGCAAGAAGAGAAAGAAAGTTGTCCAAAACAGCTTCCAATCGAATGTTCATGTGAATAGAAAAGGCAGGAGAGTGGTCAGGTACTGTTTTCTCTCAGTTGGTAAGCTGCGCACACAATCGCAGTGTTGTACAGCTTGTTTCATCACCTTTGCGAAGTTGCCGCTCTCTCCGGCTCCCGGAGACGAAGAAGCTGCTTCTTCGCGCAAAGACGATTCTGCCGCTCACAGTGCTCTGCAGAGCACCGTACCTTCGTCTTTAGCCTCTCTTCTCGTCTACATCTTAGCAAAACGCTTTTCCACTCTGTCTGGCAAGGAGAAACTGTGCCAGCACAAAAAACATCTCCCATCGTGTTCTAGAGGCTGCACGGAGGTCTGCCGAGTGTTTTGCAAGAAGAGAAAGAAAGTTGTCCAAAACAGCTTCCAATCCAATGTTCATGTGACTAGAAAAGGCAGGAGAGTGGTCAGGTACTCTTTTCTCTCAGTTGGCAAGCTGCGCACACAATCGCAGTGTTGTACAGCTTGTTTCATCACCTTTGCCAAGTTGCCGCTCTCTCCGGCTCCCGGAGACGAAGAAGCTGCTTCTTCGCGCAAAGACGATTCTGCCGCTCACAGTGCTCTGCGGTGTGTGTCTTCGGCCGAAAGAGGCACGGGAGCTGTGCTTAGCTCTGCAGAGCACCGTACCTTCGTCTTTAGCCTCTCTTCTCGTCTACATCTTAGCAAAAAGCTTTTCCACTCTGTCTGGCAAGGAGAAATTGTGCAGGCACAGAAAACATCTCCCATCGTGTTCTAGAGGCTGCACGGAGGTCTGCCGAGTGTTTTGCAAGAAGAAAAAGAAAGTTGTCCAAAACAGCTTGCAATCGAATGTTCATGTGTATAGAAAAGGCAGGAGAGTGGTCAGGTACTGTTTTCTCTCAGTTGGCAAGCTGAGCACACAATCGCAGTGTTGTACAGCTTGTTTCATCACCTTTGCGAAGTTGCCGCTCTCTCCGGCTCCCGGAGACGAAGAAGCTGCTTCTTCGCGCAAAGACGATTCTGCCGCTCACAGTGCTCTGCGGTGTGTGTCTTCTGCCGAAAGAGGCACGGGAGCTGTGCTTAGCTCTGCAGAGCACCGTACCTTCGTCTTTAGCCTCTCTTCTCGTCTACATCTTAGCAAAAAGCTTTTCCACTCTGTCTGGCAAGGAGAAACTGTGCCAGCACAAAAAACAACTCCCATCAGGTTCTAGAAGCTGCACGGAGGTCTGCCGAGTGTTTTGCAAGAAGAGAAAGAAAGTTGTCCAAAACAGCTTGCAATCGAATGTTCATGTGAATAGAAAAGGCAGGAGAGTGGTCAGGTACTGTTTTCTCTCAGTTGGCAAGCTGCGCACACAATCGCAGTGTTGTACAGCTTGTTTCATCACCTTTGCCAAGTTGCCGCTCTCTCCGGCTCCCGGAGACGAAGAAGCTGCTTCTTCGCGCAAAGACGATTCTGCCGCTCACAGTGCTCTGCGGTGTGTGTCTTCTGCCGAAAGAGGCACGGGAGCTGTGCTTAGCTCTGCAGAGCACCGTACCTTCGTCTTTAGCCTCTCTTCTCGTCTTCATCTTAGCAAAAAGCTTTTCCACTCTGTCTGGCAAGGAGAAACTGTGCCAGCACAAAAAACATCTCCCATCGTGTTCTAGAGGCTGCACTGAGTTCAGCAGAGTTCTTTGCAAGAAGAGAAAGAAAGTTGACCAAAACAGCTTCCAATCGAATGTTCATGTGAATAGAAAAGGCAGGAGAGTGGTCAGGTAATGTTTTCTCTCAGTTGGTAAGCTGCGCACACAATCGTAGTTTTGTACAGCTTGTTTCATCACCTTTGCGAAGTTGCCGCTCTCTCCGGCTCCCGGAGACGAAGAAGCTGCTTCTTCGCGCAAAGACGATTCTGCCGCTCACAGTGCTCTGCAGAGCACCGTACCTTCGTCTTTAGCCTCTCTTCTCGTCTACATCTTAGCAAAAAGCTTTTCCACTCTGTCTGGCAAGGAGAAACTGTGCCAGCACAGAAAACATCTCCCATCGTGTTCTAGAGGCTGCACGGAGGTCTGCCGAGTGTTTTGCAAGAAGAGAAAGAAAGTTGTCCAAAACAGCTTCCAATCGAATGTTCATGTGAATAGAAAAGGCAGGAGAGTGGTCAGATACTGTTTTCTCTCATTTGGTAAGCTGCGCACACAATCGCAGTTTTGTACAGCTTGTTTCATCACCTTTGCCAAGTTGCCGCTCTCTCCGGCTCCCGGAGACGAAGAAGCTGCTTCTTCGCGCAAAGACGATTCTGCCTCTCACAGTGCTCTTCAGAGCACCGTACCTTTGTCTTTTGCCTCTCTTTTCGTCTACATCTTAGCAAAAAGCTTTTCCACTCTGTCTGGCAAGGAGAAACTGTGCCAGCACAAAAAACATCTCCCATCGTGTTCTAGAAGCTGCACGGAGGTCTGCCGAGTGTTTTGCAAGAAGAGAAATAAAGTTGTCCAAAACAGCTTGCTATCGAATGTTCCTGTGAATAGAAAAGGCAGGAGAGTGGTCAGGTACTGTTTTCTCTCACTTGGCAAGCTGCGCACACAATCGCAGTGTTGTACAGCTTGTTTCATTACCTCTGCGAAGTTGCCGCTCTCTCCGGCTCCCGGAGACGAAGAAGCTGCTTCTTCGCGCAAAGACGATTCTGCCGCTCACAGTGCTCTGCGGTGTGTGTCTTCTGCCGAAAGAGGCACGGGAGCTGTGCTTAGCTCTGCAGAGCACCGTACCTTCGTCTTTAGCCTCTCTTCTCGTCTACATCTTAGCAAAAAGCTTTTCCACTCTGTCTGGCAAGGAGAAACTGTGCCAGCACAAAAAACATCTCCCATCGTGTTCTAGAAGCTGCACGGAGGTCTGCCGAGTGTTTTGCAAGAAGAGAAAAAAGTTGTCCAAAACAGCTTCCAATCCAATGTTCATGTGACTAGAAAAGGCAGGAGAGTGGTCAGGTACTGTTTTCTCTCAGTTGGCAAGCTGCGCACACAATCGCAGTGTTGTACAGCTTGTTTTATCACCATTGCCAAGTTGCCGCTCTCTCCGACTCCCGGAGACGAAGAAGCTGCTTCTTCGCGCAAAGACGATTCTGCCGCTCACAGTGCTCTGCGGTGTGTGTCTTCTGCCGAAAGAGGCACGGGAGCGGTGCTTAGCTCTGCAGAGCACCGTACCTTCGTCTTTAGCCTCTCTTCTCGTCTACATCTTAGCAAAAAGCTTTTCCACTCTGTCTGGCAAGGAGAAACTGTGCCAGCACAAAAAACATCTCCCATCGTGTTCTAGAGGCTGCACGGAGGTCTGCCGAGTGTTTTGCAAGAAGAGAAAGAAAGTTGTCCAAAACAGCTTCCAATCCAATGTTCATGTGACTAGAAAACGCAGGAGAGTGGTCAGGTACTGTTTTCTGTCTGTTGGCAAGCTGCGCACACAATCGCATTGTTGTACAGATTGTTTCATCACCTTTGCCAAGTTGCCGCTGTCTCCGGCTCCCGGAGACGAAGAAGCTGCTTCTTCGCGCAAAGACGATTCTGCCGCTCACAGTGCTCTGCGGTGTGTGTCTTCGGCCGAAAGAGGCACGGGAGCTGTGCTTAGCTCTGCAGAGAACCGTACCTTCGTCTTTAGCCTCTCTTCTCGTCTACATCTTAGCAAAAAGCTTTTCCACTCTGTCTGGCAAGGAGAAACTGTGCCAGCACAAAAAACATCTCCCATCGTGTTCTAGAGGCTGCACTGAGTTCAGCAGAGTTCTTTGCAAGAAGAGAAAGAAAGTTGTCCAAAACAGCTTCCAATCGAATGTTCATGTGAATAGAAAAGGCAGGAGAGTGGTCAGGTACTGTTTTCTCTCAGTTGGTAAGCTGCGCACACAATCGCAGTTTTGTACAGCTTGTTTCATCACCTTTGCGAAGTTGCCGCTCTCTCCGGCTCCCGGAGACGAAGAAGCTGCTTCTTCGCGCAAAGACGATTCTGCCGCTCACAGTGCTCTGCAGAGCACCGTACCTTCGTCTTTAGCCTCTCTTCTCGTCTACATCTTAGCAAAACGCTTTTCCACTCTGTCTGGCAAGGAGAAACTGTGCCAGCACAAAAAACATCTCCCATCGTGTTCTAGAGGCTGCACGGAGTTCTGCCGAGTGTTTTGCAAGAAGAGAAAGAAAGTTGTCCAAAACAGCTTCCAATCCAATGTTCATGTGACTAGAAAAGGCAGGAGAGTGGTCAGGTACTCTTTTCTCTCAGTTGGCAAGCTGCGCACACAATCGCAGTGTTGTACAGCTTGTTTCATCACCTTTGCCAAGTTGCCGCTCTCTCCGGCTCCCGGAGACGAAGAAGCTGCTTCTTCGCGCAAAGACGATTCTGCCGCTCACAGTGTTCTGCGGTGTGTGTCTTCTGCCGAAAGAGGCACGGGAGCTGTGCTTACCTCTGCAGAGCACCGTACCTTCGTCTTTAGCCTCTCTTCTCGTCTACATCTTAACAAAAAGCTTTTCCACTCTGTCTGGCAAGGAGAAATTGTGCAGGCACAGAAAACATCTCCCATCGTGTTCTAGAGGCTGCACGGAGGTCTGCCGAGTGTTTTGCAAGAAGAAAATAAAGTTGTCCAAAACAGCTTGCAATCGAATGTTCATGTGTATAGAAAAGGCAGGAGAGTGGTCAGGTACTGTTTTCTCTCAGTTGGCAAGCTGAGCACACAATCGCAGTGTTGTACAGCTTGTTTCATCACCTTTGCGAAGTTGCCGCTCTCTCCGGCTCCCGGAGACGAAGAAGCTGCCTCTTCGCGCAAAGACGATTCTGCCGCTCACAGTGCTCTGCGGTGTGTGTCTTCTGCCGAAAGAGGCACGGGAGCTGTGCTTAGCTCTGCAGAGCACCGTACCTTCGTCTTTAGCCTCTCTTCTCCTCTACATCTTAGCAAAAAGCTTTTCCACTCTGTCTGGCAAGGAAAAACTGTGCCAGCACAAAAAACATCTCCCATCGTTTTCTAGAAGCTGCACGGAGGTCTGCCGAGTGTTTTGCAAGAAGAGAAAGAAAGTTGTCCAAAACAGCTTCCAATCGAATGTTCATGTGAATAGAAAAGGCAGGAGAGGGGTCAGGTACTGTTTTCTCTCAGTTGGCAAGCTGCGCACACAATCGCAGTGTTGTACAGCTTGTTTCATCACCTTTGCCAAGTTGCCGCTCTCTCCGGCTCCCGGAGACAAAGAAGCTGCTTCTTCGCGCAAAGACGATTCTGCCGCTCACAGTGCTCTGCGGTGTGTGTCTTCTGCCGAAAGAGGCACGGGAGCTGTGCTTAGCTCTGCAGAGCACCGTACCTTCGTCTTTAGCCTCTCTTCTCGTCTACATCTTAGCAAAAAGCTTTTCCACTCTGTCTGGCAAGGAGAAACTGTGCCAGCACAAAAAACAACTCCCATCAGGTTCTAGAAGCTGCACGGAGGTCTGCCGAGTGTTTTGCAAGAAGAGAAAGAAAGTTGTCCAAAACAGCTTGCAATCCAATGTTCACGTGAATAGAAAAGGCAGGAGAGTGGTCAGGTACTGTTTTCTCTCAGTTGGCAAGCTGCGCACACAATCGCAGTGTTGTACAGCTTGTTTCATCACCTTTGCCAAGTTGCCGCTCTCTCCGGCTCCCGGAGACGAAGAAGCTGCTTCTTCGCGCAAAGACGATTCTGCCGCTCACAGTGCTCTGCGGTGTGTGTCTTCTGCCGAAAGAGGCACGGGAGCTGTGCTTAGCTCTGCAGAGCACCGTACCTTCGTCTTTAGCCTCTCTTCTCATCTACATCTTAGCAAAAAGCTTTTCCACTCTGTCTGGCAAGGAGAAACTGTGCCAGCACTGAAAACATCTCCCATCGTGTTCTAGAGGCTGCACGGAGGTCTGCCGAGTGTTTTGCAAGAAGAGAAAGAAAGTTGTCCAAAACAGCTTCCAATCCAATGTTCATGTGACTAGAAAAGGCAGGAGACTGGTCAGGTACTGTTTTCTGTCAGTTGGCAAGCTGCGCACACAATCGCAGTGTTGTACAGATTGTTTCATCACCTTTGCGAAGTTGCCGCTCTCTCCGGCTCCCGGAGACGAAGAAGCTGCTTCTTCGCGCAAAGACGATTCTGCCGCTCACAGTGCTCTGCGGTGTGTGTCTTCTGCCGAAAGAGGCCCGGGAGCTGTGCTTAGCTCTGCAGAGCACCGTACCTTCGTCTTTAGCCTCTCTTCTCGTCTACATCTTAGCAAAAAGCTTTTCCACTCTGTCTGGCAAGGAGAAACTGTGCCAGCACAAAAAACATCTCCCATCGTGTTCTAGAGGCTGCACTGAGTTCAGCAGAGTTCTTTGCAAGAAGAGAAAGAAAGTTGTCCAAAACAGCTTCCAATCGAATGTTCATGTGAATAGAAAAGGCAGGAGAGTGGTCAGGTACTGTTTTCTCTCAGTTGGTAAGCTGCGCACACAATCGCAGTTTTGTACAGCTTCTTTCATCACCTTTGCTAACTTGCCGCTCTCTCCGGCTCCCGGAGACGAAGAAGCTGCTTCTTCGCGCAAAGACGATTCTGCCGCTCACAGTGCTCTGCAGAGCACCGTACCTTCGTCTTTAGCCTCTCTTCTCGTCTACATCTTAGCAAAAAGCTTTTCCACTCTGTCTGGCAAGGAGAAACTGTGCCAGCACAAAAAACATCTCCCAACGTGTTCTAGAGGCTGCACGGAGGTCTGCCGAGTGTTTTGCAAGAAGAGAAAGAAAGTTGTCCAAAACAGCTTCCAATCCAATGTTCATGTGACTAGAAAAGGCAGGAGACTGGTCAGGTACTGTTTTCTGTCAGTTGGCAAGCTGCGCACACAATCGCAGTGTTGTACAGATTGTTTCATCACCTTTGCCAAGTTGCCGCTCTCTCCGGCTCCCGGAGACGAAGAAGCTGCTTCTTCGCGCAAAGACGATTCTGCCGCTCACAGTGCTCTGCGGTGTGTGTCTTCTGCCGAAAGAGGCACGGGAGCTGTGCTTAGCTCTGCAGAGCACCGTACCTTCGTCTTTAGCCTCTCTTCTCGTCTACATCTTAGCAAAAAGCTTTTCCACTCTGTCTGGCAAGGAGAAACTGTGCCAGCACAAAAAACATCTCCCATCGTGTTCTAGAGGCTGCACTGAGTTCAGCAGAGTTCTTTGCAAGAAGAGAAAGAAAGTTGTCCAAAACAGCTTCCAATCGAATGTTCATGTGAATAGAAAAGGCAGGAGAGTGGTCAGGTACTGTTTTCTCTCAGTTGGTAAGCTGCGCACACAATCGCAGTTTTGTACAGCTTCTTTCATCACCTTTGCTAACTTGCCGCTCTCTCCGGCTCCCGGAGACGAAGAAGCTGCTTCTTCGCGCAAAGACGATTCTGCCGCTCACAGTGCTCTGCAGAGCACCGTACCTTCGTCTTTAGCCTCTCTTCTCGTCTACATCTTAGCAAAACGCTTTTCCACTCTGTCTGGCAAGGAGAAACTGTGCCAGCAAAAAAAACATCTCCCATCGTGTTCTAGAGGCTGCACGGAGGTCTGCCGAGTGTTTTGCAAGAAGAGAAAGAAAGTTGTCCAAAACAGCTTCCAATCCAAAGTTCATGTGACTAGAAAAGGCAGGAGAGTGGTCAGGTACTCTTTTCTCTCAGTTGGCAAGCTGCGCACACAATGGCAGTGTTGTACAGCTTGTTTCATCACCTTTGCCATGTTGCCGCTCACTCCGGCTCCCGGAGACGAAGAAGCTGCTTCTTCGCGCAAAGACGATTCTGCCGCTCACAGTGCTCTGCGGTGTGTGTCTTCTGCCGAAAGAGGCACGGGAGCTGTGCTTAGCTCTGCAGAGCACCGTACCTTCGTCTTTAGCCTCTCTTCTCGTCTACATCTTAGCAAAAAGCTTTTCCACTCTGTCTGGCAAGGAGAAATTGTGCAGGCACAGAAAACATCTCCCATCGTGTTCTAGAGGCTGCACGGAGGTCTGCCGAGTGTTTTGCAAGAAGAGAAAGAAAGTTGTCCAAAACAGCTTGCAATCGAATGTTCATGTGTATAGAAAAGGCAGGAGAGTGGTCAGGTACTGTTTTCTCTCAGTTGGCAAGCTGAGCACACAATCGCAGTGTTGTACAGCTTGTTTCATCACCTTTGCGAAGTTGCTGCTCTCTCCGGCTCCCGGAGACGAAGAAGCTGCCTCTTCGCGCAAAGACGATTCTGCCGCTCACAGTGCTCTGCAGAGCACCGTACCTTCGTCTTTAGCCTCTCTTCTCGTCTACATGTTAGCAAAACGCTTTTCCACTCTGTCTGGCAAGGAGAAACTGTGCCAGCACTGAAAACATCTCCCATCGTGTTCTAGAGGCTGCACGGAGGTCTGCCGAGTGTTTTGCAAGAAGAGAAAGAAAGTTGTCCAAAACAGCTTGCAATCGAATGTTCATGTGAATAGAAAAGGCAGGAGAGTGGTCAGATACTGTTTTCTCTCATTTGGTAAGCTGCGCACACAATCGCAGTTTTGTACAGCTTGTTTCATCACCTTTGCGAAGTTGCCGCTCTCTCCGGCTCCCGGAGACGAAGAAGCTGCTTCTTCGCGCAAAGACGATTCTGCCGCTCACAGTGCTCTTCAGAGCACTGTACCTTTGTCTTTTGCCTCTCTTCTCGTCTATATCTTAGCAAAAAGCTTTTCCACTCTGTCTGGCAAGGAGAAACTGTGCCAGCACAAAAAACATCTCCCATCGTGTTCTAGAAGCTGCACGGAGGTCTGCCGAGTGTTTTGCAAGAAGAGCAAGAAAGTTGTCCAAAACAGCTTGCAATCGAATGTTCCTGTGAATAGAAAAGGCAGGAGAGTGGTCAGGTACTGTTTTCTCTCAGTTGGCAAGCTGCGCACACAATCGCAGTGTTGTACAGCTTGTTTCATCACCTTTGCGAAGTTGCCGCTCTCTCCGGCTCCCGGAGACGAAGAAGCTGCTTCTTCGCGCAAAGACGATTCTGCCGCTCACAGTGCTCTGCGGTGTGTGTCTTCTGCCGAAAGAGGCACGGGAGCTGTGCTTAGCTCTGCAGAGCACCGTACCTTCGTCTTTAGCCTCTCTTCTCGTCTACATCTTAGCAAAAAGCTTTTCCACACTGTCTGGCAAGGAGAAACTGTGCCAGCACAAAAAACATCTCCCATCGTGTTCTAGAAGCTGCACGGAGGTCTGCCGAGTGTTTTGCAAGAAGAGAAAGAAAGTTGTCCAAAACAGCTTGCAATCCAATATTCACGTGAATAGAAAAGGCAGGAGAGTGGTCAGGTACTGTTTTCTCTCAGTTGGCAAGCTGCGCACACAATCGCAGTGTTGTACAGCTTGTTTCATCACCTTTGCCAAGTTGCCGCTCTCTCCGGCTCCCGGAGACGAAGAAGCTGCTTCTTCGCGCAAAGACGATTCTGCCGCTCACAGTGCTCTGCAGTGTGCGTCTTCTGCCGAAAGAGGCACGGGAGCTGTGCTTAGCTCTGCAGAGCACCGTACCTTCGTCTTTAGCCTCTCTTCTCGTCTACATCTTAGCAAAAAGCTTTTCCACTCTGTCTGGCGAGGAGAAACTGTGCCAGCACTGAAAACATCTCCCATCGTGTTCTAGAGGCTGCACGGAGGTCTGCCGAGTGTTTTGCAAGAAGAGAAAGAAAGTTGTCCAAAACAGCTTGCAATCGAATGTTCATGTGATTAGAAAAGGAAGGAGAGTGGTCAGGTACTGTTTTCTCTCACTTGGCAAGCTGCGCACACAATCGCAGTGTTGTACAGCTTGTTTCATTACCTCTGCGAAGTTGCCGCTCTCTCCGGCTCCCGGAGACGAAGAAGCTGCTTCTTCGCGCAAAGACGATTCTGCCGCTCACAGTGCTCTGCGGTGTGTGTCTTCTGCCGAAAGAGGCACGGGAGCTGTGCTTAGCTCTGCAGAGCACCGTACCTTCGTCTTTAGCCTCTCTTCTCGTCTACATCTTAGCAAAAAGCTTTTCCACTCTGTCTGGCAAGGAGAAACTGTGCCAGCACAAAAAACATCTCCCATCGTGTTCTAGAAGCTGCACGGAGGTCTGCCGAGTGTTTTGCAAGAAGAGAAAGAAAGTTGTCCAAAACAGCTTCCAATCGAATGTTCATGTGACTAGAAAAGGCAGGAGAGTGGTCAGGTACTGTTTTCTCTCAGTTGGCAAGCTGCGCACACAATCGCAGTGTTGTACAGCTTGTTTCATCACCTTTGCCAAGTTGCCGCTCTCTCCGGCTCCCGGAGACGAAGAAGCTGCTTCTTCGCGCAAAGACGATTCTGCCGCTCACAGTGCTCTGCGGTGTGTGTCTTCTGCCGAAAGAGGCACGGGAGCGGTGCTTAGCTCTGCAGAGCACCGTACCTTCGTCTTTAGCCTCTCTTCTCGTCTACATCTTAGCAAAACGCTTTTCCACTCTGTCTGGCAAGGAGAAACTGTGCCAGCACAAAAAACATCTCCCATCGTGTTCTAGAGGCTGCACGGAGGTCTGCCGAGTGTTTTGCAAGAAGAGAAAGAAAGTTGTCCAAAACAGCTTCCAATCCAATGTTCATGTGACTAGAAAAGGCAGGAGAGTGGTCAGGTACTCTTTTCTCTCAGTTGGCAAGCTGCGCACACAATCGCAGTGTTGTACAGCTTGTTTCATCACCTTTGCTAACTTGCCGCTCTCTCCGGCTCCCGGAGACGAAGAAGCTGCTTCTTCGCGCAAAGACGATTCTGCCGCTCACAGTGCTCTGCGGTGTGTGTCTTCTGCCGAAAGAGGCACGGGAGCTGTGCTTACCTCTGCAGAGCACCGTACCTTCGTCTTTAGCCTCTCTTCTCGTCTACATCTTAGCAAAAAGCTTTTCCACTCTGTCTGGCAAGGAGAAATTGTGCAGGCACAGAAAACATCTCCCATCGAGTTCTAGAGGCTGCACGGAGGTCTGCCGAGTGTTTTGCAAGAAGAAAAAGAAAGTTGTCCAAAACAGCTTGCAATCGAATGTTCATGTGTATAGAAAAGGCAGGAGAGTGGTCAGGTACTGTTTTGTCTCAGTTGGCAAGCTGAGCACACAATCGCAGTGTTGTACAGCTTGTTTCATCACCTTTGCGAAGTTGCCGCTCTCTCCGGCTCCCGGAGACGAAGAAGCTGCCTCTTCGCGCAAAGACGATTATGCCGCTCACAGTGCTCTGCGGTGTGTGTCTTCTGCCGAAAGAGGCACGGGAGCTGTGCGTAGCTCTGCAGAGCACCGTACCTTCGTCTTTAGCCTCTCTTCTCCTCTACATCTTAGCAAAAAGCTTTTCCACTCTGTCTGGCAAGGAAAAACTGTGCCAGCACAAAAAACATCTCCCATCGTGTTCTAGAAGCTGCACGGAGGTCTGCCGAGTGTTTTGCAAGAAGAGAAAGAAAGTTGTCCAAAACAGCTTCCAATCGAATGTTCATGTGAATAGAAAAGGCAGGAGAGGGGTCAGGTACTGTTTTCTCTCAGTTGGCAAGCTGCGCACACAATCGCAGTGTTGTACAGCTTGTTTCATCACCTTTGCCAAGTTGCCGCTCTCTCCGGCTCCCGGAGACAAAGAAGCTGCTTCTTCGCGCAAAGACGATTCTGCCGCTCACAGTGCTCTGCGGTGTGTGTCTTCTGCCGAAAGAGGCACGGGAGCTGTGCTTAGCTCTGCAGAGCACCGTACCTTCGTCTTTAGCCTCTCTTCTCGTCTACATCTTAGCAAAAAGCTTTTCCACTCTGTCTGGCAAGGAGAAACTGTGCCAGCACAAAAAACAACTCCCATCAGGTTCTAGAAGCTGCACGGAGGTCTGCCGAGTGTTTTGCAAGAAGAGAAAGAAAGTTGTCCAAAACAGCTTGCAATCCAATGTTCACGTGAATAGAAAAGGCAGGAGAGTGGTCAGGTACTGTTTTCTCTCAGTTGGCAAGCTGCGCACACAATCGCAGTGTTGTACAGCTTGTTTCATCACCTTTGCCAAGATGCCGCTCTCTCCGGCTACCGGAGACGAAGAAGCTGCTTCTTCGCGCAAAGACGATTCTGCCGCTCACAGTGCTCTGCGGTGTGTGTCTTCTGCCGAAAGAGGCACGGGAGCTGTGCTTAGCTCTGCAGAGCACCGTACCTTCGTCTTTAGCCTCTCTTCTCGTCTACATCTTAGCAAAAAGCTTTTCCACTCTGTCTGGCAAGGAGAAACTGTGCCAGCACAAAAAACATCTCCCATCGTGTTCTAGAGGCTGCACGGAGGTCTGCCGAGTGTTTTGCAAGAAGAGAAAGAAAGTTGTCCAAAACAGCTTCCAATCCAATGTTCATGTGACTAGAAAAGGCAGGAGAGTGGTCAGGTACTGTTTTCTGTCAGTTGGCAAGCTGCGCACACAATCGCAGTGTTGTACAGCTTGTTTCATCACCTTTGCCAAGTTGCCGCTCTCTCCGGCTCCCGGAGACGAAGAAGCTGATTCTTCGCGCAAAGACGATTCTGCCGCTCACAGTGCTCTGCGGTGTGTGTCTTCTGCCGAAAGAGGCACGGGAGCTGTGCTTAGCTCTGCAGAGCATCGTACCTTCGTCTTTAGCCTCTCTTCTCGTCTACATCTTAGCAAAAAGCTTTTCCACTCTGTCTGGCAAGGAGAAACTGTGCCAGCACAAAAAACATCTCCCATCGTGTTCTAGAGGCTGCACTGAGTTCAGCAGAGTTCTTTGCAAGAAGAGAAAGAAAGTTGTCCAAAACAGCTTCCAATCGAATGTTCAAGTGAATAGAAAAGGCAGGAGAGTGGTCAGGTACTGTTTTCTCTCAGTTGGTAAGCTGCGCACACAATCGCAGTTTTGTACAGCTTCTTTCATCACCTTTCCTAACTTGCCGCTCTCTCCGGCTCCCGGAGACGAAGAAGCTGCTTCTTCGCGCAAAGACGATTCTGCCGCTCACAGTGCTCTGCAGAGCACCGTACCTTCGTCTTTAGCCTCTCTTCTCGTCTACATCTTAGCAAAAAGCTTTTCCACTCTGTCTGGCAAGGAGAAACTGTGCCAGCACAAAAAACATCTCCCATCGTGTTCTAGAGGCTGCACGGAGGTCTGCCGAGTGTTTTGCAAGAAGAGAAAGAAAGTTGTCCAAAACAGCTTCCAATCCAATGTTCATGTGACTAGAAAAGGCAGGAGAGTGGTCAGGTACTCTTTTCTCTCAGTTGGCAAGCTGCGCACACAATCGCAGTGTTGTACAGCTTGTTTCATCACCTTTGCCAAGTTGCCGCTCACTCCGGCTCCCGGAGACGAAGAAGCTGCTTCTTCGCGCAAAGACGATTCTGCCGCTCACAGTGCTCTGCGGTGTGTGTCTTCTGCCGAAAGAGGCACGGGAGCTGTGCTTAGCTCTGCAGAGCACCGTACCTTCGTCTTTAGCCTCTCTTCTCGTCTACATCTTAGCAAAAAGCTTTTCCACTCTGTCTGGCAAGGAGAAATTGTGCAGGCACAGAAAACATCTCCCATCGTGTTCTAGAGGCTGCACGGAGGTCTGCCGAGTGTTTTGCAAGAAGAGAAAGAAAGTTGTCCAAAACAGCTTGCAATCGAATGTTCATGTGTATAGAAAAGGCAGGAGAGTGGTCAGGTACTGTTTTCTCTCAGTTGGCAAGCTGAGCACACAATCGCAGTGTTGTACAGCTTGTTTCATCACCATTGCGAAGTTGCTGCTCTCTCCGGCTCCCGGAGACGAAGAAGCTGCCTCTTCGCGCAAAGACGATTCTGCCGCTCACAGTGCTCTGCAGAGCACCGTACCTTCGTCTTTAGCCTCTCTTCTCGTCTACATCTTAGCAAAACGCTTTTCCACACTGTCTGGCAAGGAGAAACTGTGCCAGCACTGAAAACATCTCCCATCGTGTTCTAGAGGCTGCACGGAGGTCTGCCGAGTGTTTTGCAAGAAGAGAAAGAAAGTTGTCCAAAACAGCTTGCAATCGAATGTTCATGTGAATAGAAAAGGCAGGAGAGTGGTCAGATACTGTTTTCTCTCATTTGGTAAGCTGCGCACACAATCGCAGTTTTGTACAGCTTGTTTCATCACCTTTGCGAAGTTGCCGCTCTCTCCGGCTCCCGGAGACGAAGAAGCTGCTTCTTCGCGCAAAGACGATTCTGCCGCTCACAGTGCTCTGCGGTGTGTGTCTTCTGCCGAAAGAGGCACGGGAGCTGTGCTTAGCTCTGCAGAGCACCGTACCTTCGTCTTTAGCCTCTCTTCTCGTCTACATCTTAGCAAAAAGCTTTTCCACTCTGTCTGGCAAGGAGAAACTGTGCCAGCACAAAAAACATCTCCCATCGTGTTCTAGAAGCTGCACGGAGGTCTGCCGAGTGTTTTGCAAGAAGAGAAAGAAAGTTGTCCAAAACAGCTTGCAATCCAATGTTCACGTGAATAGAAAAGGCAGGAGAGTGGTCAGGTACTGTTTTCTCTCAGTTGGCAAGCTGCGCACACAATCGCAGTGTTGTACAGCTTGTTTCATCACCTTTGCCAAGTTGCCGCTCTCTCCGGCTCCCGGAGACGAAGAAGCTGCTTCTTCGCGCAAAGACGATTCTGCCGCTCACAGTGCTCTGCAGTGTGCGTCTTCTGCCGAAAGAGGCACGGGAGCTGTGCTTAGCTCTGCAGAGCACCGTACCTTCGTCTTTAGCCTCTCTTCTCGTCTACATCTTAGCAAAAAGCTTTTCCACTCTGTCTGGCGAGGAGAAACTGTGCCAGCACTGAAAACATCTCCCATCGTGTTCTAGAGGCTGCACGGAGGTCTGCCGAGTGTTTTGCAAGAAGAGAAAGAAAGTTGTCCAAAACAGCTTGCAATCGAATGTTCATGTGATTAGAAAAGGAAGGAGAGTGGTCAGGTACTGTTTTCTCTCAGTTGGCAAGCTGCGCACACAATCGCAGTGTTGTACAGCTTGTTTCATCACCTTTGCGAAGTTGCCGCTCTCTCCGGCTCCCGAAAACGAAGAAGCTGCTTCTTCGCGCAAAGACGATTCTGCCGCTCACAGTGCTCTGCGGTGTGCGTCTTCTGCCGAAAGACGCACGGGAGCGGTGCTTAGCTCTGCAGAGCACCGTACCTTCGTCTTTAGCCTCTCTTCTCGTCTACATCTTAGCAAAAAGCTTTTCCACTCTGTCTGGCAAGGAGAAACTGTGCCAGCACTGAAAACATCTCCCATCGTGTTCTAGAGGCTGCACGGAGGTCTGCCGAGTGTTTTGCAAGAAGAGAAAGAAAGTTGTCCAAAACAGCTTGCAATCGAATGTTCATGTGAATAGAAAAGGCAGGAGAGTGGTCAGGTACTGTTTTCTCTCATTTGGTAACCTGCGCACACAATCGCAGTTTTGTACTGCTTTTTTCATCACCTTTGCGAAGTTGCCGCTCTCTCCGGCTCCCGGAGACGAAGAAGCTGCCTCTTCGCGCAAAGACGATTCTGCCGCTCACAGTGCTCTGCAGAGCACCCTACCTTCGTCTTTAGCCTCTCTTCTCGTCTACATCTTAACAAAACGCTTTTCCACTCTGTCTGGCAAGGAGAAACTGTGCCAGCACAGAAAACATCTCCCATCGTGTTCTAGAGGCTGCACGGAGGTCTGCCGAGTGTTTTGCAAGAAGAGAAAGAAAGTTGTCCAAAACAGCTTCCAATCCAATGTTCATGTGACTAGAAAAGGCAGGAGAGTGGTCAGGTACTGTTTTCTCTAAGTTGGCAAGCTGTGCACACAATCGCAGTGTTGTACAGCTTGTTTCATCACCTTTGCGAAGTTGCCGCTCTCTCCGGCTCCCGGAGACGAAGAAGCTGCTTCTTCGCGCAAAGACGATTCTGCCGCTCACAGTGCTCTGCGGTGTGTGTCTTCTGCCGAAAGAGGCACGGGAGCTGTGCTTAGCTCTGCAGAGCACCGTACCTTCGTCTTTAGCCTCTCTTCTCGTCTACATCTTAGCAAAAAGCTTTTCCACTCTGTCTGGCAAGGAGAAACTGTGCCAGCACAAAAAACATCTCCCATCGTGTTCTAGAAGCTGCACGGAGGTCTGCCGAGTGTTTTGCTAGAAGAGAAAGAAAGTTGTCCAAAACAGCTTGCAATTGAATGTTCATGTGAATAGAAAAGGCAGGAGAGTGGTCAGGTACTGTTTTCTCTCAGTTGGCAAGCTGCGCACACAATCGCAGTGTTGTACAGCTTGTTTCATCACCTTTGCGAAGTTGCCGCTCTCTCCGGCTCCCGGAGACGAAGAAGCTGCTTCTTCGCGCAAAGACGATTCTGCCGCTCACAGTGCTCTGCGGTGTGCGTCTTCTGCCGAAAGAGGCACGGGAGCTGTGCTTAGCTCTGCAGAGCACCGTACCTTCGTCTTTAGCCTCTCTTCTCGTCTACATCTTAGCAAAAAGCTTTTCCACTCTGTCTGGCAAGGAGAAACTGTGCCAGCACTGAAAACATCTCCCATCGTGTTCTAGAGGCTGCACGGAGGTCTGCCGAGTGTTTTGCAAGAAGAGAAAGAAAGTCGTCCAAAACAGCTTCCAATCGAATGTTCATGTGAATAGAAAAGGCAGGAGAGTGGTCAGATACTGTTTTCTCTCATTTGGTAAGCTGCGCACACAATCGCAGTTTTGTACAGCTTGTTTCATCACCTTTGCGAAGTTGCCGCTCTCTCCGGCTCCCGGAGACGAAGAAGCTGCCTCTTCGCGCAAAGACGATTCTGCCGCTCACTGTGCTCTTCAGAGCACCGTACCTTCGTCTTTAGCCTCTCTTCTCTTCTACATTTTAGCAAAAAGCTTTTCCACTCTGTCTGGCAAGGAGAAACTGTGCCAGCACAAAAAACATCTCCCATCGTGTTCTAGAAGCTGCACGGAGGTCTGCCGAGTGTTTTGCAAGAAGAGAAAGAAAGTTGTCCAAAACAGCTTCCAATCGAATGTTCCTGTGAATAGAAAAGGCAGGAGAGTGGTCAGGTACTGTTTTCTCTCAGTTGGCAAGCTGCGCACACAATCGCAGTGTTGTACAGCTTGTTTCATCACCTCTGCGAAGTTGCCGCTCTCTCCGGCTCCCGGAGACGAAGAAGCTGCTTCTTCGCGCAAAGACGATTCTGCCGCTCACAGTGCTCTGCGGTGTGTGTCTTCTGCCGAAAGAGGCACGGGAGCTGTGCTTAGCTCTGCAGAGCACCGTACCTTCGTCTTTAGCCTCTCTTCTCGTCTACATCTTAGCAAAAAGCTTTTCCACTCTGTCTGGCAAGGAGAAATTGTGCCAGCACAAAAAACATCTCCCATCGTGTTCTAGAAGCTGCACGGAGGTCTGCCGAGTGTTTTGCAAGAAGAGAAAGAAAGTTGTCCAAAACAGCTTGCAATCCAATGTTCACGTGAATAGAAAAGGCAGGAGAGTGGTCAGGTACTGTTTTCTCTCAGTTGGCAAGCTGCGCACACAATCGCAGTGTTGTACAGCTTGTTTCATCACCTTTGCGAAGTTGCCGCTCTCTCCGGCTCCCGGAGACGAAGAAGCTGCTTCTTCGCGCAAAGACGATTCTGCCGCTCACAGTGCTCTGCAGTGTGCGTCTTCTGCCGAAAGAGGCACGGGAGCTGTGCTTAGCTCTGCAGAGCACCGTACCTTCGTCTTTAGCCTCTCTTCTCGTCTACATCTTAGCAAAAAGCTTTTCCACTCTGTCTGGCGAGGAGAAACTGTGCCAGCACTGAAAACATCTCCCATCGTGTTCTAGAGGCTGCACGGAGGTCTGCCGAGTGTTTTGCAAGAAGAGAAAGAAAGTTGTCCAAAACAGCTTGCAATCGAATGTTCATGTGACTAGAAAAGGCAGGAGAGTGGTCAGGTACTGTTTTCTCTCACTTGGTAAGCTGCGCACACAATCGCATTGTTGTACAGCTTGTTTCATCACCTTTGCGAAGTTGCCGCTCTCTCCGGCTCCCGGAGACGAAGAAGCTGCTTCTTCGCGCAAAGACGATTCTGCCGCTCACAGTGCTCTGCGGTGTGTGTCTTCTGCCGAAAGAGGCACGGGAGCTGTGCTTACCTCTGCAGAGCACCGTACCTTCGTCTTTAGCCTCTCTTCTCGTCTACATCTTAGCAAAAAGCTTTTCCACTCTGTCTGGCAAGGAGAAACTGTGCCAGCACAAAAAACATCTCCCATCGTGTTCTAGAGGCTGCACGGAGGTCTGCCGAGTGTTTTGCAAGAAGAGAAAGAAAGTTGTCCAAAACAGCTTGCAATCGAATGTTCATGTGATTAGAAAAGGAAGGAGAGTGGTCAGGTACTCTTTTCTCTCAGTTGGCAAGCTGCGCACACAATCGCAGTGTTGTACAGCTTGTTTCATCACCTTTGCGAAGTTGCCGCTCTCTCCGGCTCCCGAAAACGAAGAAGCTGCTTCTTCGCGCAAAGACGATTCTGCCGCTCACAGTGCTCTGCGGTGTGCGTCTTCTGCCGAAAGACGCACGGGAGCGGTGCTTAGCTCTGCAGAGCACCGTACCTTCGTCTTTAGCCTCTCTTCTCGTCTACATCTTAGCAAAAAGCTTTTCCACTCTGTCTGGCAAGGAGAAACTGTGCCAGCACTGAAAACATCTCCCATCGTGTTCTAGAGGCTGCACGGAGGTCTGCCGAGTGTTTTGCAAGAAGAGAAAGAAAGTTGTCCAAAACAGCTTCCAATCGAATGTTCATGTGAATAGAAAAGGCAGGAGAGTGGTCAGGTACTGTTTTCTCTCATTTGGTAAGCTGCGCACACAATCGCAGTTTTGTACAGCTTTTTTCATCACCTTTGCGAAGTTGCCGCTCTCTCCGGCTCCCGGAGACGAAGAAGCTGCCTCTTCGTGCAAAGACGATTCTGCCGCTCACAGTGCTCTGCAGAGCACCCTACCTTCGTCTTTAGCCTCTCTTCTCGTCTACATCTTAACAAAACGCTTTTCCACTCTGTCTGGCAAGGAGAAACTGTGCCAGCACAGAAAACATCTCCCATCGTGTTCTAGAGGCTGCACGGAGGTCTGCCGAGTGTTTTGCAAGAAGAGAAAGAAAGTTGTCCAAAACAGCTTCCAATCCAATGTTCATGTGACTAGAAAAGGCAGGAGAGTGGTCAGGTACTGTTTTCTCTATGTTGGCAAGCTGTGCACACAATCGCAGTGTTGTACAGCTTGTTTCATCACCTTTGCGAAGTTGCCGCTCTCTCCGGCTCCCGGAGACGAAGAAGCTGCTTCTTCACGCAAAGACGATTCTGCCGCTCACAGTGCTCTGCGGTGTGTGTCTTCTGCCGAAAGAGGCACGGGAGCTGTGCTTAGCTCTGCAGAGCACCGTACCTTCGTCTTTAGCCTCTCTTCTCGTCTACATCTTAGCAAAAAGCTTTTCCACTCTGTCTGGCAAGGAGAAATTGTGCCAGCATAGAAAACATCTCCCATCGTGTTCTAGAAGCTGCACGGAGGTCTGCCGAGTGTTTTGCAAGAAGAGAAAGAAAGTTGTCCAAAACAGCTTCCAATCGAATGTTCATGTGAATAGAAAAGGCAGGAGAGTGGTCAGGTACTGTTTTCTCTCAGTTGGAAAGCTGAGCACACAATCGCAGTGTTGTACAGCTTGTTTCATCACCTTTGCGAAGTTGCCGCTCTCTCCAGCTCCCGGAGACGAAGAAGCTGCTTCTTCGCGCAAAGACGATTCTGCCGCTCACAGTGCTCTGCGGTGTGCGTCTTCTGCCGAAAGAGGCACGGGAGCTGTGCTTAGCTCTGCAGAGCACCGTACCTTCGTCTTTAGCCTCTCTTCTCGTCTACATCTTAGCAAAAAGCTTTTCCACTCTGTCTGGCAAGGAGAAACTGTGCCAGCACAGAAAACATCTCCCATCGTGTTCTAGAGGCTGCACGGATGTCTGCCGAGTGTTTTGCAAGGAGAGAAAGAAAGTTGTCCAAAACAGCTTCCAATCGAATGTTCATGTGAATAGAAAAAGCAGGAGAGTGGTCAGATACTGTTTTCTCTCATTTGGTAAGCTGCGCACACAATCGCAGTTTTGTACAGCTATTTTCATCACCTTTGCGAAGTTGCCGCTCTCTCCGGCTCCCGGAGACGAAGAAGCTGCTTCTTCGCGCAAAGACGATTCTGCCGCTCACAGTGCTCTTCAGAGCACCGTACCTTCGTCTTTAGCCTCTCTTCTCGTCTACATCTTAGCAAAAAGCTTTTCCACTCTGTCTGGCAAGGAGAAACTGTGCCAGCAGAAAAAACAACTCCCATCAGGTTCTAGAAGCTGCACGGAGGTCTGCCGAGTGTTTTGCAAGAAGAGAAAGAAAGTTGTCCTAAACAGCTTGCAATCGAATGTTCACGTGAATAGAAAAGGCAGGAGAGTGGTCAGGTACTGTTTTCTCTCAGTTGGCAAGCTGCGCACACAATCGCAGTGTTGTACAGCTTGTTTCATCACCTTTGCGAAGTTGCCGCTCTCTCCGGCTCCCGGAGACGAAGAAGCTGCTTCTTCGCGCAAAGACGATTCTGCCGCTCACAGTGCTCTGCAGTGTGCGTCTTCTGCCGAAAGAGGCACGGGAGCTGTGCTTAGCTCTGCAGAGCACCGTACCTTCGTCTTTAGCCTCTCTTCTCGTCTACATCTTAGCAAAAAGCTTTTCCACTCTGTCTGGCAAGGAGAAACTGTGCCAGCACTGAAAACATCTCCCATCGTGTTCTAGAGGCTGCACGGAGGTCTGCCGAGTGTTTTGCAAGAAGAGAAAGAAAGTTGTCCAAAACAGCTTGCAATCGAATGTTCATGTGAATAGAAAAGGCAGGAGAGTGGTCAGGTACTGTTTTCTCTCAGTTGGCAAGCTGCGCACACAATCGCAGTTTTGTACAGTTTGTTTCATCACCTTTGCGAAGTTGCCGCTCTCTCCGGCTCCCGGAGACGAAGAAGCTGCTTCTTCGCGCAAAGACGATTCTGCCGCTCACAGTGCTCTGCGGTGTGTGTCTTCTGCCGAAAGAGGCACGGGAGCTGTGCTTACCTCTGCAGAGCACCGTACCTTCGTCTTTAGCCTCTCTTCTCGTCTACATCTTAGCAAAAAGCTTTTCCACTCTGTCTGGCAAGGAGAAACTGTGCCAGCACAAAAAACATCTCCCATCGTGTTCTAGAGGCTGCACGGAGGTCTGCCGAGTGTTTTGCAAGAAGAGAAAGAAAGTTGTCCAAAACAGCTTGCAATCGAATGTTCATGTGAATAGAAAAGGCAGGAGAGTGGTCAGGTACTGTTTTCTCTCAGTTGGCAAGCTGCGCACACAATCGCAGTGTTGTACAGCTTGTTCCATCACCTTTGCGAAGTTGCCGCTCTCTCCGGCTCCCGGAGACGAAGAAGCTGCTTCTTCGCGCAAAGACGATTCTGCCGCTCACAGTGCTCTGCGGTGTGTGTCTTCTGCCGAAAGAGGCACGGGAGCTGTGCTTAGCTCTGCAGAGCACCGTACCTTCGTCTTTAGCCTCTCTTCTCGTCTACATCTTAGCAAAAAGCTTTTCCACTCTGTCTGGCAAGGAGAAACTGTGCCAGCACAAAAAACATCTCCCATCGTGTTCTAGAGGCTGCACGGAGGTCTGCCGAGTGTTTTGCAAGAAGAGAAACAAAGTTGTCCAAAACAGCTTCCAATCGAATGTTCATGTGATTAGAAAAGGAAGGAGAGTGGTCAGGTACTGTTTTCCCTCAGTTGGCAAGCTGCGCACACAATCGCAGTGTTGTACAGCTTGTTTCATCACCTTTGCCAAGTTGCCGCTCTCTCCGGCTCCCGGAGACGAAGAAGCTGCTTCTTCGCGCAAAGACGATTCTGCCGCTCACAGTGCTCTGCGGTGTGCGGCTTCAGCCGAAAGAGGCACGGGAGCGGTGCTTAGCTCTGCAGAGCACCGTACCTTCGTCTTTAGCCTCTCTTCTCGTCTACATCTTAGCAAAAACCTTTTCCACTCTGTCTGGCAAGGAGAAACTGTGCCAGCACTGAAAACATCTCCCATCGTGTTCTAGAGGCTGCACGGAGGTCTGCCGAGTGTTTTGCAAGAAGAGAAAGAAAGTTGTCCAAAACAGCTTCCAATCGAATGTTCATGTGAATAGAAAAGGCAGGAGAGTGGTCAGATACTGTTTTCTCTCATTTGGTAAGCTGCGCACACAATCGCAGTTTTGTACAGCTTGTTTCATCACCTTTGCGAAGTTGCCGCTCTCTCCGGCTCCCGGAGACGAAGAAGCTGCCTCTTCACGCAAAGACGATTCTGCCGCTCGCTGTGCTCTTCAGAGCACCGTACCTTCGTATTTAGCCTCTCTTCTCTTCTACATCTTAGAAAAAGCTTTTCCACTCTGTCTGGCAAGGAGAAACTGTGCCAGCACAAAAAACATCTCCCATCGTGTTCTAGAAGCTGCACGGAAGTCTGCCGAGTGTTTTGCAAGAAGAGAAAGAAAGTTGTCCAAAACAGCTTCCAATGGAATGTTCCTGTGAATAGAAAAGGCAGGAGAGTGGTCAGGTACTGTTTTCTCTCAGTTGGCAAGCTGCGCACACAATCGCAGTGTTGTACAGCTTGTTTCATCACCTCTGCGAAGTTGCCGCTCTCTCCGGCTCCCGGAGACGAAGAAGCTGCTTCTTCGCGCAAAGACGATTCTGCCGCTCACAGTGCTCTGCGGTGTGTGTCTTCTGCCGAAAGAGGCACGGGAGCTGTGCTTAGCTCTGCAGAGCACCGTACCTTCGTCTTTATCCTCTCTTCTCCTCTACATCTTAGCAAAAAGCTTTTCCACTCTGTCTGGCAAGGAGAAACTGTGCCAGCACTGTAAACATCTCCCATCGTGTTCTAGAGGCTGCACGGAGGTCTGCCGAGTGTTTTGCAAGAAGAGAAAGAAAGTTGTCCAAAACAGCTTCCAATCGAATGTTCATGTGAATAGAAAAGGCAGGAGAGTGGTCAGGTACTGTTTTCTCTCAGTTGGCAAGCTGAGCACACAATCGCAGTGTTGTACAGCTTGTTTCATCACCTTTGCGAAGTTGCCGCTGTCTCCGGCTCCCGGAGACGAAGAAGCTGCTTCTTCGCGCAAAGACGATTCTGCCGCTCACAGTGCTCTGCGGTGTGCGTCTTCTGCCGAAAGAGGCACGGGAGCTGTGCTTAGCTCTGCAGAGCACCGTACCTTCGTCTTTAGCCTCTCTTCTCGTCTACATCTTAGCAAAAAGCTTTTCCACTCTGTCTGGCAAGGAGAAACTGTGCCAGCACTGAAAACATCTCCCATCGTGTTCTAGAGGCTGCACGGAGGTCTGCCGAGTGTTTTGCAAGAAGAGAAAGAAAGTTGTCCAAAACAGCTTCCAATCGAATGTTCATGTGAATAGAAAAGGCAGGAGAGTGGTCAGATACTGTTTTCTCTCATTTGGTAAGCTGCGCACACAATCGCAGTTTTGTACAGCTTGTTTCATCACCTTTGCGAAGTTGCCGCTCTCTCCGGCTCCCGGAGACGAAGAAGCTGCCTCTTCGCGCAAAGACGATTCTGCCGCTCACTGTGCTCTTCAGAGCACCGTACCTTCGTCTTTAGCCTCTCTTCTCTTCTACATCTTAGCAAAAAGCTTTTCCACTCTGTCTGGCAAGGAGAAACTGTGCCAGCACAAAAAACATCTCCCATCGTGTTCTAGGAGCTGCACGGAGGTCTGCCGAATGTTTTGCAAGAAGAGAAAGAAAGTTGTCCAAAACAGCTTCCAATCCAATGTTCATGTGACTAGAAAAGGCAGGAGAGTGGTCAGGTACTGTTTTCTCTCAGTTGGCAAGCTGCGCACACAATCGCAGTGTTGTACAGCTTGTTTCATCACCTTTGCCAAGTTGCCGCTCTCTCCGGCTCCCGGAGACGAAGAAGCTGCTTCTTCGCCCAAAGACGATTCTGCCGCTCACAGTGCTCTGCAGTGTGTGTCTTCTGCCGAAAGAGGCCCGGGAGCGGTGCTTAGCTCTGCAGAGCACCGTACCTTCGTCTTTAGCCTCTCTTCTCGTCTACATCTTAGCAAAAAGCTTTTCCACTCTGTCTGGCGAGGAGAAACTGTGCCAGCACTGAAAACATCTCCCATCGTGTTCTAGAGGCTGCACGGAGGTCTGCCGAGTGTTTTGCAAGAAGAGAAAGAAAGTTGTCCAAAACAGCTTGCAATCCAATGTTCACGTGAATAGAAAAGGCAGGAGAGTGGTCAGGTACTGTTTTCTCTCAGTTGGCAAGCTGCGCACACAATCGCAGTGTTGTACAGCTTGTTTCATCACCTTTGCGAAGTTGCCGCTCTCTCCGTCTCCCGGAGACGAAGAAGCCTCTTCTTCGCGCAAAGACGATTCTGCCGCTCACAGTGCTCTGCGGTGTGCGTCTTCTGCCGAAAGAGGCACGGGAGCTGTGCTTAGCTCTGCAGAGCACCGTACCTTCGTCTTTAGCCTCTCTTCTCGTCTACATCTTAGCAAAAAGCTTTTCCACTCTGTCTGGCAAGGAGAAACTGTGCCAGCACAAAAAACATCTCCCATCGTGTTCTAGAAGCTGCACGGAGGTCTGCCGAGTGTTTTGCAAGAAGAGAAAGAAAGTTGTCCAAAACAGCTTGCAATCCAATGTTCACGTGAATAGAAAAGGCAGGAGAGTGGTCAGGTACTGTTTTCTCTCAGTTGGCAAGCTGCGCACACAATCGCAGTGTTGTACAGCTTGTTTCATCACCTTTGCGAAGTTGCCGCTCTCTCCGGCTCCCGGAGACGAAGAAGCTGCTTCTTCGCGCAAAGACGATTCTGCCGCTCACAGTGCTATGCGGTGTGTGTCTTCTGCCGAAAGAGGCACGGGAGCTGTGCTTACCTCTGCAGAGCACCGTACCTTCGTCTTTAGCCTCTCTTCTCGTCTACATCTTAGCAAAAAGCTTTTCCACTCTGTCTGGCAAGGAGAAACTGTGCCAGCACAAAAAACAACTCCCATCGTGTTCTAGAAGCTGCACGGAGGTCTGCCGAGTGTTTTGCAAGAAGAGAAAGAAAGTTGTCCAAAACAGCTTGCAATCCAATGTTCACGTGACTAGAAAAGGCAGGAGAGTGGTCAGGTACTGTTTTCTCTCACTTGGCAAGCTGCGCACACAATCGCAGTGTTGTACAGCTTGTTTCATCACCTTTGCGAAGTTGCCGCTCTCTCCGGCTCCCGGAGACGAAGAAGCTGCTTCTTCGCGCAAAGACGATTCTGCCGCTCACAGTGCTCTGCGGTGTGTGTCTTCTGCCGAAAGAGGCACGGGAGCTGTGCTTAGCTCTGCAGAGCACCGTACCTTCGTCTTTAGCCTCTCTTCTCGTCTACATCTTAGCAAAAAGCTTTTCCACTCTGTCTGGCAAGGAGAAACTGTGCCAGCACAAAAAACATCTCCCATCGTGTTCTAGAGGCTGCACGGAGGTCTGCCGAGTGTTTTGCAAGAAGAGAAAGAAAGTTGCCCAAAACAGCTTCCAATCGAATGTTCATGTGACTAGAAAAGGCAGGAGATTGGTCAGGTACTGTTTTCTCTCATTTGGTAAGCTGCGCACACAATCGCAGTTTTGTACAGCTTGTTTCATCACCTTTGCGAAGTTGCCGCTCTCTCCGGCTCCCGGAGACGAAGAAGCTGCTTCTTCGCGCAAAGACGATTCTGCCGCTCACAGTGCTCTGCGGTGTGTGTCTTCTGCCGAAAGAGGCACGGGAGCTGTGCTTAGCTCTGCAGAGCACCGTACCTTCGTCTTTAGCCTCTCTTCTCGTCTTCATCTTAGCAAAAAGCTTTTCCACTCTGTCTGGCAAGGAGAAACTGTGCCAGCACAAAAAACATCTCCCATCGTGTTCTAGAGGCTGCACTGAGTTCAGCAGAGTTCTTTGCAAGAAAAGAAAGAAAGTTGTCCAAAACAGCTTCCAATCGAATGTTCATGTGAATAGAAAAGGCAGGAGAGTGGTCAGGTAATGTTTTCTCTCAGTTGGTAAGCTGCGCACACAATCGTAGTTTTGTACAGCTTGTTTCATCACCTTTGCGAAGTTGCCGCTCTCTCCGGCTCCCGGAGTAGAAGAAGCTGCTTCTTCGCGCAAAGACGATTCTGCCGCTCACAGTGCTCTGCAGAGCACCGTACCTTCGTCTTTAGCCTCTCTTCTCGTCTACATCTTAGCAAAAAGCTTTTCCACTCTGTCTGGCAAGGAGAAACTGTGCCAGCACAAAAAACAACTCCCATCGTGTTCTAGAAGCTGCACGGAGGTCTGCCGAGTGTTTTGCAAGAAGAGAAAGAAAGTTGTCCAAAACAGCTTGCAATCCAATGTTCACGTGAATAGAAAAGGCAGGAGAGTGGTCAGGTACTGTTTTCTCTCAGTTGGCAAGCTGCGCACACAATCGCAGTGTTGTACAGCTTGTTTCATCACCTTTGCGAAGTTGCCGCTCTCTCCGGCTCCCGGAGACGAAGAAGCTGCTTCTTCGCGCAAAGACGATTCTGCCGCTCACAGTGCTATGCGGTGTGTGTCTTCTGCCGAAAGAGGCACGGGAGCTGTGCTTACCTCTGCAGAGCACCGTACCTTCGTCTTTAGCCTCTCTTCTCGTCTACATCTTAGCAAAAAGCTTTTCCACTCTGTCTGGCAAGGAGAAACTGTGCCAGCACTGAAAACATCTCCCATCGTGTTCTAGAGGCTGCACGGAGGTCTGCCGAGTGTTTTGCAAGAAGAGAAAGAAAGTTGTCCAAAACAGCTTCCAATCGAATGTTCATGTGACTAGAAAAGGCAGGAGATTGGTCAGGTACTGTTTTCTCTCATTTGGTAAGCTGCGCACACAATCGCAGTGTTGTACAGCTTGTTTCATCACCTTTGCGAAGTTGCCGCTCTCTCCGGCTCCCGGAGACGAAGAAGCTGCTTCTTCGCGCAAAGACGATTCTGCCGCTCACAGTGCTCTGCAGTGTGTGTCTTCTGCCGAAAGAGGCACGGGAGCTGTGCTTAGCTCTGCAGAGCACCGTACCTTCGTCTTTAGCCTCTCTTCTCGTCTTCATCTTAGCAAAAAGCTTTTCCACTCTGTCTGGCAAGGAGAAACTGTGCCAGCACAAAAAACATCTCCCATCGTGTTCTAGAGGCTGCACTGAGTTCAGCAGAGTTCTTTGCAAGAAGAGAAAGAAAGTTGTCCAAAACAGCTTCCAATCGAATGTTCATGTGAATAGAAAAGGCAGGAGAGTGGTCAGGTAATGTTTTCTCTCAGTTGGTAAGCTGCGCACACAATCGTAGTTTTGTACAGCTTGTTTCATCACCTTTGCGAAGTTGCCGCTCTCTCCGGCTCCCGGAGACGAAGAAGCTGCTTCTTCGTGCAAAGACGATTCTGCCGCTCACAGTGCTCTGCAGAGCACCGTACCTTCGTCTTTAGCCTCTCTTCTCGTCTACATCTTAGCAAAAATCTTTTCCACTCTGTCTGGCAAGGAGAAACTGTGCCAGCACAGAAAACATCTCCCATCGTGTTCTAGAGGCTGCACGGAGGTCTGCCGAGTGTTTTGCAAGAAGAGAAAGAAAGCTGTCCAAAACAGCTTCCAATCGAATGTTCATGTGAATAGAAAAGGCAGGAGAGTGGTCAGATACTGTTTTCTCTCATTTGGTAAGCTGCGCACACAATCGCAGTTTTGTACAGCTTGTTTCATCACCTTTGCGAAGTTGCCGCTCTCTCCGGCTCCCGGAGACGAAGAAGCTGCTTCTTCGCGCAAAGACGATTCTGCCGCTCACAGTGCTCTTCAGAGCACCGTACCTTTGTCTTTTGCCTCTCTTCTCGTCTACATCTTAGCAAAAAGCTTTTCCACTCTGTCTGGCAAGGAGAAACTGTGCCAGCACAAAAAACATCTCCCATCGTGTTCTAGAAGCTGCACGGAAGTCTGCCGAGTGTTTTGCAAGAAGAGAAAGAAAGTTGTCCAAAACAGCTTCCAATCGAATGTTCATGTGAATAGAAAAGGCAGGAGAGTGGTCAGATACTGTTTTCTCTCAGTTGGCAAGCTGAGCACACAATCGCAGTGTTGTACAGCTTGTTTCATCACTTTTGCGAAGTTGCCGCTGTCTCCGGCTCCCGGAGACGAAGAAGCTGCTTCTTCGCGCAAAGACGATTCTGCCGCTCACAGTGCTCTGCGGTGTGCGTCTTCTGCCGAAAGAGGCACGGGAGCTGTGCTTAGCTCTGCAGAGTACCGTACCTTCGTCTTTAGCCTCTCTTCTCGTCTACATCTTAGCAAAAAGCTTTTCCACTCTGTCTGGCAAGGAGAAACTGTGCCAGCACTGAAAACATCTCCCATCGTGTTCTAGAGGCTGCACGGAGGTCTGCCGAGTGTTTTGCAAGAAGAGAAAGAAAGTTGTCCAAAACAGCTTCCAATCGAATGTTCATGTGAATAGAAAAGGCAGGAGAGTGGTCAGATACTGTTTTCTCTCATTTGGTAAGCTGCGCACACAATCGCAGTTTTGTACAGCTTGTTTCATCACCTTTGCGAAGTTGCCGCTCTCTCCGGCTCCCGGAGACGAAGAAGCTGCGTTTTCGCGCAAAGACGATTATGCCGCTCACTGTGCTCTTCAGAGCACCGTACCTTCGTCTTTAGCCTCTCTTCTCTTCTACATCTTAGCAAAAAGCTTTTCCACTCTGTCTGGCAAGGAGAAACTGTGCCAGCACAAAAAACATCTCCCATCGTGTTCTAGGAGCTGCACGGAGGTCTGCCGAGTGTTTTGCAAGAAGAGAAAGAAAGTTGTCCAAAACAGCTTCCAATCCAATGTTCATGTGACTAGAAAAGGCAGGAGAGTGGTCAGGTACTGTTTTCTCTCAGTTGGCAAGCTGCGCACACAATCGCAGTGTTGTACAGCTTGTTTCATCACCTTTGCCAAGTTGCCGCTCTCTCCGGCTCCCGGAGACGAAGAAGCTGCTTCTTCGCGCAAAGACGATTCTGCCGCTCACAGTGCTCTGCAGTGTGTGTCTTCTGCCGAAAGAGGCCCGGGAGCGGTGCTTAGCTCTGCAGAGCACCGTACCTTCGTCTTTAGCCTCTCTTCTCGTCTACATCTTAGCAAAAAGCTTTTCCACTCTGTCTGGCGAGGAGAAACTGTGCCAGCACTGAAAACATCTCCCATCCTGTTCTAGAGGCTGCACGGAGGTCTGCCGAGTGTTTTGCAAGAAGAGAAAGAAAGTTGTCCAAAACAGCTTGCAATCCAATGTTCACGTGAATAGAAAAGGCAGGAGAGTGGTCAGGTACTGTTTTCTCTCAGTTGGCAAGCTGCGCACACAATCGCAGTGTTGTACAGCTTGTTTCATCACCTTTGCGAAGTTGCCGCTCTCTCCGGCTCCCGGAGACGAAGAAGCCTCTTCTTCGCGCAAAGACGATTCTGCCGCTCACAGTGCTCTGCGGTGTGCGTCTTCTGCCGAAAGAGGCACGGGAGCTGTGCTTAGCTCTGCAGAGCACCGTACCTTCGTCTTTAGCCTCTCTTCTCGCCTACATCTTAGCAAAAAGCTTTTCCACTCTGTCTGGCAAGGAGAAACTGTGCCAGCACAAAAAACAACTCCCATCGTGTTATAGAAGCTGCACGGAGGTCTGCCGAGTGTTTTGCAAGAAGAGAAAGAAAGTTGTCCAAAACAGCTTGCAATCCAATATTCACGTGAATAGAAAAGGCAGGAGAGTGGTCAGGTACTGTTTTCTCTCAGTTGGCAAGCTGCGCACACAATCGCAGTGTTGTACAGCTTGTTTCATCACCTTTGCGAAGTTGCCGCTCTCTCCGGCTCCCGGAGACGAAGAAGCTGCTTCTTCGCGCAAAGACGATTCTGCCGCTCACAGTGCTCTGCGGTGTGTGTCTTCTGCCGAAAGAGGCACGGGAGCTGTGCTTAGCTCTGCAGAGCACCGTACCTTCGTCTTTAGCCTCTCTTCTCGTCTACATCTTAGCAAAAAGCTTTTCAACTCTGTCTGGCAAGGAGAAACTGTGCCAGCACAAAAAACATCTCCCATCGTGTTCTAGAGACTGCACGGAGGTCTGCCGAGTGTTTTGCAAGAAGAGAAAGAAAGTTGTCCAAAACAGCTTCCAATCGAATATTCATGTGACTAGAAAAGGCAGGAGATTGGTCAGGTACTGTTTTCTCTCATTTGGTAAGCTGCGCACACAATCGCAGTTTTGTGCAGCTTGTTTCATTACTTTTGCGAAGTTGCCGCTCTCTCCGGCTCCCGGAGACGAAGAAGCTGCTTCTTCGCGCAAAGACGATTCTGCCGCTCACAGTGCTCTGCGGTGTGTGTCTTCTGCCGAAAGAGGCACGGGAGCTGTGCTTAGCTCTGCAGAGCACCGTACCTTCGTCTTTAGCCTCTCTTCTCGTCTTCATCTTAGCAAAAAGCTTTTCCACTCTGTCTGGCAAGGAGAAACTGTGCCAGCACAAAAAACATCTCCCATCGTGTTCTAGAGACTGCACGGAGGTCTGCCGAGTGTTTTGCAAGAAGAGAAAGAAAGTTGTCCAAAACAGCTTCCAATCGAATGTTCCTGTGAATAGAAAAGGCAGGAGAGTGGTCAGGTACTGTTTTCTCTCAGTTGGCAAGCTGCGCAGAGAATCGCAGTGTTGTACAGCTTGTTTCATCACCTTTGCCAAGTTGCCGCTCTCTCCGGCTCCCGGAGACAAAGAAGCTGCTTCTTCGCGCAAAGACGATTCTGCCGCTCACAGTGCTCTGCGGTGTGTGTCTTCTGCCGAAAGAGGCACGGGAGCTGTGCTTAGCTCTGCAGAGCACCGTACCTTCGTCTTTAGCCTCTCTTCTCGTCTACATCTTAGCAAAAAGCTTTTCCACTCTGTCTGGCAAGGAGAAACTGTGCCAGCACAAAAAACATCTCCCATCGTGTTCTAGAAGCTGCACGGAGGTCTGCCGAGTGTTTTGCAAGAAGAGAAAGAAAGTTGTCCAAAACAGCTTGCAATTGAATGTTCATGTGAATAGAAAAGGCAGGAGAGTGGTCAGGTACTGTTTTCTCTCAGTTGGCAAGCTGCGCACACAATCGCAGTGTTGTACAGCTTGTTTCATCACCTTTGCCCAGTTGCCGCTCTCTCCGGCTCCCGGAGACGAAGAAGCTGCTTCTTCGCGCAAAGACGATTCTGCCGCTCACAGTGCTCTGCGGTGTGCGTCTTCTGCCGAAAGAGGCACGGGAGCTGTGCTTAGCTCTGCAGAGCACCGTACCTTCGTCTTTAGCCTCTCTTCTCGTCTACATCTTAGCAAAAAGCTTTTCCACTCTGTCTGGCAAGGAGAAACTGTGCCAGCACAAAAAACAACTCCCATCAGGTTCTAGAAGCTGCACGGAGGTCTGCCGAGTGTTTTGCAAGAAGAGAAAGAAAGTTGTCCAAAACAGCTTGCAATCCAATGTTCACGTGAATAGAAAAAGCAGGAGAGTGGTCAGGTACTGTTTTCTCTCAGTTGGCAAGCTGCGCACACAATCGCAGTGTTGTACAGCTTGTTTCATCACCTTTGCCAAGTTGCCGCTCTCTCCGGCTCCCGGAGACGAAGAAGCTGCTTCTTCGCGCAAAGACGATTCTGCCGCTCACAGTGCTCTGCGGTGTGTGTCTTCTGCCGAAAGAGGCACGGGAGCTGTGCTTAGCTCTGCAGAGCACCGTACCTTCGTCTTTAGCCTCTCTTCTCGTCTACATCTTAGCAAAAAGCTTTTCCACTCTGTCTGGCAAGGAGAAACTGTGCCAGCACAAAAAACATCTCCCATCGTGTTCTAGAGGCTGCACGGAGGTCTGCCGAGTGTTTTGCAAGAAGAGAAAGAAAGTTGTCCAAAACAGCTTCCAATCCAATGTTCATGTGACTAGAAAACGCAGGAGACTGGTCAGGTACTGTTTTCTGTCAGTTGGCAAGCTGCGCACACAATCGCAGTGTTGTACAGATTGTTTCATCACCTTTGCGAAGTTGCCGCTCTCTCCGGCTCCCGGAGACGAAGAAGCTGCTTCTTCGCGCAAAGACGATTCTGCCGCTCACAGTGCTCTGCGGTGTGTGTCTTCTGCCGAAAGAGGCACGGGAGCTGTGCTTAGCTCTGCAGAGCACCGTACCTTCGTCTTTAGCCTCTCTTCTCGTCTACATCTTAGCAAAAAGCTTTTCCACCCTGTCTGGCTAGGAGAAACTGTGCCAGCACAAAAAACATCTCCCATCGTGTTCTAGAGGCTGCACTGAGGTCAGCAGAGTTCTTTGCAAGAAGAGAAAGAAAGTTGTCCAAAACAGCTTCCAATCGAATGTTCATGTGAATAGAAAAGGCAGGAGAGTGGTCAGGTACTGTTTTCTCTCAGTTGGTAAGCTGCGCACACAATCGCAGTTTTGTACAGCTTGTTTCATCACCTTTGCTAACTTGCCGCTCTCTCCGGCTCCCGGAGACGAAGAAGCTGCTTCTTCGCGCAAAGACGATTCTGCCACTCACAGTGCTCTGCAGAGCACCGTACCTTCGTCTTTAGCCTCTCTTCTCGTCTACATCTTAGCAAAACGCTTTTCCACTCTGTCTGGCAAGGAGAAACTGTGCCAGCACAAAAAACATCTCCCATCGTGTTCTAGAGGCTGCACGGAGGTCTGCCGAGTGTTTTGCAAGAAGAGAAAGAAAGTTGTCCAAAACAGCTTCCAATCCAATGTTCATGTGACTAGAAAAGGCAGGAGAGTGGTCAGGTACTCTTTTCTCTCAGTTGGCAAGCTGCGCACACAATCGCAGTGTTGTACAGCTTGTTTCATCACCTTTGCCAAGTTGCCGCTCACTCCGGCTCCCGGAGACGAAGAAGCTGCTTCTTCGCGCAAAGACGATTCTGCCGCTCACAGTGCTCTGCGGTGTGTGTCTTCTGCCGAAAGAGGCACGGGAGCTGTGCTTAGCTCTGCAGAGCACCGTACCTTCGTCTTTAGCCTCTCTTCTCGTCTACATCTTAGCAAAAAGCTTTTCCACTCTGTCTGGCGAGGAGAAACTGTGCCAGCACAAAAAACATCTCCCATCGTGTTCTAGAGGCTGCACGGAGGTCTGCCGAGTGTTTTGCAAGAAGAGAAAGAAAGTTGTCCAAAACAGCTTCCAATCGAATGTTCATGTGAATAGAAAAGGCAGGAGAGTGGTCAGATACTGTTTTCTCTCAGTTGGCAAGCTGAGCACACAATCGCAGTGTTGTACAGCTTGTTTCATCACTTTTGCGAAGTTGCCGCTGTCTCCGGCTCCCGGAGACGAAGAAGCTGCTTCTTCGCGCAAAGACGATTCTGCCGCTCACAGTGCTCTGCGGTGTGCGTCTTCTGCCGAAAGAGGCACGGGAGCTGTGCTTAGCTCTGCAGAGTACCGTACCTTCGTCTTTAGCCTCTCTTCTCGTCTACATCTTAGCAAAAAGCTTTTCCACTCTGTCTGGCAAGGAGAAACTGTGCCAGCACTGAAAACATCTCCCATCGTGTTCTAGAGGCTGCACGGAGGTCTGCCGAGTGTTTTGCAAGAAGAGAAAGAAAGTTGTCCAAAACAGCTTCCAATCGAATGTTCATGTGAATAGAAAAGGCAGGAGAGTGGTCAGATACTGTTTTCTCTCATTTGGTAAGCTGCGCACACAATCGCAGTTTTGTACAGCTTGTTTCATCACCTTTGCGAAGTTGCCGCTCTCTCCGGCTCCCGGAGACGAAGAAGCTGCGTTTTCGCGCAAAGACGATTATGCCGCTCACTGTGCTCTTCAGAGCACCGTACCTTCGTCTTTAGCCTCTCTTCTCTTCTACATCTTAGCAAAAAGCTTTTCCACTCTGTCTGGCAAGGAGAAACTGTGCCAGCACAAAAAACATCTCCCATCGTGTTCTAGGAGCTGCACGGAGGTCTGCCGAGTGTTTTGCAAGAAGAGAAAGAAAGTTGTCCAAAACAGCTTCCAATCCAATGTTCATGTGACTAGAAAAGGCAGGAGAGTGGTCAGGTACTGTTTTCTCTCAGTTGGCAAGCTGCGCACACAATCGCAGTGTTGTACAGCTTGTTTCATCACCTTTGCCAAGTTGCCGCTCTCTCCGGCTCCCGGAGACGAAGAAGCTGCTTCTTCGCGCAAAGACGATTCTGCCGCTCACAGTGCTCTGCAGTGTGTGTCTTCTGCCGAAAGAGGCCCGGGAGCGGTGCTTAGCTCTGCAGAGCACCGTACCTTCGTCTTTAGCCTCTCTTCTCGTCTACATCTTAGCAAAAAGCTTTTCCACTCTGTCTGGCGAGGAGAAACTGTGCCAGCACTGAAAACATCTCCCATCCTGTTCTAGAGGCTGCACGGAGGTCTGCCGAGTGTTTTGCAAGAAGAGAAAGAAAGTTGTCCAAAACAGCTTGCAATCCAATGTTCACGTGAATAGAAAAGGCAGGAGAGTGGTCAGGTACTGTTTTCTCTCAGTTGGCAAGCTGCGCACACAATCGCAGTGTTGTACAGCTTGTTTCATCACCTTTGCGAAGTTGCCGCTCTCTCCGGCTCCCGGAGACGAAGAAGCCTCTTCTTCGCGCAAAGACGATTCTGCCGCTCACAGTGCTCTGCGGTGTGCGTCTTCTGCCGAAAGAGGCACGGGAGCTGTGCTTAGCTCTGCAGAGCACCGTACCTTCGTCTTTAGCCTCTCTTCTCGCCTACATCTTAGCAAAAAGCTTTTCCACTCTGTCTGGCAAGGAGAAACTGTGCCAGCACAAAAAACAACTCCCATCGTGTTATAGAAGCTGCACGGAGGTCTGCCGAGTGTTTTGCAAGAAGAGAAAGAAAGTTGTCCAAAACAGCTTGCAATCCAATATTCACGTGAATAGAAAAGGCAGGAGAGTGGTCAGGTACTGTTTTCTCTCAGTTGGCAAGCTGCGCACACAATCGCAGTGTTGTACAGCTTGTTTCATCACCTTTGCGAAGTTGCCGCTCTCTCCGGCTCCCGGAGACGAAGAAGCTGCTTCTTCGCGCAAAGACGATTCTGCCGCTCACAGTGCTCTGCGGTGTGTGTCTTCTGCCGAAAGAGGCACGGGAGCTGTGCTTAGCTCTGCAGAGCACCGTACCTTCGTCTTTAGCCTCTCTTCTCGTCTACATCTTAGCAAAAAGCTTTTCAACTCTGTCTGGCAAGGAGAAACTGTGCCAGCACAAAAAACATCTCCCATCGTGTTCTAGAGACTGCACGGAGGTCTGCCGAGTGTTTTGCAAGAAGAGAAAGAAAGTTGTCCAAAACAGCTTCCAATCGAATATTCATGTGACTAGAAAAGGCAGGAGATTGGTCAGGTACTGTTTTCTCTCATTTGGTAAGCTGCGCACACAATCGCAGTTTTGTGCAGCTTGTTTCATTACTTTTGCGAAGTTGCCGCTCTCTCCGGCTCCCGGAGACGAAGAAGCTGCTTCTTCGCGCAAAGACGATTCTGCCGCTCACAGTGCTCTGCGGTGTGTGTCTTCTGCCGAAAGAGGCACGGGAGCTGTGCTTAGCTCTGCAGAGCACCGTACCTTCGTCTTTAGCCTCTCTTCTCGTCTTCATCTTAGCAAAAAGCTTTTCCACTCTGTCTGGCAAGGAGAAACTGTGCCAGCACAAAAAACATCTCCCATCGTGTTCTAGAGACTGCACGGAGGTCTGCCGAGTGTTTTGCAAGAAGAGAAAGAAAGTTGTCCAAAACAGCTTCCAATCGAATGTTCCTGTGAATAGAAAAGGCAGGAGAGTGGTCAGGTACTGTTTTCTCTCAGTTGGCAAGCTGCGCAGAGAATCGCAGTGTTGTACAGCTTGTTTCATCACCTTTGCCAAGTTGCCGCTCTCTCCGGCTCCCGGAGACAAAGAAGCTGCTTCTTCGCGCAAAGACGATTCTGCCGCTCACAGTGCTCTGCGGTGTGTGTCTTCTGCCGAAAGAGGCACGGGAGCTGTGCTTAGCTCTGCAGAGCACCGTACCTTCGTCTTTAGCCTCTCTTCTCGTCTACATCTTAGCAAAAAGCTTTTCCACTCTGTCTGGCAAGGAGAAACTGTGCCAGCACAAAAAACATCTCCCATCGTGTTCTAGAAGCTGCACGGAGGTCTGCCGAGTGTTTTGCAAGAAGAGAAAGAAAGTTGTCCAAAACAGCTTGCAATTGAATGTTCATGTGAATAGAAAAGGCAGGAGAGTGGTCAGGTACTGTTTTCTCTCAGTTGGCAAGCTGCGCACACAATCGCAGTGTTGTACAGCTTGTTTCATCACCTTTGCCCAGTTGCCGCTCTCTCCGGCTCCCGGAGACGAAGAAGCTGCTTCTTCGCGCAAAGACGATTCTGCCGCTCACAGTGCTCTGCGGTGTGCGTCTTCTGCCGAAAGAGGCACGGGAGCTGTGCTTAGCTCTGCAGAGCACCGTACCTTCGTCTTTAGCCTCTCTTCTCGTCTACATCTTAGCAAAAAGCTTTTCCACTCTGTCTGGCAAGGAGAAACTGTGCCAGCACAAAAAACAACTCCCATCAGGTTCTAGAAGCTGCACGGAGGTCTGCCGAGTGTTTTGCAAGAAGAGAAAGAAAGTTGTCCAAAACAGCTTGCAATCCAATGTTCACGTGAATAGAAAAAGCAGGAGAGTGGTCAGGTACTGTTTTCTCTCAGTTGGCAAGCTGCGCACACAATCGCAGTGTTGTACAGCTTGTTTCATCACCTTTGCCAAGTTGCCGCTCTCTCCGGCTCCCGGAGACGAAGAAGCTGCTTCTTCGCGCAAAGACGATTCTGCCGCTCACAGTGCTCTGCGGTGTGTGTCTTCTGCCGAAAGAGGCACGGGAGCTGTGCTTAGCTCTGCAGAGCACCGTACCTTCGTCTTTAGCCTCTCTTCTCGTCTACATCTTAGCAAAAAGCTTTTCCACTCTGTCTGGCAAGGAGAAACTGTGCCAGCACAAAAAACATCTCCCATCGTGTTCTAGAAGCTGCACGGAGGTCTGCCGAGTGTTTTGCAAGAAGAGAAAGAAAGTTGTCCAAAACAGCTTCCAATCCAATGTTCATGTGACTAGAAAACGCAGGAGACTGGTCAGGTACTGTTTTCTGTCAGTTGGCAAGCTGCGCACACAATCGCAGTGTTGTACAGATTGTTTCATCACCTTTGCGAAGTTGCCGCTCTCTCCGGCTCCCGGAGACGAAGAAGCTGCTTCTTCGCGCAAAGACGATTCTGCCGCTCACAGTGCTCTGCGGTGTGTGTCTTCTGCCGAAAGAGGCACGGGAGCTGTGCTTAGCTCTGCAGAGCACCGTACCTTCGTCTTTAGCCTCTCTTCTCGTCTACATCTTAGCAAAAAGCTTTTCCACCCTGTCTGGCTAGGAGAAACTGTGCCAGCACAAAAAACATCTCCCATCGTGTTCTAGAGGCTGCACTGAGGTCAGCAGAGTTCTTTGCAAGAAGAGAAAGAAAGTTGTCCAAAACAGCTTCCAATCGAATGTTCATGTGAATAGAAAAGGCAGGAGAGTGGTCAGGTACTGTTTTCTCTCAGTTGGTAAGCTGCGCACACAATCGCAGTTTTGTACAGCTTGTTTCATCACCTTTGCTAACTTGCCGCTCTCTCCGGCTCCCGGAGACGAAGAAGCTGCTTCTTCGCGCAAAGACGATTCTGCCACTCACAGTGCTCTGCAGAGCACCGTACCTTCGTCTTTAGCCTCTCTTCTCGTCTACATCTTAGCAAAACGCTTTTCCACTCTGTCTGGCAAGGAGAAACTGTGCCAGCACAAAAAACATCTCCCATCGTGTTCTAGAGGCTGCACGGAGGTCTGCCGAGTGTTTTGCAAGAAGAGAAAGAAAGTTGTCCAAAACAGCTTCCAATCCAATGTTCATGTGACTAGAAAAGGCAGGAGAGTGGTCAGGTACTCTTTTCTCTCAGTTGGCAAGCTGCGCACACAATCGCAGTGTTGTACAGCTTGTTTCATCACCTTTGCCAAGTTGCCGCTCACTCCGGCTCCCGGAGACGAAGAAGCTGCTTCTTCGCGCAAAGACGATTCTGCCGCTCACAGTGCTCTGCGGTGTGTGTCTTCTGCCGAAAGAGGCACGGGAGCTGTGCTTAGCTCTGCAGAGCACCGTACCTTCGTCTTTAGCCTCTCTTCTCGTCTACATCTTAGCAAAAAGCTTTTCCACTCTGTCTGGCGAGGAGAAACTGTGCCAGCACAAAAAACATCTCCCATCGTGTTCTAGAGGCTGCACGGAGGTCTGCCGAGTGTTTTGCAAGAAGAGAAAGAAAGTTGTCCAAAACAGCTTGCAATCGAATGTTCATGTGACTAGAAAAGGCAGGAGAGTGGTCAGGTACTGTTTTCTCTCACTTGGTAAGCTGCGCACACAATCGCACTGTTGTACAGCTTGTTTCATCACCTTTGCGAAGTTGCCGCTCTCTCCGGCTCCCGTAGACGAAGAAGCTGCTTCTTCGCGCAAAGACGATTCTGCCGCTCACAGTGCTCTGCGGTGTGTGTCTTCTGCCGAAAGAGGCACGGGAGCTGTGCTTAGCTCTGCAGAGCACCGTACCTTCGTCTTTAGCCTCTCTTCTCGTCTACATCTTAGCAAAAAGCTTTTCCACTCTGTCTGGCAAGGAGAAACTGTGCCAGCACAGAAAACATCTCCCATCGTGTTCTAGAAGCTGCACGGAGGTCTGCCGAGTGTTTTGCAAGAAGAGAAAGAAAGTTGTCCAAAACAGCTTCCAATCGA
This sequence comes from Melozone crissalis, assembly GCF_028551555.1. Lineage (NCBI taxonomy): Eukaryota > Metazoa > Chordata > Aves > Passeriformes > Passerellidae > Melozone > Melozone crissalis. Next base: position 130,709 of record NW_026535929.1, read on the forward strand.
ATGTTCATGTGAATAGAAAAGGCAGGAGAGTGGTCAGGTACTGTTTTCTCTCAGTTGGCAAGCTGCGCACACAATCGCAGTGTTGTACAGCTTGTTTCATCACCTCTGCGAAGTTGCCGCTCTCTCCGGCTCCCGGAGACGAAGAAGCTGCTTCTTCGCGCAAAGACGATTCTGCCGCTCACAGTGCTCTGCGGTGTGTGTCTTCTGCCGAAAGAGGCACGGGAGCTGTGCTTAGCTCTGCAGAGCACCGTACCTTCGTCTTTAGCCTCTCTTCTCGTCTACATCTTAGCAAAAAGCTTTTCCACTCTGTCTGGCAAGGAGAAACTGTGCCAGCACAAAAAACATCTCCCATCGTGTTCTAGAAGCTGCACGGAGGTCTGCCGAGTGTTTTGCAAGAAGAGAAAGAAAGTTGTCCAAAACAGCTTGCAATCCAATGTTCACGTGAATAGAAAAGGCAGGAGAGTGGTCAGGTACTGTTTTCTCTCAGTTGGCAAGCTGCGCACACAATCGCAGTGTTGTACAGCTTGTTTCATCACCTTTGCGAAGTTGCCGCTCTCTCCGGCTCCCGGAGACGAAGAAGCTGCTTCTTCGCGCAAAGACGATTCTGCCGCTCACAGTGCTCTGCAGTGTGCGTCTTCTGCCGAAAGAGGCACGGGAGCTGTGCTTAGCTCTGCAGAGCACCGTACCTTCGTCTTTAGCCTCTCTTCTCGTCTACATCTTAGCAAAAAGCTTTTCCACTCTGTCTGGCGAGGAGAAACTGTGCCAGCACTGAAAACATCTCCCATCGTGTTCTAGAGGCTGCACGGAGGTCTGCCGAGAGTTTTGCAAGAAGAGAAAGAAAGTTGTCCAAAACAGCTTCCAATCGAATGTTCATGTGAATAGAAAAGGCAGGAGAGTGGTCAGGTACTGTTTTCTCTCAGTTGGCAAGCTGAGCACACAATCGCAGTGTTGTACAGCTTGTTTCATCACCTTTGCGAAGTTGCCGCTGTCTCCGGCTCCCGGAGACGAAGAAGCTGCTTCTTCGCGCAAAGACGATTCTGCCGCTCACAGTGCTCTGCAGTGTGCGTCTTCTGCCGATAGAGGCACGGGAGCTGTGCTTAGCTCTGCAGAGTACCGTACCTTCGTCTTTACCCTCTCTTCTCGTCTACATCTTAGCAAAAAGCTTTTCCACTCTGTCTGGCAAGGAGAAACTGTGCCAGCACTGAAAACATCTCCCATCGTGTTCTAGAGGCTGCACGGAGGCCTGCCGAGTGTTTTGCAAGAAGAGAAAGAAAGTTGTCCAAAACAGCTTGCAATCGAATGTTCCTGTGAATAGAAAAGTCAGGAGAGTGGTCAGATACTGTTTTCTCTCATTTGGTAAGCTGCGCACACAATCGCAGTTTTGTACAGCTTGTTTCATCACCTTTGCCAAGTTGCCGCTCTCTCCGGCTCCCGGAGACGAAGAAGCTGCCTCTTCGCGCAAAGAAGATTCTGCCGCTCACTGTGCTCTTCAGAGCACCGTACCTTCGTCTTTAGCCTCTCTTCTCTTCTACATCTTAGCAAAAAGCTTTTCCACTCGTTCTGGCAAGGAGAAACTGTGCCAGCACAAAAAACATCTCCCATCGTGTTCTAGAAGCTGCACGGAGGTCTGCCGAGTGTTTTGCAAGAAGAGAAAGAAAGTTGTCCAAAACAGCTTCCAATCCAATGTTCATGTGACTAGAAAAGGCAGGAGAGTGGTCAGGTACTGTTTTCTCTCAGTTGGCAAGCTGCGCACACAATCGCAGTGTTGTACAGCTTGTTTCATCACCTTTGCCAAGTTGTCGCTCTCTCCGGCTCCCGGAGACGAAGAAGCTGCTTCTTCGCGCAAAGACGATTCTGCCGCTCACAGTGCTCTGCAGTGTGTGTCTTCTGCCGAAAGAGGCCCGGGAGCGGTGCTTAGCTCTGCAGAGCACCGTACCTTCGTCTTTAGCCTCTCTTCTCGTCTACATCTTAGCAAAAAGCTTTTCCACTCTGTCTGGCAAGGAGAAACTGTGCCAGCACAAAAAACATCTCCCATCGTGTTCTAGAGGCTGCACGGAGGTCTGCCGAGTGTTTTGCAAGAAGAGAAAGAAAGTTGTCCAAAACAGCTTGCAATCGAATGTTCATGTGAATAGAAAAGGCAGGAGAGTGGTCAGGTACTGTTTTCTCTCAGTTGGCAAGCTGCGCACACAATCGCAGTGTTGTACAGCTTGTTCCATCACCTTTGCGAAGTTGCCGCTCTCTCCGGCTCCCGGAGACGAAGAAGCTGCTTCTTCGCGCAAAGACGATTCTGGAGCTCACAGTGCTCTGCGGTGTGTGTCTTCTGCCGAAAGAGGCACGGGAGCTGTGCTTAGCTCTGCAGAGCACCGTACCTTCGTCTTTAGCCTCTCTTCTCGTCTACATCTTAGCAAAAAGCTTTTCCACTCTGTCTGGCAAGGAGAAACTGTGCCAGCACAAAAAACATCTCCCATCGTGTTCTAGAGGCTGCACGGAGGACTGCCGAGTGTTTTGCAAGAAGAGAAAGAAAGTTTTCCAAAACAGCTTCCAATCCAATATTCATGTGACTAGAAAACGCAGGAGAGTGGTCAGGTACTGTTTTCTCTCAGTTGGCAAGCTGCGCACACAATCGCAGTGTTGTACAGATTGTTTCATCACCTTTGCCAAGTTGCCGCTCTCTCCGGCTCCCGGAGACGAAGAAGCTGCTTCTTCGCGCAAAGACGATTCTGCCGCTCACAGTGCTCTGCGGTGTGTGTCTTCTGCCGAAAGAGGCACGGGAGCTGTGCTTACCTCTGCAGAGCACCGTACCTTCGTCTTTAGCCTCTCTTCTCGTCTACATCTTAGCAAAAAGCTTTTCCACTCTGTCTGGCAAGGAGAAACTGTGCCAGCACAAAAAACATCTCCCATCGTGTTCTAGAGGCTGCACGGAGGTCTGCCGAGTGTTTTGCAAGAAGAGAAAGAAAGTTGTCCAAAACAGCTTGCAATCGAATGTTCATGTGATTAGAAAAGGAAGGAGAGTGGTCAGGTACTGTTTTCTCTCAGTTGGCAAGCTGCGCACACAATCGCAGTGTTGTACAGCTTGTTTCATCACCTTTGCGAAGTTGCCGCTCTCTCCGGCTCCCGAAAACGAAGAAGCTGCTTCTTCGCGCAAAGACGATTCTGCCGCTCACAGTGCTCTGCGGTGTGCGGCTTCAGCCGAAAGACGCACGGGAGCGGTGCTTAGCTCTGCAGAGCACCGTACCTTCGTCTTTAGCCTCTCTTCTCGTCTACATCTTAGCAAAAAGCTTTTCCACTCTGTCTGGCAAGGAGAAACTGTGCCAGCACAGAAAACATCTCCCATCGTGTTCTAGAGGCTGCACGGAGGTCTGCCGAGTGTTTTGCAAGAAGAGAAAGAAAGTTGTCCAAAACAGCTTGCAATCGAATGTTCATGTGAATAGAAAAGGCAGGAGAGTGGTCAGGTACTGTTTTCTCTCAGTTGGTGAGCTGCGCACACAATCGCAGTTTTGTACAGCTTTTTTCATCACCTTTGCGAAGTTGCCGCTCTCTCCGGCTCCCGGAGACGAAGAAGCTGCCTCTTCGCGCAAAGACGATTCTGCCGCTCACAGTGCTCTGCAGAGCACCGTACCTTCGTCTTTAGCCTCTCTTCTCGTCTACATCTTATCAAAAAGCGTTTCCACTCTGTCTGGCGAGGAGAAACTGTGCCAGCACTGAAAACATCTCCCATCGTGTTCTAGAGGCTGCACGGATGTCTGCCGAGTGTTTTGCAAGAAGAGAAAGAAAGTTGTCCAAAACAGCTTCCAATCCAATGTTCACGTGAATAGAAAATGCAGGAGAGTGGTCAGGTACTGTTTTCTCTCAGTTGGCAAGCTGCGCACACAATCGCAGTGTTGTACAGCTTGTTCCATCATTTTTGCGAAGTTGCCGCTCTCTCCGGCTCCCGGAGACGAAGAAGCTGCTTCTTCACGCAAAGACGATTCTGCCGCTCACAGTGCTCTGCGATGTGTGTCTTCTGCCGAAAGAGGCACGGGAGCTGTGCTTACCTCTGAAGAGCACCGTACCTTCGTCTTTAGCCTCTCTTCTCGTCTACATCTTAGCAAAAAGCTTTTCCACTCTGTCTGGCAAGGAGAAACTGTGCCAGCACAAAAAACATCTCCCATCGTGTTCTAGAAGCTGCACGGAGGTCTGCCGAGTGTTTTGCAAGAAGAGAAAGAAAGTTGTCCAAAACAGATTGCAATCCAATGTTCACGTGAATAGAAAAGGCAGGAGAGTGGTCAGGTACTGTTTTCTCTCAGTTGGCAAGCTGCGCACACAATCGCAGTGTTGTACAGCTTGTTTCATCACCTTTGCGAAGTTGCCGCTCTCTCCGGCTCCCGTAGACGAAGAAGCTGCTTCTTCGCGCAAAGACGATTCTGCCGCTCACAGTGCTCTGTGGAGTGCGTCTTCAGCCGAAAGAGGCCCGGGAGCGGTGCTTAGCTCTGCAGAGCACCGTACCTTCGTCTTTAGCCTCTCTTCTCGTCTACATCTTAGCAAAAAGCTTTTCCACTCTGTCTGGCAAGGAGAAATTGTGCCAGCACAGAAAACATCTCCCATCGTGTCCTAGAGGCTGCACGGAGGTCTGCCGAGTGTTTTGCAAGAAGAGAAAGAAAGTTGTCCAAAACAGCTTCCAATCGAATGTTCATGTGAATAGAAAAGGCAGGAGAGTGGTCAGGTACTGTTTTCTCTCAGTTGGGAAGCTGAGCACACAATCGCAGTGTTGTACAGCTTGTTTCATCACCTTTGCGAAGTTGCCGCTCTCTCCGGCTCCCGGAGACGAAGAAGCTGCTTCTTCGTGCAAAGACGATTCTGCCGCTCACAGTGCTCTGCAGAGCACCGTACCTTCGTCTTTAGCCTCTCTTCTCGTCTACATCTTAGCAAAAATCTTTTCCACTCTGTCTGGCAAGGAGAAACTGTGCCAGCACAGAAAACATCTCCCATCGTGTTCTAGAGGCTGCACGGAGGTCTGCCGAGTGTTTTGCAAGAAGAGAAAGAAAGCTGTCCAAAACAGCTTCCAATCGAATGTTCATGTGAATAGAAAAGGCAGGAGAGTGGTCAGATACTGTTTTCTCTCATTTGGTAAGCTGCGCACACAATCGCAGTTTTGTACAGCTTGTTTCATCACCTTTGCGAAGTTGCCGCTCTCTCCGGCTCCCGGAGACGAAGAAGCTGCTTCTTCGCGCAAAGACGATTCTGCCGCTCACAGTGCTCTTCAGAGCACCGTACCTTTGTCTTTTGCCTCTCTTCTCGTCTACATCTTAGCAAAAAGCTTTTCCACTCTGTCTGGCAAGGAGAAACTGTGCCAGCACAAAAAACATCTCCCATCGTGTTCTAGAAGCTGCACGGAAGTCTGCCGAGTGTTTTGCAAGAAGAGAAAGAAAGTTGTCCAAAACAGCTTCCAATCGAATGTTCATGTGAATAGAAAAGGCAGGAGAGTGGTCAGATACTGTTTTCTCTCAGTTGGCAAGCTGAGCACACAATCGCAGTGTTGTACAGCTTGTTTCATCACTTTTGCGAAGTTGCCGCTGTCTCCGGCTCCCGGAGACGAAGAAGCTGCTTCTTCGCGCAAAGACGATTCTGCCGCTCACAGTGCTCTGCGGTGTGCGTCTTCTGCCGAAAGAGGCACGGGAGCTGTGCTTAGCTCTGCAGAGTACCGTACCTTCGTCTTTAGCCTCTCTTCTCGTCTACATCTTAGCAAAAAGCTTTTCCACTCTGTCTGGCAAGGAGAAACTGTGCCAGCACTGAAAACATCTCCCATCGTGTTCTAGAGGCTGCACGGAGGTCTGCCGAGTGTTTTGCAAGAAGAGAAAGAAAGTTGTCCAAAACAGCTTCCAATCGAATGTTCATGTGAATAGAAAAGGCAGGAGAGTGGTCAGATACTGTTTTCTCTCATTTGGTAAGCTGCGCACACAATCGCAGTTTTGTACAGCTTGTTTCATCACCTTTGCGAAGTTGCCGCTCTCTCCGGCTCCCGGAGACGAAGAAGCTGCGTTTTCGCGCAAAGACGATTATGCCGCTCACTGTGCTCTTCAGAGCACCGTACCTTCGTCTTTAGCCTCTCTTCTCGTCTACATCTTATCAAAAAGCGTTTCCACTCTGTCTGGCGAGGAGAAACTGTGCCAGCACTGAAAACATCTCCCATCGTGTTCTAGAGGCTGCACGGATGTCTGCCGAGTGTTTTGCAAGAAGAGAAAGAAAGTTGTCCAAAACAGCTTCCAATCCAATGTTCACGTGAATAGAAAATGCAGGAGAGTGGTCAGGTACTGTTTTCTCTCAGTTGGCAAGCTGCGCACACAATCGCAGTGTTGTACAGCTTGTTCCATCATTTTTGCGAAGTTGCCGCTCTCTCCGGCTCCCGGAGACGAAGAAGCTGCTTCTTCACGCAAAGACGATTCTGCCGCTCACAGTGCTCTGCGATGTGTGTCTTCTGCCGAAAGAGGCACGGGAGCTGTGCTTACCTCTGAAGAGCACCGTACCTTCGTCTTTAGCCTCTCTTCTCGTCTACATCTTAGCAAAAAGCTTTTCCACTCTGTCTGGCAAGGAGAAACTGTGCCAGCACAAAAAACATCTCCCATCGTGTTCTAGAAGCTGCACGGAGGTCTGCCGAGTGTTTTGCAAGAAGAGAAAGAAAGTTGTCCAAAACAGATTGCAATCCAATGTTCACGTGAATAGAAAAGGCAGGAGAGTGGTCAGGTACTGTTTTCTCTCAGTTGGCAAGCTGCGCACACAATCGCAGTGTTGTACAGCTTGTTTCATCACCTTTGCGAAGTTGCCGCTCTCTCCGGCTCCCGTAGACGAAGAAGCTGCTTCTTCGCGCAAAGACGATTCTGCCGCTCACAGTGCTCTGTGGAGTGCGTCTTCAGCCGAAAGAGGCCCGGGAGCGGTGCTTAGCTCTGCAGAGCACCGTACCTTCGTCTTTAGCCTCTCTTCTCGTCTACATCTTAGCAAAAAGCTTTTCCACTCTGTCTGGCAAGGAGAAATTGTGCCAGCACAGAAAACATCTCCCATCGTGTCCTAGAGGCTGCACGGAGGTCTGCCGAGTGTTTTGCAAGAAGAGAAAGAAAGTTGTCCAAAACAGCTTCCAATCGAATGTTCATGTGAATAGAAAAGGCAGGAGAGTGGTCAGGTACTGTTTTCTCTCAGTTGGGAAGCTGAGCACACAATCGCAGTGTTGTACAGCTTGTTTCATCACCTTTGCGAAGTTGCCGCTCTCTCCGGCTCCCGGAGACGAAGAAGCTGCTTCTTCGTGCAAAGACGATTCTGCCGCTCACAGTGCTCTGCAGAGCACCGTACCTTCGTCTTTAGCCTCTCTTCTCGTCTACATCTTAGCAAAAATCTTTTCCACTCTGTCTGGCAAGGAGAAACTGTGCCAGCACAGAAAACATCTCCCATCGTGTTCTAGAGGCTGCACGGAGGTCTGCCGAGTGTTTTGCAAGAAGAGAAAGAAAGCTGTCCAAAACAGCTTCCAATCGAATGTTCATGTGAATAGAAAAGGCAGGAGAGTGGTCAGATACTGTTTTCTCTCATTTGGTAAGCTGCGCACACAATCGCAGTTTTGTACAGCTTGTTTCATCACCTTTGCGAAGTTGCCGCTCTCTCCGGCTCCCGGAGACGAAGAAGCTGCTTCTTCGCGCAAAGACGATTCTGCCGCTCACAGTGCTCTTCAGAGCACCGTACCTTTGTCTTTTGCCTCTCTTCTCGTCTACATCTTAGCAAAAAGCTTTTCCACTCTGTCTGGCAAGGAGAAACTGTGCCAGCACAAAAAACATCTCCCATCGTGTTCTAGAAGCTGCACGGAAGTCTGCCGAGTGTTTTGCAAGAAGAGAAAGAAAGTTGTCCAAAACAGCTTCCAATCGAATGTTCATGTGAATAGAAAAGGCAGGAGAGTGGTCAGATACTGTTTTCTCTCAGTTGGCAAGCTGAGCACACAATCGCAGTGTTGTACAGCTTGTTTCATCACTTTTGCGAAGTTGCCGCTGTCTCCGGCTCCCGGAGACGAAGAAGCTGCTTCTTCGCGCAAAGACGATTCTGCCGCTCACAGTGCTCTGCGGTGTGCGTCTTCTGCCGAAAGAGGCACGGGAGCTGTGCTTAGCTCTGCAGAGTACCGTACCTTCGTCTTTAGCCTCTCTTCTCGTCTACATCTTAGCAAAAAGCTTTTCCACTCTGTCTGGCAAGGAGAAACTGTGCCAGCACTGAAAACATCTCCCATCGTGTTCTAGAGGCTGCACGGAGGTCTGCCGAGTGTTTTGCAAGAAGAGAAAGAAAGTTGTCCAAAACAGCTTCCAATCGAATGTTCATGTGAATAGAAAAGGCAGGAGAGTGGTCAGATACTGTTTTCTCTCATTTGGTAAGCTGCGCACACAATCGCAGTTTTGTACAGCTTGTTTCATCACCTTTGCGAAGTTGCCGCTCTCTCCGGCTCCCGGAGACGAAGAAGCTGCGTTTTCGCGCAAAGACGATTATGCCGCTCACTGTGCTCTTCAGAGCACCGTACCTTCGTCTTTAGCCTCTCTTCTCTTCTACATCTTAGCAAAAAGCTTTTCCACTCTGTCTGGCAAGGAGAAACTGTGCCAGCACAAAAAACATCTCCCATCGTGTTCTAGGAGCTGCACGGAGGTCTGCCGAGTGTTTTGCAAGAAGAGAAAGAAAGTTGTCCAAAACAGCTTCCAATCCAATGTTCATGTGACTAGAAAAGGCAGGAGAGTGGTCAGGTACTGTTTTCTCTCAGTTGGCAAGCTGCGCACACAATCGCAGTGTTGTACAGCTTGTTTCATCACCTTTGCCAAGTTGCCGCTCTCTCCGGCTCCCGGAGACGAAGAAGCTGCTTCTTCGCGCAAAGACGATTCTGCCGCTCACAGTGCTCTGCAGTGTGTGTCTTCTGCCGAAAGAGGCCCGGGAGCGGTGCTTAGCTCTGCAGAGCACCGTACCTTCGTCTTTAGCCTCTCTTCTCGTCTACATCTTAGCAAAAAGCTTTTCCACTCTGTCTGGCGAGGAGAAACTGTGCCAGCACTGAAAACATCTCCCATCCTGTTCTAGAGGCTGCACGGAGGTCTGCCGAGTGTTTTGCAAGAAGAGAAAGAAAGTTGTCCAAAACAGCTTGCAATCCAATGTTCACGTGAATAGAAAAGGCAGGAGAGTGGTCAGGTACTGTTTTCTCTCAGTTGGCAAGCTGCGCACACAATCGCAGTGTTGTACAGCTTGTTTCATCACCTTTGCGAAGTTGCCGCTCTCTCCGGCTCCCGGAGACGAAGAAGCCTCTTCTTCGCGCAAAGACGATTCTGCCGCTCACAGTGCTCTGCGGTGTGCGTCTTCTGCCGAAAGAGGCACGGGAGCTGTGCTTAGCTCTGCAGAGCACCGTACCTTCGTCTTTAGCCTCTCTTCTCGCCTACATCTTAGCAAAAAGCTTTTCCACTCTGTCTGGCAAGGAGAAACTGTGCCAGCACAAAAAACAACTCCCATCGTGTTATAGAAGCTGCACGGAGGTCTGCCGAGTGTTTTGCAAGAAGAGAAAGAAAGTTGTCCAAAACAGCTTGCAATCCAATATTCACGTGAATAGAAAAGGCAGGAGAGTGGTCAGGTACTGTTTTCTCTCAGTTGGCAAGCTGCGCACACAATCGCAGTGTTGTACAGCTTGTTTCATCACCTTTGCGAAGTTGCCGCTCTCTCCGGCTCCCGGAGACGAAGAAGCTGCTTCTTCGCGCAAAGACGATTCTGCCGCTCACAGTGCTCTGCGGTGTGTGTCTTCTGCCGAAAGAGGCACGGGAGCTGTGCTTAGCTCTGCAGAGCACCGTACCTTCGTCTTTAGCCTCTCTTCTCGTCTACATCTTAGCAAAAAGCTTTTCAACTCTGTCTGGCAAGGAGAAACTGTGCCAGCACAAAAAACATCTCCCATCGTGTTCTAGAGACTGCACGGAGGTCTGCCGAGTGTTTTGCAAGAAGAGAAAGAAAGTTGTCCAAAACAGCTTCCAATCGAATATTCATGTGACTAGAAAAGGCAGGAGATTGGTCAGGTACTGTTTTCTCTCATTTGGTAAGCTGCGCACACAATCGCAGTTTTGTGCAGCTTGTTTCATTACTTTTGCGAAGTTGCCGCTCTCTCCGGCTCCCGGAGACGAAGAAGCTGCTTCTTCGCGCAAAGACGATTCTGCCGCTCACAGTGCTCTGCGGTGTGTGTCTTCTGCCGAAAGAGGCACGGGAGCTGTGCTTAGCTCTGCAGAGCACCGTACCTTCGTCTTTAGCCTCTCTTCTCGTCTTCATCTTAGCAAAAAGCTTTTCCACTCTGTCTGGCAAGGAGAAACTGTGCCAGCACAAAAAACATCTCCCATCGTGTTCTAGAGACTGCACGGAGGTCTGCCGAGTGTTTTGCAAGAAGAGAAAGAAAGTTGTCCAAAACAGCTTCCAATCGAATGTTCCTGTGAATAGAAAAGGCAGGAGAGTGGTCAGGTACTGTTTTCTCTCAGTTGGCAAGCTGCGCAGAGAATCGCAGTGTTGTACAGCTTGTTTCATCACCTTTGCCAAGTTGCCGCTCTCTCCGGCTCCCGGAGACAAAGAAGCTGCTTCTTCGCGCAAAGACGATTCTGCCGCTCACAGTGCTCTGCGGTGTGTGTCTTCTGCCGAATGAGGCACGGGAGCTGTGCTTAGCTCTGCAGAGCACCGTACCTTCGTCTTTAGCCTCTCTTCTCGTCTACATCTTAGCAAAAAGCTTTTCCACTCTGTCTGGCAAGGAGAAACTGTGCCAGCACAAAAAACATCTCCCATCGTGTTCTAGAAGCTGCACGGAGGTCTGCCGAGTGTTTTGCAAGAAGAGAAAGAAAGTTGTCCAAAACAGCTTGCAATTGAATGTTCATGTGAATAGAAAAGGCAGGAGAGTGGTCAGGTACTGTTTTCTCTCAGTTGGCAAGCTGCGCACACAATCGCAGTGTTGTACAGCTTGTTTCATCACCTTTGCCCAGTTGCCGCTCTCTCCGGCTCCCGGAGACGAAGAAGCTGCTTCTTCGCGCAAAGACGATTCTGCCGCTCACAGTGCTCTGCGGTGTGCGTCTTCTGCCGAAAGAGGCACGGGAGCTGTGCTTAGCTCTGCAGAGCACCGTACCTTCGTCTTTAGCCTCTCTTCTCGTCTACATCTTAGCAAAAAGCTTTTCCACTCTGTCTGGCAAGGAGAAACTGTGCCAGCACAAAAAACAACTCCCATCAGGTTCTAGAAGCTGCACGGAGGTCTGCCGAGTGTTTTGCAAGAAGAGAAAGAAAGTTGTCCAAAACAGCTTGCAATCCAATGTTCACGTGAATAGAAAAAGCAGGAGAGTGGTCAGGTACTGTTTTCTCTCAGTTGGCAAGCTGCGCACACAATCGCAGTGTTGTACAGCTTGTTTCATCACCTTTGCCAAGTTGCCGCTCTCTCCGGCTCCCGGAGACGAAGAAGCTGCTTCTTCGCGCAAAGACGATTCTGCCGCTCACAGTGCTCTGCGGTGTGTGTCTTCTGCCGAAAGAGGCACGGGAGCTGTGCTTAGCTCTGCAGAGCACCGTACCTTCGTCTTTAGCCTCTCTTCTCGTCTACATCTTAGCAAAAAGCTTTTCCACTCTGTCTGGCAAGGAGAAACTGTGCCAGCACAAAAAACATCTCCCATCGTGTTCTAGAGGCTGCACGGAGGTCTGCCGAGTGTTTTGCAAGAAGAGAAAGAAAGTTGTCCAAAACAGCTTCCAATCCAATGTTCATGTGACTAGAAAACGCAGGAGACTGGTCAGGTACTGTTTTCTGTCAGTTGGCAAGCTGCGCACACAATCGCAGTGTTGTACAGATTGTTTCATCACCTTTGCGAAGTTGCCGCTCTCTCCGGCTCCCGGAGACGAAGAAGCTGCTTCTTCGCGCAAAGACGATTCTGCCGCTCACAGTGCTCTGCGGTGTGTGTCTTCTGCCGAAAGAGGCACGGGAGCTGTGCTTAGCTCTGCAGAGCACCGTACCTTCGTCTTTAGCCTCTCTTCTCGTCTACATCTTAGCAAAAAGCTTTTCCACCCTGTCTGGCTAGGAGAAACTGTGCCAGCACAAAAAACATCTCCCATCGTGTTCTAGAGGCTGCACTGAGGTCAGCAGAGTTCTTTGCAAGAAGAGAAAGAAAGTTGTCCAAAACAGCTTCCAATCGAATGTTCATGTGAATAGAAAAGGCAGGAGAGTGGTCAGGTACTGTTTTCTCTCAGTTGGTAAGCTGCGCACACAATCGCAGTTTTGTACAGCTTGTTTCATCACCTTTGCTAACTTGCCGCTCTCTCCGGCTCCCGGAGACGAAGAAGCTGCTTCTTCGCGCAAAGACGATTCTGCCACTCACAGTGCTCTGCAGAGCACCGTACCTTCGTCTTTAGCCTCTCTTCTCGTCTACATCTTAGCAAAACGCTTTTCCACTCTGTCTGGCAAGGAGAAACTGTGCCAGCACAAAAAACATCTCCCATCGTGTTCTAGAGGCTGCACGGAGGTCTGCCGAGTGTTTTGCAAGAAGAGAAAGAAAGTTGTCCAAAACAGCTTCCAATCCAATGTTCATGTGACTAGAAAAGGCAGGAGAGTGGTCAGGTACTCTTTTCTCTCAGTTGGCAAGCTGCGCACACAATCGCAGTGTTGTACAGCTTGTTTCATCACCTTTGCCAAGTTGCCGCTCACTCCGGCTCCCGGAGACGAAGAAGCTGCTTCTTCGCGCAAAGACGATTCTGCCGCTCACAGTGCTCTGCGGTGTGTGTCTTCTGCCGAAAGAGGCACGGGAGCTGTGCTTAGCTCTGCAGAGCACCGTACCTTCGTCTTTAGCCTCTCTTCTCGTCTACATCTTAGCAAAAAGCTTTTCCACTCTGTCTGGCGAGGAGAAACTGTGCCAGCACAAAAAACATCTCCCATCGTGTTCTAGAGGCTGCACGGAGGTCTGCCGAGTGTTTTGCAAGAAGAGAAAGAAAGTTGTCCAAAACAGCTTGCAATCGAATGTTCATGTGACTAGAAAAGGCAGGAGAGTGGTCAGGTACTGTTTTCTCTCACTTGGTAAGCTGCGCACACAATCGCACTGTTGTACAGCTTGTTTCATCACCTTTGCGAAGTTGCCGCTCTCTCCGGCTCCCGTAGACGAAGAAGCTGCTTCTTCGCGCAAAGACGATTCTGCCGCTCACAGTGCTCTGCGGTGTGTGTCTTCTGCCGAAAGAGGCACGGGAGCTGTGCTTAGCTCTGCAGAGCACCGTACCTTCGTCTTTAGCCTCTCTTCTCGTCTACATCTTAGCAAAAAGCTTTTCCACTCTGTCTGGCAAGGAGAAACTGTGCCAGCACAGAAAACATCTCCCATCGTGTTCTAGAAGCTGCACGGAGGTCTGCCGAGTGTTTTGCAAGAAGAGAAAGAAAGTTGTCCAAAACAGCTTCCAATCGAATGTTCATGTGAATAGAAAAGGCAGGAGAGTGGTCAGGTACTGTTTTCTCTCAGTTGGCAAGCTGCGCACACAATCGCAGTGTTGTACAGCTTGTTTCATCACCTCTGCGAAGTTGCCGCTCTCTCCGGCTCCCGGAGACGAAGAAGCTGCTTCTTCGCGCAAAGACGATTCTGCCGCTCACAGTGCTCTGCGGTGTGTGTCTTCTGCCGAAAGAGGCACGGGAGCTGTGCTTAGCTCTGCAGAGCACCGTACCTTCGTCTTTAGCCTCTCTTCTCGTCTACATCTTAGCAAAAAGCTTTTCCACTCTGTCTGGCAAGGAGAAACTGTGCCAGCACAAAAAACATCTCCCATCGTGTTCTAGAAGCTGCACGGAGGTCTGCCGAGTGTTTTGCAAGAAGAGAAAGAAAGTTGTCCAAAACAGCTTGCAATCCAATGTTCACGTGAATAGAAAAGGCAGGAGAGTGGTCAGGTACTGTTTTCTCTCAGTTGGCAAGCTGCGCACACAATCGCAGTGTTGTACAGCTTGTTTCATCACCTTTGCGAAGTTGCCGCTCTCTCCGGCTCCCGGAGACGAAGAAGCTGCTTCTTCGCGCAAAGACGATTCTGCCGCTCACAGTGCTCTGCAGTGTGCGTCTTCTGCCGAAAGAGGCACGGGAGCTGTGCTTAGCTCTGCAGAGCACCGTACCTTCGTCTTTAGCCTCTCTTCTCGTCTACATCTTAGCAAAAAGCTTTTCCACTCTGTCTGGCGAGGAGAAACTGTGCCAGCACTGAAAACATCTCCCATCGTGTTCTAGAGGCTGCACGGAGGTCTGCCGAGAGTTTTGCAAGAAGAGAAAGAAAGTTGTCCAAAACAGCTTCCAATCGAATGTTCATGTGAATAGAAAAGGCAGGAGAGTGGTCAGGTACTGTTTTCTCTCAGTTGGCAAGCTGAGCACACAATCGCAGTGTTGTACAGCTTGTTTCATCACCTTTGCGAAGTTGCCGCTGTCTCCGGCTCCCGGAGACGAAGAAGCTGCTTCTTCGCGCAAAGACGATTCTGCCGCTCACAGTGCTCTGCAGTGTGCGTCTTCTGCCGATAGAGGCACGGGAGCTGTGCTTAGCTCTGCAGAGTACCGTACCTTCGTCTTTACCCTCTCTTCTCGTCTACATCTTAGCAAAAAGCTTTTCCACTCTGTCTGGCAAGGAGAAACTGTGCCAGCACTGAAAACATCTCCCATCGTGTTCTAGAGGCTGCACGGAGGCCTGCCGAGTGTTTTGCAAGAAGAGAAAGAAAGTTGTCCAAAACAGCTTGCAATCGAATGTTCCTGTGAATAGAAAAGTCAGGAGAGTGGTCAGATACTGTTTTCTCTCATTTGGTAAGCTGCGCACACAATCGCAGTTTTGTACAGCTTGTTTCATCACCTTTGCCAAGTTGCCGCTCTCTCCGGCTCCCGGAGACGAAGAAGCTGCCTCTTCGCGCAAAGAAGATTCTGCCGCTCACTGTGCTCTTCAGAGCACCGTACCTTCGTCTTTAGCCTCTCTTCTCTTCTACATCTTAGCAAAAAGCTTTTCCACTCTGTCTGGCAAGGAGAAACTGTGCCAGCACAAAAAACATCTCCCATCGTGTTCTAGAAGCTGCACGGAGGTCTGCCGAGTGTTTTGCAAGAAGAGAAAGAAAGTTGTCCAAAACAGCTTCCAATCCAATGTTCATGTGACTAGAAAAGGCAGGAGAGTGGTCAGGTACTGTTTTCTCTCAGTTGGCAAGCTGCGCACACAATCGCAGTGTTGTACAGCTTGTTTCATCACCTTTGCCAAGTTGTCGCTCTCTCCGGCTCCCGGAGACGAAGAAGCTGCTTCTTCGCGCAAAGACGATTCTGCCGCTCACAGTGCTCTGCAGTGTGTGTCTTCTGCCGAAAGAGGCCCGGGAGCGGTGCTTAGCTCTGCAGAGCACCGTACCTTCGTCTTTAGCCTCTCTTCTCGTCTACATCTTAGCAAAAAGCTTTTCCACTCTGTCTGGCAAGGAGAAACTGTGCCAGCACAAAAAACATCTCCCATCGTGTTCTAGAGGCTGCACGGAGGTCTGCCGAGTGTTTTGCAAGAAGAGAAAGAAAGTTGTCCAAAACAGCTTGCAATCGAATGTTCATGTGAATAGAAAAGGCAGGAGAGTGGTCAGGTACTGTTTTCTCTCAGTTGGCAAGCTGCGCACACAATCGCAGTGTTGTACAGCTTGTTCCATCACCTTTGCGAAGTTGCCGCTCTCTCCGGCTCCCGGAGACGAAGAAGCTGCTTCTTCGCGCAAAGACGATTCTGGAGCTCACAGTGCTCTGCGGTGTGTGTCTTCTGCCGAAAGAAGCACGGGAGCTGTGCTTAGCTCTGCAGAGCACCGTACCTTCGTCTTTAGCCTCTCTTCTCGTCTACATCTTAGCAAAAAGCTTTTCCACTCTGTCTGGCAAGGAGAAACTGTGCCAGCACAAAAAACATCTCCCATCGTGTTCTAGAGGCTGCACGGAGGACTGCCGAGTGTTTTGCAAGAAGAGAAAGAAAGTTTTCCAAAACAGCTTCCAATCCAATATTCATGTGACTAGAAAACGCAGGAGAGTGGTCAGGTACTGTTTTCTCTCAGTTGGCAAGCTGCGCACACAATCGCAGTGTTGTACAGATTGTTTCATCACCTTTGCCAAGTTGCCGCTCTCTCCGGCTCCCGGAGACGAAGAAGCTGCTTCTTCGCGCAAAGACGATTCTGCCGCTCACAGTGCTCTGCGGTGTGTGTCTTCTGCCGAAAGAGGCACGGGAGCTGTGCTTACCTCTGCAGAGCACCGTACCTTCGTCTTTAGCCTCTCTTCTCGTCTACATCTTAGCAAAAAGCTTTTCCACTCTGTCTGGCAAGGAGAAACTGTGCCAGCACAAAAAACATCTCCCATCGTGTTCTAGAGGCTGCACGGAGGTCTGCCGAGTGTTTTGCAAGAAGAGAAAGAAAGTTGTCCAAAACAGCTTGCAATCGAATGTTCATGTGATTAGAAAAGGAAGGAGAGTGGTCAGGTACTGTTTTCTCTCAGTTGGCAAGCTGCGCACACAATCGCAGTGTTGTACAGCTTGTTTCATCACCTTTGCGAAGTTGCCGCTCTCTCCGGCTCCCGAAAACGAAGAAGCTGCTTCTTCGCGCAAAGACGATTCTGCCGCTCACAGTGCTCTGCGGTGTGCGGCTTCAGCCGAAAGACGCACGGGAGCGGTGCTTAGCTCTGCAGAGCACCGTACCTTCGTCTTTAGCCTCTCTTCTCGTCTACATCTTAGCAAAAAGCTTTTCCACTCTGTCTGGCAAGGAGAAACTGTGCCAGCACAGAAAACATCTCCCATCGTGTTCTAGAGGCTGCACGGAGGTCTGCCGAGTGTTTTGCAAGAAGAGAAAGAAAGTTGTCCAAAACAGCTTGCAATCGAATGTTCATGTGAATAGAAAAGGCAGGAGAGTGGTCAGGTACTGTTTTCTCTCAGTTGGTGAGCTGCGCACACAATCGCAGTTTTGTACAGCTTTTTTCATCACCTTTGCGAAGTTGCCGCTCTCTCCGGCTCCCGGAGACGAAGAAGCTGCCTCTTCGCGCAAAGACGATTCTGCCGCTCACAGTGCTCTGCAGAGCACCGTACCTTCGTCTTTAGCCTCTCTTCTCGTCTACATCTTATCAAAAAGCGTTTCCACTCTGTCTGGCGAGGAGAAACTGTGCCAGCACTGAAAACATCTCCCATCGTGTTCTAGAGGCTGCACGGATGTCTGCCGAGTGTTTTGCAAGAAGAGAAAGAAAGTTGTCCAAAACAGCTTCCAATCCAATGTTCACGTGAATAGAAAATGCAGGAGAGTGGTCAGGTACTGTTTTCTCTCAGTTGGCAAGCTGCGCACACAATCGCAGTGTTGTACAGCTTGTTCCATCATTTTTGCGAAGTTGCCGCTCTCTCCGGCTCCCGGAGACGAAGAAGCTGCTTCTTCACGCAAAGACGATTCTGCCGCTCACAGTGCTCTGCGATGTGTGTCTTCTGCCGAAAGAGGCACGGGAGCTGTGCTTACCTCTGAAGAGCACCGTACCTTCGTCTTTAGCCTCTCTTCTCGTCTACATCTTAGCAAAAAGCTTTTCCACTCTGTCTGGCAAGGAGAAACTGTGCCAGCACAAAAAACATCTCCCATCGTGTTCTAGAAGCTGCACGGAGGTCTGCCGAGTGTTTTGCAAGAAGAGAAAGAAAGTTGTCCAAAACAGATTGCAATCCAATGTTCACGTGAATAGAAAAGGCAGGAGAGTGGTCAGGTACTGTTTTCTCTCAGTTGGCAAGCTGCGCACACAATCGCAGTGTTGTACAGCTTGTTTCATCACCTTTGCGAAGTTGCCGCTCTCTCCGGCTCCCGTAGACGAAGAAGCTGCTTCTTCGCGCAAAGACGATTCTGCCGCTCACAGTGCTCTGTGGAGTGCGTCTTCAGCCGAAAGAGGCCCGGGAGCGGTGCTTAGCTCTGCAGAGCACCGTACCTTCGTCTTTAGCCTCTCTTCTCGTCTACATCTTAGCAAAAAGCTTTTCCACTCTGTCTGGCAAGGAGAAATTGTGCCAGCACAGAAAACATCTCCCATCGTGTCCTAGAGGCTGCACGGAGGTCTGCCGAGTGTTTTGCAAGAAGAGAAAGAAAGTTGTCCAAAACAGCTTCCAATCGAATGTTCATGTGAATAGAAAAGGCAGGAGAGTGGTCAGGTACTGTTTTCTCTCAGTTGGGAAGCTGAGCACACAATCGCAGTGTTGTACAGCTTGTTTCATCACCTTTGCGAAGTTGCCGCTCTCTCCGGCTCCCGGAGACGAAGAAGCTGCCTCTTCGCGCAAAGACGATTCTGCCGCTCACAGTGCTCTGCGGTGTGCGTCTTCTGCCGAAAGAGGCACGGGAGCTGTGCTTAGCTCTGCAGAGCACCGTACCTTCGTCTTTAGCCTCTCTTCTCGTCTACATCTTAGCAAAAAGCTTTTCCACTCTGTCTGGCAAGGAGAAACTGTGCCAGCCCAGAAAACATCTCCCATCGTGTTCTAGAGGCTGCACGGAGGTCTGCCGAGTGTTTTGCAAGAAGAGAAAGAAAGTTGTCCAAAACAGCTTCCAATCCAATGTTCATGTGACTAGAAAAGGCAGGAGAGTGGTCAGGTACTGTTTTCTCTCAGTTGGCAAGCTGCGCACACAATCGCAGTGTTGTACAGCTTGTTTCATCACCTTTGCCAAGTTGCCGCTCACTCCAGCTCCCGGAGACGAAGAAGCTGCTTCTTCGCGCAAAGACGATTCTGCCGCTCACAGTGCTCTGCGGTGTGCGTCTTCTGCCGAAAGAGGCACGGGAGCTGTGCTTAGCTCTGCAGAGCACCGTACCTTCGTCTTTAGCCTCTCTTCTCGTCTACATCTTAGCAAAAAGCTTTTCCACTCTGTCTGGCAATGAGAAACTGTGCCAGCACTGAAAACATCTCCCATCGTGTTCTAGAGGCTGCACGGAGGTCTGCCGAGTGTTTTGCAAGAAGAGAAAGAAAGTTGTCCAAAACAGCTTCCAATCGAATATTCATGTGAATAGAAAAGGCAGGAGAGTGGTCAGATACTGTTTTCTCTCATTTGGTAAGCTGCGCACACAATCGCAGTTTTGTACAGCTTGTTTCATCACCTTTGCGGAGTTGCCGCTCTCTCCGGCTCCCGGAGACGAAGAAGCTGCTTCTTCGCGCAAAGACGATTCTGCCGCTCACAGTGCTCTGCGGTGTGTGTCTTCTGCCGAAAGAGGCACGGGAGCTGTGCTTACCTCTGAAGAGCACCGTACCTTCGTCTTTAGCCTCTCTTCTCGTCTACATCTTAGCAAAAAGCTTTTCCACTCTGTCTGGCAAGGAGAAACTGTGCCAGCACAAAAAACATCTCCCATCGTGTTCTAGAAGCTGCACGGAGGTCTGCCGAGTGTTTTGCAAGAAGAGAAAGAAAGGTGTCCAAAACAGATTGCAATCCAATGTTCACGTGAATAGAAAAGGCAGGAGAGTGGTCAGGTACTGTTTTCTCTCAGTTGGCAAGCTGCGCACACAATCGCAGTGTTGTACAGCTTGTTCCATCATTTTTGCGAAGTTGCCGCTCTCTCCGGCTCCCGGAGACGAAGAAGCTGCTTCTTCACGCAAAGACGATTCTGCCGCTCACAGTGCTCTGCGATGTGTGTCTTCTGCCGAAAGAGGCACGGGAGCTGTGCTTACCTCTGAAGAGCACCGTACCTTCGTCTTTAGCCTCTCTTCTCGTCTACATCTTAGCAAAAAGCTTTTCCACTCTGTCTGGCAAGGAGAAACTGTGCCAGCACAAAAAACATCTCCCATCGTGTTCTAGAAGCTGCACGGAGGTCTGCCGAGTGTTTTGCAAGAAGAGAAAGAAAGTTGTCCAAAACAGATTGCAATCCAATGTTCACGTGAATAGAAAAGGCAGGAGAGTGGTCAGGTACTGTTTTCTCTCAGTTGGCAAGCTGCGCACACAATCGCAGTGTTGTACAGCTTGTTTCATCACCTTTGCGAAGTTGCCGCTCTCTCCGGCTCCCGTAGACGAAGAAGCTGCTTCTTCGCGCAAAGACGATTCTGCCGCTCACAGTGCTCTGTGGAGTGCGTCTTCAGCCGAAAGAGGCCCGGGAGCGGTGCTTAGCTCTGCAGAGCACCGTACCTTCGTCTTTAGCCTCTCTTCTCGTCTACATCTTAGCAAAAAGCTTTTCCACTCTGTCTGGCAAGGAGAAATTGTGCCAGCACAGAAAACATCTCCCATCGTGTCCTAGAGGCTGCACGGAGGTCTGCCGAGTGTTTTGCAAGAAGAGAAAGAAAGTTGTCCAAAACAGCTTCCAATCGAATGTTCATGTGAATAGAAAAGGCAGGAGAGTGGTCAGGTACTGTTTTCTCTCAGTTGGGAAGCTGAGCACACAATCGCAGTGTTGTACAGCTTGTTTCATCACCTTTGCGAAGTTGCCGCTCTCTCCGGCTCCCGGAGACGAAGAAGCTGCCTCTTCGCGCAAAGACGATTCTGCCGCTCACAGTGCTCTGCGGTGTGCGTCTTCTGCCGAAAGAGGCACGGGAGCTGTGCTTAGCTCTGCAGAGCACCGTACCTTCGTCTTTAGCCTCTCTTCTCGTCTACATCTTAGCAAAAAGCTTTTCCACTCTGTCTGGCAAGGAGAAACTGTGCCAGCCCAGAAAACATCTCCCATCGTGTTCTAGAGGCTGCACGGAGGTCTGCCGAGTGTTTTGCAAGAAGAGAAAGAAAGTTGTCCAAAACAGCTTCCAATCCAATGTTCATGTGACTAGAAAAGGCAGGAGAGTGGTCAGGTACTGTTTTCTCTCAGTTGGCAAGCTGCGCACACAATCGCAGTGTTGTACAGCTTGTTTCATCACCTTTGCCAAGTTGCCGCTCACTCCAGCTCCCGGAGACGAAGAAGCTGCTTCTTCGCGCAAAGACGATTCTGCCGCTCACAGTGCTCTGCGGTGTGCGTCTTCTGCCGAAAGAGGCACGGGAGCTGTGCTTAGCTCTGCAGAGCACCGTACCTTCGTCTTTAGCCTCTCTTCTCGTCTACATCTTAGCAAAAAGCTTTTCCACTCTGTCTGGCAATGAGAAACTGTGCCAGCACTGAAAACATCTCCCATCGTGTTCTAGAGGCTGCACGGAGGTCTGCCGAGTGTTTTGCAAGAAGAGAAAGAAAGTTGTCCAAAACAGCTTCCAATCGAATATTCATGTGAATAGAAAAGGCAGGAGAGTGGTCAGATACTGTTTTCTCTCATTTGGTAAGCTGCGCACACAATCGCAGTTTTGTACAGCTTGTTTCATCACCTTTGCGGAGTTGCCGCTCTCTCCGGCTCCCGGAGACGAAGAAGCTGCTTCTTCGCGCAAAGACGATTCTGCCGCTCACAGTGCTCTGCGGTGTGTGTCTTCTGCCGAAAGAGGCACGGGAGCTGTGCTTACCTCTGAAGAGCACCGTACCTTCGTCTTTAGCCTCTCTTCTCGTCTACATCTTAGCAAAAAGCTTTTCCACTCTGTCTGGCAAGGAGAAACTGTGCCAGCACAAAAAACATCTCCCATCGTGTTCTAGAAGCTGCACGGAGGTCTGCCGAGTGTTTTGCAAGAAGAGAAAGAAAGGTGTCCAAAACAGATTGCAATCCAATGTTCACGTGAATAGAAAAGGCAGGAGAGTGGTCAGGTACTGTTTTCTCTCAGTTGGCAAGCTGCGCACACAATCGCAGTGTTGTACAGCTTGTTTCATCACCTTTGCGAAGTTGCCGCTCTCTCCGGCTCCGGTAGACGAAGAAGCTGCTTCTTCGCGCAAAGACGATTCTGCCGCTCACAGTGCTCTGTTTAGTGCGTCTTCAGCCGAAAGAGGCCCGGGAGCGGTGCTTAGCTCTGCAGAGCACCGTACCTTCGTCTTTAGCCTCTCTTCTCGTCTACATCTTAGCAAAAAGCTTTTCCACTCTGTCTGGCAAGGAGAAATTGTGCCAGCACAGAAAACATCTCCCATCGTGTCCTAGAGGCTGCACGGAGGTCTGCCGAGTGTTTTGCAAGAAGAGAAAGAAAGTTGTCCAAAACAGCTTCCAATCGAATGTTCATGTGAATAGAAAAGGCAGGAGAGTGGTCAGGTACTGTTTTCTCTCAGTTGGGAAGCTGAGCACACAATCGCAGTGTTGTACAGCTTGTTTCATCACCTTTGCGAAGTTGCCGCTCTCTCCGGCTCCCGGAGACGAAGAAGCTGCCTCTTCGCGCAAAGACGATTCTGCCGCTCACAGTGCTCTGCGGTGTGCGTCTTCTGCCGAAGGAGGCACGGGAGCTGTGCTTAGCTCTGCAGAGCACCGTACCTTCGTCTTTAGCCTCTCTTCTCGTCTACATCTTAGCAAAAAGCTTTTCCACTCTGTCTGGCAAGGAGAAACTGTGCCAGCCCAGAAAACATCTCCCATCGTGTTCTAGAGGCTGCACGGAGGTCTGCCGAGTGTTTTGCAAGAAGAGAAAGAAAGTTGTCCAAAACAGCTTCCAATCCAATGTTCATGTGACTAGAAAAGGCAGGAGAGTGGTCAGGTACTGTTTTCTCTCAGTTGGCAAGCTGCGCACACAATCGCAGTGTTGTACAGCTTGTTTCATCACCTTTGCCAAGTTGCCGCTCACTCCGGCTCCCGGAGACGAAGAAGCTGCTTCTTCGCGCAAAGACGATTCTGCCGCTCACAGTGCTCTGCGGTGTGCGTCTTCTGCCGAAAGAGGCACGGGAGCTGTGCTTAGCTCTGCAGAGCACCGTACCTTCGTCTTTAGCCTCTCTTCTCGTCTACATCTTAGCAAAAAGCTTTTCCACTCTGTCTGGCAATGAGAAACTGTGCCAGCACTGAAAACATCTCCCATCGTGTTCTAGAGGCTGCACGGAGGTCTGCCGAGTGTTTTGCAAGAAGAGAAAGAAAGTTGTCCAAAACAGCTTCCAATCGAATATTCATGTGAATAGAAAAGGCAGGAGAGTGGTCAGATACTGTTTTCTCTCATTTGGTAAGCTGCGCACACAATCGCAGTTTTGTACAGCTTGTTTCATCACCTTTGCGGAGTTGCCGCTCTCTCCGGCTCCCGGAGACGAAGAAGCTGCTTCTTCGCGCAAAGACGATTCTGCCGCTCACAGTGCTCTTCAGAGCACCGTACCTTCGTCTTTAGCCTCTCTTCTCTTCTACATCTTAGCAAAAAGCTTTTCCACTCTGTCTGGCAAGGAGAAACTGTGCCAGCACTGAAAACATCTCCCATCGTGTTCTAGAAGCTGCACGGAGGTCTGCCGAGTGTTTTGCAAGAAGAGAAAGAAAGTTGTCCAAAACAGGTTGCAATCCAATGTTCATGTGAATTGAAAAGGCAGGAGAGTGGTCCGGTACTGTTTTCTCTCCGTTGGCAAGCTGCGCACACAATCGCAGTGTTGTACAGCTTGTTTCATCACCTCTGCGAAGTTACCGCTCTCTCCGGCTCCCGGAGACGAAGAAGCTGCTTCTTCGCGCAAAGACGATTCTGCCGCTCACAGTGCTCTGCGGTGTGTGTCTTCTGCCGAAAGAGGCACGGGAGCTGTGCTTAGCTCTGCAGAGCACCGTACCTTCGTCTTTAGCCTCTCTTCTCGTCTACATCTTAGCAAAAAGCTTTTCCACTCTGTCTGGCAAGGAGAAACTGTGCCAGCACTGAAAACATCTCCCATCGTGTTCTAGAGGCTGCACGGAGGTCTGCCGAATGTTTTGCAAGAAGAGAAAGAAAGTTGTCCAAAACAGCTTCCAATCGAATATTCACGTGAATAGAAAAGGCAGGAGAGTGGTCAGGTACTGTTTTCTCTCAGTTGGCAAGCTGCGCACACAATCGCAGTGTTGTACAGCTTGTTTCATCACCTTTGCGAAGTTGGCGCTCTCTCCGGCTCCCGGAGACGAAGAAGCTGCTTCTTCGCGCAAAGACGATTCTGCCGCTCACAGTGCTCCGCGGTGTGCGTCTTCTGCCGAAAGAGGCACGGGAGCTGTGCTTAGCTCTGCAGAGCACCGTACCTTCGTCTTTAGCCTCTCTTCTCGTCTACATCTTAGCAAAAAGCTTTTCCACTCTGTCTGGCAAGGAGAAACTGTGCCAGCACTGAAAACATCTCCCATCGTGTTCTAGAGGCTGCACGGAGGTCTGCCGAGTGTTTTGCAAAAGAGAAAGAAAGTTGTCCAAAACAGCTGCCAATCGAATGTTCATGTGAATAGAAAAGGCAGGAGAGTGGTCAGGTACTGTTTTCTCTCAGTTGGCAAGCTGCGCACACAATCGCAGTGTTGTACAGCTTGTTCCATCACCTTTGCGAAGTTGCCGCTCTCTCCGGCTCCCGTAGACGAAGAAGCTGCTTCTTCGCGCAAAGACGATTCTGCCGCTCACAGTGCTCTGCGGTGTGCGTCCTCTGCCGAAAGAGGCACGGGAGCTGTGCTTACCTCTGCAGAGCACCGTACCTTCGTCTTTAGCCTCTCTTCTCGTCTACATCTTAGCAAAAAGCTTTTCTACTCTGTCTGGCAAGGAGAAACTGTGCCAACACAAAAAACAGCTCCCATCGTGTTCTAGAGGCTGCACGGAGGTCTGCCGAGTGTTTTGCAAGAAGAGAAAGAAAGTTGTCCAAAACAGCTTCCAATCCAATGTTCATGTGACTAGAAAAGGCAGGAGAGTGGTCAGGTACTGTTTTCTCTCAGTTGGCAAGCTGCGCACACAATCGCAGTGTTGTACAGATTTTTTCATCACCTTTGCCAAGTTGCCTCTCTCTCCGGCTCCCGGAGACGAAGAAGCTGCTTCTTCGCGCAAAGACGATTCTGCCGCTCACAGTGCTCTGCGGTGTGTGTCTTCTGCCGAAAGAGGCACGGGAGCTGTGCTTACCTCTGAAGAGCACCGTACCTTCGTCTTTAGCCTCTCTTCTCGTCTACATCTTAGCAAAAAGCTTTTCCACTCTGTCTGGCAAGGAGAAACTGTGCCAGCACAAAAAACATCTCCCATCGTGTTCTAGAGGCTGCACGGATGTCTGCCGAGTGTTTTGCAAGAAGAGAAAGAAAGTTGTCCAAAACAGCTTCCAATCGAATGTTCATGTGATTAGAAAAGGAAGGAGAGTGGTCAGGTACTGTTTTCTCTCAGTTGGCAAGCTGCGCACACAATCGCAGTGTTGTACAGCTTGTTTCATCACCTTTGCGAAGTTGCCGCTCTCTCCGGCTCCCGAAAACGAAGAAGCTGCTTCTTCGCGCAAAGACGATTCTGCCGCTCACAGTGCTCTGCGGTGTGCGGCTTCAGCCGAAAGAGGCCCGGGAGCTGTGCTTAGCTCTGCAGAGCACCGTACCTTCGTCTTTAGCCTCTCTTCTCGTCTACATCTTAGCAAAAAGCTTTTCCACTCTGTCTGGCAAGGAGAAACTGTGCCAGCACAGAAAACATCTCCCATCGTGTTCTAGAGGCTGCACGGAGGTCTGCCGAGTGTTTTGCAAGAAGAGAAAGAAAGTTGTCCAAAACAGCTTGCAATCGAATATTCATGTGAATAGAAAAGGCAGGAGACTGGTCAGGTACTGTTTTCTCTCAGTTGGCAAGCTTCGCACACAATCGCAGTTTTGTACAGCTTGTTTCATCACCTTTGCGAAGTTGCCGCTCTCTCCGGCTCCCGGAGACGAAGAAGCTGCTTCTTCGCGCAAAGACGGTTCTGCCGCTCACAGTGCTCTTCAGAGCACCGTACCTTCGTCTTTAGCCTCTCTTCTCTTCTACATCTTAGCAAAAAGCTTTTCCACTCTGTCTGGCAAGGAGAAACTGTGCCAGCACTGAAAACATCTCCCATCGTGTTCTAGAAGCTGCACGGAGATCTGCCGAGTGTTTAGCATAAAGAGAAAGAAAGTTGTCCAAAACAGCGTGCAATCGAATGTTCATGTGAATAGAAAAGGCAGGAGAGTGGTCAGGTACTGTTTTCTCTCAGTTGGCAAGCTGCGCACACAATCGCAGTGTTGTACAGCTTGTTTCATCACCTTTGCGAAGTTGCCGCTCTCTCCGGCTCCCGGAGACGAAGAAGCTGCTTCTTCGCGCAAAGACGATTCTGCCGCTCACAGTGCTCTGCGGTGTGCGTCTTCTGCCGAAAGAGGCCCGGGAGCTGTGCTTAGCTCTGCAGAGCACCGTACCTTCGTCTTTAGCCTCTCTTCTCGTCTATATCTTAGCAAAAAGCTTTTCCACTCTGTCTGGCAAGGAGAAACTGTGCCAGCACAAAAAACAACTCCCATCGTGTTCTAGAAGCTGCACGGAGGTCTGCCGAGTGTTTTGCAAGAAGAGAAAGAAAGTTGTCCAAAACAGCTTGCAATCCAATGTTCACGTGAATAGAAAAGGCAGGAGAGTGGTCAGGTACTGTTTTCTCTCAGTTGGCAAGCTGCGTACACAATCGCAGTGTTGTACAGCTTGTTTCATCACCTTTGCGAAGTTGCCGCTCACTACGGCTCCCGGAGACGAAGAAGCTGCTTCTTCGCGCAAAGACGAATCTGCCGCTCACAGTGCTCTTCAGAGCACCGTACCTTCGTCTTTAGCCTCTCTTCTCGTCTACATCTTAGCAAAAAGCTTTTCCACTCTGTCTGGCAAGGAGAAACTGTGCCAGCACTGAAAACATCTCCCATCGTGTTCTAGAGGCTGCACGGAGGTCTGCCCAGTGTTTTGCAAGAAGAGAAAGAAAGTTGTCCAAAACAGCTTCCAATCGAATGTTCATGTGAATAGAAAAGGCAAGAGAGTGGTCAGGTACTGTTTTCACTCAGTTGGCAAGCTGCGCACACAATCGCAGTGTTGTACAGCTTGTTCCATCACCTTTGCGAAGTTGCCGCTCTCTCCGGCTCCCGTAGACGAAGAAGCTGCTTCTTCGCGCAAAGACGATTCTGCCGCTCACAGTGCTCTGCGGTGTGTGTCTTCTGCCGAAAGAGGCACGGGAGCTGTGCTTAGCTCTGCAGAGCACCGTACCTTCGTCTTTAGCCTCTCTTCTCGTCTACATCTTAGCAAAAAGCTTTTCCACTCTGTCTGGCAAGGAGAAACTGTGCCAGCACAAAAAACAGCTCCCATCGTGTTCTAGAGGCTGCACGGAGGTCTGCCGAGTGTTTTGCAAGAAGAGAAAGAAAGTTGTCCAAAACAGCTTCCAATCCAATGTTCATGTGACTAGAAAACGCAGGAGAGTGGTCAGGTACTGTTTTCTCTCAGTTGCCAAGCTGCGCACACAATCGCACTGTTGTACAGCTTGTTTCATCACCTTTGCGAAGTTGCCGCTCTCTCCGGCTCCCGGAGCCGAAGAAGCTGCTTCTTCGCGCAAAGACGATTCTGCCGCTCACAGTGCTCTGCGGTGTGTGTCTTCTGCCGAAAGAGGCACGGGAGCTGTGCTTACCTCTGCAGAGCACCGTACCTTCGTCTTTTGCCTCTCTTCTCGTCTACATCTTAGCAAAAAGCTTTTCCACTCTGTCTGGCAAGGAGAAACTGTGCCAGCACAAAAAACATCTCCCATCGTGTTCTAGAGGCTGCACGGAGGTCTGCCGAGTGTTTTGCAAGAAGAGAAAGAAAGTTGTCCAAAACAGCTTGCAATCGAATATTCATGTGATTAGAAAAGGAAGGAGAGTGGTCAGGTACTGTTTTCTCTCAGTTGGCAAGCTGCGCACACAATCGCAGTGTTGTACAGCTTGTTTCATCACCTTTGCGAAGTTGCCGCTCTCTCCGGCTCCCGAAAACGAAGAAGCTGCTTCTTCGCGCAAAGACGATTCTGCCGCTCACAGTGCTCTGCGGTGTGCGGCTTCAGCCGAAAGACGCACGGGAGCGGTGCTTTGCTCTGCAGAGCACCGTACCTTCGTCTTTAGCCTCTCTTCTCGTCTACATCTTAACAAAAAGCTTTTCCACACTGTCTGGCAAGGAGAAACTGTGCCAGCACAGAAAACATCTCCCACCGTGTTCTAGAGGCTGCACGGAGGTCTGCCGAGTGTTTTGCAAGAAGAGAAAGAAAGTTGTCCAAAACAGCTTGCAATCCAATGTTCATGTGAATAGAAAAGGCAGGAGAGTGGTCAGGTACTGTTTTCTCTCAGTTGGTAAGCTGCGCACACAATCGCAGTTTTGTACAGCTTGTTTCATCACCTTTGCGAAGTTGCCGCTGTCTCCGGCTCCCGGAGACGAAGAAGCTGCTTCTTCGCGCAAAGACGATTCTGCCGCTCACAGTGCTCTGCAGAGCACCGTCCCTTCGTCTTTAGCCTCTCTTCTCGTCTACATCTTAGCAAAAAGCTTTTCCACTCTGTCTGGCGAGGAGAAACTGTGCCAGCACTGAAAACATCTCCCATCGTGTTCTAGAGGCTGCACGGAGGTCTGCCCAGTGTTTTGCAAGAAGAGAAAGAAAGTTGTCCAAAACAGCTTGCAATCGAATGTTCATGTGAATAGAAAAGGCAGGAGACTGCTCATGTACTGTTTTCTCTCAGTTGGCAAGCTGCGCACACAATCGCAGTTTTGTACAGCTTGTTCCATCACCTTTGCGAAGTTGCCGCTCTCTCCGGCTCCCGGAGACGAAGAAGCTGCTTCTTCGCGCAAAGACGATTCTGCCGCTCACAATGCTCTGCGGTGTGTGTCTTCTGCCGAAAGAGGCACGGGAGCTGTGCTTACCTCTGCAGAGCACCGTACCTTCGTCTTTAGCCTCTCTTCTCGTCTACATCTTAGCAAAAAGCTTTTCCACTCTGTCTGGCAAGGAGAAACTGTGCCAGCACAAAAAACAACTCCCATCGTGTTCTAGAAGCTGCACGGAGGTCTGCCGAGTGTTTTGCAAGAAGAGAAAGAAAGTTGTCCAAAACAGCTTGCAATCCAATGTTCACGTGAATAGAAAAGGCAGGAGAGTGGTCAGGTACTGTTTTCTCTCAGTTGGCAAGCTGCGCACACAATCGCAGTGTTGTACAGCTTGTTTCATCACCTTTGCGAAGTTGCCGCTCTCTCTGGCTCCCGGAGACGAAGAAGCTGCTTCTTCGCGCAAAGACGATTCTGCCGCTCACAGCGCTCTGCGGTGTGTGTCTTCTGCCGAAAGAGGCACGGGAGCTGTGCTTACCTCTGCAGAGCACCGTACCTTCGTCTTTTGCCTCTCTTCTCGTCTACATCTTAGCAAAAAGCTTTTCCACTCTGTCTGGCAAGGAGAAACTGTGCCAGCACAAAAAACATCTCCCATCGTGTTCTAGAAGCTGAACGGAGGTCTGCCGAGTGTTTTGCAAGAAGAGAAAGAAAGTTGTCCAAAACAGCTTGCAATCCAATGTTCACGTGAATAGAAAAGGCAGGAGAGTGGTCAGGTACTGTTTTCTCTCAGTTGGCAAGCTGCGCACACAATCGCAGTGTTGTACAGCTTGTTTCATCACCTTTGCGAAGCTGCCGCTCTCTCCGGCTCCCGGAGACGAAGAAGCTGCTTCTTCGCGCAAAGACGATTCTGCCGCTCACAGTGCTCTGCGGTGTGCGTCTTCTGCCGAAAGAGGCACGGGAGCTGTGCTTAGCTCTGCAGAGCACCGTACCTTCGTCTTTAGCCTCTCTTCTCGTCTACATCTTAGCAAAAAGCTTTTCCACTCTGTCTGGCAAGGAGAAACTGTGCCAGCACAGAAAACATCTCCCATCGTGTTCTAGAGGCTGCACGGAGGTCTGCCGAGTGTTTTGCAAGAAGAGAAAGAAAGTTGTCCAAAACAGCTTCCAATCCAATGTTCATGTGACTAGAAAAGGCAGGAGAGTGGTCAGGTACTGTTTTCTCTCAGTTGGCAAGCTGCGCACACAATCGCAGTGTTGTACAGCTTGTTTCATCACCTTTGCGAAGTTGCCGCTCTCTCCGGCTCCCGGAGCCGAAGAAGCTGCTTCTTCGCGCAAAGACGATTCTGCCGCTCACAGTGCTCTGCGGTGTGTGTCTTCTGCCGAAAGAGGCACGGGAGCTGTGCTTTCCTCTGCAGAGCACCGTACCTTCGTCTTTAGCCTCTCTTCTCGTCTACATCTTAGCGAAAAGATTTTCCACTCTGTCTGGCAAGGAGAAACTGTGCCAGCACAAAAAACATCTCCCATCGTGTTCTAGAGGCTGCACGGAGGTCTGCCGAGTGTTTTGCAAGAAGAGAAAGAAAGTTGTCCAAAACAGCTTCCAATCCAATGTTCATGTGACTAGAAAAGGCAGGAGATTGGTCAGGTACTGTTTTCTCTCAGTTGGCAAGCTGCGCACACAATCGCAGTGTTGTACAGATTGTTTCATCACCTTTGCCAAGTTGCCGCTCTCTCCGGCTCCCGGAGACGAAGAAGCTGCTTCTTCGCGCAAAGACGATTCTGCCGCTCACAGTGCTCTGCGGTGTGTGTCTTCTGCCGAAAGAGGCACGGGAGCTGTGCTTAGCTCTGCAGAGCACCGTACCTTCGTCTTTAGCCTCTCTTCTCGTCTACATCTTAGCAAAAAGCTTTTCCACTCTGTCTGGCAAGGAGAAACTGTGCCAGCACAAAAAACATCTCCCATCGTGTTCTAGAGGCTGCACTGAGTTCAGCAGAGTTCTTTGCAAGAAGAGAAAGAAAGTTGTCCAAAACAGCTTCCAATCGAATGTTCATGTGAATAGAAAAGGCAGGAGAGTGGTCAGGTACTGTTTGCTCTCAGTTGGTAAGCTGCGCACACAATCGCAGTTTTGTACAGCTTGTTTCATCACCTTTGCGAAGTTGCCGCTCTCTCCGGCTCCCGGAGACGAAGAAGCTGCTTCTTCGCGCAAAGACGATTCTGCCGCTCACAGTGCTCTGCAGAGCACCGTAACTTCGTCTTTAGCCTCTCTTCTCGTCTACATCTTAGCAAAACGCTTTTCCACTCTGTCTGGCAAGGAGAAACTGTGCCAGCACAAAAAACATCTCCCATCGTGTTCTAGAGGCTGCACGGAGGTCTGCCGAGTGTTTTGCAAGAAGAGAAAGAAAGTTGTCCAAAACAGCTTCCAATCGAATGTTCATGTGAATAGAAAAGGCAGGAGAGTGGTCAGGTACTGTTTTCTCTCAGTTGGCAAGCTGCGCACACAATCGCAGTGTTGTACAGCTTGTTTCATCACCTTTGCGAAGTTGCCGCTCTCTCCGGCTCCCGGAGACGAAGAAGCTGCTTCTTCGCGCAAAGACGATTCTGCCGCTCACAGTGCTCTGCGGTGTGTGTCTTCTGCCTAAAGAGGCACGGGAGCTGTGCTTACCTCTGCAGAGCACCGTACCTTCTTCTTTAGCCTCTCTTCTCGTCTACATCTTAGCAAAAAGCTTTTCCACTCTGTCTGGCATGGAGAAATTGTGCCAGCACAGAAAACATCTCCCATCGTGTTCTAGAGGCTGCACGGAGGTCTGCCGAGTGTTTTGCAAGATGAGAAAGAAAGTTGTCCAAAACAGCTTGCAATCCAATGTTCATGTGAATAGAAAAGGCAGGAGAGTGGTCAGGTACTGTTTTCTCTCAGTTGGCAAGCTGCGCACACAATCGCAGTGTTGTACAGCTTGTTTCAACACCTTTGCCAAGTTGCCGCTCTCTCCGGCTCCCGGAGACGAAGAAACTGCCTCTTCGCGCAAAGACGATTCTGCCGCTCACAGTGCTCTGCGGTGTGTGTCTTCTGCCGAGAGAGGCACGGGAGCTGTGCTTAGCTCTGCAGAGCACCGTACCTTCGTCTTTAGCCTCTCTTCTCGTCTACATCTTAGCAAAAAGCTTTTCCACTCTGTCTGGCAAGGAGAAACTGTGCCAGCACAAAAAACATCTCCCATCGTGTTCTAGAGGCTGCACGGAGGTCTGCCCAGTGTTTTGCAAGAAGAGAAAGAAAGTTGTCCAAAACAGCTTCCAATCCAATGTTCATGTGACTAGAAAACGCAGGAGAGTGGTCAGGTACTGTTTTCTGTCAGTTGGCAAGCTGCGCACACAATCGCAGTGTTGTACAGCTTGTTTCATCACCTTTGCGAAGTTGCCGCTCTCTCCGGCTCCCGGAGACGAAGAAGCTGCTTCTTCGCGCAAAGACGATTCTGCCGCTCACAGTGCTCTGCGGTGTGTGTCTTCTGCCGAAAGAGGCACGGGAGCTGTGCTTAGCTCTGCAGAGCACCGTACCTTCGTCTTTAGCCTCTCTTCTCGTCTACATCTTAGCAAAAAGCTTTTCCACTCTGTCTGGCAAGGAGAAACTGTGCCAGCACAAAAAACATCTCCCATCGTGTTCTAGAGGCTGCACGGAGGTCTGCCCAGTGTTTTGCAAGAAGAGAAAGAAAGTTGTCCAAAACAGCTTCCAATCCAATGTTCATGTGACTAGAAAACGCAGGAGAGTGGTCAGGTACTGTTTTCTGTCAGTTGGCAAGCTGCGCACACAATCGCAGTGTTGTACAGATTGTTTCATCACCTTTGCGAAGTTGCCGCTGTCTCCGGCTCCCGGAGACGAAGAAGCTGCTTCTTCGCGCAAAGACGATTCTGCCGCTCACAGTGCTCTGCGGTGTGTGTCTTCTGCCGAAAGAGGCACGGGAGGTGTGCTTAGCTCTGCAGAGCACCGTACCTTCGTCTTTAGCCTCTCTTCTCGTCTACATCTTAGCAAAAAGCTTTTCCACTCTGTCTGGCAAGGAGAAACTGTGCCAGCACAAAAAACATCTCCCATCGTGTTCTAGAGGCTGCACTGAGTTCAGCAGAGTTCTTTGTAAGAAGAGAAAGAAAGTTGTCCAAAACAGCTTCCAATCGAATGTTCATGTGAATAGAAAAGGCAGGAGAGTGGTCAGGTACTGTTTTCTCTCAGTTGGTAAGCTGCGCACACAATCGCAGTTTTGTACAGCTTGTTTCATCACCTTTGCGAAGTTGCCGCTGTCTCCGGCTCCCGGAGACGAAGAAGCTGCTTCTTCGCGCAAAGACGATTCTGCCGCTCACAGTGCTCTGCAGAGCACCGTCCCTTCGTCTTTAGCCTCTCTTCTCGTCTACATCTTAGCAAAAAGCTTTTCCACTCTGTCTGGCGAGGAGAAACTGTGCCAGCACTGAAAACATCTCCCATCGTGTTCTAGAGGCTGCACGGAGGTCTGCCCAGTGTTTTGCAAGAAGAGAAAGAAAGTTGTCCAAAACAGCTTGCAATCGAATGTTCATGTGAATAGAAAAGGCAGGAGAGTGCTCATGTACTGTTTTCTCTCAGTTGGCAAGCTGCGCACACAATCGCAGTTTTGTACAGCTTGTTCCATCACCTTTGCGAAGTTGCCGCTCTCTCCGGCTCCCGGAGACGAAGAAGCTGCTTCTTCGCGCAAAGACGATTCTGCCGCTCACAATGCTCTGCGGTGTGTGTCTTCTGCC
This sequence comes from Melozone crissalis, assembly GCF_028551555.1. Lineage (NCBI taxonomy): Eukaryota > Metazoa > Chordata > Aves > Passeriformes > Passerellidae > Melozone > Melozone crissalis. Next base: position 163,858 of record NW_026535929.1, read on the forward strand.
GAAAGAGGCACGGGAGCTGTGCTTACCTCTGCAGAGCACCGTACCTTCGTCTTTAGCCTCTCTTCTCGTCTACATCTTAGCAAAAAGCTTTTCCACTCTGTCTGGCAAGGAGAAACTGTGCCAGCACAAAAAACAACTCCCATCGTGTTCTAGAATCTGCACGGAGGTCTGCCGAGTGTTTTGCAAGAAGAGAAAGAAAGTTGTCCAAAACAGCTTGCAATCCAATGTTCACGTGAATAGAAAAGGCAGGAGAGTGGTCAGGTACTGTTTTCTCTCAGTTGGCAAGCTGCGCACACAATCGCAGTGTTGTACAGCTTGTTTCATCACCTTTGCGAAGTTGCCGCTCTCTCTGGCTCCCGGAGACGAAGAAGCTGCTTCTTCGCGCAAAGACGATTCTGCCGCTCACAGTGCTCTGCGGTGTGTGTCTTCTGCCGAAAGAGGCACGGGAGCTGTGCTTACCTCTGCAGAGCACCGTACCTTCGTCTTTTGCCTCTCTTCTCGTCTACATCTTAGCAAAAAGCTTTTCCACTCTGTCTGGCAAGGAGAAACTGTGCCAGCACAAAAAACATCTCCCATCGTGTTCTAGAAGCTGAACGGAGGTCTGCCGAGTGTTTTGCAAGAAGAGAAAGAAAGTTGTCCAAAACAGCTTGCAATCCAATGTTCACGTGAATAGAAAAGGCAGGAGAGTGGTCAGGTACTGTTTTCTCTCAGTTGGCAAGCTGCGCACACAATCGCAGTGTTGTACAGCTTGTTTCATCACCTTTGCGAAGCTGCCGCTCTCTCCGGCTCCCGGAGACGAAGAAGCTGCTTCTTCGCGCAAAGACGATTCTGCCGCTCACAGTGCTCTGCGGTGTGCGTCTTCTGCCGAAAGAGGCACGGGAGCTGTGCTTAGCTCTGCAGAGCACCGTACCTTCGTCTTTAGCCTCTCTTCTCGTCTACATCTTAGCGAAAAGCTTTTCCACTCTGTCTGGCAAGGAGAAACTGTGCCAGCACAAAAAACATCTCCCATCGTGTTCTAGAGGCTGCACGGAGGTCTGCCGAGTGTTTTGCAAGAAGAGAAAGAAAGTTGTCCAAAACAGCTTCCAATCCAATGTTTATGTGACTAGAAAAGGCAGGAGAGTGGTCAGGTACTGTTTTCTCTCAGTTGGCAAGCTGCGCACACAATCGCAGTGTTGTACAGATTGTTTCATCACCTTTGCCAAGTTGCCGCTCTCTCCGGCTCCCGGAGACGAAGAAGCTGCTTCTTCGCGCAAAGACGATTCTGCCGCTCACAGTGCTCTGCGGTGTGTGTCTTCTGCCGAAAGAGGCACGGGAGCTGTGCTTAGCTCTGCAGAGCACCGTACCTTCGTCTTTAGCCTCTCTTCTCGTCTACATCTTAGCAAAAAGCTTTTCCACTCTGTCTGGCAAGGAGAAACTGTGCCAGCACAAAAAACATCTCCCATCGTGTTCTAGAGGCTGCACTGAGTTCAGCAGAGTTCTTTGCAAGAAGAGAAAGAAAGTTGTCCAAAACAGCTTGCAATCGAATGTTCATGTGAATAGAAAAGGCAGGAGAGTGGTCAGGTACTGTTTTCTCTCAGTTGGTAAGCTGCGCACACAATCGCAGTTTTGTACAGCTTGTTTCATCACCTTTGCGAAGTTGCCGCTCTCTCCGGCTCCCGGAGACGAAGAAGCTGCTTCTTCGCGCAAAGACGATTCTGCCGCTCACAGTGCCCTGCAGAGCACCGTACCTTCGTCTTTAGCCTCTCTTCTCGTCTACATCTTAGCAAAACGCTTTTCCACTCTGTCTGGCAAGGAGAAACTGTGCCAGCACAAAAAACATCTCCCATCGTGTTCTAGAGGCTGCACGGAGGTCTGCCGAGTGTTTTGCAAGAAGAGAAAGAAAGTTGTCCAAAACAGCTTCCAATCCAATGTTCATGTGACTAGAAAAGGCAGGAGAGTGGTCAGGTACTGTTTTCTCTCACTTGGCAAGCTGCGCACACAATCGCAGTGTTGTACAGCTTGTTTCATCACCTTTGCCAAGTTGCCGCTCACTCCGGCTCCCGGAGACGAAGAAGCTGCTTCTTCGCGCAAAGACGATTCTGCCGCTCACAGTGCTCTGCGGTGTGTGTCTTCTGCCGAAAGAGGCACGGGAGCTGTGCTTAGCTCTGCAGAGCACCGTACCTTCGTCTTTAGCCTCTCTTCTCGTCTACATCTTAGCAAAAAGCTTTTCCACTCTGTCTGGCAAGGAGAAATTGTGCCAGCACAGAAAACATCTCCCATCGTGTTCTAGAGGCTGCACGGAGGTCTGCCGAGTGTTTTGCAAGAAGAGAAAGAAAGTTGTCCAAAACAGCTTGCAATCCAATGTTCATGTGAATAGAAAAGGCAGGAGAGTGGTCAGGTACTGTTTTCTCTCAGTTGGCAAGCTGCGCACACAATCGCAGTGTTGTACAGCTTGTTTCATCACCTTTGCCAAGTTGCCGCTCTCTCCGGCTCCCGGAGACGAAGAAGCTGCCTCTTCGCGCAAAGACGATTCTGCCGCTCACAGTGCTCTGCGGTGTGTGTCTTCTGCCGAAAGAGGCACGGGAGCTGTGCTTAGCTCTGCAGAGCACCGTACCTTCGTCTTTAGCCTCTCTTCTCGTCTACATCTTAGCAAAAAGCTTTTCCACTCTGTCTGGCAAGGAGAAACTGTGCCAGCACAAAAAACATCTCCCATCGTGTTCTAGAGGCTGCACGGAGGTCTGCCCAGTGTTTTGCAAGAAGAGAAAGAAAGTTGTCCAAAACAGCTTCCAATCCAATGTTCATGTGACTAGAAAACGCAGGAGAGTGGTCAGGTACTGTTTTCTGTCAGTTGGCAAGCTGCGCACACAATCGCAGTGTTGTACAGATTGTTTCATCACCTTTGCCAAGTTGCCGCTCTCTCCGCCTCCCGGAGACGAAGAAGCTGCTTCTTCGCGCAAAGACGATTCTGCCGCTCACAGTGCTCTGCGGTGTGTGTCTTCTGCCGAAAGAGGCACGGGAGCTGTGCTTAGCTCTGCAGAGCACCGTACCTTCGTCTTTAGCCTCTCTTCTCGTCTACATCTTAGCAAAAAGCTTTTCCACTCTGTCTGGCAAGGAGAAACTGTGCCAGCACAAAAAACATCTCCCTTCGTGTTCTAGAGGCTGCACGGAGGTCTACCCAGTGTTTTGCAAGAAGAGAAAGAAAGTTGTCCAAAACAGCTTCCAATCCAATGTTCATGTGACTAGAAAACGCAGGAGAGTGGTCAGGTACTGTTTTCTCTCAGTTGGCAAGCTGCGCACACAATCGCAGTGTTGTACAGATTGTTTCATCACCTTTGCCAAGTTGCCGCTCTCTCCGGCTCCCGGAGACGAAGAAGCTGCTTCTTCGCGCAAAGACGATTCTGCCGCTCACAGTGCTCTGCGGTGTGTGTCTTCTGCCGAAAGAGGCACGGGAGCTGTGCTTAGCTCTGCAGAGCACCGTACCTTCGTCTTTAGCCTCTCTTCTCGTCTACATCTTAGCAAAAAGCTTTTCCACTCTGTCTGGCAAGGAGAAACTGTGCCAGCACAAAAAACATCTCCCATCGTGTTCTAGAGGCTGCACTGAGTTCAGCAGAGTTCTTTGTAAGAAGAGAAAGAAAGTTGTCCAAAACAGCTTCCAATCGAATGTTCATGTGAATAGAAAAGGCAGGAGAGTGGTCAGGTACTGTTTTCTCTCATTTGGTAAGCTGCGCACACAATCGCAGTGTTGTACAGCTTGTTTCATCACCTTTGCGAAGTTGCCGCTCTCTCCGGCTCCCGGAGACGAAGAAGCTGCTTCTTCGCGCAAAGACGATTCTGCCGCTCACAGTGCTCTGCAGAGCACCGTACCTTCGTCTTTAGCGTCTCTTCTCGTCTACATCTTAGTAAAAAGCTTTTCCACTCTCTCTGGCAAGGAGAAACTGTGCCAGCACAGAAAACATCTCCCATCGTGTTCTAGAGGCTGCACGGAGGTCTGCCGAGTGTTTTGCAAGAAGAGAAAGAAAGTTGTCCAAAACAGCTTGCAATCGAATGTTCATGTGAATAGAAAAGGCAGGAGAGTGGTCAGGTACTGTTTTCTCTCAGTTGGCAAGCTGAGCACACAATCGCAGTGTTGTACAGCTTGTTTCATCACCTTTGCGAAGTTGCCGCTCTCTCCGGCTCCCGGAGACGAAGAAGCTGCCTCTTCGCGCAAAGACGATTCTGCCGCTCACAGTGCTCTGCGGTGTGTGTCTTCTGCCGAAAGAGGCACGGAAGCTGTGCTTAGCTCTGCAGAGCACCGTACCTTCGTCTTTAGCCTCTCTTCTCGTCTACATCTTAGCAAAAAGCTTTTCCACTCTGTCTGGCAAGGAAAAACTGTGCCAGCAAAAAAAACATCTCCCATCGTGTTCTAGAAGCTGCACGGAGGTCTGCCGAGTGTTTTGCAAGAAGAGAAAGAAAGTTGTCCAAAACAGCTTGCAATCCAATGTTCATGTGAATAGAAAAGGCAGGAGAGTGGTCAGGTACTGTTTTCTCTCACTTGGCAAGCTGCGCACACAATCGCAGTGTTGTACAGCTTGTTTCATCACCTTTGCCAAGTTGCCGCTCTCTCCGGCTCCCGGAGACGAAGAAGCTGCTTCTTCGCGCAAAGACGATTCTGCCGCTCACAGTGCTCTGCAGTGTGCGTCTTCTGCGGAAATAGGCACGGGAGCTGTGCTTAGCTCTGCAGAGCACCGTACCTTCGTCTTTAGCCTCTCTTCTCGTCTACATCTTAGCAAAAAGCTTTTCCACTCTGTCTGGCAAGGAGAAACTGTGCCAGCACTGAAAACATCTCCCAACGTGTTCTAGAGGCTGCACGGAGGTCTGCCGAGTGTTTTGCAAGAAGAGAAAGAAAGTTGTCCAAAACAGCTTGCAATCGAATGTTCATGTGAATAGAAAAGGCAGGAGAGTGGTCAGGTACTGTTTTCTCTCAGTTGGCAAGCTGCGCACACAATCGCAGTGTTGTACAGCTTGTTTCATCACCTTTGCCAAGTTGCCGCTCTCTCCGGCTCCCGGAGACGAAGAAGCTGCTTCTTCGCGCAAAGACGATTCTGCCGCTCACAGTGCTCTGCGGTGTGCGTCTTCTGCCGAAAGAGGCACGGGAGCTATGCTTAGCTCTGCAGAGCACCGTACCTTCGTCTTTAGCCTCTCTTCTCGTCTACATCTTAGCAAAAAGCTTTTCCACTCTGTCTGGCAAGGAGAAACTGTGCCAGCAAAAAAAACAACTCCCATCGTGTTCTAGAATCTGCACGGAGGTCTGCCCAGTGTTTTGCAAGAAGAGAAAGAAAGTTGTCCAAAACAGCTTGCAATCGAATGTTCATGTGAATAGAAAAGGCAGGAGAGTGGTCAGGTACTGTTTTCTCTCAGTTGGCAAGCTGCGCACACAATCGCAGTGTTGTACAGCTTGTTTCATCACCTTTGCCAAGTTGCCGCTCTCTCCGGCTCCCGGAGACGAAGAAGCTGCTTCTTCGCGCAAAGACGATTCTGCCGCTCACAGTGCTCTGCGGTGTGCGTCTTCTGCCGAAAGAGGCCCGGGAGCTGTGCTTAGCTCTGCAGAGCACCGTACCTTCGTCTTTAGCCTCTCTTCTCGTCTATATCTTAGCAAAAAGCTTTTCCACTCTGTCTGGCAAGGAGAAACTGTGCCAGCACAAAAAACAACTCCCATCGTGTTCTAGAAGCTGCACGGAGGTCTGCCGAGTGTTTTGCAAGAAGAGAAAGAAAGTTGTCCAAAACAGCTTGCAATCCAATGTTCACGTGAATAGAAAAGGCAGGAGAGTGGTCAGGTACTGTTTTCTCTCAGTTGGCAAGCTGCGTACACAATCGCAGTGTTGTACAGCTTGTTTCATCACCTTTGCGAAGTTGCCGCTCACTACGGCTCCCGGAGACGAAGAAGCTGCTTCTTCGCGCAAAGACGAATCTGCCGCTCACAGTGCTCTTCAGAGCACCGTACCTTCGTCTTTAGCCTCTCTTCTCGTCTACATCTTAGCAAAAAGCTTTTCCACTCTGTCTGGCAAGGAGAAACTGTGCCAGCACTGAAAACATCTCCCATCGTGTTCTAGAGGCTGCACGGAGGTCTGCCCAGTGTTTTGCAAGAAGAGAAAGAAAGTTGTCCAAAACAGCTTCCAATCGAATGTTCATGTGAATAGAAAAGGCAAGAGAGTGGTCAGGTACTGTTTTCACTCAGTTGGCAAGCTGCGCACACAATCGCAGTGTTGTACAGCTTGTTCCATCACCTTTGCGAAGTTGCCGCTCTCTCCGGCTCCCGTAGACGAAGAAGCTGCTTCTTCGCGCAAAGACGATTCTGCCGCTCACAGTGCTCTGCGGTGTGTGTCTTCTGCCGAAAGAGGCACGGGAGCTGTGCTTAGCTCTGCAGAGCACCGTACCTTCGTCTTTAGCCTCTCTTCTCGTCTACATCTTAGCAAAAAGCTTTTCCACTCTGTCTGGCAAGGAGAAACTGTGCCAGCACAAAAAACAGCTCCCATCGTGTTCTAGAGGCTGCACGGAGGTCTGCCGAGTGTTTTGCAAGAAGAGAAAGAAAGTTGTCCAAAACAGCTTCCAATCCAATGTTCATGTGACTAGAAAACGCAGGAGAGTGGTCAGGTACTGTTTTCTCTCAGTTGGCAAGCTGCGCACACAATCGCAGTGTTGTACAGCTTGTTTCATCACCTTTGCGAAGTTGCCGCTCTCTCCGGCTCCCGGAGCCGAAGAAGCTGCTTCTTCGCGCAAAGACGATTCTGCCGCTCACAGTGCTCTGCGGTGTGTGTCTTCTGCCGAAAGAGGCACGGGAGCTGTGCTTACCTCTGCAGAGCACCGTACCTTCGTCTTTTGCCTCTCTTCTCGTCTACATCTTAGCAAAAAGCTTTTCCACTCTGTCTGGCAAGGAGAAACTGTGCCAGCACAAAAAACATCTCCCATCGTGTTCTAGAGGCTGCACGGAGGTCTGCCGAGTGTTTTGCAAGAAGAGAAAGAAAGTTGTCCAAAACAGCTTGCAATCGAATATTCATGTGATTAGAAAAGGAAGGAGAGTGGTCAGGTACTGTTTTCTCTCAGTTGGCAAGCTGCGCACACAATCGCAGTGTTGTACAGCTTGTTTCATCACCTTTGCGAAGTTGCCGCTCTCTCCGGCTCCCGAAAACGAAGAAGCTGCTTCTTCGCGCAAAGACGATTCTGCCGCTCACAGTGCTCTGCGGTGTGCGGCTTCAGCCGAAAGACGCACGGGAGCGGTGCTTTGCTCTGCAGAGCACCGTACCTTCGTCTTTAGCCTCTCTTCTCGTCTACATCTTAACAAAAAGCTTTTCCACTCTGTCTGGCAAGGAGAAACTGTGCCAGCACAGAAAACATCTCCCACCGTGTTCTAGAGGCTGCACGGAGGTCTGCCGAGTGTTTTGCAAGAAGAGAAAGAAAGTTGTCCAAAACAGCTTGCAATCCAATGTTCATGTGAATAGAAAAGGCAGGAGAGTGGTCAGGTACTGTTTTCTCTCAGTTGGTAAGCTGCGCACACAATCGCAGTTTTGTACAGCTTGTTTCATCACCTTTGCGAAGTTGCCGCTGTCTCCGGCTCCCGGAGACGAAGAAGCTGCTTCTTCGCGCAAAGACGATTCTGCCGCTCACAGTGCTCTGCAGAGCACCGTCCCTTCGTCTTTAGCCTCTCTTCTCGTCTACATCTTAGCAAAAAGCTTTTCCACTCTGTCTGGCGAGGAGAAACTGTGCCAGCACTGAAAACATCTCCCATCGTGTTCTAGAGGCTGCACGGAGGTCTGCCCAGTGTTTTGCAAGAAGAGAAAGAAAGTTGTCCAAAACAGCTTGCAATCGAATGTTCATGTGAATAGAAAAGGCAGGAGACTGCTCATGTACTGTTTTCTCTCAGTTGGCAAGCTGCGCACACAATCGCAGTTTTGTACAGCTTGTTCCATCACCTTTGCGAAGTTGCCGCTCTCTCCGGCTCCCGGAGACGAAGAAGCTGCTTCTTCGCGCAAAGACGATTCTGCCGCTCACAATGCTCTGCGGTGTGTGTCTTCTGCCGAAAGAGGCACGGGAGCTGTGCTTACCTCTGCAGAGCACCGTACCTTCGTCTTTAGCCTCTCTTCTCGTCTACATCTTAGCAAAAAGCTTTTCCACTCTGTCTGGCAAGGAGAAACTGTGCCAGCACAAAAAACAACTCCCATCGTGTTCTAGAAGCTGCACGGAGGTCTGCCGAGTGTTTTGCAAGAAGAGAAAGAAAGTTGTCCAAAACAGCTTGCAATCCAATGTTCACGTGAATAGAAAAGGCAGGAGAGTGGTCAGGTACTGTTTTCTCTCAGTTGGCAAGCTGCGCACACAATCGCAGTGTTGTACAGCTTGTTTCATCACCTTTGCGAAGTTGCCGCTCTCTCTGGCTCCCGGAGACGAAGAAGCTGCTTCTTCGCGCAAAGACGATTCTGCCGCTCACAGCGCTCTGCGGTGTGTGTCTTCTGCCGAAAGAGGCACGGGAGCTGTGCTTACCTCTGCAGAGCACCGTACCTTCGTCTTTTGCCTCTCTTCTCGTCTACATCTTAGCAAAAAGCTTTTCCACTCTGTCTGGCAAGGAGAAACTGTGCCAGCACAAAAAACATCTCCCATCGTGTTCTAGAAGCTGAACGGAGGTCTGCCGAGTGTTTTGCAAGAAGAGAAAGAAAGTTGTCCAAAACAGCTTGCAATCCAATGTTCACGTGAATAGAAAAGGCAGGAGAGTGGTCAGGTACTGTTTTCTCTCAGTTGGCAAGCTGCGCACACAATCGCAGTGTTGTACAGCTTGTTTCATCACCTTTGCGAAGCTGCCGCTCTCTCCGGCTCCCGGAGACGAAGAAGCTGCTTCTTCGCGCAAAGACGATTCTGCCGCTCACAGTGCTCTGCGGTGTGCGTCTTCTGCCGAAAGAGGCACGGGAGCTGTGCTTAGCTCTGCAGAGCACCGTACCTTCGTCTTTAGCCTCTCTTCTCGTCTACATCTTAGCAAAAAGCTTTTCCACTCTGTCTGGCAAGGAGAAACTGTGCCAGCACAGAAAACATCTCCCATCGTGTTCTAGAGGCTGCACGGAGGTCTGCCGAGTGTTTTGCAAGAAGAGAAAGAAAGTTGTCCAAAACAGCTTCCAATCCAATGTTCATGTGACTAGAAAAGGCAGGAGAGTGGTCAGGTACTGTTTTCTCTCAGTTGGCAAGCTGCGCACACAATCGCAGTGTTGTACAGCTTGTTTCATCACCTTTGCCAAGTTGCCGCTCTCTCCGGCTCCCGGAGCCGAAGAAGCTGCTTCTTCGCGCAAAGACGATTCTGCCGCTCACAGTGCTCTGCGGTGTGTGTCTTCTGCCGAAAGAGGCACGGGAGCTGTGCTTTCCTCTGCAGAGCACCGTACCTTCGTCTTTAGCCTCTCTTCTCGTCTACATCTTAGCGAAAAGATTTTCCACTCTGTCTGGCAAGGAGAAACTGTGCCAGCACAAAAAACATCTCCCATCGTGTTCTAGAGGCTGCACGGAGGTCTGCCGAGTGTTTTGCAAGAAGAGAAAGAAAGTTGTCCAAAACAGCTTCCAATCCAATGTTCATGTGACTAGAAAAGGCAGGAGATTGGTCAGGTACTGTTTTCTCTCAGTTGGCAAGCTGCGCACACAATCGCAGTGTTGTACAGATTGTTTCATCACCTTTGCCAAGTTGCCGCTCTCTCCGGCTCCCGGAGACGAAGAAGCTGCTTCTTCGCGCAAAGACGATTCTGCCGCTCACAGTGCTCTGCGGTGTGTGTCTTCTGCCGAAAGAGGCACGGGAGCTGTGCTTAGCTCTGCAGAGCACCGTACCTTCGTCTTTAGCCTCTCTTCTCGTCTACATCTTAGCAAAAAGCTTTTCCACTCTGTCTGGCAAGGAGAAACTGTGCCAGCACAAAAAACATCTCCCATCGTGTTCTAGAGGCTGCACTGAGTTCAGCAGAGTTCTTTGCAAGAAGAGAAAGAAAGTTGTCCAAAACAGCTTCCAATCGAATGTTCATGTGAATAGAAAAGGCAGGAGAGTGGTCAGGTACTGTTTGCTCTCAGTTGGTAAGCTGCGCACACAATCGCAGTTTTGTACAGCTTGTTTCATCACCTTTGCGAAGTTGCCGCTCTCTCCGGCTCCCGGAGACGAAGAAGCTGCTTCTTCGCGCAAAGACGATTCTGCCGCTCACAGTGCTCTGCAGAGCACCGTAACTTCGTCTTTAGCCTCTCTTCTCGTCTACATCTTAGCAAAACGCTTTTCCACTCTGTCTGGCAAGGAGAAACTGTGCCAGCACAAAAAACATCTCCCATCGTGTTCTAGAGGCTGCACGGAGGTCTGCCGAGTGTTTTGCAAGAAGAGAAAGAAAGTTGTCCAAAACAGCTTCCAATCGAATGTTCATGTGAATAGAAAAGGCAGGAGAGTGGTCAGGTACTGTTTTCTCTCAGTTGGCAAGCTGCGCACACAATCGCAGTGTTGTACAGCTTGTTTCATCACCTTTGCGAAGTTGCCGCTCTCTCCGGCTCCCGGAGACGAAGAAGCTGCTTCTTCGCGCAAAGACGATTCTGCCGCTCACAGTGCTCTGCGGTGTGTGTCTTCTGCCTAAAGAGGCACGGGAGCTGTGCTTACCTCTGCAGAGCACCGTACCTTCTTCTTTAGCCTCTCTTCTCGTCTACATCTTAGCAAAAAGCTTTTCCACTCTGTCTGGCATGGAGAAATTGTGCCAGCACAGAAAACATCTCCCATCGTGTTCTAGAGGCTGCACGGAGGTCTGCCGAGTGTTTTGCAAGATGAGAAAGAAAGTTGTCCAAAACAGCTTGCAATCCAATGTTCATGTGAATAGAAAAGGCAGGAGAGTGGTCAGGTACTGTTTTCTCTCAGTTGGCAAGCTGCGCACACAATCGCAGTGTTGTACAGCTTGTTTCAACACCTTTGCCAAGTTGCCGCTCTCTCCGGCTCCCGGAGACGAAGAAACTGCCTCTTCGCGCAAAGACGATTCTGCCGCTCACAGTGCTCTGCGGTGTGTGTCTTCTGCCGAGAGAGGCACGGGAGCTGTGCTTAGCTCTGCAGAGCACCGTACCTTCGTCTTTAGCCTCTCTTCTCGTCTACATCTTAGCAAAAAGCTTTTCCACTCTGTCTGGCAAGGAGAAACTGTGCCAGCACAAAAAACATCTCCCATCGTGTTCTAGAGGCTGCACGGAGGTCTGCCCAGTGTTTTGCAAGAAGAGAAAGAAAGTTGTCCAAAACAGCTTCCAATCCAATGTTCATGTGACTAGAAAACGCAGGAGAGTGGTCAGGTACTGTTTTCTGTCAGTTGGCAAGCTGCGCACACAATCGCAGTGTTGTACAGCTTGTTTCATCACCTTTGCGAAGTTGCCGCTCTCTCCGGCTCCCGGAGACGAAGAAGCTGCTTCTTCGCGCAAAGACGATTCTGCCGCTCACAGTGCTCTGCGGTGTGTGTCTTCTGCCGAAAGAGGCACGGGAGCTGTGCTTAGCTCTGCAGAGCACCGTACCTTCGTCTTTAGCCTCTCTTCTCGTCTACATCTTAGCAAAAAGCTTTTCCACTCTGTCTGGCAAGGAGAAACTGTGCCAGCACAAAAAACATCTCCCATCGTGTTCTAGAGGCTGCACGGAGGTCTGCCCAGTGTTTTGCAAGAAGAGAAAGAAAGTTGTCCAAAACAGCTTCCAATCCAATGTTCATGTGACTAGAAAACGCAGGAGAGTGGTCAGGTACTGTTTTCTGTCAGTTGGCAAGCTGCGCACACAATCGCAGTGTTGTACAGATTGTTTCATCACCTTTGCCAAGTTGCCGCTCTCTCCGGCTCCCAGAGACGAAGAAGCTGCTTCTTCGCGCAAAGACGATTCTGCCGCTCACAGTGCTCTGCGGTGTGTGTCTTCTGCCGAAAGAGGCACGGGAGGTGTGCTTAGCTCTGCAGAGCACCGTACCTTCGTCTTTAGCCTCTCTTCTCGTCTACATCTTAGCAAAAAGCTTTTCCACTCTGTCTGGCAAGGAGAAACTGTGCCAGCACAAAAAACATCTCCCATCGTGTTCTAGAGGCTGCACTGAGTTCAGCAGAGTTCTTTGTAAGAAGAGAAAGAAAGTTGTCCAAAACAGCTTCCAATCGAATGTTCATGTGAATAGAAAAGGCAGGAGAGTGGTCAGGTACTGTTTTCTCTCAGTTGGTAAGCTGCGCACACAATCGCAGTTTTGTACAGCTTGTTTCATCACCTTTGCGAAGTTGCCGCTGTCTCCGGCTCCCGGAGACGAAGAAGCTGCTTCTTCGCGCAAAGACGATTCTGCCGCTCACAGTGCTCTGCAGAGCACCGTCCCTTCGTCTTTAGCCTCTCTTCTCGTCTACATCTTAGCAAAAAGCTTTTCCACTCTGTCTGGCGAGGAGAAACTGTGCCAGCACTGAAAACATCTCCCATCGTGTTCTAGAGGCTGCACGGAGGTCTGCCCAGTGTTTTGCAAGAAGAGAAAGAAAGTTGTCCAAAACAGCTTGCAATCGAATGTTCATGTGAATAGAAAAGGCAGGAGAGTGCTCATGTACTGTTTTCTCTCAGTTGGCAAGCTGCGCACACAATCGCAGTTTTGTACAGCTTGTTCCATCACCTTTGCGAAGTTGCCGCTCTCTCCGGCTCCCGGAGACGAAGAAGCTGCTTCTTCGCGCAAAGACGATTCTGCCGCTCACAATGCTCTGCGGTGTGTGTCTTCTGCCGAAAGAGGCACGGGAGCTGTGCTTACCTCTGCAGAGCACCGTACCTTCGTCTTTAGCCTCTCTTCTCGTCTACATCTTAGCAAAAAGCTTTTCCACTCTGTCTGGCAAGGAGAAACTGTGCCAGCACAAAAAACAACTCCCATCGTGTTCTAGAAGCTGCACGGAGGTCTGCCGAGTGTTTTGCAAGAAGAGAAAGAAAGTTGTCCAAAACAGCTTGCAATCCAATGTTCACGTGAATAGAAAAGGCAGGAGAGTGGTCAGGTACTGTTTTCTCTCAGTTGGCAAGCTGCGCACACAATCGCAGTGTTGTACAGCTTGTTTCATCACCTTTGCGAAGTTGCCGCTCTCTCTGGCTCCCGGAGACGAAGAAGCTGCTTCTTCGCGCAAAGACGATTCTGCCGCTCACAGTGCTCTGCGGTGTGTGTCTTCTGCCGAAAGAGGCACGGGAGCTGTGCTTACCTCTGCAGAGCACCGTACCTTCGTCTTTTGCCTCTCTTCTCGTCTACATCTTAGCAAAAAGCTTTTCCACTCTGTCTGGCAAGGAGAAACTGTGCCAGCACAAAAAACATCTCCCATCGTGTTCTAGAAGCTGAACGGAGGTCTGCCGAGTGTTTTGCAAGAAGAGAAAGAAAGTTGTCCAAAACAGCTTGCAATCCAATGTTCACGTGAATAGAAAAGGCAGGAGAGTGGTCAGGTACTGTTTTCTCTCAGTTGGCAAGCTGCGCACACAATCGCAGTGTTGTACAGCTTGTTTCATCACCTTTGCGAAGCTGCCGCTCTCTCCGGCTCCCGGAGACGAAGAAGCTGCTTCTTCGCGCAAAGACGATTCTGCCGCTCACAGTGCTCTGCGGTGTGCGTCTTCTGCCGAAAGAGGCACGGGAGCTGTGCTTAGCTCTGCAGAGCACCGTACCTTCGTCTTTAGCCTCTCTTCTCGTCTACATCTTAGCGAAAAGCTTTTCCACTCTGTCTGGCAAGGAGAAACTGTGCCAGCACAAAAAACATCTCCCATCGTGTTCTAGAGGCTGCACGGAGGTCTGCCGAGTGTTTTGCAAGAAGAGAAAGAAAGTTGTCCAAAACAGCTTCCAATCCAATGTTTATGTGACTAGAAAAGGCAGGAGAGTGGTCAGGTACTGTTTTCTCTCAGTTGGCAAGCTGCGCACACAATCGCAGTGTTGTACAGATTGTTTCATCACCTTTGCCAAGTTGCCGCTCTCTCCGGCTCCCGGAGACGAAGAAGCTGCTTCTTCGCGCAAAGACGATTCTGCCGCTCACAGTGCTCTGCGGTGTGTGTCTTCTGCCGAAAGAGGCACGGGAGCTGTGCTTAGCTCTGCAGAGCACCGTACCTTCGTCTTTAGCCTCTCTTCTCGTCTACATCTTAGCAAAAAGCTTTTCCACTCTGTCTGGCAAGGAGAAACTGTGCCAGCACAAAAAACATCTCCCATCGTGTTCTAGAGGCTGCACTGAGTTCAGCAGAGTTCTTTGCAAGAAGAGAAAGAAAGTTGTCCAAAACAGCTTGCAATCGAATGTTCATGTGAATAGAAAAGGCAGGAGAGTGGTCAGGTACTGTTTTCTCTCAGTTGGTAAGCTGCGCACACAATCGCAGTTTTGTACAGCTTGTTTCATCACCTTTGCGAAGTTGCCGCTCTCTCCGGCTCCCGGAGACGAAGAAGCTGCTTCTTCGCGCAAAGACGATTCTGCCGCTCACAGTGCCCTGCAGAGCACCGTACCTTCGTCTTTAGCCTCTCTTCTCGTCTACATCTTAGCAAAACGCTTTTCCACTCTGTCTGGCAAGGAGAAACTGTGCCAGCACAAAAAACATCTCCCATCGTGTTCTAGAGGCTGCACGGAGGTCTGCCGAGTGTTTTGCAAGAAGAGAAAGAAAGTTGTCCAAAACAGCTTCCAATCCAATGTTCATGTGACTAGAAAAGGCAGGAGAGTGGTCAGGTACTGTTTTCTCTCACTTGGCAAGCTGCGCACACAATCGCAGTGTTGTACAGCTTGTTTCATCACCTTTGCCAAGTTGCCGCTCACTCCGGCTCCCGGAGACGAAGAAGCTGCTTCTTCGCGCAAAGACGATTCTGCCGCTCACAGTGCCCTGCAGAGCACCGTACCTTCGTCTTTAGCCTCTCTTCTCGTCTACATCTTAGCAAAACGCTTTTCCACTCTGTCTGGCAAGGAGAAACTGTGCCAGCACAAAAAACATCTCCCATCGTGTTCTAGAGGCTGCACGGAGGTCTGCCGAGTGTTTTGCAAGAAGAGAAAGAAAGTTGTCCAAAACAGCTTCCAATCCAATGTTCATGTGACTAGAAAAGGCAGGAGAGTGGTCAGGTACTGTTTTCTCTCACTTGGCAAGCTGCGCACACAATCGCAGTGTTGTACAGCTTGTTTCATCACCTTTGCCAAGTTGCCGCTCACTCCGGCTCCCGGAGACGAAGAAGCTGCTTCTTCGCGCAAAGACGATTCTGCCGCTCACAGTGCTCTGCGGTGTGTGTCTTCTGCCGAAAGAGGCACGGGAGCTGTGCTTAGCTCTGCAGAGCACCGTACCTTCGTCTTTAGCCTCTCTTCTCGTCTACATCTTAGCAAAAAGCTTTTCCACTCTGTCTGGCAAGGAGAAATTGTGCCAGCACAGAAAACATCTCCCATCGTGTTCTAGAGGCTGCACGGAGGTCTGCCGAGTGTTTTGCAAGAAGAGAAAGAAAGTTGTCCAAAACAGCTTGCAATCCAATGTTCATGTGAATAGAAAAGGCAGGAGAGTGGTCAGGTACTGTTTTCTCTCAGTTGGCAAGCTGCGCACACAATCGCAGTGTTGTACAGCTTGTTTCATCACCTTTGCCAAGTTGCCGCTCTCTCCGGCTCCCGGAGACGAAGAAGCTGCCTCTTCGCGCAAAGACGATTCTGCCGCTCACAGTGCTCTGCGGTGTGTGTCTTCTGCCGAAAGAGGCACGGGAGCTGTGCTTAGCTCTGCAGAGCACCGTACCTTCGTCTTTAGCCTCTCTTCTCGTCTACATCTTAGCAAAAAGCTTTTCCACTCTGTCTGGCAAGGAGAAACTGTGCCAGCACAAAAAACATCTCCCATCGTGTTCTAGAGGCTGCACGGAGGTCTGCCCAGTGTTTTGCAAGAAGAGAAAGAAAGTTGTCCAAAACAGCTTCCAATCCAATGTTCATGTGACTAGAAAACGCAGGAGAGTGGTCAGGTACTGTTTTCTGTCAGTTGGCAAGCTGCGCACACAATCGCAGTGTTGTACAGATTGTTTCATCACCTTTGCCAAGTTGCCGCTCTCTCCGCCTCCCGGAGACGAAGAAGCTGCTTCTTCGCGCAAAGACGATTCTGCCGCTCACAGTGCTCTGCGGTGTGTGTCTTCTGCCGAAAGAGGCACGGGAGCTGTGCTTAGCTCTGCAGAGCACCGTACCTTCGTCTTTAGCCTCTCTTCTCGTCTACATCTTAGCAAAAAGCTTTTCCACTCTGTCTGGCAAGGAGAAACTGTGCCAGCACAAAAAACATCTCCCTTCGTGTTCTAGAGGCTGCACGGAGGTCTACCCAGTGTTTTGCAAGAAGAGAAAGAAAGTTGTCCAAAACAGCTTCCAATCCAATGTTCATGTGACTAGAAAACGCAGGAGAGTGGTCAGGTACTGTTTTCTCTCAGTTGGCAAGCTGCGCACACAATCGCAGTGTTGTACAGATTGTTTCATCACCTTTGCCAAGTTGCCGCTCTCTCCGGCTCCCGGAGACGAAGAAGCTGCTTCTTCGCGCAAAGACGATTCTGCCGCTCACAGTGCTCTGCGGTGTGTGTCTTCTGCCGAAAGAGGCACGGGAGGTGTGCTTAGCTCTGCAGAGCACCGTACCTTCGTCTTTAGCCTCTCTTCTCGTCTACATCTTAGCAAAAAGCTTTTCCACTCTGTCTGGCAAGGAGAAACTGTGCCAGCACAAAAAACATCTCCCATCGTGTTCTAGAGGCTGCACTGAGTTCAGCAGAGTTCTTTGTAAGAAGAGAAAGAAAGTTGTCCAAAACAGCTTCCAATCGAATGTTCATGTGAATAGAAAAGGCAGGAGAGTGGTAAGGTACTGTTTTCTCTCATTTGGTAAGCTGCGCACACAATCGCAGTGTTGTACAGCTTGTTTCATCACCTTTGCGAAGTTGCCGCTCTCTCCGGCTCCCGGAGACGAAGAAGCTGCTTCTTCGCGCAAAGACGATTCTGCCGCTCACAGTGCTCTGCAGAGCACCGTACCTTCGTCTTTAGCGTCTCTTCTCGTCTACATCTTAGTAAAAAGCTTTTCCACTCTCTCTGGCAAGGAGAAACTGTGCCAGCACAGAAAACATCTCCCATCGTGTTCTAGAGGCTGCACGGAGGTCTGCCGAGTGTTTTGCAAGAAGAGAAAGAAAGTTGTCCAAAACAGCTTGCAATCGAATGTTCATGTGAATAGAAAAGGCAGGAGAGTGGTCAGGTACTGTTTTCTCTCAGTTGGCAAGCTGAGCACACAATCGCAGTGTTGTACAGCTTGTTTCATCACCTTTGCGAAGTTGCCGCTCTCTCCGGCTCCCGGAGACGAAGAAGCTGCCTCTTCGCGCAAAGACGATTCTGCCGCTCACAGTGCTCTGCGGTGTGTGTCTTCTGCCGAAAGAGGCACGGAAGCTGTGCTTAGCTCTGCAGAGCACCGTACCTTCGTCTTTAGCCTCTCTTCTCGTCTACATCTTAGCAAAAAGCTTTTCCACTCTGTCTGGCAAGGAAAAACTGTGCCAGCAAAAAAAACATCTCCCATCGTGTTCTAGAAGCTGCACGGAGGTCTGCCGAGTGTTTTGCAAGAAGAGAAAGAAAGTTGTCCAAAACAGCTTGCAATCCAATGTTCATGTGAATAGAAAAGGCAGGAGAGTGGTCAGGTACTGTTTTCTCTCACTTGGCAAGCTGCGCACACAATCGCAGTGTTGTACAGCTTGTTTCATCACCTTTGCCAAGTTGCCGCTCTCTCCGGCTCCCGGAGACGAAGAAGCTGCTTCTTCGCGCAAAGACGATTCTGCCGCTCACAGTGCTCTGCAGTGTGCGTCTTCTGCGGAAATAGGCACGGGAGCTGTGCTTAGCTCTGCAGAGCACCGTACCTTCGTCTTTAGCCTCTCTTCTCGTCTACATCTTAGCAAAAAGCTTTTCCACTCTGTCTGGCAAGGAGAAACTGTGCCAGCACTGAAAACATCTCCCAACGTGTTCTAGAGGCTGCACGGAGGTCTGCCGAGTGTTTTGCAAGAAGAGAAAGAAAGTTGTCCAAAACAGCTTGCAATCGAATGTTCATGTGAATAGAAAAGGCAGGAGAGTGGTCAGGTACTGTTTTCTCTCAGTTGGCAAGCTGCGCACACAATCGCAGTGTTGTACAGCTTGTTTCATCACCTTTGCCAAGTTGCCGCTCTCTCCGGCTCCCGGAGACGAAGAAGCTGCTTCTTCGCGCAAAGACGATTCTGCCGCTCACAGTGCTCTGCGGTGTGCGTCTTCTGCCGAAAGAGGCACGGGAGCTATGCTTAGCTCTGCAGAGCACCGTACCTTCGTCTTTAGCCTCTCTTCTCGTCTACATCTTAGCAAAAAGCTTTTCCACTCTGTCTGGCAAGGAGAAACTGTGCCAGCAAAAAAAACAACTCCCATCGTGTTCTAGAATCTGCACGGAGGTCTGCCCAGTGTTTTGCAAGAAGAGAAAGAAAGTTGTCCAAAACAGCTTGCAATCGAATGTTCATGTGAATAGAAAAGGCAGGAGAGTGGTCAGGTACTGTTTTCTCTCAGTTGGCAAGCTGCGCACACAATCGCAGTGTTGTACAGCTTGTTTCATCACCTTTGCCAAGTTGCCGCTCTCTCCGGCTCCCGGAGACGAAGAAGCTGCTTCTTCGCGCAAAGACGATTCTGCCGCTCACAGTGCTCTGCGGTGTGTGTCTTCTGCCGAAAGAGGCACGGGAGCTGTGCTTAGCTCTGCAGAGCACCGTACCTTCGTCTTTAGCCTCTCTTCTCGTCTACATCTTAGCAAAAAGCTTTTCCACTCTGTCTGGCAAGGAGAAACTGTGCCAGCACAAAAAACATCTCCCATCGTGTTCTAGAGGCTGCACGGAGGTCTGCCCAGTGTTTTGCAAGAAGAGAAAGAAAGTTGTCCAAAACAGCTTCCAATCGAATGTTCATGTGAATAGAAAAGGCAGGAGAGTGGTCAGGTACTGTTTTCTCTCAGTTGGTAAGCTGCGCACACAATCGCAGTGTTGTACAGCTTGTTTCATCACCTTTGCGAAGTTGCCGCTCACTACGGCTCCCGGAGACGAAGAAGCTGCTTCTTCGCGCAAAGACGATTCTGCCGCTCACAGTGCTCTGCGGTGTGTGTCTTCTGCCGAAAGAGGCACGGGAGCTGTGCTTAGCTCTGCAGAGCACCGTACCTTCGTCTTTAGCCTCTCTTCTCGTCTACATCTTAGCAAAAAGCTTTTCCACTCTGTCTGGCAAGGAGAAACTGTGCCAGCACAGAAAACATCTCCCATCGTGTTCTAGAGGCTGCACGGAGGTCTGCCGAGTGTTTTGCAAGAAGAGAAAGAAAGTTGTCCAAAACAGCTTCCAATCGAATGTTCATGTGAATAGAAAAGGCAGGAGAGTGGTCAGGTACTGTTTTCTCTCATTTGGTAAGCTGCGCACACAATCGCAGTTTTGTACAGCTTGTTTCATCACCTTTGCGAAGTTGCCGCTCTCTCCGGCTCCCGGAGACGAAGAAGATGCTTCTTCGCGCAAAGACGATTCTGCCGCTCACAGTGCTCTGCGGTGTGTTTCTTCTGCCGAAAGAGGCACGGGAGCTGTGCTTAGCTCTGCAGAGCACCGTACCTTTGTCTTTTGCCTCTCTTCTCGTCTACATCTTAGCAAAAAGCTTTTCCACTCTGTCTGGCAAGGAGAAACTGTGCCAGCACAAAAAACATCTCCCATCGTGTTCTAGAAGCTGAACGGAGGTCTGCCGAGTGTTTTGCAAGAAGAGAAAGAAAGTTGTCCAAAACAGCTTGCAATCCAATGTTCACGTGAATAGAAAAGGCAGGAGAGTGGTCAGGTACTGTTTTCTCTCAGTTGGCAAGCTGCGCACACAATCGCAGTGTTGTACAGCTTGTTTCATCACCTTTGCGAAGCTGCCGCTCTCTCCGGCTCCCGGAGACGAAGAAGCTGCTTCTTCGCGCAAAGACGATTCTGCCGCTCACAGTGCTCTGCGGTGTGCGTCTTCTGCCGAAAGAGGCACGGGAGCTGTGCTTAGCTCTGCAGAGCACCGTACCTTCGTCTTTAGACTCTCTTCTCGTCTACATCTTAGCAAAAAGCTTTTCCACTCTGTCTGGCAAGGAGAAATTGTGCCAGCACAGAAAACATCTCCCATCGTGTTCTAGAGGCTGCACGGAGGTCTGCCGAGTGTTTTGCAAGAAGAGAAAGAAAGTTGTCCAAAACAGCTTCCAATCGAATATTCATGTGAATAGAAAAGGCAGGAGAGTGGTCAGGTACTGTTTTCTCTCAGTTGGCAAGCTGAGCACACAATCGCAGTGTTGTACAGCTTGTTTCATCACCTTTGCGAAGTTGCCGCTCTCTCCGGCTCCCGGAGACGAAGAAGCTGCTTCTTCGCGCAAAGACGATTCTGCCGCTCACAGTGCTCTGTTTAGTGCGTCTTCAGCCGAAAGAGGCCCGGGAGCGGTGCTTAGCTCTGCAGAGCACCGTACCTTCGTCTTTAGCCTCTCTTCTCGTCTACATCTTAGCAAAAAGCTTTTCCACTCTGTCTGGCAAGGAGAAATTGTGCCAGCACAGAAAACATCTCCCATCGTGTCCTAGAGGCTGCACGGAGGTCTGCCGAGTGTTTTGCAAGAAGAGAAAGAAAGTTGTCCAAAACAGCTTGCAATCGAATGTTCATGTGAATAGAAAAGGCAGGAGAGTGGTCAGGTACTGTTTTCTCTCAGTTGGGAAGCTGAGCACACAATCGCAGTGTTGTACAGCTTGTTTCATCACCTTTGCGAAGTTGCCGCTCTCTCCGGCTCCCGGAGACGAAGAAGCTGCCTCTTCGCGCAAAGACGATTCTGCCGCTCACAGTGCTCTGCGGTGTGCGTCTTCTGCCGAAAGAGGCACGGGAGCTGTGCTTAGCTCTGCAGAGCACCGTACCTTCGTCTTTAGCCTCTCTTCTCGTCTACATCTTAGCAAAAAGCTTTTCCACTCTGTCTGGCAAGGAGAAACTGTGCCAGCCCAGAAAACATCTCCCATCGTGTTCTAGAGGCTGCACGGAGGTCTGCCGAGTGTTTTGCAAGAAGAGAAAGAAAGTTGTCCAAAACAGCTTCCAATCCAATGTTCATGTGACTAGAAAAGGCAGGAGAGTGGTCAGGTACTGTTTTCTCTCAGTTGGCAAGCTGCGCACACAATCGCAGTGTTGTACAGCTTGTTTCATCACCTTTGCCAAGTTGCCGCTCACTCCGGCTCCCGGAGACGAAGAAGCTGCTTCTTCGCGCAAAGACGATTCTGCCGCTCACAGTGCTCTGCGGTGTGTGTCTTCTGCCGAAAGAGGCACGGGAGCGGTGCTTAGCTCTGCAGAGCACCGTACCTTCGTCTTTAGCCTCTCTTCTCGTCTACATCTTAGCAAAAAGCTTTTCCACTCTGTCTGGCAAGGAGAAACTGTGCCAGCACAAAAAACATCTCCCATCGTGTTCTAGAGGCTGCACGGAGGTCTGCCGAGTGTTTTGCAAGAAGAGAAAGAAAGTTGTCCAAAACAGCTTGCAATCGAATGTTCATGTGATTAGAAAAGGCAGGAGAGTGGTCAGGTACTGTTTTCTCTCAGTTGGCAAGCTGAGCACACAATCGCAGTGTTGTACAGCTTGTTTCATCACCTTTGCGAAGTTGCCGCTCTCTCAGGCTCCCGGAGACGAAGAAGCTGCTTCTTCGCGCAAAGACGATTCTGCCCCTCACAGTGCTCTGCGGTGTGCGTCTTCTGCCGAAAGAGGCACGGGAGCTGTGCTTAGCTCTGCAGAGCACCGTACCTTCGTCTTTAGCCTCTCTTCTCGTCTACATCTTAGCAAAAAGCTTTTCCACTCTGTCTGGCAAGGAGAAACTGTGCCAGCACAAAAAACATCTCCCATCTGTTCTAGAGGCTGCACTGAGTTCAGCAGAGTTCTTTGCAAGAAGAGAAAGAAAGTTGTCCAAAACAGCTTCCAATCGAATGTTCATGTGAATAGAAAAGGCAGGAGAGTGGTCAGGTACTGTTTTCTCTCAGTTGGTAAGCTGCGCACACAATCGCAGTTTTGTACAGCTTGTTTCATCACCTTTGCGAAGTTGCCGCTCTCTCCGGATCCCGGAGTCGAAGAAGCTGCTTCTTCGCGCAAAGACGATTCTGCCGCTCACAGTGCTCTGCAGAGCACCGTACCTTCCTCTTTAGCCTCTCTTCTCGTCTACATCTTAGCAAAAAGCTTTTCCACTCTGTCTGGCAAGGAGAAACTGTGCCAGCACAGAAAACATCTCCCATCGTGTTCTAGAGGCTGCACGGAGGTCTGCCCAGTGTTTTGCAAGAAGAGAAAGAAAGTTGTCCAAAACAGCTTCCAATCCAATGTTCATGTGACTAGAAAAGGCAGGAGAGTGGTCAGGTACTGTTTTCTCTCAGTTGGCAAGCTGCGCACACAATCGCAGTGTTGTACAGCTTGTTTCATCACCTTTGCCAAGTTGCCGCTCACTCCGGCTCCCGGAGACGAAGAAGCTGCTTCTTCGCGCAAAGACGATTCTGCCGCTCACAGTGTTCTGCGGTGTGTGTCTTCTGCCGAAAGAGGCACGGGAGCTGTGCTTAGCTCTGCAGAGCACCGTACCTTCGTCTTTAGCCTCTCTTCTCGTCTACATCTTAGCAAAAAGCTTTTCCACTCTGTCTGGCAAGGAGAAATTGTGCCAGCACAGAAAACATCTCCAATCGTGTTCTAGAGGCTGCACGGAGGTCTGCCGAGTGTTTTGCAAGAAGAGAAAGAAAGTTGTCCAAAACAGCTTCCAATCGAATGTTCATGTGAATAGAAAAGGCAGGAGAGTGGTCAGGTACTGTTTTCTCTCAGTTGGCAAGCTGAGCACACAATCGCAGTTTTGTACAGCTTGTTTCATCACCTTTGCGAAGTTGCCGCTCTCTCCGGCTCCCGGAGACGAAGAAGCTGCCTCTTCGCGCAAAGACGATTCTGCCGCTCACAGTGCTCTGCGGTGTGTGTCTTCTGCCGAAAGAGGCACGGGAGCTGTGCTTAGCTCTGCAGAGCACCGTACCTTCGTCTTTAGCCTCTCTTCTCGTCTACATCTTAGCAAAAAGCTTTTCCACTCTGTCTGGCAAGGAAAAACTATGCCAGCACAAAAAACATCTCCCATCGTGTTCTAGAAGCTGCACGGAGGTCTGCCGAGTGTTTTGCAAGAAGAGAAAGAAAGTTGTCCAAAACAGCTTGCAATCCAATGTTCATGTGACTAGAAAAGGCAGGAGAGTGGTCAGGTACTGTTTTCTCTCAGTTGGCAAGCTGCGCACACAATCGCACTGTTGTACAGCTTGTTTCATCACCTTTGCGAAGTTGCCGCTCTCTCCGGCTCCCGGAGACGAAGAAGCTGCTTCTTCGCGCAAAGACGATTCTGCCGCTCACAGTGCTCTGCAGTGTGCGTCTTCTGCGGAAAGAGGCACGGGAGCTGTGCTTAGCTCTGCAGAGCACCGTACCTTCGTCTTTAGCCTCTCTTCTCGTCTACATCTTAGCAAAAAGCTTTTCCACTCTGTCTGGCAAGGAGAAACTGTGCCAGCACTGAAAACATCTCCCATCGTGTTCTAGAGGCTGCACGGAGGTCTGCCGAGTGTTTTGCAAGAAGAGAAAGAAAGTTGTCCAAAACAGCTTCCAATCGAATGTTCATGTGAATAGAAAAGGCAGGAGAGTGGTCAGGTACTGTTTTCTCTCAGTTGGCAAGCTGCGCACACAATCGCAGTGTTGTACAGCTTGTTTCATCACCTTTGCCAAGTTGCCGCTCACTACGGCTCCCGGAGACGAAGAAGCTGCTTCTTCGCGCAAAGACGATTCTGCCGCTCACAGTGCTCTGCGGTGTGTGTCTTCTGCCGAAAGAGGCACGGGAGCTGTGCTTAGCTCTGCAGAGCACCGTACCTTCGTCTTTAGCCTCTCTTCTCGTCTACATCTTAGCAAAAAGCTTTTCCACTCTGTCTGGCAAGGAGAAACTGTGCCAGCACTGAAAACATCTCCCATCGTGTTCTAGAGGCTGCACGGAGGTCTGCCGAGTGTTTTGCAAGAAGAGAAAGAAAGTTGTCCAAAACAGCTTGCAATCCAATGTTCATGTGTCTAGAAAAGGCAGGAGAGTGGTCAGGTACTGTTTTCTCTCATTTGGTAAGCTGCGCACACAATCGCAGTTTTGTACAGCTTGTTTCATCACCTTTGCGAAGTTGCCGCTCTCTCCGGCTCCCGGAGACGAAGAAGCTGCTTCTTCGCGCAAAGACGATTCTGCCGCTCACAGTGCTCTGCGGTGTGTGTCTTCTGCCGAAAGAGGCACGGGAGCTGTGCTTAGCTCTGCAGAGCACCGTACCTTTGTCTTTTGCCTCTCTTCTCGTCTACATCTTAGCAAAAAGCTTTTCCACTCTGTCTGGCAAGGAGAAATTGTGCCAGCACAAAAAACATCTCCCATCGTGTTCTAGAAGCTGCACGGAGGTCTGCCGAGTGTTTTGCAAGAAGAGAAAGAAAGTTGTCCAAAACAGCTTGCAATCCAATGTTCACGTGAATAGAAAAGGCAGGAGAGTGGTCAGGTACTGTTTTCTCTCACTTGGCAAGCTGCGCACACAATCGCAGTGTTGTACAGCTTGTTTCATCACCTTTGTGAAGCTGCCGCTCTCTCAGGCTCCCGGAGACGAAGAAGCTGCTTCTTCGCGCAAAGACGATTCTGCCGCTCACAGTGCTCTGCAGAGCACCGTACCTTCGTCTTTAGCCTCTCTTCTCGTCTACATCTTAGCAAAACGCTTTTCCACTCTGTCTGGCAAGGAGAAACTGTGCCAGCACAGAAAACATCTCCCATCGTGTTCTAGAGGCTGCACGGAGGTCTGCCGAGTGTTTTGCAAGAAGAGAAAGAAAGTTGTCCAAAACAGCTTCCAATCCAATGTTCATGTGACTAGAAAAGGCAGGAGAGTGGTCAGGTACTGTTTTCTCTCAGTTGGCAAGCTGCGCACACAATCGCACTGTTGTACAGCTTGTTTCATCACTTTTGCCTAGTTGCCGCTCACTCCGGCTCCCGGAGACGAAGAAGCTGCTTCTTCGCGCAAAGACGATTCTGCCGCTCACAGTGCTCTGCGGTGTGTGTCTTCTGCCGAAAGAGGCACGGGAGCTGTGCTTAGCTCTGCAGAGCACCGTACCTTCGTCTTTAGCCTCTCTTCTCGTCTACATCTTAGCAAAAAGCTTTTCCACTCTGTCTGGCAAGGAGAAATTGTGCCAGCACAGAAAACATCTCCCATCGTGTTCTAGAGGCTGCACGGAGGTCTGCCGAGTGTTTTGCAAGAAGAGAAAGAAAGTTGTCCAAAACAGCTTCCAATCGAATGTTCATGTGAATAGAAAAGGCAGGAGAGTGGTCAGGTACTGTTTTCTCTCAGTTGGCAAGCTGAGCACACAATCGCAGTGTTGTACAGCTTGTTTCATCACCTTTGCGAAGTTGCCGCTCTCTCCGGCTCCCGGAGACGAAGAAGCTGCTTCTTCGCGCAAAGACGATTCTGCCGCTCACAGTGCTCTGCGGTGTGTGTCTTCTGCTGAAAGAGGCACGGGAGCTGTGCTTAGCTCTGCAGAGCACCGTACCTTCGTCTTTAGCCTCTCTTCTCGTCTACATCTTAGCAAAAAGCTTTTCCACTCTGTCTGGCAAGGAGAAACTGTGCCAGCACTGAAAACATCTCCCATCGTGTTCTAGAGGCTGCACGGAGGTCTGCCGAGTGTTTTGCAAGAAGAGAAAGAAAGTTGTCCAAAACAGCTTGCAATCGAATGTTCATGTGAATAGAAAAGGCAGGAGAGTGGTCAGATACTGTTTTCTCTCAGTTGGCAAGCTGCGCACACAATCGCAGTTTTGTAGAGCTTGTTTCATCACCTTTGCCAAGTTGCCGCTCTCTCCGGCTCCCGGAGACGAAGAAGCTGCTTCTTCGCGCAAAGACGATTCTGCCGCTCACAGTGCTCTGCGGTGTGTGTCTTCTGCCGAAAGAGGCCCGGGAGCTGTGCTTAGCTCTGCAGAGCACCGTACCTTCGTCTTTAGCCTCTCTTCTCGTCTACATCTTAGCAAAAAGCTTTTCCACTCTGTCTGGCAAGGAGAAACTGTGCCAGCACAAAAAACATCTCCCATCGTGTTCTAGAAGCTGCACGGAGGTCTGCCGAGTGTTTTGCAAGAAGAGAAAGAAAGTTGTCCAAAACAGCTTGCAAACCAATGTTCACGTGAATAGAAAAGGCAGGAGAGTGGTCAGGTACTGTTTTCTCTCAGTTGGCAAGCTGCGCACACAATCGCAGTGTTGTACAGCTTGTTTCATCACCTTTGCGAAGTTGCCGCTCTCTCCGGCTCCCGGAGACGAAGAAGCTGCTTCTTCGCGCAAAGACGATTCTGCCGCTCACAGTGCTCTGCAGTGTGCGTCTTCTGCCGAAAGAGGCACGGGAGCTGTGCTTAGCTCTGCAGAGCACCGTACCTTCGTCTTTTGCCTCTCTTCACGTCTACATCTTAGCAAAAAGCTTTTCCACTCTGTCTGGCGAGGAGAAACTGTGCCAGCACTGAAAAAATCTCCCATCGTGTTCTAGAGGCTGCACGGAGGTCTGCCGAGTGTTTTGCAAGAAGAGAAAGAAAGTTGTCCAAAACAGCTTGCAATCTAATGTTCATGTGAATAGAAAACGCAGGAGAGTGGTCAGGTACTGTTTTCTCTCACTTGGTAAGCTGCGCACACAATCGCAGTTTTGTACAGCTTGTTTCATCACCTTTGCGAAGTTGCCGCTCTCTCCGGCTCCCGGAGACGAAGAAGCTGCTTCTTCGCGCAAAGACGATTCTGCCGCTCACAGTGCTCTGCGGTGTGTGTCTTCTGCCGAAAGAGGCACGGGAGCTGTGCTTAGCTCTGCAGAGCACCGTACCTTCGTCTTTAGCCTCTCTTCTCGTCTACATCTTAGCAAAAAGCTTTTCCACTCTGTCTGGCGAGGAGAAACTGTGGCAGCACTGAAAACTTCTCCCATCGTGTTCTAGAGGCTGCACGGAGGTCTGCCGAGTGTTTTGCAAGAAGTGAAAGAAAGTTGTCCAAAACAGCTTGCAATCGAATGTTCATGTGATTAGAAAAGGAAGGAGAGTGGTCAGGTACTGTTTTCTCTCAGTTGGCAAGCTGCGCACACAATCGCAGTGTTGTACAGCTTGTTTCATCACCTTTGCGAAGTTGCCGCTCTTTCCGGCTCCCGAAAACGAAGAAGCTGCTTCTTCGCGCAAAGACGATTCTGCCGCTCACAGTGCTCTGCGGTGTGTGTCTTCAGCCGAAAGACGCACGGGAGCGGTGCTTAGCTCTGCAGAGCACCGTACCTTCGTCTTTAGCCTCTCTTCTCGTCTACATCTTAGCAAAAAGCTTTTCCACCCTGTCTGGCAAGGAGAAACTGTGCCAGCACAGAAAACATCTCCCATCGTGTTCTAGAGGCTGCACGGAGGTCTGCCGAGTGTTTTGCAAGAACAGAAAGAAAGTTGTCCAAAACAGCTTGCAATCGAATGTTCCTGTGAATAGAAAAGGCAGGAGAGTGGTCAGGTACTGTTTGTTCTCATTTGGTAAGCTGCGCAGACAATCGCAATTTTGCACAGCTTGTTTCATCACCTTTGCGAAGTTGCCGCTCTCTCCGGCTCCCGGAGACGAAGAAGCTGCCTCTTCGCGCAAAGACGATTCTGCCGCTCACAGTGCTCTGCAGAGCACCGTACCTTCGTCTTTAGCCTCTCTTCTCGTCTACATCTTAGCAAAAAGCTTTTCCACTCTGTCTGGCGAGGAGAAACTATGCCAGCACTGAAAACATCTCCCATCGTGTTCTAGAGGCTGCACGGAGGTCTGCCGAGTGTTTTGCAAGAAGAGAAAGAAAGTTGTCCAAAACAGCTTCCAATCGAATGTTCATGTGAATAGAAAAGGCAGGAGAGTGGTCAGGTACTGTTTTCTCTCAGTTGGCAAGCTGCGCACACAATCGCAGTGTTGTACAGCTTGTTCCATCACCTTTGCCAAGTTGCCGCTCTCTCCGGCTCCCGGAGACGAAGAAGCTGCTTCTTCGCGCAAAGACGATTCTGCCGCTCACAGTGCTCTGCGGTGTGTGTCTTCTGCCGCAAGAGGCACGGGAGCTGTGCTTACCTCTGCAGAGCACCGTACCTTCGTCTTTTGCCTCTCTTCTCGTCTACATCTTAGCAAAAAGCTTTTCCACTCTGTCTGGCAAGGAGAAACTGTGCCAGCACAAAAAACATCTCCCATCGTGTTCTAGAGGCTGCACGGAGGTCTGCCGAGTGTTTTGCAAGAAGAGAAAGAAAGTTGTCCAAAACAGCTTCCAATCGAATGTTCATGTGAATAGAAAAGGCAGGAGAGTGGTCAGGTACTGTTTTCTCTCAGTTGGCAAGCTGCGCACACAATCGCAGTGTTGTACAGCTTGTTTCATCACCTTTGCGAAGTTGCCGCTCTCTCCGGCTCCCGGAGACGAAGAAGCTGCTTCTTCGCGCAAAGACGATTCTGCCGCTCACAGTGCTCTGCGGTGTGTGTCTTCTGCCGAAAGAGGCACTGGAGCTGTGCTTAGCTCTGCAGAGCACCGTACCTTTGTCTTTTGCCTCTCTTCTCGTCTACATCTTAGCAAAAAGCTTTTCCACTCTGTCTGGCAAGGAGAAACTGTGCCAGCACAAAAAACATATCCCATCGTGTTCTAGAAGCTGAACGGAGGTCTGCCGACTGTTTTGCAAGAAGAGAAAGAAAGTTGTCCAAAACAGCTTGCAATCCAATGTTCACGTGAATAGAAAAGGCAGGAGAGTGGTCAGGTACTGTTTTCTCTCAGTTGGCAAGCTGCGCACACAATCGCAGTGTTGTACAGCTTGTTTCATCACCTTTGCGAAGTTGCCGCTCTCTCCGGCTCCCGGAGACGAAGAAGCTGCTTCTTCGCGCAAAGACGATTCTGCCGCTCACAGTGCTCTGCGGTGTGCGTCTTCTGCCGAAAGAGGCACGGGAGCTGTGCTTTGCTCTGCAGAGCACCGTACCTTCGTCTT
This sequence comes from Melozone crissalis, assembly GCF_028551555.1. Taxonomy (NCBI): domain Eukaryota; kingdom Metazoa; phylum Chordata; class Aves; order Passeriformes; family Passerellidae; genus Melozone; species Melozone crissalis. The sequence goes on from NW_026535929.1 coordinate 192,766, forward strand.
TAGCCTCTCTTCTCGTCTACATCTTAGCAAAAAGCTTTTCCACTCTGTCTGGCAAGGAGAAACTCTGCCAGCACAGAAAACATCTCCCATCGTCTTCTAGAGGCTGCACGGAGGTCTGCCGAGTGTTTTGCAAGAAGAGAAAGAAAGTTGTCCAAAACAGCTTCCAATCGAATGTTCATGTGACTAGAAAAGGCAGGAGAGTGGTCAGGTACTGTTTTCTCTCAGTTGGCAAGCTGCGCACACAATCGCAGTGTTGTACAGCTTGTTTCATCACCTTTGCCAAGTTGCCGCTCTCTCCGGCTCCCGGAGACGAAGAAGCTGCTTCTTCGCGCAAAGACGATTCTGCCGCTCACAGTGCTCTGCGGTGTGTGTCTTCTGCCGAAAGAGGCACGGGAGCTGTGCTTAGCTCTGCAGAGCACCGTACCTTCGTCTTTAGCCTCTCTTCTCGTCTACATCTTAGCAAAAAGCTTTTCCACTCTGTCTGGCAAGGAGAAACTGTGCCAGCACAAAAAACATCTCCCATCGTGTTCTAGAGGCTGCACGGAGGTCTGCCCAGTGTTTTGCAAGAAGAGAAAGAAAGTTGTCCAAAACAGCTTCCAATCCAATGTTCATGTGACTAGAAAACGCAGGAGAGTGGTCAGGTACTGTTTTCTGTCAGTTGGCAAGCTGCGCACACAATCGCAGTGTTGTACAGCTTGTTTCATCACCTTTGCGAAGTTGCCGCTCTCTCCGGCTCCCGGAGACGAAGAAGCTGCTTCTTCGCGCAAAGACGATTCTGCCGCTCACAGTGCTCTGCGGTGTGTGTCTTCTGCCGAAAGAGGCACGGGAGCTGTGCTTAGCTCTGCAGAGCACCGTACCTTCGTCTTTAGCCTCTCTTCTCGTCTACATCTTAGCAAAAAGCTTTTCCACTCTGTCTGGCAAGGAGAAACTGTGCCAGCACAAAAAACATCTCCCATCGTGTTCTAGAGGCTGCACTGAGTTCAGCAGAGTTCTTTGCAAGAAGAGAAAGAAAGTTGTCCAAAACAGCTTCCAATCGAATGTTCATGTGAATAGAAAAGGCAGGAGAGTGGTCAGGTACTGTTTTCTCTCCGTTGGTAAGCTGCGCACACAATCGCAGTTTTGTACAGCTTGTTTCATCACCTTTGCCAAGTTCCCGCTCTCTCCGGCTCCCGGAGAGGAAGAAGCTGCTTCTTCGCGCAAAGACGATTCTGCCGCTCACAGTGCTCTGCAGAGGACCGTACCTTCGTCTTTAGCCTCTCTTCTCGTCTACATCTTAGCAAAAAGCTTTTCCACTCTGTCTGGCGAGGAGAAACTGTGCCAGCACAAAAAACATCTCCCATCGTGTTCTAGAGGCTGCACGGAGGTCTGCCGAGTGTTTTGCAAGAAGAGAAACAAAGTTGTCCAAAACAGCTTCCAATCGAATGTTCATGTGAATAGAAAAGGCAGGAGAGTGGTCAGGTACTGTTTTCTCTCAGTTGGCAAGCTGCGCACACAATCGCAGTGTTGTACAGCTTGTTCCATCACCTTTGCCAAGTTGCCGCTCTCTCCGGCTCCCGGAGATGAAGAAGCTGCTTCTTCGCGCAAAGACGATTCTGCCGCTCACAGTGCTCTGCGGTGTGTGTCTTCTGCCGAAAGAGGCACGGGAGCTGTGCTTACCTCTGCAGAGCACCGTACCTTCGTCTTTAGCCTCTCTTCTCGTCTACATCTTAGCAAAAAGCTTTTCCACTCTGTCTGGCAAGGAGAAACTGTGCCAGCACAAAAAACATCTCCCATCGTGTTCTAGAGGCTGCACGGAGGTCTGCCGAGTGTTTTGCAAGAAGAGAAAGAAAGTTGTCCAAAACAGCTTCCAATCGAATGTTCATGTGAATAGAAAAGGCAGGAGAGTGGTCAGGTACTGTTTTCTCTCAGTTGGCAAGCTGCGCACACAATCGCAGTGTTGTACAGCTTGTTTCATCACCTTTGCGAAGTTGCCGCTCTCTCCGGCTCCCGGAGACGAAGAAGCTGCTTCTTCGCGCAAAGACGATTCTGCCGCTCACAGTGCTCTGCGGTGTGTGTCTTCTGCCGAAAGAGGCACGGGAGCTGTGCTTAGCTCTGCAGAGCACCGTACCTTTGTCTTTTGCCTCTCTTCTCGTCTACATCTTAGCAAAAAGCTTTTCCACTCTGTCTGGCAAGGAGAAACTGTGCCAGCACAAAAAACATCTCCCATCGTGTTCTAGAAGCTGAACGGAGGTCTGCCGAGTGTTTTGCAAGAAGAGAAAGAAAGTTGTCCAAAACAGCTTGCAATCCAATGTTCACGTGAATAGAAAAGGCAGGAGAGTGGTCAGGTACTGTTTTCTCTCAGTTGGCAAGCTGCGCACACAATCGCAGTGTTGTACAGCTTGTTTCATCACCTTTGCCAAGTTGCCGCTCTCTCCGGCTCCCGGAGACGAAGAAGCTGCTTCTTCGCGCAAAGACGATTCTGCCGCTCACAGTGCTCTGCGGTGTGTGTCTTCTGCCGAAAGAGGCACGGGAGCTGTGCTTACCTCTGCAGAGCACCGTACCTTCGTCTTTAGCCTCTCTTCTCGTCTACATCTTAGCAAAAAGCTTTTCCACTCTTTCTGGCAAGGAGAAACTGTGCCAGCACAAAAAACATCTCCCATCGTGTTCTAGAGGCTGCACGGAGGTCTGCCGAGTGTTTTGCAAGAAGAGAAAGAAAGTTGTCCAAAACAGCTTCCAATCCAATGTTCATGTGACTAGAAAACGCAGGAGAGTGGTCAAGTACTGTTTTCTCTCAGTTGGAAAGCTGCGCACACAATCGCAGTGTTGTACAGCTTGTTTCATCACCTTTGCCAAGTTGCCGCTCTCTCCGGCTCCCGGAGACGAAGAAGCTGCTTCTTCGCGCAAAGACGATTCTGCCGCTCACAGTGCTCTGCGGTGTGTGTCTTCTGCCGAAAGAGGTCCGGGAGCTGTGCTTAGCTCTGCAGAGCACCGTACCTTCGTCTTTAGCCTCTCTTCTCGTCTACATCTTAGCAAAAAGCTTTTCCACTCTGTCTGGCAAGGAGAAACTGTGCCAGCACAAAAAACATCTCCCATCGTGTTCTAGAAACTGCACGGAGGTCTGCCGAGTGTTTTGCAAGAAGTGAAAGAAAGTTGTCCAAAACAGCTTGCAATCGAATGTTCATGTGATTAGAAAAGGAAGGAGAGAAGTCAGGTACTGTTTTCTCTCAGTTGGCAAGCTGCGCACACAATCGCAGTGTTTTACAGCTTGTTTCATCACCTTTGCCAAGTTGCCGCTCTCTCCGGCTCCCGAAAACGAAGAAGCTGCTTCTTCGCGCAAAGACGATTCTGCCGCTCACAGTGCTCTGCGGTGTGCGGCTTCAGCCGAAAGACGCACGGGAGCGGTGCTTAGCTCTGCAGAGCACCGTACCTTCGTCTTTAGCCTCTCTTCTTGTCTACATCTTAGCAAAAAGCTTTTCCACCCTGTCTGGCAAGGAGAAACTGTGCCAGCACAGAAAACATCTCCCATCGTGTTCTAGAGGCTGCACGGAGGTCTGCCGAGTGTTTTGCAAGAAGAGAAAGAAAGTTGTCCAAAACAGCTTGCAATCGAATGTTCATGTGAATAGAAAAGGCAGGAGAGTGGTCAGGTACTGTTTTCTCTCATTTGGTAAGCTGCGCACACAATCGCAGTTTTGTACAGCTTGTTTCATCACCTTTGCGAAGTTGCCGCTGTCTCCGGCTCCCGGAGACGAAGAAGCTGCCTCTTCGCGCAAAGACGATTCTGCCGCTCACAGTGCTCTGCAGAGCACCGTACCTTCGTCTTTAGCCTCTCTTCTCGTCTACATCTTAGCAAAAAGCTTTTCCACTCTGTCTGGCGAGGAGAAACTATGCCAGCACAGAAAACATCTCCCATCGTGTTCTAGAGGCTGCACGGAGGTCTGCCGAGTGTTTTGCAAGAAGAGAAAGAAAGTTGTCCAAAACAGCTTCCAATCCAATGTTCATGTGAATAGAAAAGGCAGGAGAGTGGTCAGGTACTGTTTTCTCTCAGTTGGCAAGCTGCGCACACAATCGCAGTGTTGTACAGCTTGTTCCATCACCTTTGCCAAGTTGCCGCTCTCTCCGGCTCCCGGAGACGAAGAAGCTGCTTCTTCGCGCAAAGACGATTCTGCCGCTCACAGTGCTCTGCGGTGTGCGTCTTCTGCCGAAAGAGGCACGGGAGCTGTGCTTAGCTCTGCAGAGCACCGTACCTTCGTCTTTAGCCTCTCTTCTCGTCTACATCTTAGCAAAAAGCTTTTCCACTCTGTCTGGCAAGGAGAAACTGTGCCAGCACAGAAAACATCTCCCATCGTGTTCTACAGGCTGCACGGAGGTCTGCCGAGTGTTTTGCAAGAAGAGAAAGAAAGTTGTCCAAAACAGCTTCCAATCGAATGTTCATGTGACTAGAAAAGGCAGGAGAGTGGTCAGGTACTGTTTTCTCTCAGTTGGCAAGCTGCGCACACAATCGCAGTGTTGTACAGATTTTTTCATCACCTTTGCCAAGTTGCCGCTCTCTCCGGCTCCCGGAGACGAAGAAGCTGCTTCTTCGCGCAAAGACGATTCTGCCGCTCACAGTGCTCTGCGGTGTGTGTCTTCTGCCGAAAGAGGCACGGGAGCTGTGCTTAGCTCTGCAGAGCACCGTACCTTCGTCTTTAGCCTCTCTTCTCGTCTACATCTTAGCAAAAAGCTTTTCCACTCTGTCTGGCAAGGAGAAACTGTGCCGGCACAAAAAACATCTCCCATCGTGTTCTAGAGGCTGCACGGAGGTCTGCCCAGTGTTTTGCAAGAAGAGAAAGAAAGTTGTCCAAAACAGCTTCCAATCCAATGTTCATGTGACTAGAAAACGCAGGAGAGTGGTCAGGTACTGTTTTCTGTCAGGTGGCAAGCTGCGCACACAATCGCAGTGTTGTACAGCTTGTTTCATCACCTTTGCCAAGTTGCCGCTCTCTCCGGCTCCCGGAGACGAAGAAGCTGCTTCTTCGCGCAAAGACGATTCTGCCGCTCACAGTGCTCTGCGGTGTGTGTCTTCTGCCGAAAGAGGCACGGGAGCTGTGCTTAGCTCTGCAGAGCACCGTACCTTCGTCTTTAGCCTCTCTTCTCGTCTACATTTAGCAAAAAGCTTTTCCACTCTGTCTGGCAAGGAGAAACTGTGCCAGCACAAAAAACATCTCCCATCGTGTTCTAGAGCCTGCACGGAGGTCTGCCGAGTGTTTTGCAAGAAGAGAAAGAAAGTTGTCCAAAACAGCTTGCAATCGAATGTTCATGTGAATAGAAAAGGCAGGAGAGTGGTCAGGTACTGTTTTCTCTCAGTTGGTAAGCTGCGCACACAATCGCAGTTTTGTACAGCTTGTTTCATCACCTTTGCGAAGTTGCCGCTGTCTCCGGCTCCCGGAGACGAAGAAGCTGCCTCTTCGCGCAAAGACGATTCTGCCGCTCACAGTGCTCTGCGGTGTGTGTCTTCTGCCGAAAGAGGCACGGGAGCTGTGCTTAGCTCTGCAGAGCACCGTACCTTCGTCTTTAGCCTCTCTTCTCGTCTACATCTTAGCAAAAAGCTTTTCCACTCTGTCTGGCAAGGAGAAACTGTGCCAGCACAAAAAACATCTCCCATCGTGTTCTAGAGGCTGCACGGAGGTCTGCCGAGTGTTTTGCAAGAAGAGAAAGAAAGTTGTCCAAAACAGCATGCAATCGAATATTCATGTGATTAGAAAAGGAAGGAGAGTGGTCAGGTACTGTTTTCTCTCAGTTGGCAAGCTGCGCACACAATCGCAGTGTTGTACAGCTTGTTTCATCACCTTTGCGAAGTTGCCGCTCTCTCCGGCTCCCGAAAACGAAGAAGCTGCTTCTTCGCGCAAAGACGATTCTGCCGCTCACAGTGCTCTGCGGTGTGCGGCTTCAGCCGAAAGACGCACGGGAGCGGTGCTTAGCTCTGCAGAGCACCGTACCTTCGTCTTTAGCCTCTCTTCTCGTCTACATCTTAGCAAAAAGCTTTTCCACTCTGTCTGGCAAGGAGAAACTGTGCCAGCACAGAAAACATCTCCCATCGTGTTCTAGAGGCTGCACGGAGGTCTGCCGAGTGTTTTGCAAGAAGAGAAAGAAAGTTGTCCAAAACAGCTTGCAATCGAATGTTCATGTGAATAGAAAAGGCAGGAGAGTGGTCAGGTACTGTTTTCTCTCAGTTGGTAAGCTGCGCACACAATCGCAGTTTTGTACAGCTTGTTTCATCACCTTTGGGAAGTTGCCGCTCTCTCCGGCTCCCGGAGACGAAGAAGCTGCCTCTTCGCGCAAAGACGATTCTGCCGCTCACAGTGCTCTGCAGAGCACCGTACCTTCGTCTTTAGCCTCTCTTCTCGTCTACATCTTAGCAAAAAGCTTTTCCACTCTGTCTGGCGAGGAGAAACGGTGCCAGCACTGAAAACATCTCCCATCGTGTTCTAGAGGCTGCACGGAGGTCTGCCGAGTGTTTTGCAAGAAGAGAAAGAAAGTTGTCCAAAACAGCTTGCAATCGAATGTTCATGTGAATAGAAAAGGCAGGAGAGTGGTCAGGTACTGTTTTCTCTCAGTTGGCAAGCTGCGCACACAATCGCAGTGTTGTACAGCTTGTTCCATCACCTTTGCGAAGTTGCCGCTCTCTCCGGCTCCCGGAGACGAAGAAGCTGCTTCTTCGCGCAAAGACGATTCTGCCGCTCACAGTGCTCTGCGGTGTGTGTCTTCTGCCGAAAGAGGCACGGGAGCTGTGCTTAGCTCTGCAGAGCACCGTACCTTCGTCTTTAGCCTCTCTTCTCGTCTACATCTTAGCAAAAAGCTTTTCCACTCTGTCTGGCAAGGAGAAACTGTGCCAGCACAGAAAACATCTCCCATCGTGTTCTAGAGGCTGCACGGAGGTCTGCCGAGTGTTTTGCAAGAAGAGAAAGAAAGTTGTCCAAAACAGCTTCCAATCCAATGTTCATGTGACTAGAAAAGGCAGGAGAGTGGTCAGGTACTGTTTTCTCTCAGTTGGCAAGCTGCGCACACAATCGCAGTGTTGTACAGCTTGTTTCATCACCTTTGCCAAGTTGCCGCTCTCTCCGGCTCCCGGAGACGAAGAAGCTGCTTCTTCGCGCAAAGACGATTCTGCCGCTCACAGTGCTCTGCGGTGTGTGTCTTCTGCCGAAAGAGGCACGGGAGCTGTGCTTAGCTCTGCAGAGCACCGTACCTTCGTCTTTAGCCTCTCTTCTCGTCTACATCTTAGCAAAAATCTTTTCCACTCTGTCTGGCAAGGAGAAACTGTGCCAGCACAAAAAACATCTCCCATCGTGTTCTAGAGGCTGCACGGAGGTCTGCCGAGTGTTTTGCAAGAAGAGAAAGAAAGTTGTCCAAAACAGCTTCCAATCCAATGTTCATGTGACTAGAAAACGCAGGAGAGTGGTCAGGTACTGTTTTCTCTCAGTTGGCAAGCTGCGCACACAATCGCAGTGTTGTACAGCTTGTTTCATCACCTTTCCCAAGTTGCCGCTCTCTCCGGCTCCCGGAGACGAAGAAGCTGCTTCTTCGCGCAAAGACGATTCTGCCGCTCACAGTGCTCTGCGGTGTGTGTCTTCTGCCAAAAGAGGCACGGGAGCTGTGCTTAGCTCTGCAGAGCACCGTACCTTCGTCTTTAGCCTCTCTTCTCGTCTTCATCTTAGCAAAAAGCTTTTCCACTCTGTCTGGCAAGGAGAAACTGTGCCAGCACAAAAAACATCTCCCATCGTGTTCTAGAGCCTGCACTGAGTTCAGCAGAGTTCTTTACAAGAAGAGAAAGAAAGTTGTCCAAAACAGCTTGCAATGGAATGTTCCTGTGAATAGAAAAGGCAGGAGAGTGGTCAGGTACTGTTTTCTCTCAGTTGGCAAGCTGCGCACACAATCGCAGTTTTGTACAGCTTGTTTCATCACCTTTGCCAAGTTGCCGCTCTCTCCGTCTCCCGGAGACGAAGAAGCTGCTTCTTCGCGCAAAGACGATTCTGCCGCTCACAGTGCTCTGCGGTGTGCGTCTTCTGCCGAAAGAGGCACGGGAGCTGTGCTTAGCTCTGCAGAGCACCGTACCTTCGTCTTTAGCCTCTCTTCTCGTCTACATCTTAGCAAAAAGCTTTTCCACTCTGTCTGGCAAGGAGAAACTGTGCCAGCACAGAAAACATCTCCCATCGTGTTCTAGAGGCTGCACGGAGGTCTGCCGAGTGTTTTGCAAGAAGAGAAAGAAAGTTGTCCAAAACAGCTTGCAATCGAATGTTCATGTGAATAGAAAAGGCAGGAGAGTGGTCAGGTACTGTTTTCTCTCAGTTGGCAAGCTGAGCACACAATCGCGGTGTTGTACAGCTTGTTTCATCACCTTTGCGAAGTTGCCGCTCTCTCCGGCTCCCGGAGACGAAGAAGCTGCTTCTTCGCGCAAAGACGATTCTGCCGCTCACAGTGCTCTGCGGTGTGCGTCTTCTGCCGAAAGAGGCACGGGAGCTGTGCTTAGCTCTGCAGAGCACCGTACCTTCGTCTTTAGCCTCTCTTCTCGTCTACATCTTAGCAAAAAGCTTTTCCACTCTGTCTGGCAAGGAGAAACTGTGCCAGCACTGAAAACATCTCCCATCGTGTTCTAGAGGCTGCACGGAGGTCTGCCGAGTGTTTTGCAAGAAGAGAAAGAAAGTTGTCCAAAACAGCTTGAAATCGAATATTCATGTGAATAGAAAAGGCAGGAGAGTGTCAGATACTGTTTTCTCTCATTTGGTAAGCTGCGCACACAATCGCAGTTTTGTACAGCTTGTTTCATCACCTTTGCGAAGTTGCCGCTCTCTCCGGCTCCCGGAGACGAAGAAGCTGCTTCTTCGCGCAAAGACGATTCTGCCGCTCACAGTGCTCTTCAGAGCACCGTACCTTCGTCTTTAGCCTCTCTTCTCGTCTACATCTTAGCAAAAAGCTTTTCCACTCTGTCTGGCAAGGAGAAACTGTGCCAGCACATAAAATATCTCCCATCGTGTTCTAGAAGCTGAACGGAGGTCTGCCGAGTGTTTTGCAAGAAGAGAAAGAAAGTTGTCCAAAACAGCTTGCAATCCAATGTTCACGTGAATAGAAAAGGCAGGAGAGTGGTCAGGTACTGTTTTCTCTCACTTGGCAAGCTGCGCACAAAATCGCAGTGTTGTACAGCTTGTTTCATCACCTTTCCCAAGTTGCCGCTCTCTCCGGCTCCCGGAGACGAAGAAGCTGCTTCTTCGCGCAAAGACGATTCTGCCGCTCACAGTGCTCTGCGGTGTGTGTCTTCTGCCGAAAGAGGCACGGGAGCTGTGCTTAGCTCTGCAGAGCACCGTACCTTCGTCTTTAGCCTCTCTTCTCGTCTACATCTTAGCAAAAAGCTTTTCCACTCTGTCTGGCAAGGAGAAACTGTGCCAGCACAAAAAACATCTCCCATCGTGTTCTAGAGGCTGCACGGAGGTCTGCCGAGTGTTTTGCAAGGAGAGAAAGAAAGTTGTCCAAAACAGCTTCCAATCCAATGTTCATGTGACTAGAAAACGCAGGAGAGTGGTCAGGTACTGTTTTCTGTCAGTTTGCAAGCTGCGCACACAATCGCAGTGTTGTACAGCTTGTTTCATCACCTTTGCGAAGTTGCCGCTCTCTCCGGCTCCCGGAGACGAAGAAGCTGCTTCTTCGCGCAAAGACGATTCTGCCGCTCACAGTGCTCTGCGGTGTGTGTCTTCTGCCGAAAGAGGCACGGGAGCTGTGCTTAGCTCTGCAGAGCACCGTACCTTCGTCTTTAGCCTCTCTTCTCGTCTTCATCTTAGCAAAAAGCTTTTCCACTCTGTCTGGCAAGGAGAAACTGTGCCAGCACAAAAAACATCTCCCATCGTGTTCTAGAGGCTGCACTGAGTTCAGCAGTGTTCTTTGCAAGAAGAGAAAGAAAGTTGTCCAAAACAGCTTCCAATCGAATGTTCATGTGAATAGAAAAGGCAGGAGAGTGGTCAGGTACTGTTTTCTCTCAGTTGGTAAGCTGCGCACACAATCACAGTGTTGTACAGCTTGTTTCATCACCTTTGCGAAGTTGCCGCTCTCTCCGGCTCCCGGAGACGAAGAAGCTGCTTCTTCGCGCAAAGACGATTCTGCCGCTCACAGTGCTCTGCAGAGCACCGTACCTTCGTCTTTAGCCTCTCTTCTCGTCTACATCTTAGCAAAACGCTTTTCCATTCTGTCTGGCAAGGAGAAACTGTGCCAGCACAGAAAACATCTCCCATCGTGTTCTAGAGGCTGCACGGAGGTCTGCCGAGTGTTTTGCAAGAAGAGAAAGAAAGTTGTCCAAAACAGCTTCCAATCCAATGTTCATGTGACTAGAAAAGGCAGGAGAGTGGTCAGGTACTGTTTTCTCTCAGTTGGCAAGCTGCGCACACAATCGCAGTGTTGTACAGCTTGTTTCATCACCTTTGCCAAGTTGCCGCTCACTCCGGCTCCCGGAGACGAAGAAGCTGCTTCTTCGCGCAAAGACGATTCTTCCGCTCACAGTGCTCTGCGGTGTGTGTCTTCTGCCGAAAGAGGCACGGGAGCTGTGCTTAGCTCTGCAGAGCACCGTACCTTCGTCTTTAGCCTCTCTTCTCGTCTACATCTTAGCAAAAAGCTTTTCCACTCTGTCTGGAAAGGAGAAATTGTGCCAGCACAAAAAACATCTCCCATCGTGTTCTAGAGGCTGCACGGAGGTCTGCCGAGTGTTTTGCAAGAAGAGAAAGAAAGTTGTCCAAAACAGCTTGCAATGGAATGTTCCTGTGTATAGAAAAGGCAGGAGAGTGGTCAGGTACTGTTTTCTCTCAGTTGGCAAGCTGCGCACACAATCGCAGTGTTGTACAGCTTGTTTCATCACCTCTGCGAAGTTGCCGCTCTCTCCGGCTCCCGGAGCCGAAGAAGCTGCTTCTTCGCGCAAAGACGATTCTGCCGCTCACAGTGCTCTGCGGTGTGTGTCTTCTGCCGAAAGAGGCACGGGAGCTGTGCTTAGCTCTGCAGAGCACCGTACCTTCGTCTTTAGCCTCTCTTCTCGTCTACATCTTAGCAAAAAGCTTTTCCACTCTGTCTGGCAAGGAGAAACTGTGCCAGCACAGAAAACATCTCCCATCGTGTTCTAGAGGCTGCACGGAGGTCTGCCGAGTGTTTTGCAAGAAGAGAAAGAAAGTTGTCCAAAACAGCTTGCAATGGAATGTTCCTGTGAATAGAAAAGGCAGGAGAGTGGTCAGGTACTGTTTTCTCTCAGTTGGCAAGCTGCGCACACAATCGCAGTGTTGTACAGCTTGTTTCATCACCTCTGCGAAGTTGCCGCTCTCTCCGGCTCCCGGAGACGAAGAAGCTGCTTCTTCGCGCAAAGACGATTCTGCCGCTCACAGTGCTCTGCGGTGTGTGTCTTCTGCCGAAAGAGGCACGGGAGCTGTGCTTAGCTCTGCAGAGCACCGTACCTTCGTCTTTAGCCTCTCTTCTCGTCTACATCTTAGCAAAAAGCTTTTCCACTCTGTCTGGCAAGGAGAAACTGTGCCAGCACAAAAAACATCTCCCATCGTGTTCTAGAGGCTGCACGGAGGTCTGCCGAGTGTTTTGCAAGAAGAGAAAGAAAGTTGTCCAAAACAGCTTCCAATCGAATGTTCATGTGAATAGAAAAGGCAGGAGAGTGGTCAGGTACTGTTTTCTCTCAGTTGGCAAGCTGAGCACACAATCGCAGTGTTGTACAGCTTGTTTCATCACCTTTGCGAAGTTGCCGCTCTCTCCGGCTCCCGGAGACGAAGAAGCTGCTTCTTCGCGCAAAGACGATTCTGCCGCTCACAGTGCTCTGCGGTGTGCGTCTTCTGCCGAAAGAGGCACGGGAGCTGTGCTTAGCTCTGCAGAGCACCGTACCTTCGTCTTTAGCCTCTCTTCTCGTCTACATCTTAGCAAAAAGCTTTTCCACTCTGTCTGGCAAGGAGAAACTGTGCCAGCACTGAAAACATCTCCCATCGTGTTCTAGAGGCTGCACGGAGGTCTGCCGAGTGTTTTGCAAGAAGAGAAAGAAAGTTGTCCAAAACAGCTTCCAATCGAATGTTCATGTGAATAGAAAAGGCAGGAGAGTGTCAGATACTGTTTTCTCTCATTTGGCAAGTTGCGCACACAATCGCCGTTTTGTACAGCTTGTTTCATCACCTTTGCGAAGTTGCCGCTCTCTCCGGCTCCCGGAGACGAAGAAGCTGCTTCTTCGCGCAAAGACGATTCTGCCGCTCACAGTGCTCTTCAGAGCACCGTACCTTCGTCTTTAGCCTCTCTTCTCGTCTACATCTTAGCAAAAAGCTTTTCCACTCTGTCTGGCAAGGAGAAACTGTGCCAGCACATAAAACATCTCCCATCGTGTTCTAGAAGCTGCACGGAGGTCTGCCGAGTGTTTTGCAAGACGAGAAAGAAAGTTGTCCAAAACAGCTTGCAATCCAATGTTCACGTGAATAGAAAAGACAGGAGAGTGGTCAGGTACTGTTTTCTCTCAGTTGGCAAGCTGCGCACACAATCGCAGTGTTGTACAGCTTGTTTCATCACCTTTGCGAAGCTGCCGCTCTCTCCGGCTCCCGGAGACGAAGAAGCTGCTTCTTCGCGCAAAGACGATTCTGCCGCTCACAGTGCTCTGCGGTGTGCGTCTTCTGCCGAAAGAGGCACGGGAGCTGTGCTTAGCTCTGCAGAGCACCGTACCTTCGTCTTTAGCCTCTCTTCTCGTCTACATCTTAGCAAAAAGCTTTTCCACTCTGTCTGGCAAGGAGAAACTGTGCCAGCACAGAAAACATCTCCCATCGTGTTCTAGAGGCTGCACGGAGGTCTGCCGAGTGTTTTGCAAGAAGAGAAAGAAAGTTGTCCAAAACAGCTTGCAATCCAATGTTCATGTGACTAGAAAACGCAGGAGAGTGGTCAGGTACTGTTTTCTCTCACTTGGCAAGCTGCGCACACAATCGCAGTGTTGTACAGCTTGTTTCATCACCTTTGCCAAGTTGCCGCTCTCTCCGACTCCCGGAGACGAAGAAGCTGCTTCTTCGCGCAAAGACGATTCTGCCGCTCACAGTGCTCTGCGGTGTGTGTCTTCTGCCGAAAGAGGCACGGGAGCTGTGCTTAGCTCTGCAGAGCACCGTACCTTCGTCTTTAGCCTCTCTTCTCGTCTACATCTTAGCAAAAAGCTTTTCCACTCTGTCTGGCAAGGAGAAACTGTGCCAGCACAAAAAACATCTCCCATCGTGTTCTAGAGGCTGCACGGAGGTCTGCCGAGTGTTTTGCAAGAAGAGAAAGAAAGTTGTCCAAAACAGCTTCCAATCCAATGTTCATGTGACTAGAAAACGCAGGAGAGTGGTCAGGTACTGTTTTCTGTCAGTTTGCAAGCTGAGCACACAATCGCAGTGTTGTACAGCTTGTTTCATCACCTTTGCGAAGTTGCCGCTCTCTCCGGCTCCCGGAGACGAAGAAGCTGCTTCTTCGCGCAAAGACGATTCTGCCGCTCACAGTGCTCTGCGGTGTGTGTCTTCTGCCGAAAGAGGCACGGGAGCTGTGCTTAGCTCTGCAGAGCACCGTACCTTCGTCTTTAGCCTCTCTTCTCGTCTTCATCTTAGCAAAAAGCTTTTCCACTCTGTCTGGCAAGGAGAAACTGTGCCAGCACAGAAAACATCTCCCATCGTGTTCTAGAGGCTGCACGGAGGTCTGCAGAGTGTTTTGCAAGAAGAGAAAGAAAGTTGTCCAAAACAGCTTCCAATCCAATGTTCATGTGACTAGAAAAGGCAGGAGAGTGGTCAGGTACTGTTTTCTCTCAGTTGGCAAGCTGCGCACACAATCGCAGTGTTGTACAGCTTGTTTCATCACCTTTGCCAAGTTGCCGCTCACTCCGGCTCCCGGAGACGAAGAAGCTGCTTCTTCGCGCAAAGACGATTCTGCCGCTCACAGTGCTCTGCGGTGTGTGTCTTCTGCCGAAAGAGGCCCGGGAGCTGTGCTTAGCTCTGCAGAGCACCGTACCTTCGTCTTTAGCCTCTCTTCTCGTCTACATCTTAGCAAAAAGCTTTTCCACTCTGTCTGGCAAGGAGAAATTGTGCCAGCACAAAAAACATCTCCCATCGTGTTCTAGAGGCTGCACGGAGGTCTGCCGAGTGTTTTGCAAGAAGAGAAAGAAAGTTGTCCAAAACAGCTTCCAATCGAATGTTCATGTGAATAGAAAAGGCAGGAGAGTGGTCAGGTACTGTTTTCTCTCAGTTGGCAAGCTGCGCACACAATCGCAGTGTTGTACAGCTTGTTTCATCCCCTTTGCGAACTTGCCGCTCTCTCCGGCTCCCGGAGACGAAGAAGCTGCTTCTTCGCGCAAAGACGATTCTGCCTCTCACAGTGCTCTGCGGTGTGCGTCTTCTGCCGAAAGAGGCACGGGAGCTGTGCTTAGCTCTGCAGAGCACCGTACCTTCGTCTTTAGCCTCTCTTCTCGTCTACATCTTAGCAAAAAGCTTTTCCACCCTGTCTGGCAAGGAGAAACTGTGCCAGCACAGAAAACATCTCCCATCGTGTTCTAGAGGCTGCACGGAGGTCTGCCGAGTGTTTTGCAAGAAGAGAAAGAAAGTTGTCCAAAACAGCTTGCAATCCAATGTTCATGTGACTAGAAAAGGCAGGAGAGTGGTCAGGTACTGTTTTCTCTCACTTGGCAAGCTGCGTACACAATCGCAGTGTTGTACAGCTTGTTTCATCACCTTTGCCAAGTTGCCGCTCTCTCCGGCTCCCGGAGACGAAGAAGCTGCTTCTTCGCGCAAAGACGATTCTGCCGCTCACAGTGCTCTGCGGTGTGTGTCTTCTGCCGAAAGAGGCACGGGAGCTGTGCTTAGCTCTGCAGAGCACCGTACCTTCGTCTTTAGCCTCTCTTCTCGTCTACATCTTAGCAAAAAGCTTTTCCACTCTGTCTCGCAAGGAGAAACTGTGCCAGCACAAAAAACATCTCCCATCGTGTTCTAGAGGCTGCACGGTGGTCTGCAGAGTGTTTTGCAAGAAGAGAAAGAAAGTTGTCCAAAACAGCTTCCAATCCAGTGTTCATGTGACTAGAAAACGCAAGAGAGTGGTCAGGTACTGTTTTCTGTCAGTTTGCAAGCTGCGCACACAATCGCAGTGTTGTACAGCTTGTTTCATCACCTTTGCGAAGTTGCCGCTCTCTCCGGCTCCCGGAGACGAAGAAGCTGCTTCTTCGCGCAAAGACGATTCTGCCGCTCACAGTGCTCTGCGGTGTGTGTCTTCTGCCGAAAGAGGCACGGGAGCTGTGCTTAGCTCTGCAGAGCACCGTACCTTCGTCTTTAGCCTCTCTTCTCGTCTTCATCTTAGCAAAAAGCTTTTCCACTCTGTCTGGCAAGGAGAAACTGTGCCAGCACAAAAAACATCTCCCATCGTGTTCTAGAGGCTGCACTGAGTTCAGCAGAGTTCTTTGCAAGAAGAGAAAGAAAGTTGTCCAAAACAGCTTCCAATCGAATGTTCATGTGAATCGAAAAGGCAGGAGAGTGGTCAGGTACTGTTTTCTCTCAGTTGGGAAGCTGCGCACACAATCGCAGTGTTGTACAGCTTGTTTCATCACCTTTGCGAAGTTGCCGCTCTCTCCGGCTCCCGGAGACGAAGAAGCTGCTTCTTCGCGCAAAGACGATTCTGCCACTCACAGTGCTCTGCAGAGCACCGTACCTTCGTCTTTAGCCTCTCTTCTCGTCTACATCTTAGCAAAAAGCTTTTCCACTCTGTCTGGCAAGGAGAAACTGTGCCAGCACAGAAAACATCTCCCATCGTGTTCTAGAGGCTGCACGGAGGTCTGCCGAGTGTTTTGCAAGAAGAGAAAGAAAGTTGTCCAAAACAGCTTCCAATCGAATGTTCATGTGTATAGAAAAGGCAGGAGAGTGGTCAGGTACTGTTTTCTCTCACTTGGCAAGCTGCGCACACAATCGCAGTGTTGTACAGCTTGTTTCAACACCTTTGCGAAGTTGCCGCTCTCTCCGGCTCCCGGAGACGAAGAAGCTGCTTCTTCGCGCAAAGACGATTCTGCCGCTCACAGTGCTCTGCGGTGTGTGTCTTCTGCCGAAAGAGGCACGGGAGCTGTGCTTAGCTCTGCAGAGCACCGTACCTTCGTCTTTATCTTCTCTTCTCGTCTAAATCTTAGCAAAAAGCTTTTCCACTCTGTCTGGCAAGGAGAAACTGTGCCAGCACAGAAAACATCTCCCATCGTGTTCTAGAAGCTGCACGGAGGTCTGCCGAGTGTTTTGCAAGAAGAGAAAGAAAGTTGTCCAAAACAGCTTGCAATCCAATGTTCACGTGAATAGAAAAGGCAGGAGAGTGGTCAGGTACTGTTTTCTCTCAGTTGGCAATCTGCGCACACAATCGCAGTGTTGTACAGCTTGTTTCATCACCTTTGCCAAGTTGCCGCTCTCTCCGGCTCCTGGAGACGAAGAAGCTGCTTCTTCGCGCAAAGACGATTCTGCCGCTCACAGTGCTCTGCGGTGTGCGTCTTCTGCCGAAAGAGGCCCGGGAGCGGTGCTTAGATTTGCAGAGCACCGTACCTTCGTCTTTAGCCTCTCTTCTCGTCTACATCTTAGCAAAAAGCTTTTCCACTCTGTCTGGCAAGGAGAAACTGTGCCAGCACTGAAAACATCTCCCATCGTGTTCTAGAGGCTGCACGGAGGTCTGCCGAGTGTTTTGCAAGAAGAGAAAGAAAGTTGTCCAAAACAGCTTCCAATCGAATGTTCATGTGAATAGAAAAGGCAGGAGAGTGGTCAGGTACTGTTTTCTCTCAGTTGGCAAGCTGCGCACACAATCGCAGTGTTGTACAGCTTGTTTCATCACCTTTGCGAAGTTGCCGCTCTCTCGGGCTCCCGGAGACGAAGAAGCTGCTTCTTCGCGCAAAGACGATTCTGCCGCTCACAGTGCTCTGCGGTGTGTGTCTTCTGCCGAAAGAGGCACGGGAGCTGTGCTTAGCTCTGCAGAGCACCGTACCTTCGTCTTTAGCCTCTCTTCTCGTCTACATATTAGCAAAAAGCTTTTCCACTCTGTCTGGCAAGGAGAAACTGTGCCAGCACAAAAAACATCTCCCATCGTGTTCTAGAAGCTGAACGGAGGTCTGCCGAGTGTTTTGCAAGAAGAGAAAGAAAGTTGTCCAAAACAGCTTCCAATCGAATGTTCATGTGAATAGAAAAGGCAGGAGAGTGGTCAGGTACTGTTTTCTCTCAGTTGGCAAGCTGCGCACACAATCGCAGTGTTGTACAGCTTGTTCCATCACCTTTGCGAAGTTGCCGCTCTCTCCGGCTCCCGGAGACGAAGAAGCTGCTTCTTCGCGCAAAGACGATTCTGCCGCTCACAGTGCTCTGCGGTGTGTGTCTTCTGCCGAAAGAGGCACGGGAGCTGTGCTTAGCTCTGCAGAGCACCGTACCTTCGTCTTTAGCCTCTCTTCTCGTCTACATCTTAGCAAAAAGCTTTTCCACTCTGTCTGGCAAGGAGAAACTTTGCCAGCACAAAAAACATCTCACATCGTGTTCTAGAGGCTGCACGGAGGTCTGCCGAGTGTTTTGCAAGAAGAGAAAGAAAGTTGTCCAAAACAGCTTCCAATCCAATGTTCATGTGACTAGAAAAGGCAGGAGAGTGCTCAGGTACTGTTTTCTCTCAGTTGGCAAGCTGCGCACACAATCGCAGTGTTGTACAGATTGTTTCATCACCTTTGCCAAGTTGCCGCTCTCTCCGGCTCCCGGAGACGAAGAAGCTGCTTCTTCGCGCAAAGACGATTCTGCCGCTCACAGTGCTCTGCGGTGTGTGTCTTCTGCCGAAAGAGGCACGGGAGCTGTGCTTACCTCTGCAGAGCACCGTACCTTCGTCTTTAGCCTCTCTTCTCGTCTACATCTTAGCAAAAAGCTTTTCCACTCTGTCTGGCAAGGAGAAACTGTGCCAGCACAAAAAACATCTCCCATCGTGTTCTAGAGGCTGCACGGAGGTCTGCCGAGTGTTTTGCAAGAAGAGAAAGAAAGTTGTCCAAAACAGCTTGCAATCGAATGTTCATGTGATTAGAAAAGGAAGGAGAGTGGTCAGGTACTGTTTTCTCTCAGTTGGCAAGCTGCGCACACAATCGCAGTGTTGTACAGCTTGTTTCATCACCTTTGCGAAGTTGCCGCTCTCTCCGGCTCCCGAAAACGAAGAAGCTGCTTCTTCGCGCAAAGACGATTCTGCCGCTCACAGTGCTCTGCGGTGTGCGGCTTCAGCCGAAAGACGCACGGGAGCGGTGCTTAGCTCTGCAGAGCACCGTAGCTTCGTCTTTAGCCTCTCTTCTCGTCTACATCTTAGCAAAAAGCTTTTCCACTCTGTCTGGCAAGGAGAAACTGTGCCAGCACAGAAAACATCTCCCATCGTGTTCTAGAGGCTGCACGGAGGTCTGCCGAGTGTTTTGCAAGAAGAGAAAGAAAGTTGTCCAAAACAGCTTGCAATCGAATGTTCATGTGAATAGAAAAGGCAGGAGAGTGGTCAGGTACTGTTTTCTCTCAGTTGGTAAGCTGCGCACACAATCGCAGTGTTGTACAGCTTGTTTCATCACCTTTGCGAAGTTGCCGCTGTCTCCGGCTCCCGGCGACGAAGAAGCTGCCTCTTCGCGCAAAGACGATTCTGCCGCTCACAGTGCTCTGCAGAGCACCGTACCTTCGTCTTTAGCCTCTCTTCTCGTCTACATCTTAGCAAAAAGCTTTTCCACTCTGTCTGGCGAGGAGAAACTGTGCCGGCACAGAAAACATCTCCCATCGTGTTCTAGAGGCTGCACGGAGGTCTCCCGAGTGTTTTGCAAGAAGAGAAAGAAAGTTGTCCAAAACAGCTTGCAATCGAATGTTCATGTGAATAGAAAAGGCAGGAGAGTGGTCAGGTACTGTTTTCTCTCAGTTGGCAAGCTGCGCACACAATCGCAGTGTTGTACAGCTTGTTCCATCACCTTTGCGAAGTTGCCGCTCTCTCCGGCTCCCGGAGACGAAGAAGCTGCTTCTTCGCGCAAAGACGATTCTGCCGCTCACAGTGCTCTGCGGTGTGTGTCTTCTGCCGAAAGAGGCACGGGAGCTGTGCTTACCTCTGCAGAGCACCGTACCTTCGTCTTTTGCCTCTCTTCTTGTCTACATCTTAGCAAAAAGCTTTTCCACTCTGTCTGGCAAGGAGAAACTGTGCCAGCACAAAAAACATCTCCCATCGTGTTCTAGAGGCTGCACGGAGGTCTCCCGAGTGTTTTGCAAGAAGAGAAAGAAAGTTGTCCAAAACAGCTTCCAATCGAATGTTCATGTGAATAGAAAAGGCAGGAGAGTGGTCAGGTACTGTTTTCTCTCAGTTGGCAAGCTGCGCACACAATCGCAGTGTTGTACAGCTTGTTTCATCACCTTTGCCAAGTTGCCGCTCACTCCGGCTCCCGGAGACGAAGAAGCTGCTTCTTCGCGCAAAGACGATTCTGCCGCTCACAGTGCTCTGCGGTGTGTGTCTTCTGCCGAAAGAGGCACGGGAGCTGTGCTTAGCTCTGCAGAGCACCGTACCTTCGTCTTTAGCCTCTCTTCTCGTCTACATCTTAGCAAAAAGCTTTTCCACTCTGTCTGGAAAGGAGAAATTGTGCCAGCACAAAAAACATCTCCCATCGTGTTCTAGAGGCTGCACGGAGGTCTGCCGAGTGTTTTGCAAGAAGAGAAAGAAAGTTGTCCAAAACAGCTTGCAATGGAATGTTCCTGTGTATAGAAAAGGCAGGAGAGTGGTCAGGTACTGTTTTCTCTCAGTTGGCAAGCTGCGCACACAATCGCAGTGTTGTACAGCTTGTTTCATCACCTCTGCGAAGTTGCCGCTCTCTCCGGCTCCCGGAGCCGAAGAAGCTGCTTCTTCGCGCAAAGACGATTCTGCCGCTCACAGTGCTCTGCGGTGTGTGTCTTCTGCCGAAAGAGGCACGGGAGCTGTGCTTAGCTCTGCAGAGCACCGTACCTTCGTCTTTAGCCTCTCTTCTCGTCTACATCTTAGCAAAAAGCTTTTCCACTCTGTCTGGCAAGGAGAAACTGTGCCAGCACAGAAAACATCTCCCATCGTGTTCTAGAGGCTGCACGGAGGTCTGCCGAGTGTTTTGCAAGAAGAGAAAGAAAGTTGTCCAAAACAGCTTGCAATGGAATGTTCCTGTGAATAGAAAAGGCAGGAGAGTGGTCAGGTACTGTTTTCTCTCAGTTGGCAAGCTGCGCACACAATCGCAGTGTTGTACAGCTTGTTTCATCACCTCTGCGAAGTTGCCGCTCTCTCCGGCTCCCGGAGACGAAGAAGCTGCTTCTTCGCGCAAAGACGATTCTGCCGCTCACAGTGCTCTGCGGTGTGTGTCTTCTGCCGAAAGAGGCACGGGAGCTGTGCTTAGCTCTGCAGAGCACCGTACCTTCGTCTTTAGCCTCTCTTCTCGTCTACATCTTAGCAAAAAGCTTTTCCACTCTGTCTGGCAAGGAGAAACTGTGCCAGCACAAAAAACATCTCCCATCGTGTTCTAGAGGCTGCACGGAGGTCTGCCGAGTGTTTTGCAAGAAGAGAAAGAAAGTTGTCCAAAACAGCTTGCAATCGAATGTTCATGTGAATAGAAAAGGCAGGAGAGTGGTCAGGTACTGTTTTCTCTCAGTTGGCAAGCTGAGCACACAATCGCAGTGTTGTACAGCTTGTTTCATCACCTTTGCGAAGTTGCCGCTCTCTCCGTCTCCCGGAGACGAAGAAGCTGCTTCTTCGCGCAAAGACGATTCTGCCGCTCACAGTGCTCTGCGGTGTGCGTCTTCTGCCGAAAGAGGCACGGGAGCTGTGCTTAGCTCTGCAGAGCACCGTACCTTCGTCTTTAGCCTCTCTTCTCGTCTACATCTTAGCAAAAAGCTTTTCCACTCTGTCTGGCAAGGAGAAACTGTGCCAGCACTGAAAACATCTCCCATCGTGTTCTAGAGGCTGCACGGAGGTCTGCCGAGTGTTTTGCAAGAAGAGAAAGAAAGTTGTCCAAAACAGCTTCCAATCGAATGTTCATGTGAATAGAAAAGGCAGGAGAGTGTCAGATACTGTTTTCTCTCATTTGGCAAGTTGCGCACACAATCGCCGTTTTGTACAGCTTGTTTCATCACCTTTGCGAAGTTGCCGCTCTCTCCGGCTCCCGGAGACGAAGAAGCTGCTTCTTCGCGCAAAGACGATTCTGCCGCTCACAGTGCTCTTCAGAGCACCGTACCTTCGTCTTTAGCCTCTCTTCTCGTCTACATCTTAGCAAAAAGCTTTTCCACTCTGTCTGGCAAGGAGAAACTGTGCCAGCACATAAAACATCTCCCATCGTGTTCTAGAAGCTGCACGGAGGTCTGCCGAGTGTTTTGCAAGACGAGAAAGAAAGTTGTCCAAAACAGCTTGCAATCCAATGTTCACGTGAATAGAAAAGACAGGAGAGTGGTCAGGTACTGTTTTCTCTCAGTTGGCAAGCTGCGCACACAATCGCAGTGTTGTACAGCTTGTTTCATCACCTTTGCGAAGCTGCCGCTCTCTCCGGCTCCCGGAGACGAAGAAGCTGCTTCTTCGCGCAAAGACGATTCTGCCGCTCACAGTGCTCTGCGGTGTGCGTCTTCTGCCGAAAGAGGCACGGGAGCTGTGCTTAGCTCTGCAGAGCACCGTACCTTCGTCTTTAGCCTCTCTTCTCGTCTACATCTTAGCAAAAAGCTTTTCCACTCTGTCTGGCAAGGAGAAACTGTGCCAGCACAGAAAACATCTCCCATCGTGTTCTAGAGGCTGCACGGAGGTCTGCCGAGTGTTTTGCAAGAAGAGAAAGAAAGTTGTCCAAAACAGCTTGCAATCCAATGTTCATGTGACTAGAAAACGCAGGAGAGTGGTCAGGTACTGTTTTCTCTCACTTGGCAAGCTGCGCACACAATCGCAGTGTTGTACAGCTTGTTTCATCACCTTTGCCAAGTTGCCGCTCTCTCCGACTCCCGGAGACGAAGAAGCTGCTTCTTCGCGCAAAGACGATTCTGCCGCTCACAGTGCTCTGCGGTGTGTGTCTTCTGCCGAAAGAGGCACGGGAGCTGTGCTTAGCTCTGCAGAGCACCGTACCTTCGTCTTTAGCCTCTCTTCTCGTCTACATCTTAGCAAAAAGCTTTTCCACTCTGTCTGGCAAGGAGAAACTTTGCCAGCACAAAAAACATCTCCCATCGTGTTCTAGAGGCTGCACGGAGGTCTGCCGAGTGTTTTGCAAGAAGAGAAAGAAAGTTGTCCAAAACAGCTTCCAATCCAATGTTCATGTGACTAGAAAACGCAGGAGAGTGGTCAGGTACTGTTTTCTGTCAGTTTGCAAGCTGAGCACACAATCGCAGTGTTGTACAGCTTGTTTCATCACCTTTGCGAAGTTGCCGCTCTCTCCGGCTCCCGGAGACGAAGAAGCTGCTTCTTCGCGCAAAGACGATTCTGCCGCTCACAGTGCTCTGCGGTGTGTGTCTTCTGCCGAAAGAGGCACGGGAGCTGTGCTTAGCTCTGCAGAGAACCGTACCTTCGTCTTTAGCCTCTCTTCTCGTCTTCATCTTAGCAAAAAGCTTTTCCACTCTGTCTGGCAAGGAGAAACTGTGCCAGCACAGAAAACATCTCCCATCGTGTTCTAGAGGCTGCACGGAGGTCTGCAGAGTGTTTTGCAAGAAGAGAAAGAAAGTTGTCCAAAACAGCTTCCAATCCAATGTTCATGTGACTAGAAAAGGCAGGAGAGTGGTCAGGTACTGTTTTCTCTCAGTTGGCAAGCTGCGCACACAATCGCAGTGTTGTACAGCTTGTTTCATCACCTTTGCCAAGTTGCCGCTCACTCCGGCTCCCGGAGACGAAGAAGCTGCTTCTTCGCGCAAAGACGATTCTGCCGCTCACAGTGCTCTGCGGTGTGTGTCTTCTGCCGAAAGAGGCCCGGGAGCTGTGCTTAGCTCTGCAGAGCACCGTACCTTCGTCTTTAGCCTCTCTTCTCGTCTACATCTTAGCAAAAACTTTTCCACTCTGTCTGGCAAGGAGAAATTGTGCCAGCACAAAAAACATCTCCCATCGTGTTCTAGAGGCTGCACGGAGGTCTGCCGAGTGTTTTGCAAGAAGAGAAAGAAAGTTGTCCAAAACAGCTTCCAATCGAATGTTCATGTGAATAGAAAAGGCAGGAGAGTGGTCAGGTACTGTTTTCTCTCAGTTGGCAAGCTGCGCACACAATCGCAGTGTTGTACAGCTTGTTTCATCCCCTTTGCGAACTTGCCGCTCTCTCCGGCTCCCGGAGACGAAGAAGCTGCTTCTTCGCGCAAAGACGATTCTGCCTCTCACAGTGCTCTGCGGTGTGCGTCTTCTGCCGAAAGAGGCACGGGAGCTGTGCTTAGCTCTGCAGAGCACCGTACCTTCGTCTTTAGCCTCTCTTCTCGTCTACATCTTAGCAAAAAGCTTTTCCACCCTGTCTGGCAAGGAGAAACTGTGCCAGCACAGAAAACATCTCCCATCGTGTTCTAGAGGCTGCACGGAGGTCTGCCGAGTGTTTTGCAAGAAGAGAAAGAAAGTTGTCCAAAACAGCTTGCAATCCAATGTTCATGTGACTAGAAAAGGCAGGAGAGTGGTCAGGTACTGTTTTCTCTCACTTGGCAAGCTGCGTACACAATCGCAGTGTTGTACAGCTTGTTTCATCACCTTTGCCAAGTTGCCGCTCTCTCCGGCTCCCGGAGACGAAGAAGCTGCTTCTTCGCGCAAAGACGATTCTGCCGCTCACAGTGCTCTGCGGTGTGTGTCTTCTGCCGAAAGAGGCACGGGAGCTGTGCTTAGCTCTGCAGAGCACCGTACCTTCGTCTTTAGCCTCTCTTCTCGTCTACATCTTAGCAAAAAGCTTTTCCACTCTGTCTGGCAAGGAGAAACTGTGCCAGCACAAAAAACATCTCCCATCGTGTTCTAGAGGCTGCACGGTGGTCTGCAGAGTGTTTTGCAAGAAGAGAAAGAAAGTTGTCCAAAACAGCTTCCAATCCAGTGTTCATGTGACTAGAAAACGCAAGAGAGTGGTCAGGTACTGTTTTCTGTCAGTTTGCAAGCTGCGCACACAATCGCAGTGTTGTACAGCTTGTTTCATCACCTTTGCGAAGTTGCCGCTCTCTCCGGCTCCCGGAGACGAAGAAGCTGCTTCTTCGCGCAAAGACGATTCTGCCGCTCACAGTGCTCTGCGGTGTGTGTCTTCTGCCGAAAGAGGCACGGGAGCTGTGCTTAGCTCTGCAGAGCACCGTACCTTCGTCTTTAGCCTCTCTTCTCGTCTTCATCTTAGCAAAAAGCTTTTCCACTCTGTCTGGCAAGGAGAAACTGTGCCAGCACAAAAAACATCTCCCATCGTGTTCTAGAGGCTGCACTGAGTTCAGCAGAGTTCTTTGCAAGAAGAGAAAGAAAGTTGTCCAAAACAGCTTCCAATCGAATGTTCATGTGAATCGAAAAGGCAGGAGAGTGGTCAGGTACTGTTTTCTCTCAGTTGGGAAGCTGCGCACACAATCGCAGTGTTGTACAGCTTGTTTCATCACCTTTGCGAAGTTGCCGCTCTCTCCGGCTCCCGGAGACGAAGAACCTGCTTCTTCGCGCAAAGACGATTCTGCCACTCACAGTGCTCTGCAGAGCACCGTACCTTCGTCTTTAGCCTCTCTTCTCGTCTACATCTTAGCAAAAAGCTTTTCCACTCTGTCTGGCAAGGAGAAACTGTGCCAGCACAGAAAACATCTCCCATCGTGTTCTAGAGGCTGCACGGAGGTCTGCCGAGTGTTTTGCAAGAAGAGAAAGAAAGTTGTCCAAAACAGCTTCCAATCGAATGTTCATGTGTATAGAAAAGGCAGGAGAGTGGTCAGGTACTGTTTTCTCTCACTTGGCAAGCTGCGCACACAATCGCAGTGTTGTACAGCTTGTTTCATCACCTTTGCGAAGTTGCCGCTCTCTCCGGCTCCCGGAGACGAAGAAGCTGCTTCTTCGCGCAAAGACGATTCTGCCGCTCACAGTGCTCTGCGGTGTGTGTCTTCTGCCGAAAGAGGCACGGGAGCTGTGCTTAGCTCTGCAGAGCACCGTACCTTCGTCTTTAGCCTCTCTTCTCGTCTACATCTTAGCAAAAAGCTTTTCCACTCTGTCTGGCAAGGAGAAACTCTGCCAGCACAAAAAACATCTCCCATCGTGTTCTAGAAGCTGCACGGAGGTCTGCCGAGTGTTTTGCAAGAAGAGAAAGAAAGTTGTCCAAAACAGCTTGCAATCCAATGTTCACGTGAATAGAAAAGGCAGGAGAGTGGTCAGGTACTGTTTTCTCTCAGTTGGCAAGCTGCGCACACAATCGCAGTGTTGTACAGCTTGTTTCATCACCTTTGCCAAGTTGCCGCTCTCTCCGGCTCCCGGAGACGAAGAAGCTGCTTCTTCGCGCAAAGACGATTCTGCCGCTCACAGTGCTCTGCAGTGTGCGTCTTCTGCCGAAAGAGGCACGGGAGCGGTGCTTATCTCTGCAGAGCACCGTACCTTCGTCTTTAGCCTCTCTTCTCGTCTACATCTTAGCAAAAAGCTTTTCCACTCTGTCTGGCGAGGAGAAACTGTACCAGCACTGAAAACATCTCCCATCGTGTTCTAGAGGCTGCACGGAGGTCTGCCGAGTGTTTTGCAAGAAGAGAAAGAAAGTTGTCCAAAACAGCTTCCAATCGAATGTTCATGTGAATAGAAAAGGCAGGAGAGTGGTCAGGTACTGTTTTCTCTCACTTGGTAAGCTGCGCACACAATCGCAGTTTTGTACAGCTTGTTTCATCACCTTTGCCAAGTTGCCGCTCTCTCCGGCTCCCGGAGACGAAGAAGCTGCTTCTTCGCGCAAAGACGATTCTGCCGCTCACAGTGCTCTGCGGTGTGTGTCTTCTGCCGAAAGAGGCACGGGAGCTGTGCTTAGCTCTGCAGAGCACCGTACCTTCGTCTTTAGCCTCTCTTCTCGTCTACATCTTAGCAAAAAGCTTTTCCACTCTGTCTGGCAAGGAGAAACTGTGCCAGCACAGAAAACATCTCCCATCGTGTTCTAGAGGCTGCACGGAGGTCTGCCGAGTGTTTTGCAAGAAGAGAAAGAAAGTTGTCCAAAACAGCTTGCAATCCAATGTTCATGTGAATAGAAAAGGAAGGAGAGTGGTCGGGTACTGTTTTCTCTCAGTTGGCAAGCTGCGCACACAACCCTAGTGTTGTACATCTTGTTTCATCACCTTTGCCAAGTTGCCGCTCTCTCCGGCTCCCGGAGACGAAGAAGCTGCTTCTTCGCGCAAAGACGATTCTGCCGCTCACAGTGCTCTGCAGTGTGTGTCTTCTGCCGAAAGAGGACCGGGAGCGGTGCTTAGCTCTGCAGAGCACCGTACCTTCGTCTTTAGCCTCTCTTCTCGTCTACATCTTAGCAAAAAGCTTTTCCACTCTGTCTGGCAAGGAGAAACTGTGCCAGCACGGAAAACATCTCCCATCGTGTTCTAGAGGCTGCACGGAGGTCTGCCGAGTGTTTTGCAAGAAGAGAAAGAAAGTTGTCCAAAACAGCTTCCAATCGAATGTTCATGTGAATAGAAAAGGCAGGAGAGTGGTCAGGTACTGTTTTCTCTCAGTTGGCAAGCTGCGCACACAATCGCAGTGTTGTACAGCTTGTTTCATCACCTTTGCGAAGTTGCCGCTCTCTCCGGCTCCCGGAGACGAAGAAGCTGCTTCTTCGCGCAAAGACGATTCTGCCGCTCACAGTGCTCTGCGGTGTGTGTCTTCTGCCGAAAGAGGCACGGGAGCTGTGCTTACCTCTGCAGAGCACCGTACCTTCGTCTTTAGCCTCTCTTCTCGTCTACATCTTAGCAAAAAGCTTTTCCACTCTGTCTGGCAAGGAGAAACTCTGCCAGCACAAAAAACATCTCCCATCGTGTTCTAGAGGCTGCACGGAGGTCTGCCGAGTGTTTTGCAAGAAGAGAAAGAAAGTTGTCCAAAACAGCATCCAATCCAATGTTCATGTGACTAGAAAACGCAGGAGAGTGGTCAGGTACTGTTTTCTCTCAGTTGGCAAGCTGCGCACACAATCGCAGTGTTGTACAGCTTGTTTCATCACCTTTGCCAAGTTGCCGCTCTCTCCGGCTCCCGGAGACGAAGAAGCTGCTTCTTCGCGCAAAGACGATTCTGCCGCTCACAGTGCTCTGCGGTGTGTGTCTTCTGCCGAAAGAGGCACGGGAGCTGTGCTTAGCTCTGCAGAGCACCGTACCTTCGTCTTTAGCCTCTCTTCTCGTCTACATCTTAGCAAAAAGCTTTTCCACTCTGTCTGGCAAGGAGAAACTGTGCCAGCACAAAAAACATCTCCCATCGTGTTCTAGAGGCTGCACGGAGGTCTGCCGAGTGTTTTGCAAGAAGAGAAAGAAAGTTGTCCAAAACAGCTTGCAATCGAATGTTCATGTGATTAGAAAAGGAAGGAGAGTGGTCAGGTACTGTTTTCTCTCACTTGGCAAGCTGCGCACACAATCGCAGTGTTGTACAGCTTGTTTCATCACCTTTGCCAAGTTGCCGCTCTCTCCGGCTCCCGAAAACGAAGAAGCTGCTTCTTCGCGCAAAGACGATTCTGCCGCTCACAGTGCTCTGCGGTGTGCGGCTTCAGCCGAAAGAGGCACGGGAGCGGTGCTTAGCTCTGCAGAGCACCGTACCTTCGTCTTTAGCCTCTCTTCTCGTCTACATCTTAGCAAAAAGCTTTTCCACTCTGTCTGGCAAGGAGAAACTGTGCCAGCACAGAAAACATCTCCCATCGTGTTCTAGAGGCTGCACGGAGGTCTGCCGAGTGTTTTGCAAGAAGAGAAAGAAAGTTGTCCAAAACAGCTTCCAATCGAATGTTCATGTGAATAGAAAAGGCAGAGAGTGGTCAGGTACTGTTTTCTCTCAGTTGGTAAGCTGCGCACACAATCGCAGTTTTGTACAGCTTGTTTCATCACCTTTGCGAAGTTGCCGCTGTCTCCGGCTCCCGGAGACGAAGAAGCTGCCTCTTCGCGCAAAGACGATTCTGCCGCTCACAGTGCTCTGCAGAGCACCGTAACTTCGTCTTTAGCCTCTCTTCTCGTCTACATCTTAGCAAAAAGCTTTAGCACTCTGTCTGGCGAGGAGAAACTGTGCCAGCACAGAAAACATCTCCCATCGTGTTCTAGAGGCTGCACGGAGGTCTGCCCAGTGTTTTGCAAGAAGAGAAAGAAAGTTGTCCAAAACAGTTTGCAATCGAATGTTCATGTGAATAGAAAAGGCAGGAGAGTGGTCAGGTACTCTTTTCTCTCAGTTGGCAAGCTGCGCACACAATCGCAGTGTTGTACAGCTTGTTTCATCACCTTTGCGAAGTTGCCGCTCTCTCCGGCTCCCGGAGACGAAGAAGCTGCTTCTTCGCGCAAAGACCATTCTGCCGCTCACAGTGCTCTGCGGTGTGTGACTTCTGACGAAAGAGGCACGGGAGCTGTGCTTACCTCTGCAGAGCACCGTACCTTCGTCTTTTGCCTCTCTTCTCGTCTACATCTTAGCAAAAAGCTTTTCCACTCTGTCTGGCAAGGAGAAACTGTGCCAGCACAAAAAACATCTCCCATCGTGTTCTAGAGGCTGCACGGAGGTCTCCCGAGTGTTTTGCAAGAAGAGAAAGAAAGTTGTCCAAAACAGCTTCCAATCGAATGTTCATGTGAATAGAAAAGGCAGGAGAGTGGTCAGGTACTGTTTTCTCTCACTTGGTAAGCTGCGCACACAATCGCAGTTTTGTACAGCTTGTTTCATCACCTTTGCGAAGTTGCCGCTCTCTCCGGCTCCCGGAGACGAAGAAGCTGCTTCTTCGCGCAAAGACGATTCTGCCCCTCACAGTGCTCTGCGGTGTGTGTCTTCTGCCGAAAGAGGCACGGGAGCTGTGCTTAGATCTGCAGAGCACCGTACCTTCGTCTTTAGCCTCTCTTCTCGTCTACATCTTAGCAAAAAGCTTTTCCACTCTGTCTGGCAAGGAGAAACTGTGCCAGCACAAAAAACATCTCCCATCGTGTTCTAGAGGCTGCACGGAGGTCTGCCGAGTGTTTTGCAAGAAGAGAAAGAAAGTTGTCCAAAACAGCTTGCAATCCAATGTTCATGTGAATAGAAAAGGCAGGAGAGTGGTCGGGTACTGTTTTCTCTCAGTTGGCAAGCTGCGCACACAACCGTAGTGTTGTACAGCTTGTTTCATCACCTTTGCCAAGTTGCCGCTCTCTCCGGCTCCCGGAGACGAAGAAGCTGCTTCTTCGCGCAAAGACGAATCTGCCGCTCACAGTGCTCTGCAGTGTGTGTCTTCTGCCGAAAGAGGCCCAGGAACGGTGCTTAGCTCTGTAGAGCACCGTACCTTCGTCTTTAGCCTCTCTTCTCGTCTACATCTTAGCAAAAAGCTTTTCCACTCTGTCTGGCAAGGAGAAACTTTGCCAGCACTGAAAACATCTCCCATCGTGTTCTAGAGGCTGCACGGAGGTCTGCCGAGTGTTTTGCAAGAAGAGAAAGAAAGTTGTCCAAAACAGCTTCCAATCGAATGTTCATGTGAATAGAAAAGGCAGGAGAGTGGTCAGGTACTGTTTTCTCTCAGTTGGCAAGCTGCGCACACAATCGCAGTGTTGTACAGCTTGTTTCATCACCTTTGCGAAGTTGCCGCTCTCTCCGGCTCCCGGAGACGAAGAAGCTGCTTCTTCGCGCAAAGACGATTCTGCCGCTCACAGTGCTCTGCGGTGTGTGTCTTCTGCCGAAAGAGGCACGGGAGCTGTGCTTACCTCTGCAGAGCACCGTACCTTCGTCTTTAGCCTCTCTTCTCGTCTACATGTTAGCAAAAAGCTTTTCCACTCTGTCTGGCAAGGAGAAACTGTGCCAGCACAAAAAACATCTCCCATCGTGTTCTAGAGGCTGCACGGAGGTCTGCCGAGTGTTTTGCAAGAAGAGAAAGAAAGTTGTCCAAAACAGCTTCCAATCCAATGTTCATGTGACTAGAAAACGCAGGAGAGTGGTCAGGTACTGTTTTCTCTCAGTTGGCAAGCTGCGCACACAATCGCAGTGTTGTACAGCTTGTTTCATCACCTTTGCCAAGTTGCCGCTCTCTCCGGCTCCCGGAGACGAAGAAGCTGCTTCTTCGCGCAAAGACGATTCTGCCGCTCACAGTGCTCTGCGGTGTGCGGCTTCAGCCGAAAGACGCACGGGAGCGGTGCTTAGCTCTGCAGAGCACCGTACCTTCGTCTTTAGCCTCTCTTCTCGTCTACATCTTAGCAAAAAGCTTTTCCACTCTGTCTGGCAAGGAGAAACTGTGCCAGCACAGAAAACATCTCCCATTGTGTTCTAGAGGCTGCACGGAGGTCTGCCGAGTGTTTTGCAAGAAGAGAAAGAAAGTTGTCCAAAACAGCTTGCAATCCAATGTTCATGTGAATAGAAAAGGCAGGAGAGTGGTCAGGTACTGTTTTCTCTCAGTTGGTAAGCTGCGCACACAATCGCAGTTTTGTACAGCTTGTTTCATCACCTTTGCGAAGTTGCCGCTGTCTCCGGCTCCCGGAGACGAAGAAGCTGCCTCTTCGCGCAAAGACGATTCTGCCGCTCACAGTGCTCTGCAGAGCACCGTACCTTCGTCTTTAGCCTCTCTTCTCGTCTACATCTTAGCAAAAAGCTTTTCCACTCTGTCTGGCAAGGAGAAACTGTGCCAGCACTGAAAACATCTCCCATCGTGTTCTAGAGGCTGCACGGAGGTCTGCCCAGTGTTTTGCAAGAAGAGAAAGAATGTTGTCCAAAACAGCTTGCAATCGAATGTTCATGTGACTAGAAAAGGCAGGAGAGTGGTCAGGTACTGTTTTCTCTCAGTTGGCAAGCTGCGCACACAATCGCAGTTTTGTACAGCTTGTTCCATCACCTTTGCGAAGTTGCCGCTCTCTCCGGCTCCCGGAGACGAAGAAGCTGCTTCTTCGCGCAAAGACGATTCTGCCGCTCACAGTGCTCTGCGGTGTGTGTCTTCTGCCGAAAGAGGCACGGGAGTTGTGCTTACCTCTGCAGAGCACCGTACCTTCGTCTTTTGCCTCTCTTCTCGTCTACATCTTAGCAAAAAGCTTTTCCACTCTGTCTGGCAAGGAGAAACTGTGCCAGCACAAAAAACATCTCCCATCGTGTTCTAGAGGCTGCACGGAGGTCTCCCGAGTGTTTTGCAAGAAGAGAAAGAAAGTTGTCCAAAACAGCTTGCAATCGAATGTTCATGTGACTAGAAAAGGCAGGAGAGTGGTCAGGTACTGTTTTCTCTCAGTTGGCAAGCTGCGCACACAATCGCAGTGTTGTACAGCTTGTTCCATCACCTTTGCGAAGTTGCCGCTCTCTCCGGCTCCCGGAGACGAAGAAGCTGCTTCTTCGCGCAAAGACGATTCTGCCGCTCACAGTGCTCTGCGGTGTGTGTCTTCTGCCGAAAGAGGCACGGGAGCTGTGCTTACCTCTGCAGAGCACCGTACCTTCGTCTTTTGCCTCTCTTCTTGTCTACATCTTAGCAAAAAGCTTTTCCACTCTGTCTGGCAAGGAGAAACTGTGCCAGCACAAAAAACATCTCCCATCGTGTTCTAGAGGCTGCACGGAGGTCTCCCGAGTGTTTTGCAAGAAGAGAAAGAAAGTTGTCCAAAACAGCTTCCAATCGAATGTTCATGTGAATAGAAAAGGCAGGAGAGTGGTCAGGTACTGTTTTCTCTCAGTTGGCAAGCTGCGCACACAATCGCAGTGTTGTACAGCTTGTTTCATCACCTTTGCCAAGTTGCCGCTCTCTCCGGCTCCCGGAGACGAAGAAGCTGCTTCTTCGCGCAAAGACGATTCTGCCGCTCACAGTGCTCTGCGGTGTGTGTCTTCTGCCGAAAGAGGCACGGGAGCTGTGCTTACCTCTGCAAAGCACCGTACCTTCGTCTTTATCTTCTCTTCTCGTCTAAATCTTAGCAAAAAGCTTTTCCACTCTGTCTGGCAAGGAGAAACTGTGCCAGCACAGAAAACATCTCCCATCGTGTTCTAGAAGCTGCACGGAGGTCTGCCGAGTGTTTTGCAAGAAGAGAAAGAAAGTTGTCCAAAACAGCTTGCAATCCAATGTTCACGTGAATAGAAAAGACAGGAGAGTGGTCAGGTACTCTTTTCTCTCAGTTGGCAAGCTGCGCACACAATCGCAGTGTTGTACAGCTTGTTTCATCACCTTTGCGAAGTTGCCGCTCTCTCCGGCTCCCGGAGACGAAGAAGCTGCTTCTTCGCGCAAAGACGATTCTGCCGCTCACAGTGCTCTGCGGTGTGCGTCTTCTGCCGAAAGAGGCACGGGAGCTGTGCTTAGCTCTGCAGAGCACCGTACCTTCGTCTTTAGCCTCTCTTCTCGTCTACATCTTAGCAAAAAGCTTTTCCACTCTGTCTGGCAAGGAGAAACTGTGCCAGCACAAAAAACATCTCCCATCGTGTTCTAGAAGCTGCACGGAGGTCTGCCGAGTGTTTTGCAAGAAGAGAAAGAAAGTTGTCCAAAACAGCTTGCAATCGAATGTTCATGTGATTAGAAAAGGAAGGAGAGTGGTCAGGTACTGTTTTCTCTCAGTTGGCAAGCTGCGCACACAATCGCAGTGTTGTACAGCTTGTTTCATCACCTTTGCTAAGTTGCCGCTCTCTCCGGCTCCCGAAAACGAAGAAGCTGCTTCTTCGCGCAAAGACGATTCTGCCGCTCACAGTGCTCTGCGGTGTGCGGCTTCAGCCCAAAGACGCACGGGAGCGGTGCTTAGCTCTGCAGAGCACCGTACCTTCGTCTTTAGCCTCTCTTCTCGTCTACATCTTAGCAAAAAGCTTTTCCACTCTGTCTGGCAAGGAGAAACTGTGCCAGCACAGAAAACATCTCCCATCGTGTTCTAGAGGCTGCACGGAGGTCTGCCCAGTGTTTTGCAAGAAGAGAAAGAAAGTTGTCCAAAACAGCTTGCAATCGAATGTTCATGTGAATAGAAAAGGCAGGAGAGTGGTCAGGTACTGTTTTCTCTCAGTTGGCAAGCTGCGCACACAATCGCAGTGTTGTACAGCTTGTTTCATCACCTTTGCGAAGTTGCCGCTCACTACGGCTCCCGGAGACGAAGAAGCTGCTTCTTCGCGCAAAGACGATTCTGCCGCTCACAGTGCTCTGCGGTGTGTGTCTTCTGCCGAAAGAGGCACGGGAGCTGTGCTTAGCTCTGCAGAGCACCGTACCTTCGTCTTTAGCCTCTCTTCTCGTCTACATCTTAGCAAAAAGCTTTTCCACTCTGTCTGGCAAGGAGAAACTGTGCCAGCACAGAAAACATCTCCCATCGTGTTCTAGAGGCTGCACGGAGGTCTGCCGAGTGTTTTGCAAGAAGAGAAAGAAAGTTGTCCAAAACAGCTTCCAATCGAATGTTCATGTGACTAGAAAAGGCAGGAGAGTGGTCAGGTACTGTTTTCTCTCATTTGGTAAGCTGCGCACACAATCGCAGTTTTGTACAGCTTGTTTCATCACCTTTGCGAAGTTGCCGCTCTCTCCGGCTCCCGGAGACGAAGAAGCTGCTTCTTCGCGCAAAGACCATTCTGCCGCTCACAGTGCTCTGCGGTGTGTGTCTTCTGCCGAAAGAGGCACGGGAGCTGTGCTTAGCTCTGCAGAGCACCGTACCTTTGTCTTTTGCCTCTCTTCTCGTCTACATCTTAGCAAAAAGCTTTTCCACTCTGTCTGGCAAGGAGAAACTGTGCCAGCACAAAAAACATCTCCCATCGTGTTCTAGAAGCTGAACGGAGGTCTGCCGAGTGTTTTGCAAGAAGAGAAAGAAAGTTGTCCAAAACAGTTTGCAATCCAATGTTCACGTGAATAGAAAAGGCAGGAGTGTGGTCAGGTACTGTTTTCTCTCAGTTGGCAAGCTGCGCTCACAATCGCAGTGTTGTACAGCTTGTTTCATCACCTTTGCCAAGTTGCCGCTCTCTCCGGCTCCCGGAGACGAAGAAGCTGCTTCTTCGCGCAAAGACGATTCTGCCGCTCACAGTGCTCTGCGGTGTGTGTCTTCTGCCGAAAGAGGCACGGGAGCTGTGCTTAGCTCTGCAGAGCACCGTACCTTCGTCTTTAGCCTCTCTTCTCGTCTACATCTTAGCAAAAAGCTTTTCCACTCTGTCTGGCAAGGAGAAACTGTGCCAGCACAAAAAAGATCTCCCATCGTGTTCTAGAGGCTGCACGGAGGTCTGCCGAGTGTTTTGCAAGAAGAGAAAGAAAGTTGTCCAAAACAGCTTGCAATCCAATGTTCATGTGACTAGAAAACGCAGGAGAGTGGTCAGGTACTGTTTTCTGTCAGTTGGCAAGCTGCGCACACAATCGCAGTGTTGTACAGCTTGTTTCATCACCTTTGCGAAGTTGCCGCTCTCTCCGGCTCCCGGAGACGAAGAAGCTGCTTCTTCGCGCAAAGACGATTCTGCCGCTCACAGTGCTCTGCGGTGTGTGTCTTCTGCCGAAAGAGGCACGGGAGCTGTGCTTAGCTCTGCAGAGCACCGTACCTTCGTCTTTAGCCTCTCTTCTCGTCTACATCTTAGCAAAAAGCTTTTCCACTCTGTCTGGCAAGGAGAAACTGTGCCAGCACAAAAAACATCTCCCATCGTGTTCTAGAGGCTGCACTGAGTTCAGCAGAGTTCTTTGCAAGAAGAGAAAGAAAGTTGTCCAAAACAGCTTCCAATCGAATGTTCATGTGAATAGAAAAGGCAGGAGAGTGGTCAGGTACTGTTTTCTCTCAGTTGGTAAGCTGCGCACACAATCGCAGTTTTGTACAGCTTGTTTCATCACCTTTGCCAAGTTGCCGCTCTCTCCGGCTCCCGGAGACGAAGAAGCTGCTTCTTCGCGCAAAGACGATTCTGCCGCTCACAGTGCTCTGCAGAGCACCGTACCTTCGTCTTTAGCCTCTCTTCTCGTCTACATCTTAGCAAAACGCTTTTCCACTCTGTCTGGCAAGGAGAAACTGTGCCAGCACAAAAAACATCTCCCATCGTGTTCTAGAGGCTGCACGGAGGTCTCCCGAGTGTTTTGCAAGAAGAGAAAGAAAGTTGTCCAAAACAGTTTCCAATCCAATGTTCATGTGACTAGAAAAGGCAGGAGAGTGGTCAGGTACTGTTTTCTCTTACTTGGCAAGCTGCGCACACAATCGCAGTGTTGTACAGCTTGTTTCATCACCTTTGCCAAGTTGCCGCTCACTCCGGCTCCCGGAGACGAAGAAGCTGCTTCTTCGCGCAAAGACGATTCTGCCGCTCACAGTGCTCTGCGGTGTGTGTCTTCTGCCGAAAGAGGCACGGGAGCTGTGCTTAGCTCTGCAGAGCACCGTACCTTCGTCTTTAGCCTCTCTTCTCGTCTACATCTTAGCAAAAAGCTTTTCCACTCTGTCTGGCAAGGAGAAATTGTGCCAGCACAGAAAACATCTCCCATCGTGTTCTAGAGGCTGCACGGAGGTCTGCCGAGTGTTTTGCAAGAAGAGAAAGAAAGTTGTCCAAAACAGCTTCCAATCGAATGTTCATGTGAATAGAAAAGGCAGGAGAGTGGTCAGGTACTGTTTTCTCTCAGTTGGCAAGCTGCGCACACAATCGCAGTGTTGTACAGCTTGTTTCATCACCTTTGCCAAGTTGCCGCTCTCTCCGGCTCCCGGAGACGAAGAAGCTGCTTCTTCGCGCAAAGACGATTCTGCCGCTCACAGTGCTCTGCGGTGTGTGTCTTCTGCCGAAAGAGGCACGGGAGCTGTGCTTACCTCTGCAGAGCACCGTACCTTCGACTTTAGCCTCTCTTCTCGTCTACATCTTAGCAAAAAGCTTTTCCACTCTGTCTGGCAAGGAGAAACTGTGCCAGCACAAAAAACATCTCCCATCGTGTTCTAGAGGCTGCACGGAGGTCTGCCCAGTGTTTTGCAAGAAGAGAAAGAAAGTTGTCCAAAACAGCTTCCAATCCAATGTTCATGTGACTAGAAAAGGCAGGAGAGTGGTCAGGTACTGTTTTCTCTCAGTTGGCAAGCTGCGCACACAATCGCAGTGTTGTACAGCTTGTTTCATCACCTTTGCCAAGTTGCCGCTCTCTCCGGCTCCCGGAGACGAAGAAGCTGCTTCTTCGCGCAAAGACGATTCTGCCGCTCACAGTGCTCTGCGGTGTGTGTCTTCTGCCAAAAGAGGCACGGGAGCTGTGCTTAGCTCTGCAGAGCACCGTACCTTCGTCTTTAGCCTCTCTTCTCGTCTACATCTTAGCAAAAAGCTTTTCCACTCTGTCTGGCAAGGAGAAACTGTGCCAGGACAGAAAACATCTCCCATCGTGTTCTAGAGGCTGCACGCAGGTCCGCCGAGTGTTTTGCAAGAAGAGAAAGAAAGTTGTCCAAAACAGCTTCCAATCGAATGTTCATGTGAATAGAAAAGGCAGGAGAGTGGTCAGGTACTGTTTTCTCTCTGTTGGTAAGCTGCGCACACAATCGCAGTTTTGTACAGCTTGTTTCATCACCTTTGCGAAGTTGCCGCTGTCTCCGGCTCCCGGAGACGAAGAGGCTGCCTCTTCGCGCAAAGACCATTCTGCCGCTCACAGTGCTCTGCAGAGCACCGTACCTTCGTCTTTAGCCTCTCTTCTCGTCTACATCTTAGCAAAAAGCTTTTCCATTCTGTCTGGCGAGGAGAAACTTTGCCAGCACTGAAAACATCTCCCATCGTGTTCTAGAGGCTGCACGGAGGTCTGCCCAGTGTTTTGCAAGAAGAGAAAGAAAGTTGTCCAAAACAGCTTGCAATCGAATTTTCTTGTGAATAGAAAAGGCAGGAGAGTGGTGAGGTACTGTTTTCTCTCAGTTGGCAAGCTGCGCACACAATCGCAGTGTTGTATAGCTTGTTCCATCACCTTTGCGAAGTTGCCGCTCTCTCCGGCTCCCGGAGACGAAGAAGCTGCTTCTTCGCGCAAAGACGATTCTGTTGCTCACAGTGCTCTGCGGTGTGTGTCTTCTGCCGAAAGAGGCACGGGAGCTGTGCTTAGCTCTGCAGAGCACCGTACCTTTGTCTTTTGCCTCTCTTCTCGTCTACATCTTAGCAAAAAGCTTTTCCACTCTGTCTGGCAAGGAGAAACTGTGCCAGCACAAAAAACATCTCCCATCGTGTTCTAGAGGCTGCACGGAGGTCTGCCGAGTGTTTTGCAAGAAGAGAAAGAAAGTTGTCCAAAACAGCTTGCAATCGAATGTTCATGTGAATAGAAAAGGCAGGAGAGTGGTCAGGTACTGTTTTCTCTCAGGTGGCAAGCTGCGCACACAATCGCAGTTTTGTACAGCTTGTTTCATCACCTTTGCGAAGTTGCCGCTCTCTCCGGCTCCCGGAGATGAAGAAGCTGCTTCTTCGCGCAAAGACGATTCTGCCGCTCACAGTGCTCTGCGTTGTGCGGCTTCAGCCGAAAGACGCACGGGAGCGGTGCTCAGCTCTGCAGAGCACCGTACCTTCGTCTTTAGCCTCTCTTCTCGTCTACATCTTAGCAAAAAGCTTTTCCACTCTGTCTGGCAAGGAGAAACTGTGCCAGCACAAAAAACATCTCCCATCGTGTTCTAGAGGCTGCACGGAGGTCTGCCGAGTGTTTTGCAAGAAGAGAAAGAAAGTTGTCCAAAACAGCTTGCAATCGAATGTTCATGTGAATAGAAAAGGCAGGAGAGTGGTCAGGTACTGTTTTCTCTCAGTTGGTAAGCTGCGCACACAATCGCAGTTTTGTACAGCTTGTTTCATCACCTTTGCGAAGTTGCCGCTCTCTCCGGCTCCCGGAGACGAAGAAGCTGCCTCTTCGCGCAAAGACGATTCTGCCGCTCACAGTGGTCTGCAGAGCACCGTACCTTCGTCTTTAGCCTCTCTTCTCGTCTACATCTTAGCAAAAAGCTTTTCCACTCTGTCTGGCGAGGAGAAACTGTGCCAGTACTGAAAATATCTCCCATCGTGTTCTAGAGGCTGCACGGAGGTCTGCCCAGTGTTTTGCAAGAAGAGAAAGAAAGTTGTCCAAAACAGCTTGCAATCGAATGTTCATGTGAATAGAAAAGGCAGGAGAGTGGTCAGGTACTGTTTTCTCTCAGTTGGCAAGCTGCGCACACAATCGCAGTGTTGTACAGCTTGTTCCATCACCTTTGCGAAGTTGCCGCTCTCTCCGGCTCCCGGAGACGAAGAAGCTGCTTCTTCGCGCAAAGACGATTCTGCCGCTCACAGTGCTCTGCGGTGTGTGTCTTCTGCCGAAAGAGGCACGGGAGCTGTGCTTAGCTCTGCAGAGCACCGTACCATCGTCTTTTGCCTCTCTTCTCGTCTACATCTTAGCAAAAAGCTTTTCCACTCTGTCTGGCAAGGAGAAACTGTGCCAGCACTGAAAACATCTCCCATCGTGTTCTAGAGGCTGCACGGAGGTCTGCCGAGTGTTTTGCAAGAAGAGAAAGAAAGTTGTCCAAAACAGCTTCCAATCGAATGTTCATGTGAATAGAAAAGGCAGGAGAGTGGTCAGGTACTGTTTTCTCTCAGTTGGCAAGCTGCGCACACAATCGCAGTGTTGTACAGCTTGTTTCATCACCTTTGCCAAGTTGCCGCTCTCTCCGGCTCCCGGAGACGAAGAAGCTGCTTCTTCGCGCAAAGACGATTCTGCCGCTCACAGTGCTCTGCGGTGTGTGTCTTCTGCCGAAAGAGGCACGGGAGCTGTGCTTACCTCTGCAGAGCACCGTACCTTCGTCTTTAGCCTCTCTTCTCGTCTACATCTTAGCAAAAAGCTTTTCCACTCTGTCTGGCAGGGAGAAACTGTGCCAGCACAAAAAACATCTCCCATCGTGTTCTAGAAGCTGAACGGAGGTCTGCCGAGTGTTTTGCAAGAAGAGAAAGAAAGTTGTCCAAAACAGCTTCCAATCGAATGTTCATGTGAATAGAAAAGGCAGGAGAGTGGTCAGGTACTGTTTTCTCTCAGTTGGCAAGCTGCGCACACAATCGCAGTGTTGTACAGCTTGTTTCATCACCTTTGCCCAGTTGCCGCTCTCTCCGGCTCCCGGAGACGAAGAAGCTGCTTCTTCGCGCAAAGACGATTCTGCCGCTCACAGTGCTCTGCGGTGTGTGTCTTCTGCCGAAAGAGGCACGGGAGCTGTGCTTAGCTCTGCAGAGCACCGTACCTTCGTCTTTAGCCTCTCTTCTCGTCTACATCTTAGCAAAATGCTTTTCCACTCTGTCTGGAAAGGAGAAACTGTGCCAGCACAAAAAACATCTCCCATCGTGTTCTAGAGGCTGCACGGAGGTCTGCCGAGTGTTTTGCAAGAAGAGAAAGAAAGTTGTCCAAAACAGCTTGCAATCCAATGTTCATGTGACTAGAAAACGCAGGAGAGTGGTCAGGTACTGTTTTCTGTCAGTTGGCAAGCTGCGCACACAATCGCAGTGTTGTACAGCTTGTTTCATCACCTTTGCGAAGTTGCCGCTCTCTCCGGCTCCCGGAGACGAAGAAGCTGCTTCTTCGCGCAAAGACGATTCTGCCGCTCACAGTGCTCTGCGGTGTGTGTCTTCTGCCGAAAGAGGCAC
Source organism: Melozone crissalis (assembly GCF_028551555.1). NCBI lineage: Eukaryota > Metazoa > Chordata > Aves > Passeriformes > Passerellidae > Melozone > Melozone crissalis. The sequence goes on from NW_026535929.1 coordinate 232,252, forward strand.
GGGAGCTGTGCTTAGCTCTGCAGAGCACCGTACCTTCGTCTTTAGCCTCTCTTCTCGTCTACATCTTAGCAAAAAGCTTTTCCACTCTGTCTGGCAAGGAGAAACTGTGCCAGCACAAAAAACATCTCCCATCGTGTTCTAGAGGCTGCACTGAGTTCAGCAGAGTTCTTTGCAAGAAGAGAAAGAAAGTTGTCCAAAACAGCTTCCAATCGAATATTCATGTGAAAAGAAAAGGCAGGAGAGTGGTCAGGTACTGTTTTCTCTCAGTTGGTAAGCTGCGCACACAATCGCAGTTTTGTACAGCTTGTTTCATCACCTTTGCGAAGTTGCCGCTCTCTCCGGCTCCCGGAGACGAAGAAGCTGCTTCTTCGCGCAAAGACGATTCTGCCGCTCACAGTGCTCTGCAGAGCACCGTACCTTCGTCTTTAGCCTCTCTTCTCGTCTACATCTTAGCAAAACGCTTTTCCACTCTGTCTGGCAAGGAGAAACTGTGCCAGCACAAAAAACATCTCCCATCGTGTTCTAGAGGCTGCACGGAGGTCTGCCGAGTGTTTTGCAAGAAGAGAAAGAAAGTTGTCCAAAACAGCTTCCAATCCAATGTTCATGTGACTAGAAAAGGCAGGAGAGTGGTCAGGTACTGTTTTCTCTCAGTTGGCAAGCTGCGCACACAATCGCAGTGTTGTACAGCTTGTTTCATCACCTTTGCCAAGTTGCCGCTCACTCCGGCTCCCGGAGACGAAGAAGCTGCTTCTTCGCGCAAAGACGATTCTGCCGCTCACAGTGCTCTGCGGTGTGTGTCTTCTGCCGAAAGAGGCACGGGAGCTGTGCTTAGCTCTGCAGAGCACCGTACCTTCGTCTTTAGCCTCTCTTCAAATCTACATCTTAGCAAAAAGCTTTTCCACTCTGTCTGGCAAGGAGAAATTGTGCCAGCACAAAAAACATCTCCCATCGTGTTCTAGAGGCTGCACGGAGGTCTGCCGAGTGTTTTGCAAGAAGAGAAAGAAAGTTGTCCAAAACAGCTTCCAATCGAATGTTCATGTGACTAGAAAAGGCAGGAGAGTGGTCAGGTACTGTTTTCTCTCAGTTGGCAAGCTGCGCACACAATCGCAGTGTTGTACAGCTTGTTTCATCACCTTTGCCAAGTTGCCGCTCTCTCCGGCTCCCGGAGACGAAGAAGCTGCTTCTTCGCGCAAAGACGATTCTGCCGCTCACAGTGCTCTGCGGTGTTTGTCTTCTGCCGAAAGAGGCACGGGAGCTGTGCTTACCTCTGCAGAGCACCGTACCTTCGTCTTTAGCCTCTCTTCTCGTCTACATCTTAGCAAAAAGCTTTTCCACTCTGTCTGGCAAGGAAAAACTGTGCCAGCACAAAAAACATCTCCCATCATGTTCTAGAGGCTGCACGGAGGTCTGCCGAGTGTTTTGCAAGAAGAGAAAAAAGTTGTCCAAAATATCTTGCAATCGAATATTCATGTGATTAGAAAAGGAAGGAGAGTGGTCAGGTACTGTTTTCTCTCAGTTGGCAAGCTGCGCACACAATCGCAGTGTTGTACAGCTTGTTTCATCACCTTTGCGAAGTTGCCGCTCTCTCCGGCTCCCGAAAACGAAGAAGCTGCTCCTTCGCGCAAAGACGATTCTGCCGCTCACAGTGCTCTGCGGTGTGCGGCTTCAGCCGAAAGACGCACGGGAGCGGTGCTTAGCTCTGCAGAGCACCGTACCTTCGTCTTTAGCCTCTCTTCTCGTCTACATCTTAGCAAAAAGCTTTTCCACTCTGTCTGGCAAGGAGAAACTGTGACAGCACAGAAAACATCTCCCATCGTGTTCTAGAGGCTGCACGGAGGTCTGCCGAGTGTTTTGCAAGAAGAGAAAGAAAGCTGTCCAAAACAGCTTGCAATCGAATGTTCATGTGAATAGAAAAGGCAGGAGAGTGGTCAGGTACTGTTTTCTCTCAGTTGGTAAGCTGCGCACACAATCGCAGTTTTGTACAGCTTGTTTCATCACCTTTGCGAAGTTGCCGCTGTCTCCGGCTCCCGGAGACGAAGAAGCTGCCTCTTCGCGCAAAGACGATTCTGCCGCTCACAGTGCTCTGCAGAGCACCGTACCTTCGTCTTTAGCCTCTCTTCTCGTCTACATCTTAGCAAAAAGCTTTTCCACTCTGTCTGGCGAGGAGAAACTGTGCCAGCACTGAAAATATCTCCCATCGTGTTCTAGAGGCTGCACGGAGGTCTGCCCAGTGTTTTGCAAGAAGAGAAAGAAAGTTGTCCAAAACAGCTTGCAATCGAATGTTCATGTGAATAGAAAAGGCAGGAGAGTGGTCAGGTACTGTTTTCTCTCAGTTGGCAAGCTGCGCACACAATCGCAGTGTTGTACAGCTTGTTCCATCACCTTTGCGAAGTTGCCGCTCTCTCCGGCTCCCGGAGACGAAGAAGCTGCTTCTTTGCGCAAAGACGATTCTGTTGCTCACAGTGCTCTGCGGTGTGTGTCTTCTGCCTAAAGAGGCACGGGAGCTGTGCTTACCTCTGCAGAGCACCGTACCTTCGTCTTTTGCCTCTCTTCTCGTCTACATCTTAGCAAAATGCTTTTCCACTCTGTCTGGCAAGGAGAAACTGTGCCAGCACAAAAAACATCTCCCATCGTGTTCTAGAGGCTGCACGGAGGTCTGCCGAGTGTTTTGCAAGAAGAGAAAGAAAGTTGTCCAAAACAGCTTCCAATCGAATGTTCATGTGAATAGAAAAGGCAGGAGAGTGGTCAGGTACTGTTTTCTCTCAGTTGGCAAGCTGCGCACACAATCGCAGTGTTGTACAGCTTGTTTCATCACCTTTGCCAAGTTGCCGCTCTCTCCGGCTCCCGGAGACGAAGAAGCTGCTTCTCCGCGCAAAGACGATTCTGCCGCTCACAGTGCTCTGCAGAGCACCGTACCTTCGTCTTTAGCCTCTCTTCTCGTCTACATCTTAGCAAAAAGCTTTTCCACTCTGTCTGGCAAGGAGAAACTGTGCCAGCACAAAAAACATCTCCCATCGTGTTCTAGAGGCTGCACGGAGGTCTGCCGAGTGTTTTGCAAGAAGAGAAAGAAAGTTGTCCAAAACAGCTTCCAATCCAATGTTCATGTGACTAGAAAAGGCAGGAGAGTGGTCAGGTACTGTTTTCTCTCAGTTGGCAAGCTGCGCACACAATCGCAGTGTTGTACAGCTTGTTTCATCACCTTTGCCAAGTTGCCGCTCTCTCCGGCTCCCGGAGACGAAGAAGCTGCTTCTTCGCGCAAAGACGATTCTGCCGCTCACAGTGCTCTGCGGTGTGTGTCTTCTGCCGAAAGAGGCACGCGAGCTGTGCTTAGCTCTGCAGAGCACCGTACCTTCGTCTTTAGCCTCTCTTCTCGTCTACATCTTAGCAAAAAGCTTTTCCACTCTGTCTGGCAAGGAGAAACTGTGCCAGCACAAAAAACATCTCCCATCGTGTTCTAGAGGCTGCACGCAGGTCCGCCGAGTGTTTTGCAAGAAGAGAAAGAAAGTTGTCCAAAACAGCTTGCAATCGAATGTTCATGTGAATAGAAAAGGCAGGAGAGTGGTCAGGTACTGTTTTCTCTCAGTTGGTAAGCTGCGCACACAATCGCAGTTTTGTACAGCTTGTTTCATCACCTTTGCGAAGTTGCCGCTGTCTCCGGCTCCCGGAGACGAAGAAGCTGCCTCTTCGCGCAAAGACCATTCTGCCGCTCACAGTGCTCTGCAGAGCACCGTACCTTCGTCTTTAGACTCTCTTCTCGTCTACATCTTAGCAAAAAGCTTTTCCACTCTGTCTGGCGAGGAGAAACTTTGCCAGCACTGAAAACATCTCCCATCGTGTTCTAGAGGCTGCACGGAGGTCTGCCCAGTGTTTTGCAAGAAGAGAAAGAAAGTTGTCCAAAACAGCTTGCAATCGAATTTTCATGTGAATAGAAAAGGCAGGAGAGTGGTCAGGTACTGTTTTCTCTCAGTTGGCAAGCTGCGCACACAATCGCAGTGTTGTACAGCTTGTTCCATCACCTTTGCGAAGTTGCCGCTCTCTCCGGCTCCCGGAGACGAAGAAGCTGCTTCTTCGCGCAAAGACGATTCTGTCGCTCACAGTGCTCTGCGGTGTGTGTCTTCTGCCGAAAGAGGCACGGGAGCTGTGCTTAGCTCTGCAGAGCACCGTACCTTTGTCTTTTGCCTCTCTTCTCGTCTACATCTTAGCAAAAAGCTTTTCCACTCTGTCTGGCAAGGAGAAACTGTGCCAGCACAAAAAACATCTCCCATCGTGTTCTAGAGGCTGCACGGAGGTCTGCCGAGTGTTTTGCAAGAAGAGAAAGAAAGTTGTCCAAAACAGCTTCCAATCGAATGTTCATGTGAATAGAAAAGGCAGGAGAGTGGTCAGGTACTGTTTTCTCTCAGGTGGCAAGCTGCGCACACAATCGCAGTGTTGTACAGCTTGTTTCATCACCTTTGCCAAGTTGCCGCTCTCTCCGGCTCCCGGAGACGAAGAAGCTGCTTCTTCGCGCAAAGACGATTCTGCCGCTCACAGTGCTCTGCGGTGTGTGTCTTCTGCCGAAAGAGGCACGGGAGCTGTGCTTAGCTCTGCAGAGCACCGTACCTTCGTCTTTAGCCTCTCTTCTCGTCTACATCTTAGCAAAAAGCTTTTCCACTCTGTCTGGCAAGGAGAAACTGTGCCAGCACAAAAAACATCTCCCATCGTGTTCTAGAGGCTGCACTGAGTTCAGCAGAGTTCTTTGCAAGAAGAGAAAGAAAGTTGTCCAAAACAGCTTCCAATCGAATGTTCACGTGAATAGAATAGGCAGGAGAGTGGTCAGGTACTGTTTTCTCTCAGTTGGTAAGCTGCGCACACAATCGCAGTTTTGTACAGCTTGTTTCATCACCTTTGCCAAGTTGCCGCTCTCTCCGGCTCCCGGAGACGAAGAAGCTGCTTCTTCGCGCAAAGACGATTCTGCCGCTCACAGTGCTCTGCGTTGTGCGGCTTCAGCCGAAAGACGCACGGGAGCGGTGCTCAGCTCTGCAGAGCACCGTACCTTCGTCTTTAGCCTCTCTTCTCGTCTACATCTTAGCAAAAAGCTTTTCCACTCTGTCTGGCAAGGAGAAACTGTGCCAGCACAGAAAACATCTCCCATCGTGTTCTAGAGGCTGCACGGAGGTCTGCCGAGTGTTTTGCAAGAAGAGAAAGAAAGTTGTCCAAAACAGCTTCCAATCGAATGTTCATGTGAATAGAAAAGGCAGGAGAGTGGTCAGGTACTGTTTTCTCTCAGTTGGCAAGCTGCGCACACAATCGCAGTGTTGTACAGCTTGTTTCATCACCTTTGCCAAGTTGCCGCTCTCTCCGGCTCCCGGAGACGAAGAAGCTGCTTCTTCGCGCAAAGAAGATTCTGCCGCTCACAGTGCTCTGCGGTGTGCGTCTTCTGCCGAAAGAGGCACGGGAGCTGTGCTTAGCTCTGCAGAGCACCGTACCTTCGTCTTTAGCCTCTCTTCTCGTCTACATCTTAGCAAAAAGCTTTTCCACTCTGTCTGGCAAGGAGAAACTGTGCCAGGACAGAAAACATCTCCCATCGTGTTCTAGAGGCTGCACGCAGGTCCGCCGAGTGTTTTGCAAGAAGAGAAAGAAAGTTGTCCAAAACAGCTTGCAATCGAATGTTCATGTGAATAGAAAAGGCAGGAGAGTGGTCAGGTACTGTTTTCTCTCAGTTGGTAAGCTGCGCACACAATCGCAGTGTTGTACAGCTTGTTTCATCACCTTTGCGAAGTTGCCGCTGTCTCCGGCTCCCGGAGACGAAGAAGCTGCCTCTTCGCGCAAAGACCATTCTGCCGCTCACAGTGCTCTGCAGAGCACCGTACCTTCGTCTTTAGCCTCTCTTCTCGTCTACATCTTAGCAAAAAGCTTTTCCACTCTGTCTGGCGAGGAGAAACTGTGCCAGCACAGAAAACATCTCCCAACGTGTTCTAGAGGCTGCACGGAGGTCTGCCGAGTGTTTTGCAAGAAGAGAAAGAAAGTTGTCCAAAACAGCTTGCAATCGAATGTTCATGTGAATAGAAAAGGCAGGAGAGTGGTCAGGTACTGTTTTCTCTCAGTTGGCAAGCTGCGCACACAATCGCAGTGTTGTACAGCTTGTTTCATCACCTTTGCCAAGTTGCCGCTCTCTCCGGCTCCCGGAGACAAAGAAGCTGCTTCTTCGCGCAAAGACGATTCTGCCGCTCACAGTGCTCTGCGGTGTGTGTCTTCTGCCGAAAGAGGCACGGGAGCTGTGCTTAGCTCTGCAGAGCACCATACGTGCTTCTTTAGCCTCTCTTCTCGTCTACATCTTAGCAAAAAGCTTTTCCACTCTGTCTGGCAAGGAGAAACTTTGCCAGCACAAAAAACATCTCCCATCGTGTTATAGAAGCTGCACGGAGGTCTGCCGAGTGTTTTGCAAGAAGAGAAAGAAAGTTGTCCAAAACAGCTTGCAATCCAATGTTCACGTGAATAGAAAAGGCAGGAGAGTGGTCAGGTACTGTTTTCTCTCAGTTGGCAAGCTGCGCACACAATCGCAGTGTTGTACAGCTTGTTTCATCACCTTTGCGAAGCTGCCGCTCTCTCCGGCTCCTGGAGATGAAGAAGCTGCTTCTTCGCGCAAAGACGATTCTGCCGCTCACAGTGCTCTACGGTGTGCGTCTTCTGCCGAAAGAGGCCCGGGAGCTGTGCTTAGCTCTGCAGAGCACCGTACCTTCGTCTTTAGCCTCTCTTCTCGTCTACATCTTAGCAAAAAGCTTTTCCACTCTCTCTGGCGTGGAGAAACTGTGCCAGCACAGAAAACATCTCCCATCGTGTTCTAGAGGCTGCACGGAGGTCTGCCGAGTGTTTTGCAAGAAGAGAAAGAAAGTTGTCCAAAACAGCTTCCAATCCAATGTTCATGTGACTAGAAAAGGCAGGAGAGTGGTCAGGTACTGTTTTCTCTCACTTGGCAAGCTGCGCACACAATCGCAGTGTTGTACAGCTTGTTTCATCACCTTTGCCAAGTTGCCGCTCTCTCCGGCTCCCGGAGACGAAGAAGCTGCTTCTTCGCGCAAAGACGATTCTGCCGCTCACAGTGCTCTGCGGTGTGTGTCTTCTGCCGAAAGAGGCACGCGAGCTGTGCTTAGCTCTGCAGAGCACCGTACCTTCGTCTTTAGCCTCTCTTCTCGTCTACATCTTAGCAAAAAGCTTTTCCACTCTGTCTGGCAAGGAGAAACTGTGCCAGCACAAAAAACATCTCCCATCGTGTTCTAGAGGCTGCACGGAGGTCTGCCGAGTGTTTTGCAAGAAGAGAAAGAAAGCTGTCCAAAACAGCTTGCAATCGAATGTTCATGTGAATAGAAAAGGCAGGAGAGTGGTCAGGTACTGTTTTCTCTCAGTTGGTAAGCTGCGCACACAATCGCAGTGTTGTACAGCTTGTTTCATCACCTTTGCGAAGTTGCCGCTGTCTCCGGCTCCCGGAGACGAAGAAGCTGCCTCTTCGCGCAAAGACGATTCTGCCGCTCACAGTGCTCTGCAGAGCACCGTACCTTCGTCTTTAGCCTCTCTTCTCGTCTACATCTTAGCAAAAAGCTTTTCCACTCTGTCTGGCGAGGAGAAACTGTGCCAGCACTGAAAATATCTCCCATCGTGTTCTAGAGGCTGCACGGAGGTCTGCCCAGTGTTTTGCAAGAAGAGAAAGAAAGTTGTCCAAAACAGCTTGCAATCGAATGTTCATGTGAATAGAAAAGGCAGGAGAGTGGTCAGGTACTGTTTTCTCTCAGTTGGCAAGCTGCGCACACAATCGCAGTGTTGTACAGCTTGTTCCATCACCTTTGCGAAGTTGCCGCTCTCTCCGGCTCCCGGAGACGAAGAAGCTGCTTCTTTGCGCAAAGACGATTCTGTTGCTCACAGTGCTCTGCGGTGTGTGTCTTCTGCCTAAAGAGGCACGGGAGCTGTGCTTACCTCTGCAGAGCACCGTACCTTCGTCTTTTGCCTCTCTTCTCGTCTACATCTTAGCAAAATGCTTTTCCACTCTGTCTGGCAAGGAGAAACTGTGCCAGCACAAAAAACATCTCCCATCGTGTTCTAGAGGCTGCACGGAGGTCTGCCGAGTGTTTTGCAAGAAGAGAAAGAAAGTTGTCCAAAACAGCTTCCAATCGAATGTTCATGTGAATAGAAAAGGCAGGAGAGTGGTCAGGTACTGTTTTCTCTCAGTTGGCAAGCTGCGCACACAATCGCAGTGTTGTACAGCTTGTTTCATCACCTTTGCCAAGTTGCCGCTCTCTCCGGCTCCCGGAGACGAAGAAGCTGCTTCTCCGCGCAAAGACGATTCTGCCGCTCACAGTGCTCTGCAGAGCACCGTACCTTCGTCTTTAGCCTCTCTTCTCGTCTACATCTTAGCAAAACGCTTTTCCACTCTGTCTGGCAAGGAGAAACTGTGCCAGCACAAAAAACATCTCCCATCGTGTTCTAGAGGCTGCACGGAGGTCTGCCGAGTGTTTTGCAAGAAGAGAAAGAAAGTTGTCCAAAACAGCTTCCAATCCAATGTTCATGTGACTAGAAAAGGCAGGAGAGTGGTCAGGTACTGTTTTCTCTCAGTTGGCAAGCTGCGCACACAATCGCAGTGTTGTACAGCTTGTTTCATCACCTTTGCCAAGTTGCCGCTCTCTCCGGCTCCCGGAGACGAAGAAGCTGCTTCTTCGCGCAAAGACGATTCTGCCGCTCACAGTGCTCTGCGGTGTGTGTCTTCTGCCGAAAGAGGCACGCGAGCTGTGCTTAGCTCTGCAGAGCACCGTACCTTCGTCTTTAGCCTCTCTTCTCGTCTACATCTTAGCAAAAAGCTTTTCCACTCTGTCTGGCAAGGAGAAACTGTGCCAGGACAGAAAACATCTCCCATCGTGTTCTAGAGGCTGCACGCAGGTCCGCCGAGTGTTTTGCAAGAAGAGAAAGAAAGTTGTCCAAAACAGCTTGCAATCGAATGTTCATGTGAATAGAAAAGGCAGGAGAGTGGTCAGGTACTGTTTTCTCTCAGTTGGTAAGCTGCGCACACAATCGCAGTTTTGTACAGCTTGTTTCATCACCTTTGCGGAGTTGCCGCTGTCTCCGGCTCCCGGAGACGAAGAAGCTGCCTCTTCGCGCAAAGACCATTCTGCCGCTCACAGTGCTCTGCAGAGCACCGTACCTTCGTCTTTAGCCTCTCTTCTCGTCTACATCTTAGCAAAAAGCTTTTCCACTCTGTCTGGCGAGGAGAAACTTTGCCAGCACTGAAAACATCTCCCATCGTGTTCTAGAGGCTGCACGGAGGTCTGCCCAGTGTTTTGCAAGAAGAGAAAGAAAGTTGTCCAAAACAGCTTGCAATCGAATTTTCATGTGAATAGAAAAGGCAGGAGAGTGGTCAGGTACTGTTTTCTCTCAGTTGGCAAGCTGCGCACACAATCGCAGTGTTGTACAGCTTGTTCCATCACCTTTGCGAAGTTGCCGCTCTCTCCGGCTCCCGGAGACGAAGAAGCTGCTTCTTCGCGCAAAGACGATTCTGTCGCTCACAGTGCTCTGCGGTGTGTGTCTTCTGCCGAAAGAGGCACGGGAGCTGTGCTTAGCTCTGCAGAGCACCGTACCTTTGTCTTTTGCCTCTCTTCTCGTCTACATCTTAGCAAAAAGCTTTTCCACTCTGTCTGGCAAGGAGAAACTGTGCCAGCACAAAAAACATCTCCCATCGTGTTCTAGAGGCTGCACGGAGGTCTGCCGAGTGTTTTGCAAGAAGAGAAAGAAAGTTGTCCAAAACAGCTTCCAATCGAATGTTCATGTGAATAGAAAAGGCAGGAGAGTGGTCAGGTACTGTTTTCTCTCAGGTGGCAAGCTGCGCACACAATCGCAGTGTTGTACAGCTTGTTTCATCACCTTTGCCAAGTTGCCGCTCTCTCCGGCTCCCGGAGACGAAGAAGCTGCTTCTTCGCGCAAAGACGATTCTGCCGCTCACAGTGCTCTGCGGTGTGTGTCTTCTGCCGAAAGAGGCACGGGAGCTGTGCTTAGCTCTGCAGAGCACCGTACCTTCGTCTTTAGCCTCTCTTCTCATCTACATCTTAGCAAAAAGCTTTTCCACTCTGTCTGGCAAGGAGAAACTGTGCCAGCACAGAAAACATCTCCCATCGTGTTCTAGAGGCTGCACGGAGGTCTGCCGAGTGTTTTGCAAGAAGAGAAAGAAAGTTGTCCAAAACAGCTTCCAATCGAATGTTCATGTGAATAGAAAAGGCAGGAGAGTGGTCAGGTACTGTTTTCTCTCAGTTGGCAAGCTGCGCACACAATCGCAGTGTTGTACAGCTTGTTTCATCACCTTTGCCAAGTTGCCGCTCTCTCCGGCTCCCGGAGACGAAGAAGCTGCTTCTTCGCGCAAAGAAGATTCTGCCGCTCACAGTGCTCTGCGGTGTGCGTCTTCTGCCGAAAGAGGCACGGGAGCTGTGCTTAGCTCTGCAGAGCACCGTACCTTCGTCTTTAGCCTCTCTTCTCGTCTACATGTTAGCAAAAAGCTTTTCCACTCTGTCTGGCAAGGAGAAACTGTGCCAGGACAGAAAACATCTCCCATCGTGTTCTAGAGGCTGCACGCAGGTCCGCCGAGTGTTTTGCAAGAAGAGAAAGAAAGTTGTCCAAAACAGCTTGCAATCGAATGTTCATGTGAATAGAAAAGGCAGGAGAGTGGTCAGGTACTGTTTTCTCTCAGTTGGTAAGCTGCGCACACAATCGCAGTGTTGTACAGCTTGTTTCATCACCTTTGCGAAGTTGCCGCTGTCTCCGGCTCCCGGAGACGAAGAAGCTGCCTCTTCGCGCAAAGACCATTCTGCCGCTCACAGTGCTCTGCAGAGCACCGTACCTTCGTCTTTAGCCTCTCTTCTCGTCTACATCTTAGCAAAAAGCTTTTCCACTCTGTCTGGCGAGGAGAAACTGTGCCAGCACAGAAAACATCTCCCAACGTGTTCTAGAGGCTGCACGGAGGTCTGCCGAGTGTTTTGCAAGAAGAGAAAGAAAGTTGTCCAAAACAGCTTGCAATCGAATGTTCATGTGAATAGAAAAGGCAGGAGAGTGGTCAGGTACTGTTTTCTCTCAGTTGGCAAGCTGCGCACACAATCGCAGTGTTGTACAGCTTGTTTCATCACCTTTGCCAAGTTGCCGCTCTCTCCGGCTCCCGGAGACAAAGAAGCTGCTTCTTCGCGCAAAGACGATTCTGCCGCTCACAGTGCTCTGCGGTGTGTGTCTTCTGCCGAAAGAGGCACGGGAGCTGTGCTTAGCTCTGCAGAGCACCATACGTGCTTCTTTAGCCTCTCTTCTCGTCTACATCTTAGCAAAAAGCTTTTCCACTCTGTCTGGCAAGGAGAAACTGTGCCAGCACAAAAAACATCTCCCATCGTGTTATCGAAGCTGCACGGAGGTCTGCCGAGTGTTTTGCAAGAAGAGAAAGAAAGTTGTCCAAAACAGCTTGCAATCCAATGTTCACGTGAATAGAAAAGGCAGGAGAGTGGTCAGGTACTTTTTTCTCTCAGTTGGCAAGCTGCGCACACAATCGCAGTGTTGTACAGCTTGTTTCATCACCTTTGCGAAGCTGCCGCTCTCTCCGGCTCCCGGAGATGAAGAAGCTGCTTCTTCGCGCAAAGACGATTCTGCCGCTCACAGTGCTCTACGGTGTGCGTCTTCTGCCGAAAGAGGCCCGGGAGCTGTGCTTAGCTCTGCAGAGCACCGTACCTTCGTCTTTAGCCTCTCTTCTCGTCTACATCTTAGCAAAAAGCTTTTCCACTCTCTCTGGCGTGGAGAAACTGTGCCAGCACAGAAAACATCTCCCATCGTGTTCTAGAGGCTGCACGGAGGTCTGCCGAGTGTTTTGCAAGAAGAGAAAGAAAGTTGTCCAAAACAGCTTCCAATCCAATGTTCATGTGACTAGAAAAGGCAGGAGAGTGGTCAGGTACTGTTTTCTCTCACTTGGCAAGCTGCGCACACAATCGCAGTGTTGTACAGCTTGTTTCATCACCTTTGCGAAGTTGCCGCTCTCTCCGGCTCCCGGAGACGAAGAAGCTGCTTCTTCGCGCAAAGACGATTCTGCCGCTCACAGTGCTCTGCGGTGTATGTCTTCTGCCGAAAGAGGCACGGGAGCTGTGCTTAGCTCTGCAGAGCACCGTACCTTCGTCTTTAGCCTCTCTTCTCGTCTACATCTTAGCAAAAAGCTTTTCCACTCTGTCTGGCAAGGAGAAACTGTGCCAGCACAAAAAACATCTCCCATCGTGTTCTAGAGGCTGCACGGAGGTCTGCCGAGTGTTTTGCAAGAAGAGAAAGAAAGTTGTCCAAAACAGCTTCCAATCCAATGTTCATGTGACTAGAAAACGCAGGAGAGTGGTCAGGTACTGTTTTCTGTAATTGGCAAGCTGCGCACACAATCGCAGTGTTGTACAGATTGTTTCATCACCTTTGCCAAGTTGCCGCTCTCTCCGGCTCCCGGAGACGAAGAAGCTGCTTCTTCGCGCAAAGACGATTCTGCCGCTCACAGTGCTCTGCGGTGTGTGTCTTCTGCCGAAAGAGGCACGGGAGCTGTGCTGAGCTCTGCAGAGCACCGTACCTTCGTCTTTAGCCTCTCTTCTCGTCTACATCTTAGCAAAAAGCTTTTCCACTCTGTCTGGCAAGGAGAAACTGTGCCAGCACAAAAAACATCTCCCATCGTGTTCTAGAGGCTGCACTGAGTTCAGCAGAGTTCTTTGCAAGAAGAGAAAGAAAGTTGTCAAAAACAGCTTCCAATCGAATGTTCATGTGAATAGAAAAGGCAGGAGAGTGGTCAGGTACTGTTTTCTCTCAGTTGGTAAGCTGCGCACACAATCGCAGTTTTGTACAGCTTGTTTCATCACCTTTGCCAAGTTGCCGCTCTCTCCGGCTCCCGGAGACGAAGAAGCTGCTTCTTCGCGCAAAGACGATTCTGCCGCTCACAGTGCTCTGCAGAGCACCGTACCTTCGTCTTTAGCCTCTCTTCTCGTCTACATCTTCGCAAAACGCTTTTCCACTCTGTCTGGCAAGGAGAAACTGTGCCAGCACAAAAAACATCTCCCATCGTGTTCTAGAGGCTGCACGGAGGTCTGCCGAGTGTTTTGCAAGAAGAGAAAGAAAGTTGTCCAAAACAGCTTCCAATCCAATGTTCATGTGACTAGAAAAGGCAGGAGAGTGGTCAGGTACTGTTTTCTCTCAGTTGGCAAGCGGCGCACACAATCGCAGTGTTGTACAGCTTGTTTCATCACCTTTGCCAAGTTGCCGCTCCCTCCGGCTCCCGGAGACGAAGAAGCTGCTTCTTCGCGCAAAGACGATTCTGCCGCTCACAGTGCTCTGCGGTGTGTGTCTTCTGCCGAAAGAGGCACGGGAGCTGTGCTTAGCTCTGCAGAGCACCGTACCTTCGTCTTTAGCCTCTCTTCTCGTCTACATCTTAGCAAAAAGCTTTTCCACTCTGTCTGGCAAGGAGAAACTGTGCCAGCACAGAAAACATCTCCCATCGTGTTCTAGAGGCTGCACGGAGGTCTGCCGAGTGTTTTGCAAGAAGAGAAAGAAAGTTGTCCAAAACAGCTTCCAATCGAATGTTCATGTGAATAGAAAAGGCAGGAGAGTGGTCAGGTACTGTTTTCTCTCAGTTGGCAAGCTGCGCACACAATCGCAGTGTTGTACAGCTTGTTTCATCACCTTTGCGAAGTTGCCGCTCTCTCCGGCTCCCGGAGACGAAGAAGCTGCTTCTTCGCCCAAAGACGATTCTGCCGCTCACAGTGCTCTGCAGTGTGCGTCTTCTGCGGAAAGAGGCACGGGAGCTGTGCTTAGCTCTGCAGAGCACCGTACCTTGGTCTTTAGCCTCTCTTCTCGTCTACATCTTAGCAAAAAGCTTTTCCACTCTGTCTGGCAAGGAGAAACTGTGCCAGCACTGAAAACATCTCCCATCGTGTTCTAGAGGCTGCACGGAGGTCTGCCGAGTGTTTTGCAAGAAGAGAAAGAAAGTTGTCCAAAACAGCTTCCAATCGAATGTTCATGTGAATAGAAAAGGCAGGAGAGTGGTCAGGTACTGTTTTCTCTCAGTTGGCAAGCTGCGCACACAATCGCAGTGTTGTACAGCTTGTTTCATCACCTTTGCCAAGTTGCCGCTCTCTCCGGCTCCCGGAGACGAAGAAGCTGCTTCTTCGCGCAAAGACGATTCTGCCGCTCACAGTGCTCTGCGGTGTGTGTCTTCTGCCGAAAGAGGCACGGGAGCTGTGCTTAGCTCTGCAGAGCACCATACGTGCTTCTTTAGCCTCTCTTCTCGTCTACATCTTAGCAAAAAGCTTTTCCACTCTGTCTGGCAAGGAGAAACTGTGCCAGCACAAAAAACATCTCCCATCGTGTTCTAGAGGCTGCACGGAGGTCTGCCGAGTGTTTTGCAAGAAGAGAAAGAAAGTTGTCCAAAACAGCTTGCAATCCAATGTTCATGTGAATAGAAAAGGCAGGAGAGTGGTCAGGTACTGTTTTCTCTCAGTTGGCAAGCTGCGCACACAATCGCAGTGTTGTACAGCTTGTTTCATCACCTTTGCGAAGTTGCCGCTCTCTCCGGCTCCCGGAGACGAAGAAGCTGCTTCTTCGCGCAAAGACGATTCTGCCGCTCACAGTGCTCTGCGGTGTGCGTCTTCTGCCGAAAGAGGCACGGGAGCTGTGCTTAGCTCTGCAGAGCACCGTACCTTCGTCTTTAGCCTCTCTTCTCGTCTACATCTTAGCAAAAACCTTCTCCACTCTGTCTGGCAAGGAGAAACTGTGCCAGCACAAAAAACAACTCCCATCGTGTTCTAGAAGCTGCACGGAGGTCTGCCGAGTGTTTTGCAAGAAGAGAAAGAAAGTTGTCCAAAACAGCTTGCAATCGAATGTTCATGTGTATAGAAAAGGCAGGAGAGTGGTCAGGTACTGTTTTCTCTCAGTTGGCAAGCTGCGCACACAATCGCAGTGTTGTACAGCTTGTTTCATCACCTTTGCCAAGTTGCCGCTCTCTCCGGCTCCCGGAGACGAAGAAGCTGCTTCTTCGCGCAAAGACGATTCTGCCGCTCACAGTGCTCTGCGGTGTGCGTCTTCTGCCGAAAGAGGCCCGGGAGCGGTGCTTAGCTCTGCAGAGCACCGTACCTTCGTCTTTAGCCTCTCTTCTCGTCTACATCTTAGCAAAACGCTTTTCCACTCTGTCTGGCAAGGAGAAACTGTGCCAGCACAAAAAACATCTCCCATCGTGTTCTAGAGGCTGCACGGAGGCCTGCCGAGTGTTTTGCAAGAAGAGAAAGAAAGTTGTCCAAAACAGCTTCCAATCGAATATTCATGTGAATAGAAAAGGCAGGAGAGTGGTCAGGTACTGTTTTCTCTCACTTGGCAAGCTGCGCACACAATCGCAGTGTTGTACAGCTTGTTTCATCACCTTTGCCAAGTTGCCGCTCCCTCCGGCTCCCGGAGACGAAGAAGCTGCTTCTTCGCGCAAAGACGATTCTGCCGCTCACAGTGCTCTGCGGTGTGTGTCTTCTGCCGAAAGAGGCACGGGAGCTGTGCTTAGCTCTGCAGAGCACCGTACCTTCGTCTTTAGCCTCTCTTCTCGTCTACATCTTAGCAAAAAGCTTTTCCACTCTGTCTGGCAAGGAGAAATTGTGCCAGCACAGAAAACATCTCCCATCGTGTTCTAGAGGCTGCACGGCGGTCTGCCGAGTGTTTTGCAAGAAGAGAAAGAAAGTTGTCCAAAACAGCTTCCAATCGAATGTTCATGTGAATAGAAAAGGCAGGAGAGTGGTCAGGTACTGTTTTCTCTCAGTTGGCAAGCTGCGCACACAATCGCAGTGTTGTACAGCTTGTTTCATCACCTTTGCCAAGTTGCCGCTCTCTCCGGCTCCCGGAGACGAAGAAGCTGCCTCTTCGCGCAAAGACGATTCTGCCGCTCACAGTGCTCTGCGGTGTGTGTCTTCTGCCGAAAGAGGCCAGGGAGCTGTGCTTAGCTCTGCAGAGCACCGTACCTTCGTCTTTAGCCTCTCTTCTCGTCTACATCTTAGCAAAAACTTTTCCACTCTGTCTGGCAAGGAAAAACTGTGCCAGCACAAAAAACATCTCCCATCGTGTTCTAGAAACTGCACGGAGGTCTGCCGAGTGTTTTGCAAGAAGAGAAAGAAAGTTGTCCAAAACAGCTTTCAATCCAATGTTCACGTGAATAGAAAAGGCAGGAGAGTGGTCAGGTACTGTTTTCTCTCAGTTGGCAAGCTGCGCACACAATCGCAGTGTTGTACAGCTTGTTTCATCACCTTTGCGAAGTTGCCGCTCTCTCCGGCTCCCGGAGACGAAGAAGCTGCTTCTTCGCGCAAAGACGATTCTGCCGCTCACAGTGCTCTGCAGTGTGCGTCTTCTGCGGAAAGAGGCACGGGAGCTGTGCTTAGCTCTGCAGAGCACCGTACCTTCGTCTTTAGCCTCTCTTCTCGTCTACATCTTAGCAAAAAGCTTTTCCACTCTGTCTGGCAAGGAGAAACTTTGCCAGCACTGAAAACATCTCCCATCGTGTTCTAGAGGCTGCACGGAGGTCTGCCGAGTGTTTTGCAAGAAGAGAAAGAAAGTTGTCCAAAACAGCTTGCAATCGAATGTTCATGTGAATAGAAAAGGCAGGAGAGTGGTCAGGTACTGTTTTCTCTCATTTGGTAAGCTGCGCACACAATCGCAGTTTTGTACAGCTTGTTTCATCACCTTTGCGAAGTTGCCGCTCTCTCCGGCTCCCGGAGACGAAGAAGCTGCTTCTTCACGCAAAGACGATTCTGCCGCTCACAGTGCTCTTCAGAGCACCGTACCTTCGTCATTAGCCTCTCTTCTCGTCTACATCTTAGCAAAAAGCTATTCCACTCTGTCTGGCAAGGAGAAACTGTGCCAGCACAAAAAACATCTCCCATCGTGTTCTAGAGGCTGCACTGAGTTCAGCAGAGTTCTTTGCAAGAAGAGAAAGAAAGTTGTCCAAAACAGCTTCCAATCGAATGTTCATGTGAATAGAAAAGGCAGGAGAGTGGTCAGGTACTGTTTTCTCTCAGTTGGCAAGCTGCGCACACAATCGCAGTTTTGTACAGCTTGTTTCATCACCTTTGCGAAGTTGCCGCTCTCTCCGGCTCCCGGAGACGAAGAAGCTGCTTCTTCGCGCAAAGTCGATTCTGCCGCTCACAGTGCTCTGCGGTGTGTGTCTTCTGCCGAAAGAGGCACGGTAGCTGTGCTTAGCTCTGCAGAGCACCGTACCTTCGTCTTTAGCCTCTCTTCTCGTCTACATCTTAGCAAAAAGCTTTTCCACTCTGTCTGGCAAGGAGAAATTGTGCCAGCACAGAAAACATCTCCCATCGTGTTCTAGAGGCTGCACGGAGGTCTGCCGAGTGTTTTGCAAGAAGAGAAAGAAAGTTGTCCAAAACAGCTTCCAATCCAATGTTCATGTGACTAGAAAAGGCAGGAGAGTGGTCAGGTACTGTTTTCTCTCAGTTGGCAAGCTGCGCACACAATCGCAGTGTTGTACAGCTTGTTTCATCACCTTTGCCAAGTTGCCGCTCTCTCCGGCTCCCGGAGACGAAGAAGCTGCTTCTTCGCGCAAAGACGATTCTGCCGCTCACAGTGCTCTGCGGTGTGTGTCTTCTGCCGAAAGAGGCACGGGAGCTGTGCTTAGCTCTGCAGAGCACCGTACCTTCGTCTTTAGCCTCTCTTCTCGTCTACATCTTAGCAAAAAGCTTTTCCACTCTGTCTGGCAAGGAGAAACTGTGCCAGCACAAAAAACATCTCCCATCGTGTTCTAGAAGCTGCACGGAGGTCTGCCGAGTGTTTTGCAAGAAGAGAAAGAAAGTTGTCCAAAACAGCTTCCAATCCAATGTTCATGTGACTAGAAAACGCAGGAGAGTGGTCAGGTACTGTTTTCTCTCACTTGGCAAGCTGCGCACACAATCGCAGTGTTGTACAGCTTGTTTCATCACCTTTGCCAAGTTGCCGCTCTCTCCGGCTCCCGGAGACGAATAAGGTGCTTCTTCGCGCAAAGTCGATTCTGCCGCTCACAGTGCTCTGCGGTGTGTGTCTTCTGCCGAAAGAGGCACGGGAGCTGTGCTTAGCTCTGCAGAGCACCGTACCTTCGTCTTTAGCCTCTCTTCTCGTCTACATCTTAGCAAAAAGCTTTTCCACTCTGTCTGGCAAGGAGAAACTGTGCCAGCACAAAAAACATCTCCCATCGTGTTCTAGAGGCTGCACTGAGTTCAGCAGAGTTCTTTGCAAGAAGAGAAAGAAAGATGTCCAAAACAGCTTCCAATCGAATGTTCATGTGAATAGAAAAGGCAGGAGAGTGGTCAGGTACTGTTTTCTCTCAGTTGGCAAGCTGCGCACACAATCGCAGTGTTGTACAGCTTGTTTCATCACCTTTGCGAAGTTGCCGCTCTCTCCGGCTCCCGGAGACGTAGAAGCTGCTTCTTCGCGCAAAGACGATTCTGCCGCTCACAGTGCTCTGCAGTGTGCGTCTTCTGCCGAAAGAGGCACGGGAGCTGTGCTTAGCTCTGCAGAGCACCATACGTGCTTCTTTAGCCTCTCTTCTCGTCTACATCTTAGCAAAAAGCTTTTCCACTCTGTCTGGCAAGGAGAAACTGTGCCAGCACAAAAAACATCTCCCATCGTGTTCTAGAAGCTGCACGGAGGTCTGCCGAGTGTTTTGCAAGAAGAGAAAAAAGTTGTCCAAAACAGCTTGCAATCCAATGTTCACGTGAATAGAAAAGGCAGGAGAGTGGTCAGGTACTGTTTTCACTCAGTTGGCAAGCTGCGCACAAAATCGCAGTGTTGTACAGCTTGTTTCATCACCTTTGCGAAGTTGCCGCTCTCTCCGGCTCCCGGAGACGAAGAAGCTGCTTCTTCGCGCAAAGACGATTCTGCCGCTCACAGTGCTCTGCGGTGTGTGTCTTCTGCCGAAAGAGGCACGGGAGCTGTGCTTAGCTCTGCAGAGCACCGTACCTTCGTCTTTAGCCTCTCTTCTCGTCTACATCTTAGCAAAAAGCTTTTCCACTCTGTCTGGCACGGAGAAACTGTGCCAGCACAAAAAACAACTCCCATCGTGTTCTAGAGGCTGCACGGAGGTCTGCCGAGTGTTTTGCAAGAAGAGAAATAAAGTTGGCCAAAACAGCTTGCAATCGAATGTTCATGTGTATAGAAAAGGCAGGAGAGTGGTCAGGTAATGCATTCTCTCACTTGGCAAGCTGCGCACACAACCGTAGTGTTGTACAGCTTTTTTCATCACCTTTGCCAAGTTGCCGCTCTCTCCGGCTCCCGGAGACGAAGAAGCTGCTTCTTCGCGCAAAGACGATTCTGCCACTCACAGTGCTCTGCGGTGTGTGTCTTCTGCCGAAAGAGGCCCGGGAGCTGTGCTTAGCTCTGCAGAGCACCGTACCTTCGTCTTTAGCCTCTCTTCTCGTCTACATCTTAGCAAAAAGCTTTTCCACTCTGTCTGGCGAGGAGAAACTGTGCCAGCACAGAAAACATCTCCCATCGTGTTCTAGAGGCTGCACGGAGGTCTGCCCAGTGTTTTGCAAGTAGAGAAAGAAAGTTGTCCAAAACAGCTTGCAATCGAATGTTCATGTGAATAGAAAAGGCAGGAGAGTGGTCAGGTACTGTTTTCTCTCAGTTGGCAAGCTGCGCACACAATCGCAGTGTTGTACAGCTTGTTTCATCACCTCTGCGAAGTTGCCGCTCTCTCCGGCTCCCGGAGACGAAGAAGCTGCTTCTTCGCGCAAAGACGATTCTGCCGCTCACAGTGCTCTGAGGTGTGTGTCTTCTGCCGAAAGAGGCCCTGGTGCTGTGCTTAGCTCTGCAGAGCACCGTACCTTCGTCTTTTGCCTCTCTTCTCGTCTACATCTTAGCAAAAAGCTTTTCCACTCTGTCTGGCAAGGAGAAACTGTGCCAGCACAAAAAACATCTCCCTTCGTGTTCTAGAGGCTGCACGGAGGTCTGCCGAGTGTTTTGCAAGAAGAGAAAGAAAGTTGTCCAAAACAGCTTGCAATCCAATGTACACGTGAATAGAAAAGGCAGGAGAGTGGTCAGGTACTGTTTTCTCTCAGTTGGCAAGCTGCGCACACAATCGCACAGTTGTACAGCTTGTTTCATCACCTTTGCGAAGCTGCCGCTCTCTCTGCCTCCCGGAGACGAAGAAGCTGCTTCTTCGCGCAAAGACGATTCTGCCCCTCACAGTGCTCTGCGGTGTGCGTCTTCTGCCGAAAGAGGCACGGGAGCTGTGCTTAGCTCTGCAGAGCACCGTACCTTCGTCTTTAGCCTCTCTTCTCGTCTACATCTTAGCAAAAAGCTTTTCCACTCTCTCTGGCAAGGAGAAACTGTGCCAGCACAAAAAACATCTCCCATCGTGTTCTAGAGGCTGCACGGAGGTCTGCCGAGTGTTTTGCAAGAAGAGAAAGAAAGTTGTCAAAAACAGCTTCCAATCGAATGTTCATGTGACTGGAAAAGGCAGGAGAGTGGTCAGGTACTGTTTTCTCTCATTTGGTAAGCTGCGCACACAATCGCAGTTTTGTACAGCTTGTTTCATCACCTTTGCGAAGTTGCCGCTCTCTCCGGCTCCCGGAGACGAAGAAGCTGCTTCTTGGCGCAAAGACGATTCTGCCGCTCACCGTGCTCTGCGGTGTGTGTCTTCTGCCGAAAGAGGCACGGGAGCTGTGCTTACCTCTGCAGAGCACCGTACCTTCATCTTTAGCCTCTCTTCTCGTCTACATCTTAGCAAAAAGGTATTCCAATCTGTCTGGCAAGGAGAAACTGTGCCAGCACGGAAAACATCTCCCATCGTGTTCTAGAGGCTGCACGGAGGTCTGCCGAGTGTTTTGCAAGAAGAGAAAGAAAGTTGTCCAAAACAGCTTCCAATCGAATGTTCATGTGAATAGAAAAGGCAGGAGAGTGGTCAGGTACTGTTTTATCTCAATTGTTAAGCTGCGCACACAATCGCAGTTTTGTACAGCTTGTTTCATCACCTTTGCGAAGTTGCCGCTCTCTCCGGCTCCCGGAGACGAGGAAGCTGCTTCTTCGCGCAAAGACGATTCTGCCGCTCACAGTGGTCTGCAGAGAACCGTACCTTCGTCTTTAGCCTCTCTTCTCGTCTACATCTTAGCAAAAAGCTTTTCCACTCTGTCTGGCAAGGAGAAACTGTGCCAGCACTGAAAACATCTCCCTTCGTGTTCTAGAGGCTGCACGGATGTCTGCCGAGTGTTTTGCAAGAAGAGAAAGAAAGTTGTCCAAAACAGCTTGCAATCCAATGTTCACGTGAATAGAAAAGGCAGGAGAGTGGTCAGGTACTGTTTTCTCTCAGGTGGCAAGCTGCGCACACAATCGCAGTGTTGTACAGCTTGTTTCATCACCTTTGCGAAGCTGCCGCTCACTCCGGCTCCCGGAGACGAAGAAGCTGCTTCTTCGCGCAAAGACGATTCTGCCGCTCACAGTGCTCTGCGGTGTGCGTCTTCTGCCGAAAGAGGCACGGGAGCTGTGCTTAGCTCTGCAGAGCACCGTACCTTCGTCTTTAGCCTCTCTTCTCGTCTACATCTTAGCAAAAAGCTTTTCCACTCTGTCTGGCAAGGAGAAACACTGCCAGCAAAAAAACCATCTCCCATCGTGTTCTAGAGGCTGCACGGAGGTCTGCCGAGTGTTTTGCAAGAAGAGAAAGAAAGTTGTCCAAAACAGCTTCCAATCGAATGTTCATGTTACTAGAAAAGGCAGGAGAGTGGTCAGGTACTGTTTTCTCTCACTTGGCAAGCTGCGCACACAATCGCAGTGCTGTACAGCTTGTTTCATCACCTTTGCCAAGTTGCCGCTCTCTCCGGCTCCAGGAGACGAAGAAGCTGCTTCTTCGCGCAAAGACGATTCTGCCGCTCACAGTGCTCTGCGGTGTGTGTCTTCTTCCGAAAGAGGCACGGGAGCTCTGCTTAGCTCTGCAGAGCACCGTACCTTCGTCTTTAGCCTCTCTTCTCGTCTACATCTTAGCAAAAAGCTTTTCCACTCTGTCTGGCAAGGAGAAACTGTGCCAGCACAAAAAACATCTCCCATCGTGTTCTAGAGGCTGCACTGAGTTCAGCAGAGTGTTTTGCAAGAAGAGAAAGAAAGTTGTCCAAAAGAGCTTACAATCGAATGTTTATGTGAATAGAAAAGGCAGGAGAGTGATCAGGTACTGTTTTCTCTCAGTTGGCAAGCTGCGCACACAATCGCAGTGTTGTACAGCTTGTTTCATCACCTCTGCGAAGTTGCCGCTCTCTCCGGCTCCCGGAGACGAAGAAGCTGCTTCTTCGCGCAAAGACGATTCTGCCGCTCACAGAGCTCTGCGGTGTGTGTCTTCTGCCGAAAGAGGCACGGGAGCTGTGCTTAGCTCTGCAGAGCACCGTATCTTTGTCTTTTGCCTCTCTTCTCGTCTACATCTTCGCAAAAAGCTTTTCCACTCTGTCTGGCAAGGAGAAACTGTGCCAGCACAAAAAACATCTCCCATCGTGTTCTAGAAGCTGCACAGAGGTCTGCCGAGTGTTTTGCAAGAAGAGAAAGAAAGTTGTCCAAAACAGCTTGCAATCGAATGTTCCTGTGAATAGAAAAGGCAGGAGAGTGGTCAGGTACTGTTTTCTCTCAGTTGGTAAGCTGCGCACACAATCGCAGTGTTGTACAGCTTTTTTCATCACCTTTGCGAAGTTGCCGCTGTCTCCGGCTCCCGGAGACGAAGAAGCTGCTTCTTCGCGCAAAGACGATTCTGCCGCTCACAGTGCTCTGCGGTGTGTGTCTTCTGCCGAAAGAGGCCCGGGAGCGGTGCTTAGTTCTGCAGAGCACCGTACCTTCGTCTTTAGCCTCTCTTCTCGTCTACATCTTAGCAAAAAGCTTTTCAACTCTGTCTGGCAAGGAGAAACTGTGCCAGCACAAAAAACATCTCCCATCGTGTTCTAGAGGCTGCACTGAGTTCAGCAGAGTTTTTTTCAAGAAGAGAAAGAAAGTTGTCCAAAACAGCTTGCAATCGAATGTTTATGTGAATAGAAAAGGCAGGAGAGGGGTCAGGTACTGTTTTCTCTCAGTTGGTAAGCTGCGCACACAATCGAAGTTTTGTACAGCTTGTTTCATCACCTTTGCGAAGTTGCCGCTCTCTCCGGCTCCCGGAGACGAAGAAGCTGCTTCTTCGTGCAAAGACGATTCTGCCGCTCACAGTGCTCTGCAGAGCACCGTACCTTCGTCTTTAGCCTCTCTTCTCATCTACATCTTAGCAAAAAGCTTTTCCACTCTGTCTGGCAAGGAGAAACTGTGCCAGCACTGAAAACATCTCCCATCGTGTTCTAGAGGCTGCACGGAGGTCTGCCCAGTGTTTTGCAAGAAGAGAAAGAAAGTTGTCCAAAACAGCTTGCAATCGAATGTTCATGTGTATAGAAAAGGCAGGAGAGTGGTCAGGTACTCTTTTCTCTCAGTTGGCAAACTGCGCACACAACCGTAGTGTTTTACAGCTTGTTTCATCACCTCTGCGAAGTTGCCGCTCCCTCCGGCTCCCGGAGACGAAGAAGCTGCTTCTTCGCGCAAAGACGATTCTGCCGCTCACAGTGCTCTGCGGTGTGTGTCTTCTGCCGAAAGAGGCCCGGGAGCTGTGCTTAGCTCTGCAGAGCACCGTACCTTCGTCTTTAGCCTCTCTTCTCGTCTACATCTTAGCAAAAAGCTTTTCCACTCTGTCTGGCGAGGAGAAACTGTGCCAGCACAGAAAACATCTCCCATCGTGTTCTAGAGGCTGCACGGAGGTCTGCCGAGTGTTTTGCAAGAAGAGAAAGAAAGTTGTCCAAAACAGCTTCCAATCGAATGTTCATGTGAATAGAAAAGGCAGGAGAGTGGTCAGGTACTGTTTTCTCTCAGTTGGCATGCTGCGCACACAATCGCAGTGTTGTACAGCTTGTTTCATCACCTTTGCGAAGCTGCCGCTCTGTCCGGCTCCCGGAGACGAAGAAGCTGCTTCTTCGCGCAAAGACGATTCTGGCCCTCACAATGCTCTGCGGTGTGCGTCTTCTGCCGAAAGAGGCACGGGAGCTGTGCTTAGCTCTGCAGAGCACCGTACCTTCGTCTTTAGCCTCTCTTCTCGTCTACATCTTAGCAAAAACCTTCTCCACTCTGTCTGGCAAGGAGAAACTGTGCCAGCACAAAAAACAACTCCCATCGTGTTCTAGAAGCTGCACGGAGGTCTGCCGAGTGTTTTGCAAGAAGAGAAAGAAAGTTGTCCAAAACAGCTTGCAATCGAATGTTCATGTGTATAGAAAAGGCAGGAGAGTGGTCAGGTACTGTTTTCTCTCAGTTGGCAAGCTGCGCACACAATCGCAGTGTTGTACAGCTTGTTTCATCACCTTTGCCAAGTTGCCGCTCTCTCCGGCTCCCGGAGACGAAGAAGCTGCTTCTTCGCGCAAAGACGATTCTGCCGCTCACAGTGCTCTGCGGTGTGCGTCTTCTGCCGAAAGAGGCCCGGGAGCGGTGCTTAGCTCTGCAGAGCACCGTACCTTCGTCTTTAGCCTCTCTTCTCGTCTACATCTTAGCAAAACGCTTTTCCACTCTGTCTGGCAAGGAGAAACTGTGCCAGCACAAAAAACATCTCCCATCGTGTTCTAGAGGCTGCACGGAGGCCTGCCGAGTGTTTTGCAAGAAGAGAAAGAAAGTTGTCCAAAACAGCTTCCAATCGAATATTCATGTGAATAGAAAAGGCAGGAGAGTGGTCAGGTACTGTTTTCTCTCACTTGGCAAGCTGCGCACACAATCGCAGTGTTGTACAGCTTGTTTCATCACCTTTGCCAAGTTGCCGCTCCCTCCGGCTCCCGGAGACGAAGAAGCTGCTTCTTCGCGCAAAGACGATTCTGCCGCTCACAGTGCTCTGCGGTGTGTGTCTTCTGCCGAAAGAGGCACGGGAGCTGTGCTTAGCTCTGCAGAGCACCGTACCTTCGTCTTTAGCCTCTCTTCTCGTCTACATCTTAGCAAAAAGCTTTTCCACTCTGTCTGGCAAGGAGAAATTGTGCCAGCACAGAAAACATCTCCCATCGTGTTCTAGAGGCTGCACGGCGGTCTGCCGAGTGTTTTGCAAGAAGAGAAAGAAAGTTGTCCAAAACAGCTTCCAATCGAATGTTCATGTGAATAGAAAAGGCAGGAGAGTGGTCAGGTACTGTTTTCTCTCAGTTGGCAAGCTGCGCACACAATCGCAGTGTTGTACAGCTTGTTTCATCACCTTTGCCAAGTTGCCGCTCTCTCCGGCTCCCGGAGACGAAGAAGCTGCCTCTTCGCGCAAAGACGATTCTGCCGCTCACAGTGCTCTGCGGTGTGTGTCTTCTGCCGAAAGAGGCCAGGGAGCTGTGCTTAGCTCTGCAGAGCACCGTACCTTCGTCTTTAGCCTCTCTTCTCGTCTACATCTTAGCAAAAACTTTTCCACTCTGTCTGGCAAGGAAAAACTGTGCCAGCACAAAAAACATCTCCCATCGTGTTCTAGAAACTGCACGGAGGTCTGCCGAGTGTTTTGCAAGAAGAGAAAGAAAGTTGTCCAAAACAGCTTTCAATCCAATGTTCACGTGAATAGAAAAGGCAGGAGAGTGGTCAGGTACTGTTTTCTCTCAGTTGGCAAGCTGCGCACACAATCGCAGTGTTGTACAGCTTGTTTCATCACCTTTGCGAAGTTGCCGCTCTCTCCGGCTCCCGGAGACGAAGAAGCTGCTTCTTCGCGCAAAGACGATTCTGCCGCTCACAGTGCTCTGCAGTGTGCGTCTTCTGCGGAAAGAGGCACGGGAGCTGTGCTTAGCTCTGCAGAGCACCGTACCTTCGTCTTTAGCCTCTCTTCTCGTCTACATCTTAGCAAAAAGCTTTTCCACTCTGTCTGGCAAGGAGAAACTTTGCCAGCACTGAAAACATCTCCCATCGTGTTCTAGAGGCTGCACGGAGGTCTGCCGAGTGTTTTGCAAGAAGAGAAAGAAAGTTGTCCAAAACAGCTTGCAATCGAATGTTCATGTGAATAGAAAAGGCAGGAGAGTGGTCAGGTACTGTTTTCTCTCATTTGGTAAGCTGCGCACACAATCGCAGTTTTGTACAGCTTGTTTCATCACCTTTGCGAAGTTGCCGCTCTCTCCGGCTCCCGGAGACGAAGAAGCTGCTTCTTCACGCAAAGACGATTCTGCCGCTCACAGTGCTCTTCAGAGCACCGTACCTTCGTCATTAGCCTCTCTTCTCGTCTACATCTTAGCAAAAAGCTATTCCACTCTGTCTGGCAAGGAGAAACTGTGCCAGCACAAAAAACATCTCCCATCGTGTTCTAGAGGCTGCACTGAGTTCAGCAGAGTTCTTTGCAAGAAGAGAAAGAAAGTTGTCCAAAACAGCTTCCAATCGAATGTTCATGTGAATAGAAAAGGCAGGAGAGTGGTCAGGTACTGTTTTCTCTCAGTTGGCAAGCTGCGCACACAATCGCAGTTTTGTACAGCTTGTTTCATCACCTTTGCGAAGTTGCCGCTCTCTCCGGCTCCCGGAGACGAAGAAGCTGCTTCTTCGCGCAAAGTCGATTCTGCCGCTCACAGTGCTCTGCGGTGTGTGTCTTCTGCCGAAAGAGGCACGGTAGCTGTGCTTAGCTCTGCAGAGCACCGTACCTTCGTCTTTAGCCTCTCTTCTCGTCTACATCTTAGCAAAAAGCTTTTCCACTCTGTCTGGCAAGGAGAAATTGTGCCAGCACAGAAAACATCTCCCATCGTGTTCTAGAGGCTGCACGGAGGTCTGCCGAGTGTTTTGCAAGAAGAGAAAGAAAGTTGTCCAAAACAGCTTCCAATCCAATGTTCATGTGACTAGAAAAGGCAGGAGAGTGGTCAGGTACTGTTTTCTCTCAGTTGGCAAGCTGCGCACACAATCGCAGTGTTGTACAGCTTGTTTCATCACCTTTGCCAAGTTGCCGCTCTCTCCGGCTCCCGGAGACGAAGAAGCTGCTTCTTCGCGCAAAGACGATTCTGCCGCTCACAGTGCTCTGCGGTGTGTGTCTTCTGCCGAAAGAGGCACGGGAGCTGTGCTTAGCTCTGCAGAGCACCGTACCTTCGTCTTTAGCCTCTCTTCTCGTCTACATCTTAGCAAAAAGCTTTTCCACTCTGTCTGGCAAGGAGAAACTGTGCCAGCACAAAAAACATCTCCCATCGTGTTCTAGAAGCTGCACGGAGGTCTGCCGAGTGTTTTGCAAGAAGAGAAAGAAAGTTGTCCAAAACAGCTTCCAATCCAATGTTCATGTGACTAGAAAACGCAGGAGAGTGGTCAGGTACTGTTTTCTCTCACTTGGCAAGCTGCGCACACAATCGCAGTGTTGTACAGCTTGTTTCATCACCTTTGCCAAGTTGCCCCTCTCTCCGGCTCCCGGAGACGAATAAGGTGCTTCTTCGCGCAAAGTCGATTCTGCCGCTCACAGTGCTCTGCGGTGTGTGTCTTCTGCCGAAAGAGGCACGGGAGCTGTGCTTAGCTCTGCAGAGCACCGTACCTTCGTCTTTAGCCTCTCTTCTCGTCTACATCTTAGCAAAAAGCTTTTCCACTCTGTCTGGCAAGGAGAAACTGTGCCAGCACTGAAAACATCTCCCTTCGTGTTCTAGAGGCTGCACGGATGTCTGCCGAGTGTTTTGCAAGAAGAGAAAGAAAGTTGTCCAAAACAGCTTGCAATCCAATGTTCACGTGAATAGAAAAGGCAGGAGAGTGGTCAGGTACTGTTTTCTCTCAGGTGGCAAGCTGCGCACACAATCGCAGTGTTGTACAGCTTGTTTCATCACCTTTGCGAAGCTGCCGCTCACTCCGGCTCCCGGAGACGAAGAAGCTGCTTCTTCGCGCAAAGACGATTCTGCCGCTCACAGTGCTCTGCGGTGTGCGTCTTCTGCCGAAAGAGGCACGGGAGCTGTGCTTAGCTCTGCAGAGCACCGTACCTTCGTCTTTAGCCTCTCTTCTCGTCTACATCTTAGCAAAAAGCTTTTCCACTCTGTCTGGCAAGGAGAAACACTGCCAGCAAAAAAACCATCTCCCATCGTGTTCTAGAGGCTGCACGGAGGTCTGCCGAGTGTTTTGCAAGAAGAGAAAGAAAGTTGTCCAAAACAGCTTCCAATCGAATGTTCATGTTACTAGAAAAGGCAGGAGAGTGGTCAGGTACTGTTTTCTCTCACTTGGCAAGCTGCGCACACAATCGCAGTGCTGTACAGCTTGTTTCATCACCTTTGCCAAGTTGCCGCTCTCTCCGGCTCCAGGAGACGAAGAAGCTGCTTCTTCGCGCAAAGACGATTCTGCCGCTCACAGTGCTCTGCGGTGTGTGTCTTCTTCCGAAAGAGGCACGGGAGCTCTGCTTAGCTCTGCAGAGCACCGTACCTTCGTCTTTAGCCTCTCTTCTCGTCTACATCTTAGCAAAAAGCTTTTCCACTCTGTCTGGCAAGGAGAAACTGTGCCAGCACAAAAAACATCTCCCATCGTGTTCTAGAGGCTGCACTGAGTTCAGCAGAGTGTTTTGCAAGAAGAGAAAGAAAGTTGTCCAAAAGAGCTTACAATCGAATGTTTATGTGAATAGAAAAGGCAGGAGAGTGATCAGGTACTGTTTTCTCTCAGTTGGCAAGCTGCGCACACAATCGCAGTGTTGTACAGCTTGTTTCATCACCTCTGCGAAGTTGCCGCTCTCTCCGGCTCCCGGAGACGAAGAAGCTGCTTCTTCGCGCAAAGACGATTCTGCCGCTCACAGAGCTCTGCGGTGTGTGTCTTCTGCCGAAAGAGGCACGGGAGCTGTGCTTAGCTCTGCAGAGCACCGTATCTTTGTCTTTTGCCTCTCTTCTCGTCTACATCTTCGCAAAAAGCTTTTCCACTCTGTCTGGCAAGGAGAAACTGTGCCAGCACAAAAAACATCTCCCATCGTGTTCTAGAAGCTGCACGGAGGTCTGCCGAGTGTTTTGCAAGAAGAGAAAGAAAGTTGTCCAAAACAGCTTGCAATCGAATGTTCCTGTGAATAGAAAAGGCAGGAGAGTGGTCAGGTACTGTTTTCTCTCAGTTGGTAAGCTGCGCACACAATCGCAGTGTTGTACAGCTTTTTTCATCACCTTTGCGAAGTTGCCGCTGTCTCCGGCTCCCGGAGACGAAGAAGCTGCTTCTTCGCGCAAAGACGATTCTGCCGCTCACAGTGCTCTGCGGTGTGTGTCTTCTGCCGAAAGAGGCCCGGGAGCGGTGCTTAGTTCTGCAGAGCACCGTACCTTCGTCTTTAGCCTCTCTTCTCGTCTACATCTTAGCAAAAAGCTTTTCAACTCTGTCTGGCAAGGAGAAACTGTGCCAGCACAAAAAACATCTCCCATCGTGTTCTAGAGGCTGCACTGAGTTCAGCAGAGTTTTTTTCAAGAAGAGAAAGAAAGTTGTCCAAAACAGCTTGCAATCGAATGTTTATGTGAATAGAAAAGGCAGGAGAGGGGTCAGGTACTGTTTTCTCTCAGTTGGTAAGCTGCGCACACAATCGAAGTTTTGTACAGCTTGTTTCATCACCTTTGCGAAGTTGCCGCTCTCTCCGGCTCCCGGAGACGAAGAAGCTGCTTCTTCGTGCAAAGACGATTCTGCCGCTCACAGTGCTCTGCAGAGCACCGTACCTTCGTCTTTAGCCTCTCTTCTCATCTACATCTTAGCAAAAAGCTTTTCCACTCTGTCTGGCAAGGAGAAACTGTGCCAGCACTGAAAACATCTCCCATCGTGTTCTAGAGGCTGCACGGAGGTCTGCCCAGTGTTTTGCAAGAAGAGAAAGAAAGTTGTCCAAAACAGCTTGCAATCGAATGTTCATGTGTATAGAAAAGGCAGGAGAGTGGTCAGGTACTCTTTTCTCTCAGTTGGCAAACTGCGCACACAACCGTAGTGTTTTACAGCTTGTTTCATCACCTCTGCGAAGTTGCCGCTCCCTCCGGCTCCCGGAGACGAAGAAGCTGCTTCTTCGCGCAAAGACGATTCTGCCGCTCACAGTGCTCTGCGGTGTGTGTCTTCTGCCGAAAGAGGCCCGGGAGCTGTGCTTAGCTCTGCAGAGCACCGTACCTTCGTCTTTAGCCTCTCTTCTCGTCTACATCTTAGCAAAAAGCTTTTCCACTCTGTCTGGCGAGGAGAAACTGTGCCAGCACAGAAAACATCTCCCATCGTGTTCTAGAGGCTGCACGGAGGTCTGCCGAGTGTTTTGCAAGAAGAGAAAGAAAGTTGTCCAAAACAGCTTCCAATCGAATGTTCATGTGAATAGAAAAGGCAGGAGAGTGGTCAGGTACTGTTTTCTCTCAGTTGGCATGCTGCGCACACAATCGCAGTGTTGTACAGCTTGTTTCATCACCTTTGCGAAGCTGCCGCTCTGTCCGGCTCCCGGAGACGAAGAAGCTGCTTCTTCGCGCAAAGACGATTCTGGCCCTCACAATGCTCTGCGGTGTGCGTCTTCTGCCGAAAGAGGCACGGGAGCTGTGCTTAGCTCTGCAGAGCACCGTACCTTCGTCTTTAGCCTCTCTTCTCGTCTACATCTTAGCAAAAAGCTTTTCCACTCTGTCTGGCAAGGAGAAACTGTGCCAGCACAAAAAACATCTCCCATCGTGTTCTAGAGGCTGCACGGAGGTCTGCCGAGTGTTTTGCAAGAAGAGAAAGAAAGTTGTCCAAAACAGCTTGCAATCGAATGTTCACGTGAATAGAAAAGGCAGGAGAGTGGTCAGGTACTGTTTTCTCTCAGTTGGCAAGCTGCGCACACAATCGCAGTGTTGTACAGCTTGTTTCATCACCTTTGCGAAGTTGCCGCTCTCTCCGGCTCCCGGAGACGAAGAAGCTGCTTCTTCGCGCAAAGACGATTCTGCCGCTCACAGGGCTCTGCGGTGTGTGTCTTCTGCCAAAAGAGGCACGGGAGCTGTGCTTACCTCTGCAGAGCACCGTACCTTCAGCTTTAGCCTCTCTTCTCGTCTACATCTTAGCAAAAAGCTATTCCACTCTGTCTGGCAAGGAGAAACTGTGCCAGCACGGAAAACATCTCCCATCGTGTTCTAGAGGCTGCACGGAGGTCTGCCGAGTGTTTTGCAAGAAGAGAAAGAAAGTTGTCCAAAACAGCTTCCAATCGAATGTTCATGTGAATAGAAAAGGCAGGAGAGTGGTCAGGTACTGTTTTCTCTCATTTGGTAAGCTGCGCACACAATCGCAGTTTTGTACAGCTTGTTTCATCACCTTTGCGAAGTTGCCGCTCTCTCCGGCTCCCGGAGACGAGGAAGCTGCTTCTTCGCGCAAAGACGATTCTGCCGCTGACAGTGGTCTGCGGAGAACCGTACCTTCGTCTTTAACCTCTCTTCTCGTCTACATCTTAGCAAAAAGCTTTTCCAGTCTGTCTGGCAAGGAGAAACTGTGCCAGCATAAAAAACATCTCCCATCGTTTTCTAGAGGCTGCACGGAGGTCTGCCGAGTGTTTTGCAAGAAGAGAAAGATAGTTGCCCGAAACAGCTTCCAATCGAATGTTCATGTGAATATAAAAGTCAGGAGAGTGGTCAGGTACTGTTTTCTCTCAGTTGGCAAGCTGCGCACACAACCGTAGTGTTGTACAGCTTGTTTCATCACCTTTGCGAAGTTGCCGCTCTCTCCGGCTCCCGGAGACGAAGAAGCTGCTTCTACGCGCAAAGAGCATTCTGCCGCTCACAGTGCTCTGCAGTGTGTGTCTTCTGCCGAAAGAGGCCCGGGAGCTGTGCTTAGCTCTGCAGAGCACCGTACCTTCGTCTTTAGCCTCTCTTCTCGTCTACATCTTAGCAAAAATCTTTTCCACTCTGTCTGGCGAGGAGAAACTGTGCCAGCACAGAAAACATCTCCCATCGTGTTCTAGAGGCTGCACGGAGGTCTGCCGAGTGTTTTGCAAGAAGAGAAAGAAAGTTGTCCAAAACAGCTTGCCATCGAATGTTCATGTGAATAGAAAAGGCAGGAGAGTGGTCAGGTACTGTTTTCTCTCACTTGGCAAGATGCGCACACAATCGCAGTGTTGTACAGCTTGTTTCATCACCTTTGCGAAGTTGCCGCTCCCTCCGGCTCCCGGAGACGAAGAAGCTGCTTCTTCGTGCAAAGACGATTCTGCCGCTCACAGTGCTCTGCAGAGCACCGTACCTTCGTCTTTAGCCTCTCTTCTCTTCTACATCTTAGCAAAAAGCTTTTCCACTCTGTCTGGCGAGGAGAAACTGTGCCAGCACTGAAAACATCTCCCATCGTGTTCTAGAGGCTGCACGGAGGTCTGCCGAGTGTTTTGCAAGAAGAGAAAGAAAGTTGTCCAAAACAGCTTCCAATCGAATGTTCATGTGAATAGAAAAGGCAGGAGAGTGGTCAGGTACTGTTTTCTCTCAGTTGGCAAGCTGCGCACACAATCGCAGTTTTGTACAGCTTGTTTCATCACCTTTGCGAAGTTGCCGCTCTCTCCGGCTCCCGGAGACGAAGAAGCTGCTTCTTCGCGCAAAGACGATTCTGCCGCTCACAGTGCTCTGCAGAGCACCGTACCTTCGTCTTTAGCCTCTCTTCTCGTCTACATCTTAGCAAAAAGCTTTTCCACTCTGTCTGGCAAGGAGAAACTGTGCCAGCACTGAAAACATCTCCCATCGTGTTCTAGAGGCTGCACGGAGGTCTGCCGAGTGTTTTGCAAGAAGAGAAAGAAAGTTGTCCAAAACAGCTTCCAATCGAATGTTCATGTGAATAGAAAAGGCAGGAGAGTGGTCAGGTACTGTTTTCTCTCATTTGGCAAGCTGCGCACACATTCGCAGTGTTGTACAGCTTGTTTCATCACCTCTGCGAAGTTGCCGCTCCCTCCGGCTCCCGGAGACGAAGAAGCTGCTTCTTCGCGCAAAGACGATTCTGCCACTCACAGTGCTCTGCGGTGTGTGTCTTCTGCCGAAAGAGGCCCGGGAGCTGTGCTTAGCTCTGCAGAGCACCGTACCTTCGTCTTTAGCCTCTCTTCTCGTCTACATCTTAGCAAAAAGCTTTTCCACTCTGTCTGGCGAGGAGAAACTGTGCCAGCACAGAAAACATCTCCCATCGTGTTCTAGAGGCTGCACGGAGGTCTGCCCAGTGTTTTGCAAGAAGAGAAAGAAAGTTGTCCAAAAGAGCTTGCAATCGAATGTTCATGTGAATAGAAAAGGCAGGAGAGTGGTCAGGTACTGTTTTCACTCAGTTGGCAAGCTGCGCACACAATCGCACTGTTGTACAGCTTGTTTCATCACCTTTGCGAAGCTGCCGCTCTCTCCGGCTCCCGGAGACGAAGAAGCTGCTTCTTCGCGCAAAGACGATTCTGCCCCTCACAATGCTCTGCGGTGTGCGTCTTCTGCCGAAAGAGGCACGGGAGCTGTGCTTAGTTCTGCAGAGCACCGTACCTTCGTCTTTAGCCTCTCTTCTCGTCTACATCTTAGCAAAAAGCTTTTCCACTCTGTCTGGCAAGGAGAAACTGTGCCAGCACAGAAAACATCTCCCATCGTGTTCTAGAGGCTGCACGGAGGTCTGCCGAGTGTTTTGCAAGAAGAGAAAGATAGTTGCCCGAAACAGCTTCCAATCGAATGTTCATGTGAATAGAAAAGGCAGGAGAGTGGTCAGGTACTGTTTTCTCTCAGGTGGCAAGCTGCGCACACAACCGTAGTGTTGTAGAGCTTGTTTCATCACCTTTGCCAAGTTGCCGCTCTCTCCGGCTCCCGGAGACGAAGAAGCTGCTTCTACGCGCAAAGAGCATTCTGCCGCTCACAGTGCTCTGCAGTGTGTGTCTTCTGCCGAAAGAGGCCCGGGAGCTGTGCTTAGCTCTGCAGAGCACCGTACCTTCGTCTTTAGCCTCTCTTCTCGTCTACATCTTAGCAAAAATCTTTTCCACTCTGTATGGCGAGGAGAAACTGTGCCAGCACAGAAAACATCTCCCATCGTGTTCTAGAGGCTGCACGGAGGTCTGCCGAGTGTTTTGCAAGAAGAGAAAGAAAGTTGTCCAAAACAGCTTGCCATCGAACGTTCACGTGAATAGAAAAGGCAGGAGAGTGGTCAGGTACTGTTTTCTCTCAGTTGGTAAGCTGCGCACACAATCGCAGTTTTGTACAGCTTGTTTCATCACCTTTGCGAAGTTGCCGCTCTCTCCGGCTCCCGGAGACGAAGAAGCTGCTTCTTCGCGCAAAGACGATTCTGCCGCTCACAGTGCTCTGCAGAGCACCGTACCTTCGTCTTTAGCCTCTCTTCTCGTCTACATCTTAGCAAAAAGCTTTTCCACTCTGTCTGGCGAGGAGAAACTGTGCCAGCACAGAAAACATCTCCCATCGTGTTCTAGAGGCTGCACGGAGGTCTGCCGAGTGTTTTGCAAGAAGAGAAAGAAAGTTGTCCAAAACAGCTTGCAATCGAATGTTCATGTGAATAGAAAAGGCAGGAGAGTGGTCAGGTACTGTTTTCTCTCAGTTGGCAAGCTGCGCACACAATCGCAGTGTTGTACAGCTTGTTTCATCACCTTTGCGAAGTTGCCGCTCTCTCCGGCTCCCGGAGACGAAGAAGCTGCTTCTTCGCGCAAAGCCGATTCTGCCGCTCACAGTGCTCTGCGGTGTGTGTCTTATGCTGAAAGAGGCGCGGGAGGGGTGCTTAGCTCTGCAGAGCACCGTACCTTCGTCTTTATCCTCTCTTCTCGTCTACATCTTAGCAAAAAGCTTTTCCACTCTGTCTGGCAAGGAGAAAGTGTGCCAGCACTGAAAACATCTCCCATCGTGTTCTAGAGGCTGCACGGAGGTCTGCCGAGTGTTTTGCAAGAAGAGAAAGAAAGTTGTCCAAAACAGCTTCCAATCGAATGTTCATGTGAATAGAAAAGGCAGGAGAGTGGTCAGGTACTGTTTTCTCTCAGTTGGCAAGCTGCGCACACAATCGCAGTGTTGTACAACTTGTTTCAACACCTTTGCGAAGTTGCCGCTCTCTCCGGCTCCCGGAGACGAAGAAGCTGCTTCTTCGCGCAAAGACGATTCTGCCGCTCACAGTGCTCTGCGGTGTGTGTCTTCTGCCGAAAGAGGCACGGGAGCTGTGCTTAGCTCTGCAGAGCACCGTACCTTCGTCTTTAGCCTCTCTTCTCGTCTACATCTTAGCAAAAAGCTTTTCCACTCTGTCTGGCAAGGAGAAACTGTGCCAGCACTGAAAACATCTCCCATCGTGTTCTAGAGGCTGCACGGAGGTCTGCCGAGTGTTTTGCAAGAAGAGAAAGAAAGTTGTCCAAAACAGCTTCCAATCGAATGTTCATGTGACTAGAAAAGGCAGGAGAGTGGTCAGGTACTGTTTTCTCTCATTTGGTAAGCTGCGCACACAATCGCAGTTTTGTACAGCTTGTTTCATCACCTTTGCGAAGTTGACGCTCTCTCCGTCTCCCGGAGACGAAGAAGCTGCTTCTTCGCGCAAAGACGATTCTGCCGCTCACAGTGCTCTGCGGTGTGTGTCTTCTGCCGAAAAAGGCACGGGAGCTGTGCTTAGCTCTGCAGAGCACCGTACCTTCGTCTTTAGCCTCTCTTCTCGTCTACATCTTAGCAAAAAGCTTTTCCACTCTGTCTGGCAAGGAGAAACTGTGCCAGCACTGAAAACATCTCCCATCGTGTTCTAGAGGCTGCACGGAGGTCTGCCGAGTGTTTTGCAAGAAGAGAAAGAAAGTTGTCCAAAACAGCTTCCAATCGAACGTTCATGTGAATAGAAAAGGCAGGAGAGTGGTCAGGTACTGTTTTCTCTCATTTGGTAAGCTGCGCACACAATCGCAGTTTTGTACAGCTTGTTTCATCACCTTTGCGAAGTTGCCGCTCTCTCCGGCTCCCGGAGACGAAGAAGCTGCTTCTTCGCGCAAAGACGATTCTGCCGCTCACAGTGCTCTGCAGAGCACCGTACCTTCGTCTTTAGCCTCTCTTCTCGTCTACATCTTAGCAAAAAGCTTTTCCACTCTGTCTGGCAAGGAGAAACTGTGCCAGCACTGAAAACATCTCCCATCGTGTTCTAGAGGCTGCACGGAGGTCTGCCGAGTGTTTTGCAAGAAGAGAAAGAAAGTTGTCCAAAACAGCTTCCAATCGAATGTTCATGTGAATAGAAAAGGCAGGAGAGTGGTCAGGTACTGTTTTCTCTCACTTGGCAAGCTGCGCACACAACCGTAGTGTTGTACAGCTTGTTTCATCACCTTTGCCAAGTTGCCGCTCTCTCCGGCTCCCGGAGACGAAGAAGCTGCTTCTTCGCGCAAAGACGATTCGGCCGCTCACAGTGCTCTGCAGTGTGTGTCTTCAGCCGAAAGAGGCCCGGGAGCTGTGCTTAGCTCTGCAGAGCACCGTACCTTCGTCTTTAGCCTCTCTTCTCGTCTACATCTTAGCAAAAAGCTTTTCCACTCTGTCTGGCGAGGAGAAACTGTGCCAGCACAGAAAACATCTCCCATCGTGTTCTAGAGGCTGCACGGAGGTCTGCCGAGTGTTTTGCAAGAAGAGAAAGAAAGTTGTCCAAAACAGCTTGCAATCGAATGTTCATGTGACTAGAAAAGGCAGGAGAGTGGTCAGGTACTGTTTTCTCTCAGTTGGCAAGCTGCGCACACAATCGCAGTGTTGTACAGCTTGTTTCATCACCTCTGCGAAGTTGCCGCTCTCTCCGGCTCCCGGAGACGAAGAAGCTGCTTCTTCGCGCAAAGACGATTCTGCCGCTCACAGTGCTCTGCGGTGTGTGTCTTCTGCCGAAAGAGGCACGGGAGCTGTGCTTAGCTCTGCAGAGCACCGTACCTTCGTCTTTAGCCTCTCTTCTCGTCTACATCTTAGCAAAAAGCTTTTCCACTCTGTCTGGCAAGGAGAAACTGTGCCAGCACTGAAAACATCTCCCATCGTGTTCTAGAGGCTGCACGGAGGTCTGCCGAGTGTTTTGCAAGAAGAGAAAGAAAGTTGTCCAAAACAGCTTCCAATCGAACGTTCATGTGAATAGAAAAGGCAGGAGAGTGGTCAGGTACTGTTTTCTCTCACTTGGCATGCTGCGCACACAATCGCAGTTTTGTACAGCTTGTTTCATCACCTTTGCGAAGTTGACGCTCTCTCCGTCTCCCGGAGACGAAGAAGCTGCTTCTTCGCGCAAAGACGATTCTGCCGCTCACAGTGCTCTGCGGTGTGTGTCTTCTGCCGAAAAAGGCACGGGAGCTGTGCTTAGCTCTGCAGAGCACCGTACCTTCGTCTTTAGCCTCTCTTCTCGTCTACATCTTAGCAAAAAGCTTTTCCACTCTGTCTGGCAAGGAGAAACTGTGCCAGCACTGAAAACATCTCCCATCGTGTTCTAGAGGCTGCACGGAGGTCTGCCGAGTGTTTTGCAAGAAGAGAAAGAAAGTTGTCCAAAACAGCTTCCAATCGAACGTTCATGTGAATAGAAAAGGCAGGAGAGTGGTCAGGTACTGTTTTCTCTCATTTGGTAAGCTGCGCACACAATCGCAGTTTTGTACAGCTTGTTTCATCACCTTTGCGAAGTTGCCGCTCTCTCCGGCTCCTGGAGACGAAGAAGCTGCTTCTTCGCGCAAAGACGATTCTGCCGCTCACAGTGCTCTGCAGAGCACCGTACCTTCGTCTTTAGCCTCTCTTCTCGTCTACATCTTAGCAAAAAGCTTTTCCACTCTGTCTGGCAAGGAGAAACTGTGCCAGCACTGAAAACATCTCCCATCGTGTTCTAGAGGCTGCACGGAGGTCTGCCGAGTGTTTTGCAAGAAGAGAAAGAAAGTTGTCCAAAACAGCTTCCAATCGAATGTTCATGTGAATAGAAAAGGCAGGAGAGTGGTCAGGTACTGTTTTCTCTCACTTGGCAAGCTGCGCACACAACCGTAGTGTTGTACAGCTTGTTTCATCACCTTTGCCAAGTTGCCGCTCTCTCCGGCTCCCGGAGACGAAGAAGCTGCTTCTTCGCGCAAAGACGATTCGGCCGCTCACAGTGCTCTGCAGTGTGTGTCTTCAGCCGAAAGAGGCCCGGGAGCTGTGCTTAGCTCTGCAGAGCACCGTACCTTCGTCTTTAGCCTCTCTTCTCGTCTACATCTTAGCAAAAAGCTTTTCCACTCTGTCTGGCGAGGAGAAACTGTGCCAGCACAGAAAACATCTCCCATCGTGTTCTAGAGGCTGCACGGAGGTCTGCCGAGTGTTTTGCAAGAAGAGAAAGAAAGTTGTCCAAAACAGCTTGCAATCGAATGTTCATGTGACTAGAAAAGGCAGGAGAGTGGTCAGGTACTGTTTTCTCTCAGTTGGCAAGCTGCGCACACAATCGCAGTGTTGTACAGCTTGTTTCATCACCTCTGCGAAGTTGCCGCTCTCTCCGGCTCCCGGAGACGAAGAAGCTGCTTCTTCGTGCAAAGACGATTCTGCCGCTCAAAGTGCTCTGCGGTGTGTGTCTTCTTGCCGAAAGAGGCACGGGAGCTGTGCTTAGCTCTGCAGAGCACCGTACCTTCGTCTTTAGCCTCTCTTCTCGTCTACATCTTAGCAAAAAGCTTTTCAACTCTGTCTGGCAAGGAGAAACTGTGCCAGCACAAAAAACATCTCCCATCGTGTTCTAGAGGCTGCACTGAGTTCAGCAGAGTTTTTTGCAAGAAGAGAAAGAAAGTTGTCCAAAACAGCTTACAATCGAATATTTATGTGAATAGAAAAGGCAGGAGAGTGGTCAGGTACTGTTTTCTCTCAGTTGGTGAGCTGCGCACACAATCGCAGTGTTGTACAGCTTGTTTCATCACCTTTGCGAAGTTGCCGCTCTCTCCGGCTCCCGGAGACGAAGAAGCTGCTTCTTCGTGCAAAGACGATTCTGCCGCTCACAGTGGTCTGCAGAGCACCGTACCTTCGTCTTTAGCCTCTCTTCTCGTCTACATCTTAGCAAAAAGCTTTCCCACTCTGTCTGGCGAGGAGAAACTGTGCCAGCACAGAAAACATCTCCCATCGTGTTCTAGAGGCTGCACGGAGGTCTGCCGAGTGTTTTGCAAGAAGAGAAAGAAAGTTGTCCAAAACAGCTTGCAATCGAATGTTCATGTGACTAGAAAAGGCAGGAGAGTGGTCAGGTACTGTTTTCTCTCAGTTGGAAAGCTGCGCACACAATCGCAGTGTTGTACAGCTTGTTTCATCCCCTCTGCGATGTTGCCGCTCTCTCCGGCTCCCGGAGACGAAGAAGCTGCTTCTTCGCGCAAAGACGATTCTGCCGCTCACAGTGCTCTGCAGAGCACCGTACTTTCGTCTTTAGCCTCTCTTCTCGTCTACATCTTAGCAAAAAGCTTTTCCACTCTGTCTGGCAAGGAGAAACTGTGCCAGCACTGAAAACATCTCCCATCGTGTTCTAGAGGCTGCACGGAGGTCTGCCGAGTGTTTTGCAAGAAGAGAAAGAAAGTTGTCCAAAACAGCTTCCAATCGAATGTTCATGTGAATAGAAAAGGCAGGAGAGTGGTCAGGTACTGTTTTCTCTCACTTGGCAAGCTGCGCACACAACCGTAGTGTTGTACAGCTTGCTTCATCACCTTTGCCAAGTTGCCGCTCTCTCCGGCTCCCGGAGACGAAGAAGCTGCTTCTTCGCGCAAAGACGATTCGGCCGCTCACAGTGCTCTGCAGTGTGTGTCTTCAGCCGAAAGACGCCCGGGAGCTGTGCTTAGCTCTGCAGAGCACCGTACCTTCGTCTTTAGCCTCTCTTCTCGTCTACATCTTAGCAAAAAGCTTTTCCACTCTGTCTGGCGAGGAGAAACTGTGCCAGCACAGAAAACATCTCCCATCGTGTTCTAGAGGCTGCACGGAGGTCTGCCGAGTGTTTTGCAAGAAGAGAAAGAAAGTTGTCCAAAACAGCTTGCAATCGAATGTTCATGTGACTAGAAAAGGCAGGAGAGTGGTCAGGTACTGTTTTCTCTCAGTTGGCAAGCTGCGCACACAATCGCAGTGTTGTACAGCTTGTTTCATCACCTCTGCGAAGTTGCCGCTCTCTCCGGCTCCCGGAGACGAAGAAGCTGCTTCTTCGCGCAAAGACGATTCTTCCGCTCACAGTGCTCTGCGGTGTGTGTCTTCTGCCGAAAGAGGCACGGCGGCTGTGCTTAGCTCTGCAGAGCACCGTACCTTCGTCTTTAGCCTCTCTTCTCGTCTACATCTTAGCAAAAAGCTTTTCAACTCTGTCTGGCAAGGAGAAACTGTGCCAGCACAAAAAACATCTCCCATCGTGTTCTAGAGGCTGCACTGAGTTCAGCAGAGTTTTTTGCAAGAAGAGAAAGAAAGTTGTCCAAAACAGCTTGCAATCGAATGTTCATGTGAATAGAAAAGGCAGGAGAGTGGTCAGGTACTGTTTTCTCTCAGTTGGTGAGCTGCGCACACAATCGCAGTGTTGTACAGCTTGTTTCATCACCTTTGCGAAGTTGCCGCTCTCTCCGGCTCCCGGAGACGAAGAAGCTGCTTCTTCGTGCAAAGACGATTCTGCCGCTCACAGTGGTCTGCAGAGCACCGTACCTTCGTCTTTAGCCTCTCTTCTCGTCTACATCTTAGCAAAAAGCTTTTCCACTCTGTCTGGCAAGGAGAAACTGTGCCAGGACAGAAAACATCTCCCATCGTGTTCTACAGGGTGCACGGAGGTCTGCCGAGTGTTTTGCAAGAAGAGAAAGAAAGTTGTCCAAAACAGCTTCCAATCGAATGTTCATGTGAATAGAAAAGGCAGGAGAGTGGTCAGGTACTGTTTTCTCTCAGCTGGTAAGCTGCGCACACAATCGCAGTTTTGTACAGCTTGTTTCATCACCTTTGCGAAGTTGCCGCTCTCTCCGGCTCCCGGAGACGAAGAAGCTGCTTCTTCGCGCAAAGACGATTCTTCCGCTCACAGTGCTCTGCGGTGTGTGTCTTCTGCCAAAAGAGGCACGGCGGCTGTGCTTAGCTCTGCAGAGCACCGTACCTTCGTCTTTTGCCTCTCTTCTCGTCTACATCTTAGCAAAAAGCTTTTCCACTCTGTCTGGCAAGGAGAAACTGTGCCAGCACAGAAAACATCTCCCATCGTGTTCTAGAGGCTGCACGGAGGTCTGCCGAGTGTTTTGCAAGAAGAGAAAGAAAGTTGTCCAAAACAGCTTACAATCC
Source organism: Melozone crissalis (assembly GCF_028551555.1). Classification (NCBI taxonomy): domain Eukaryota; kingdom Metazoa; phylum Chordata; class Aves; order Passeriformes; family Passerellidae; genus Melozone; species Melozone crissalis. The sequence goes on from NW_026535929.1 coordinate 273,285, forward strand.
AATGTTCACGTGAATAGAAAAGGCAGGAGAGTGGTCAGGTACTGTTTTCTCTCAGGTGGCAAGCTGCGCACACAATCGCACTGTTGTACAGCTTGTTTCATCACCTTTGCGAAGCTGCTGCTCTCTCCGGCTCCCGGAGACGAAGAAGCTGCTTCTTCGCGCAAAGACAATTCTGCACCTCACAGTGCTCTGCGGTGTGCGTCTTCTACCGAAAGAGGCACGGGAGCTGTGCTTAGCTCTGCAGAGCACCGTACCTTCGTCTTTAGCCTCTCTTCTCGTCTACATCTTAGCAAAAAGCTTTTCCATTCTGTCTGGCAAGGAGAAACTGTGCCAGCACAAAAAACATCTCCCATCGTGTTCTAGAGGCTGCACGGAGCTCTGCCGAGTGTTTTGCGAGAAGAGAAAGAAAGTTGTCCAAAACAGCTTCCAATCCAATGTTCATGTGACTAGAAAAGGCAGGAGAGTGGTCAGGTACTGTTTTCTCTCAGTTGGCAAGCTGCGCACACAATCGCACTGTTGTACAGCTTGTTTCATCACCTTTGCGAAGTTGCCGCTCTCTCCGGCTCCCGGAGACGAAGAAGCTGCTTCTTCGCGCAAAGACGATTCTGCCGCTCACAGTGCTCTGCAGAGCACCGTACCTTCGTCTTTAGCCTCTCTTCTCGTCTACATCTTAGCAAAAAGCTTTTCCACTCTGTCTGACGAGGAGAAACTGTGCCAGCACTGAAAACATCTCCCATCGTGTTCTAGAGGCTGCACGGATGTCTGTCGAGTGTTTTGCAAGAAGAGAAACAAAGTTGTCCAAAACAGCTTGCAATCGAATGTTCATGTGAATAGAAAAGGCAGGAGAGTGGTCAGGTACTGTTTTCTCTCAGTTGGCAAGCTGCGCACACAATCGCAGTGTTGTACAGCTTGTTTCATCACCTTTGCGAAGTTGCCGCTCTCTCCGGCTCCCGGAGACGAAGAAGCTGCTTCTTCGTGCTAAGACGATTCTGCCGCTCACAGTGCTCTGCGGTGTGTGTCTTCTGCCGAAAGAGGCGCGGGAGCGGTGCTTAGCTCTGCAGAGCACCGTACCTTCGTCTTTATCCTCTCTTCTCGTCTACATCTTAGCAAAAAGCTTTTCCACTCTCTCTGGCAAGGAGAAAGTGTGCCAGCACTGAAAACATCTCCCATCGTGTTCTAGAGGCTGCACGGAGGTCTGCCGAGTGTTTTGCAAGAAGAGAAAGAAAGTTGTCCAAAACAGCTTCCAATCGAATGTTCATGTGAATAGAAAAGGCAGGAGAGTGGTCAGGTACTGTTTTCTCTCAGTTGGCAAGCTGCGCACACAATCGCAGTGTTGTACAGCTTGTTTCATCACCTTTGCCAAGTTGCCGCTCTCTCCGGCTCCCGGAGACGAAGAAGCTGCTTCTTCGCGCAAAGACGATTCTGCCGCTCACAGTGCTCTGCGGTGTGTGTCTTCTGCCGAAAGAGGCACGGGAGCTGTGCTTAGCTCTGCAGAGCACCGTACCTTCGTCTTTAGCCTCTCTTCTCGTCTACATCTTAGCAAAAAGCTTTTCCACTCTGTCTGGCAAGGAGAAACTGTGCCAGCACTGAAAACATCTCCCATCGTGTTCTAGAGGCTGCACGGAGGTCTGCCGAGTGTTTTGCAAGAAGAGAAAGAAAGTTGTCCAAAACAGCTTCCAATCGAATGTTCATGTGAATAGAAAAGGCAGGAGAGTGGTCAGGTACTGTTTTCTCTCATTTGGTAAGCTGCGCACACAATCGCAATTTTGTACAGCTTGTTTCATCACCTTTGCGAAGTTGCCGCTCTCTCCGGCTCCCGGAGACGAAGAAGCTGCTTCTTCGCGCAAAGACGATTCTTCCGCTCACAGTGCTCTGCGGTGTGTGTCTTCTGCCAAAAGAGGCACGGCGGCTGTGCTTAGCTCTGCAGAGCACCGTACCTTCGTCTTTTGCCTCTCTTCTCGTCTACATCTTAGCAAAAAGCTTTTCCACTCTGTCTGGCAAGGAGAAACTGTGCCAGCACAGAAAACATCTCCCATCGTGTTCTAGAGGCTGCACGGAGGTCTGCCGAGTGTTTTGCAAGAAGAGAAAGAAAGTTGTCCAAAACAGCTTACAATCCAATGTTCACGTGAATAGAAAAGGCAGGAGAGTGGTCAGGTACTGTTTTCTCTCAGGTGGCAAGCTGCGCACACAATCGCACTGTTGTACAGCTTGTTTCATCACCTTTGCGAAGCTGCTGCTCTCTCCGGCTCCCGGAGATGAAGAAGCTGCTTCTTCGCGCAAAGACAATTCTGCACCTCACAGTGCTCTGCGGTGTGCGTCTTCTACCGAAAGAGGCACGGGAGCTGTGCTTAGCTCTGCAGAGCACCGTACCTTCGTCTTTAGCCTCTCTTCTCGTCTACATCTTAGCAAAAAGCTTTTCCATTCTGTCTGGCAAGGAGAAACTGTGCCAGCACAAAAAATATCTCCCATCGTGTTCTAGAGGCTGCACGGAGCTCTGCCGAGTGTTTTGCGAGAAGAGAAAGAAAGTTGTCCAAAACAGCTTCCAATCCAATGTTCATGTGACTAGAAAAGGCAGGAGAGTGGTCAGGTACTGTTTTCTCTCAGTTGGCAAGCTGCGCACACAATCGCACTGTTGTACAGCTTGTTTCATCACCTTTGCGAAGTTGCCGCTCTCTCCGGCTCCCGGAGACGAAGAAGCTGCTTCTTCGCGCAAAGACGATTCTGCCGCTCACAGTGCTCTGCAGAGCACCGTACCTTCGTCTTTAGCCTCTCTTCTCGTCTACATCTTAGCAAAAAGCTTTTCCACTCTGTCTGACGAGGAGAAACTGTGCCAGCACTGAAAACATCTCCCATCGTGTTCTAGAGGCTGCACGGATGTCTGCCGAGTGTTTTGCAAGAAGAGAAACAAAGTTGTCCAAAACAGCTTGCAATCGAATATTCATGTGAATAGAAAAGGCAGGAGAGTGGTCAGGTACTGTTTTCTCTCAGTTGGCAAGCTGCGCACACAATCGCAGTGTTGTACAGCTTGTTTCATCACCTTTGCGAAGTTGCCGCTCTCTCCGGCTCCCGGAGACGAAGAAGCTGCTTCTTCGTGCTAAGACGATTCTGCCGCTCACAGTGCTCTGCGGTGTGTGTCTTCTGCCGAAAGAGGCGCGGGAGCGGTGCTTAGCTCTGCAGAGCACCGTACCTTCGTCTTTATCCTCTCTTCTCGTCTACATCTTAGCAAAAAGCTTTTCCACTCTCTCTGGCAAGGAGAAAGTGTGCCAGCACTGAAAACATCTCCCATCGTGTTCTAGAGGCTGCACGGAGGTCTGCCGAGTGTTTTGCAAGAAGAGAAAGAAAGTTGTCCAAAACAGCTTCCAATCCAATGTTCATGTGAATAGAAAAGGCAGGAGAGTGGTCAGGTACTGTTTTCTCTCAGTTGGCAAGCTGCGCACACAATCGCAGTGTTGTACAGCTTGTTTCATCACCTTTGCCAAGTTGCCGCTCTCTCCGGCTCCCGGAGACGAAGAAGCTGCTTCTTCGCGCAAAGACGATTCTGCCGCTCACAGTGCTCTGCGGTGTGTGTCTTCTGCCGAAAGAGGCACGGGAGCTGTGCTTAGCTCTGCAGAGCACCGTACCTTCGTCTTTAGCCTCTCTTCTCGTCTACATCTTAGCAAAAAGCTTTTCCACTCTGTCTGGCAAGGAGAAACTGTGCCAGCACTGAAAACATCTCCCATCGTGTTCTAGAGGCTGCACGGAGGTCTGCCGAGTGTTTTGCAAGAAGAGAAAGAAAGTTGTCCAAAACAGCTTCCAATCGAATGTTCATGTGAATAGAAAAGGCAGGAGAGTGGTCAGGTACTGTTTTCTCTCATTTGGTAAGCTGCGCACACAATCGCAGTTTTGTACAGCTTGTTTCATCACCTTTGCGAAGTTGCCGCTCTCTCCGGCTCCCGGAGACGAAGAAGCTGCTTCTTCGCGCAAAGACGATTCTTCCGCTCACAGTGCTCTGCAGTGTGTGTCTTCTGCCAAAAGAGGCACGGCGGCTGTGCTTAGCTCTGCAGAGCACCGTACCTTCGTCTTTTGCCTCTCTTCTCGTCTACATCTTAGCAAAAAGCTTTTCCACTCTGTCTGGCAAGGAGAAACTGTGCCAGCACAGAAAACATCTCCCATCGTGTTCTAGAGGCTGCACGGAGGTCTGCCGAGTGTTTTGCAAGAAGAGAAAGAAAGTTGTCCAAAACAGCTTACAATCCAATGTTCACGTGAATAGAAAAGGCAGGAGAGTGGTCAGGTACTGTTTTCTCTCAGGTGGCAAGCTGCGCACACAATCGCACTGTTGTACAGCTTGTTTCATCACCTTTGCGAAGCTGCTGCTCTCTCCGGCTCCCGGAGACGAAGAAGCTGCTTCTTCGCGCAAAGACAATTCTGCACCTCACAGTGCTCTGCGGTGTGCGTCTTCTGCCGAAAGAGGCACGGGAGCTGTGCTTAGCTCTGCAGAGCACCGTACCTTCGTCTTTAGCCTCTCTTCTCGTTTACATCTTAGCAAAAAGCTTTTCCACTCTGTCTGGCAAGGAGAAACTGTGCCAGCACAAAAAACATCTCCCATCGTGTACTAGAGGCTGCACGGAGCTCTGCCGAGTGTTTTGCGAGAAGAGAAAGAAAGTTGTCCAAAACAGCTTCCAATCCAATGTTCATGTGACTAGAAAAGGCAGGAGAGTGGTCAGGTACTGTTTTCTCTCAGTTGGCAAGCTGCGCACACAATCGCACTGTTGTACAGCTTGTTTCATCACCTTTGCCAAGTTGCCGCTCTCTCCGGCTCCCGGAGACGAAGAAGCTGCTTCTTCGCGCAAAGACGATTCTGCCGCTCAAAGTGCTCTGCGGTGTGTGTCTTCTTGCCGAAAGAGGCACGGGAGCTGTGCTTAGCTCTGCAGAGCACCGTACCTTCGTCTTTAGCCTCTCTTCTCGTCTACATCTTAGCAAAAAGCTTTTCAACTCTGTCTGGCAAGGAGAAACTGTGCCAGCACAAAAAAAATCTCCCATCGTGTTCTAGAGGCTGCACTGAGTTCAGCAGAGTTTTTTGCAAGAAGAGAAAGAAAGTTGTCCAAAACAGCTTACAATCGAATGTTTATGTGAATAGAAAAGGCAGGAGAGTGGTCAGGTTCTGTTTTCTCTCAGTTGGTGAGCTGCCCACACAATCGCAGTGTTGTACAGCTTGTTTAATCACCTTTGCGAAGTTGCCGCTCTCTCCGGCTCCCGGAGACGAAGAAGCTGCTTCTTCGTGCAAAGACGATTCTGCCGCTCACAGTGCTCTGCAGAGCACCGTACCTTCGTCTTTAGCCTCTCTTCTCGTCTACATCTTAGCAAAAAGCTTTTCCACTCTGTCTGGCGAGGAGAAACTGTGCCAGCACAGAAAACATCTCCCATCGTGTTCTAGAGGCTGCACGGAGGTCTGCCCAGTGTTTTGCAAGAAGAGAAAGAAAGTTGTCCATAACAGCTTGCAATCGAATGTTCATGTGACTAGAAAAGGCAGGAGAGTGGTCAGGTACTGTTTTCTCTCAGTTGGCAAGCTGCGCACACAATCGCAGTGTTGTACAGCTTGTTTCATCACCTCTGCGAAGTTGACGCTCTCTCCGGCTCCCGGAGACGAAGAAGCTGCTTCTTCGCGCAAAGACGATTCTGCCGCTCACAGAGCTCTGCGGTGTGTGTCTTCTGCCGAAAGAGGCACGGCGGCTGTGCTTAGCTCTGCAGAGCACCGTACCTTCGTCTTTTGCCTCTCTTCTCGTCTACATCTTAGCAAAATCTTTCCCACTCTGTCTGGCAAGGAGAAACTGTGCCAGCACAGAAAACATCTCCCATCGTGTTCTAGAGGCTGCACGGAGGTCTGCCGAGTGTTTTGCAAGAAGAGAAAGAAAGTTGTCCAAAACAGCTTGCAATCCAATGTTCACGTGAATAGAAAAGTCAGGAGAGTGGTCAGGTACTGTTTTCTCTCAGGTGGCAAGCTGCGCACACAATCGCACTGTTGTACAGCTTGTTTCATCACCTTTGCGAAGCTGCCGCTCTCTCCGGCTCCCGGAGACGAAGAAGCTGCTTCTTCGCGCAAAGACGATTCTGCCGCTCACAGTGCTCTGCGGTGTGCGTCTTCTGCCGAAAGAGGCACGGGAGCTGTGCTTAGCTCTGCAGAGCACCGTACCTTCGTCTTTAGCCTCTCTTCTCGTCTACATCTTAGCAAAAAGCTTTTCCACTCTGTCTGGCAAGGAGAAACTGTGCCAGCACAAAAAACATCTCCCATCGTGTACTAGAGGCTGCACGGAGCTCTGCCGAGTGTTTTGCGAGAAGAGAAAGAAAGTTGTCCAAAACAGCTTCCAATCCAATGTTCATGTGACTAGAAAAGGCAGGAGAGTGGTCAGGTACTGTTTTCTCTCAGGTGGCAAGCTGCGCACACAATCGCACTGTTGTACAGCTTGTTTCATCACCTTTGCCAAGTTGCCGCTCTCTCCGGCTCACGGAGACGAAGAAGCTGCTTCTTCGCGCAAAGACGATTCTGCCGCTCAAAGTGCTCTGCGGTGTGTGTCTTCTTGCCGAAAGAGGCACGGGAGCTGTGCTTAGCTCTGCAGAGCACCGTACCTTCGTCTTTAGCCTCTCTTCTCGTCTACATCTTAGCAAAAAGCTTTTCAACTCTGTCTGGCAAGGAGAAACTGTGCCAGCACAAAAAACATCTCCCATCGTGTTCTAGAGGCTGCACTGAGTTCAGCAGAGTTTTTTGCAAGAAGAGAAAGAAAGTTGTCCAAAACAGCTTACAATCGAATGTTTATGTGAATAGAAAAGGCAGGAGAGTGGTCAGGTACTGTTTTCTCTCAGTTGGTGAGCTGCGCACACAATCGCAGTGTTGTACAGCTTGTTTCATCACCTTTGCGAAGTTGCCGCTCTCTCCGGCTCCCGGAGACGAAGAAGCTGCTTCTTCGTGCAAAGACGATTCTGCCGCTCACAGTGCTCTGCGGTGTGTGTCTTCTGCCGAAAGACGTCCGGGAGCTGTGCTTACCTCTGCAGAGCACCGTACCTTCGTCTTTATCCTCTCTTCTCGTCTACATCTTAGCAAAAAGCTTTTCCACTCTGTCTGGCAAGGAGAAACTGTGCCAGGACAGAAAACATCTCCCATCGTGTTCTAGAGGCTGCACGCAGGTCTGCCGAGTTTTTTTCAAGAAGAGAAAGAAAGTTGTCCAAAACAGCTTACAATCGAATGTTCATGTGAATAGAAAAGGCAGGAGAGTGGTCAGGTACTGTTTTCTCTCAGTTGGTAAGCTGCGCACCACAATCGCAGTGTTGTACAGCTTGTTTCATCACCTTTGCGAAGTTGCCGCTCTCTCCGGCTCCCGGAGACGAAGAAGCTGCTTCTTCGTGCAAAGACGATTCTGCCGCTCACAGTGCTCTGCTGTGTGTGTCTTCTGCCGAAAGAGGCACGGGAGCTGTGCTTAGCTCTGCAGAGCACCGTAACTTCGTCTTTTGCCTCTCTTCTCGTCTACATCTTAGCAAAAAGCTTTTCCACTCTGTCTGGCAAGGAGAAACTGTGCCAGCACAAAAAACATCTCCCATCGTGTTCTAGAATCTGAACGGAGGTCTGCCGAGTGTTTTGCAAGAAGAGAAAGAAAGTTGTCCAAAACAGATTGCAATCCAATGTTCACGTGAATAGAAAATACAGGAGAGTGGTCAGGTACTGTTTTCTCTCAGTTGGCAAGCTGCGCACACAATCGCAGTGTTGTACAGCTTGTTTCATCACCTTTGCGAAGTTGCCGCTCTCTCCGGCTCCCGGAGACGAAGAAGCTGCTTCTTCGCGCAAAGACGATTCTGCCGCTCACAGTGCTCTGCGGTGTGCGTCTTCTGCCGAAAGAGGCACGGGAGCGGTGCTTAGCTCTGCAGAGCACCGTACCTTCGTCTTTAGCCTCTCTTCTCGTCTACATCTTAGCAAAAAGCTTTTCCACTCTGTCTGGCAAGGAGAAACTGTGCCAGCACAAAAAACATCTCCCATCGTGTTCTAGAGGCTGCACGGAGGTCTGCCGAGTGTTTTGCAAGAAGAGAAAGAAAGTTGTCCAAAACAGCTTGCAATCGAATGTTCATGTGATTAGAAAAGGCAGGAGAGTGGTAAGGTACTGTTTTCTCTCAGTTGGCAAGCTGCGCACACAATCGCAGTGTTGTACAGCTTGTTTCATCACATTTGCGAAGTTGCCGCTCTCTCCGGCCCCCTGAAAACGAAGAAGCTGCTTCTTCGCGAAAAGAGGATAATGCCGCACATAATTCTCTGCGGTGTGCGGCTTCAGCCGAAAGAGGTCCGGGAGCGGTGCTTAGCTCTGCAGAGCACCGTACCTTCGTCTTTAGCCTCTCTTCTCGTCTACATCTTAGCAAAAAGCTTTTCCACTCTGGCGAGGACAAACTGTGCCAGAACAGAAAACATCTCCCATCGTGGGCTAGAGGCTGCACGGAGGTCTGCCGAGTGTTTTGCAAGAAGAGAAAGAAAGTTGTCCAAAACAGCTTGCAATCGAATGTTCAAGTGAATAGAAAAGGCAGGAGAGTGGTCAGGTACTGTTTTCTCTCAGTTGGCAAGCTGCGCACACAATCGCAGTGTTGTACAGCTTGTTTCATCACCTTTGCGAAGTTGCCGCTCTCTCCGGCTCCCGGAGACGAAGAAGCTGCTTCTTCGCGCAAAGACGATTCTGCCGCTCACAGTGCTCTGCGGTGTGTGTCTTCTGCCGAAAGAGGCACGGGAGCTGTGCTTAGCTCTGCAGAGCACCGTACCTTCGTCTTTAGCCTCTCTTCTCGTCTACATCTTAGCAAAAAGCTTTTCCACTCTGTCTGGCGAGGAGAAACTGTGCCAGCACAGAAAACATCTCCCATCGTGTTCTAGAGGCTGCACGGAGGTCTGCCGAGTGTTTTGCAAGAAGAGAAAGAAAGTTGTCCAAAACAGCTTGCAATCGAATGTTCATGTGACTAGAAAAGGCAGGAGAGTGGTCAGGTACTGTTTTCTCTCAGTTGGCAAGCTGCGCACACAATCGCACTGTTGTACAGCTTGTTTCATCACTTCTGCGAAGTTGCCGCTCTCTCCGGCTCCCGGAGACGAAGAAGCTGCTTCTTCGCGCAAAGACGATTCTGCCGCTCACAGTGCTCTGCGGTGTGTGTCTTCTGCCGAAAGAGGCACGTCGGCTGTGCTTAGCTCTGCAGAGCACCGTACCTTCGTCTTTTGCCTGTCCTCTCGTCTATATCTTAGCAAAAAGCTTTTCCACTCTGTCTGGCAAGGAGAAACTGTGCCAGCACAAAAAACATCTCCCATCGTGTTCTAGAGGCTGCACTGAGTTCAGCAGAATTTTTTGCAAGAAGAGAAAGAAAGTTGTCCAAAACAGCTTACAATCGAATGTTCATGTGAATAGAAAAGGCAGGAGAGTGGTCAGGTACTGTTTTCTCTCACTTGGCAAGCTGCGCACACAATCGCAGTTTTGTACAGCTTGTTTCATCACCTTTGTCAAGTTGCCGCTCTCTCCGGCTCCCGGAGACGAAGAAGCTGCTTCTTCGCGCAAAGACGATTCTGCCGCTCACAGTGCTCTGCGGTGTGTGTCTTCTGCCGAAAGTGGTCCGGGAGCTGTGCTTAGCTCTGCAGAGCACCGTACCTTCGTCTTTAGCCTCTCTTCTCGTCTACATCTTAGCAAAAAGCTTTTCCACTCTGTCTGGCAAGGAGAAACTGTGCCAGCACAAAAAACATCTCCCATCGTGTTCTAGAGGCTGCACGGAGGTCTGCCGAGTGTTTTGCAAGAAGATAAAGAAAGTTGTCCAAAACAGCTTGCAATCGAATGTTCATGTGATTAGAAAAGGCAGGAGAGTGGTAAGGTACTGTTTTCTCTCAGTTGGCAAGCTGCGCACACAATCGCAGTGTTGTACAGCTTGTTTCATCACATTTGTGAAGTTGCCGCTCTCTCCGGCTCCCGAAAACGAAGAAGCTGCTTCTTCGCGCAAAGGCGATAATGCCTCTCATAATTCTCTGCGGTGTGCGGCTTCAGCCGAAAGAGGTCCGGGAGCGGTGCTTAGCTCTGCAGAGCACCGTACCTTCGTCTTTAGCCTCTCTTCTCGTCTACATCTTAGCAAAAATCTTTTCCACTCTGGCGAGGAGAAACTGTGCCAGAACAGAAAACATCTCCCATCGTGGGCTAGAGGCTGCACGGAGGTCTGCCGAGTGTTTTGCAAGAAGAGAAAGAAAGTTGTCCAAAACAGCTTGCAATCGAATGTTCAAGTGAATAGAAAAGGCTGGAGAGTGGTCAGGTACTGTTTTCTCTCAGTTGGCAAGCTGCGCACACAATCGCAGTGTTGTACAGCTTGTTTCATCACCTTTGCGAAGTTGCCGCTCTCTCCGGCTCCCGGAGACGAAGAAGCTGCTTCTTCGCGCAAAGACGATTCTGCCGCTCACAGTGCTCTGCGGTGTGTGTCTTCTGCCGAAAGAGGCCAGGGAGCTGTGCTTAGCTCTGCAGAGCACCGTACCTTCGTCTTTAGCCTCTCTTCTCGTCTACATCTTAGCAAAAAGCTTTTCCACTCTGTCTGGCGAGGAGAAACTGTGCCAGCACAGAAAACATCTCCCATCGTGTTCTAGAGGCTGCACGGAGGTCTGCCGAGTGTTTTGAAAGAAGAGAAAGAAAGTTGTCCAAAACAGCTTGCAATCGAATGTTCATGTGACTAGAAAAGGCAGGAGAGTGGTCAGGTACTGTTTTCTCTCAGTTGGCAAGCTGCGCACACAATCGCACTGTTGTACAGCTTGTTTCATCACCTCTGCGAAGTTGCCGCTCTCTCCGGCTCCCAGAGACGAAGAAGCTGCTTCTTCGCGCAAAGACGATTCTGCCGCTCACAGTGCTCTGCGGTGTGTGTCTTCTGCCGAAAGAGGCACGTCGGCTGTGCTTAGCTCTGCAGAGCACCGTACCTTCGTCTTTTGCCTGTCTTCTCGTCTACATCTTAGCAAAAAGCTTTTCCACTCTGTCTGGCAAGGAGAAACTGTGCCAGCACTGAAAACATCTCCCATCGTGTTCTAGAGGCTGCACGGAGGTCTGCCGAGTGTTTTGCAAGAAGAGAAAGAAAGTTGTCCAAAACAGCTTGCAATCCAATGTTCACGTGAATAGAAAAGGCAGGAGAGTGGTCAGGTACTGTTTTCTCTCAGTTGGCAAGCTGCGCACACAATCGCACTGTTGTACAGCTTGTTTCATCACCTTTGCGAAGTTGCCGCTCTCTCCCGCTCCCGGAGATGAAGAAGCTGCTTCTTCGCGCAAAGACGATTCTGCGCCTCACAGTGCTCTGCGGTGTGTGTCTTCTGCCGAAAGAGGCACGGGAGCTGTGCTTAGCTCTGCAGAGCACCGTACCTTCGTCTTTAGCCTCTCTTCTCGTCTACATCTTAGCAAAAAGCTTTTCCACTCTGTCTGGCAAGGAGAAACTGTGCCAGCACAAAAAACATCTCCCATCGTCTTCTAGAGGCTGCACGGAGGTCTGCCGAGTGTTTTGCAAGAAGAGAAAGAAAGTTGTCCAAAACAGCTTCCAATCCAATGTTCATGTGAGTAGAAAAGGCAGGAGAGTGGTCAGGTACTGTTTTCTCTCAGTTGGTAAGCTGCGCACACAATCGCAGTTTTGTACAGCTTGTTTCATCACCTTTGCCAAGTTGCCGCTCTCTCCGGCTCCCGGAGACGAAGAAGCTGCTTCTTCGCGCAAAGACGATTCTGCCGCTCACAGTGCTCTGCGGTGTGTGTCTTCTGCCGAAAGAGGTCCGGGAGCTGTGCTTAGCTCTGCAGAGCACCGTACCTTCGTCTTTAGCCTCTCTTCTCGTCTACATCTTAGCAAAAAGCTTTTCCACTCTGTCTGGCAAGGAGAAACTGTGCCAGCACAAAAAACATCTCCCATCGTGTTCTAGAGGCTGCACGGAAGTCTGCCGAGTGTTTTGCAAGAAGAGAAAGAAAGTTGTCCAAAACAGCTTGCAATCGAATGTTCATGTGATTAGAAAAGGCAGGAGAGTGGTCAGGTACTGTTTTCTCTCAGTTGGCAAGCTGCGCACACAATCGCAGTGTTGTACAGCTTGTTTCATCACATTTGCGAAGTTGCCGCTCTCTCCGGCTCCCGGAGACGAAGAAGCTGCTTCTTCGCGCAAAGACGATTCTGCCGCTCACAGTGCTCTGCGGTGTGTGTCTTCTGCCGAAAGAGGCACGGGAGCTGTGCTTAGGTCTGCAGAGCACCGTACCTACGTCTTTAGCCTCTCTTCTCGTCTACATCTTAGCAAAAAGCTTTTCCACTCTGTCTGGCAAGGAGAAACTGTGCCAGCACAAAAAACATCTCCCATCGTTTTCTAGAGGCTGCACTGAGTTCAGCAGAGTTTTTTGCAAGAAGAGAAAGAAAGTTGTCCAAAACAGCTTGCAATCGAATGTTCATGTGAATAGAAAAGGCAGGAGAGTGGTCAGGTACTGTTTTCTCTCACTTGGCAAGCTGCGCACACAATCGCAGTGTTGTACAGCTTGTTTCATCACCTTTGCGAAGTTGCCGCTCTCTCCGGCTCCCGGAGACGAAGAAGCTGCTTCTTCGCGCAAAGACGATTCTGCCGCTTACAGTGCTCTGCGGTGTGTGTCTTCTGCCGAAAGAGGTCCGGGAGCTGTGCTTAGCTCTGCAGAGCACCGTACCTTCGTCTTTAGCCTCTCTTCTCGTCTACATCTTAGCAAAAAGCTTTTCCACTCTGTCTGGCAAGGAGAAACTGTGCCAGCACAGAAAACATCTCCCATCGTGTTCTAGAGGCTGCACGGAGGTCTGCCGAGTGTTTTGCAAGAAGAGAAAGAAAGTTGTCCAAAACAGCTTCCAATCGAATGTTCATGTGAATAGAAAAGGCAGGAGAGTGGTCAGGTACTGTTTTCTCTCAGTTGGTAAGCTGCGCACACAATCGCAGTGTTGTACAGCTTGTTTCATCACCTTTGCGAAGTTGCCGCTCTCTCCGGCTACCGGAGACGAAGAAGCTGCTTCTTCGCGCAAAGACGATTCTGCCGCTCACAGTGCTCTGCAGAGCACCGTACCTTCGTCTTTAGCCTCTCTTCTCGTCTACATCTTAGCAAAAAGCTTTTCCACTCTGTCTGGCGAGGAGAAACTGTGCCAGCACAGAAAACATCTCCCATCGTGGGCTAGAGGCTGCACGGAGGTCTGCCGAGTGTTTTGCAAGAAGAGAAAGAAAGTTGTCCAAAACAGCTTGCAATCGAATGTTCAAGTGAATAGAAAAGGCAGGAGAGTGGTCAGGTACTGTTTTCTCTCAGTTGGCAAGCTGCGCACACAATCGCAGTGTTGTACAGCTTGTTTCATCACCTTTGCGAAGTTGCCGCTCTCTCCGGCTCCCGGAGACGAAGAAGCTGCTTCTTCACGCAAAGACGATTCTGCCGCTCACAGTGCTCTCCGGTGTGTTTCTTCTGCCGAAAGAGGCACGGGAGCGGTGCTTAGCTCTGCAGAGCACCGTAACTTCGTCTTTAGCCTCTCTTCTCGTCTACATCTTAGCAAAAAGCTTTTCCACTCTGTCTGGCGAGGAGAAACTGTGCCAGCACAGAAAACATCTCCCATCGTGTTCTAGAGGCTGCACGGAGGTCTGCCGAGTGTTTTGCAAGAAGAGAAAGAAAGTTGTCCAAAACAGCTTGGAATCGAATGTTCATGTGTATAGAATAGGCAGGAGAGTGGTCAGGTACTGTTTTCTCTCAGTTGGCAAGCTGCGCACACAATCGCAGTGTTGTACAGCTTGTTTCATCACCTCTGCGAAGTTGCCGCTCTCTCCGGCTCCCGGAGACGAAGAAGCTGCTTCTTCGCGCAAAGACGATTCTGCCGCTCACAGTGCTCTGCGGTGTGTGTCTTCTGCCGAAAGAGGCACGGCGGCTGTGCTTAGCTCTGCAGAGCACCGTGCCTTCGTCTTTTCCCTCTCTTCTCGTCTACATCTTAGCAAAAAGCTTTTCCACTCTGTCTGGCAAGGAGAAACTGTGCCAGCACTGAAAACATCTCCCATCGTGTTCTAGAGGCTGCACGGAGGTCTGCCGAGTGTTTTGCAAGAAGAGAAAGAAAGTTGTCCAAAACAGCTTGCAATCCAATGTTCACGTGAATAGAAAAGGCAGGAGAGTGGTCAGGTACTGTTTTCTCTCAGTTGGTAAGCTGCGCACACAATCGCAGTTTTGTACAGCTTGTTTCATCACCTTTGCGAAGTTGCCGCTCTCTCCGGCTCCCGGAGACGAAGAAGCTGCTTCTTCGCGCAAAGACGATTCTGCCACTCACAGTGCTCTGCGGTGTGTGTCTTCTGCCGAAAGAGGCCCGGGAGCTGTGCTTAGCTCTGCAGAGCACTGTACCTTCGTCTTTAGCCTCTCTTCTCGTCTACATCTTAGCAAAAACCTTTTCCACTCTGTCTGGCAAGGAGAAACTGTGCCAGCACAGAAAACATCTCCCATCGTGTTCTAGAGGCTGCACGGAGGTCTTCCGAGTGTTTTGCAAGAAGAGAAAGAAAGTTGTCCAAAACAGCTTCCAATCGAATGTTCATGTGAATAGAAAAGGCAGGAGAGTGGTCAGGTACTGTTTTCTCTCAGTTGGTAAGCTGGGCACACAATCGCAGTGTTGTACAGCTTGTTTCATCACCTTTGCGAAGTTGCCGCTCTCTCCGGCTCCCGGAGACGAAGAAGCTGCTTCTTCGCGCAAAGACGATTCTGCCGCTCACAGTGCTCTGCAGAGCACCGTACCTTCGTCTTTAGCCTCTCTTCTCGTCTACATCTTAGCAAAAAGCTTTTCCACTCTGTCTGGCGAGGAGAAACTGTGCCAGAACAGAAAACATCTCCCATCGTGTTCTAGAGGCTGCACGGAGGTCTGCCGAGTGTTTTGCAAGAAGAGAAAGAAAGTTGTCCAAAACAGCTTGCAATCGAATGTTCATGTGACTAGAAAAGGCAGGAGAGTGGTCAGGTACTGTTTTCTCTCAGTTGGCAAGCTGCGCACACAATCGCAGTGTTGTACAGCTTGTTTCATCACCTCTGCGAAGTTGCCGCTCTCTCCGGCTCCCGGAGACGAAGAAGCTGCTTCTTCGCGCAAAGACGATTCTGCCGCTCACAGTGCTCTGCGGTGTGTGTCTTCTGCCGAAAGAGGCACGGGAGCTGTGCTTAGGTCTGCAGAGCACCGTACCTTCGTCTTTAGCCTCTCTTCTCGTCTACATCTTAGCAAAAAGCTTTTCCACTCTGTCTGGCGAGGAGAAACTGTGCAGCACTGAAAACATCTCCCATCGTGTTCTAGAGGCTGCACGGAAGTCTGCCCAGTGTTTTGCAAGAAGAGAAAGAAAGTTGTCCAAAACAGCTTGCAATCGAATGTTCATGTGAATAGAAAAGGCAGGAGAGTGGTCAGGTACTGTTTTCTCTCAGTTGGCAAGCTGCGCACACAATCGCAGTGTTGTACAGCTTGTTCCATCACCTTTGCGAAGTTGCCGCTCTCTCCGGCTCCCGGAGACGAAGAAGCTGCTTCTTCGCGCAAAGACGATTCTGCCGCTCACAGTGCTCTGCGGTGTGTGTCTTCTGCCGAAAGAGGCACGGGAGCTGTGCTTAGCTCTGCAGAGCACCGTACCTTCGTCTTTAGCCTCTCTTCTCGTCTACATCTTAGCAAAAAGCTTTTCCACTCTGTCTGGCAAGGAGAAACTGTGCCAGCACAAAAAACATCTCCCATCGTGTTCTAGAGGCTGCACGGAGGTCTGCCGAGTGTTTTGCAAGAAGAGAAAGAAAGTTGTCCAAAACAGCTTCCAATCGAATGTTCATGTGAATAGAAAAGGCAGGAGAGTGGTCAGGTACTGTTTTCTCTCAGTTGGCAAGCTGCGCACACAACCGTAATGTTGTACAGCTTGTTTCATCACCTTTGCCAAGTTGTCGCTCTCTCCGGCTCCCGGAGACGAAGAAGCTGCTTCTTCGCGCAAAGACGATTCTGCCCCTCACAGTGCTCTGCGGTGTGTGTCTTCTGCCGAAAGAGGTCCGGGAGCTGTGCTTAGCTCTGCAGAGCACCGTACCTTCGTCTTTAGCCTCTCTTCTCGTCTACATCTTAGCAAAAAGCTTTTCCACTCTGTCTGGCAAGGAGAAACTGTGCCAGCACAAAAAACATCTCCCATCGTGTTCTAGAGGCTGCACGGAGGTCTGCCGAGTGTTTTGCAAGAAGAGAAAGAAAGTTGTCCAAAACAGCTTGCAATCGAATGTTCATGTGACTAGAAAAGGCAGGAGAGTGGTCAGGTACTGTTTTCTCTCACTTGGCAAGCTGCGCACACAATCGCACTGTTGTACAGCTTGTTTCATCACCTCTGCGAAGTTGCCGCTCTCTCCGGCTCCCGGAGACGAAGAAGCTGCTTCTTCGCGCAAAGACGATTCTGCCCCTCACAGTGCTCTGCGGTGTGTGTCTTCTGCCGAAAGAGGCACGGGAGCTGTGCTTAGCTCTGCAGAGCACCGTACCTTCGTCTTTAGCCTCTCTTCTCGTCTACATCTTAGCAAAAAGCTTTTCCACTCTGTCTGGCAAGGAGAAACTGTGCCAGCACAAAAAACATCTCCCATCGTGTTCTAGAGGCTGCACGGAGGTCTGCCGAGTGTTTTGCAAGAAGAGAAAGAAAGTTGTCCAAAACAGCTTACAATCGAATGTTTATGTGAATAGAAAAGGCAGGAGAGTGGTCAGGTACTGTTTTCTCTCAGTTGGTAAGCTGCGCACACAATCGCAGTTATGTACAGCTTGTTTCATCACCTTTGCGAAGTTGGCGCTCTCTCCGGCTCCCGGAGACGAAGAAGCTGCTTCTTCGCGCAAAGACGATTCTGCCGCTCACAGTGCTCTGCGGTGTGTGTCTTCTGCCGAAAGAGGTCCGGGAGCTGTGCTTAACTCTGCAGAGCACCGTACCTTCGTCTTTAGCCTCTCTTCTCGTCTACATATTAGAAAAAAGCTTTTCCACTCTGTCTGGAAAGGAGAAACTGTGCCAGCACAGAAAACATCTCCCATCGTGTTCTAGAGGCTGCACGGAGGTCTGCCGAGTGTTTTGCAAGAAGAGAAAGAAAGTTGTCCAAAACAGCTTCCAATCGAATGTTCATGTGAATAGAAAAGGCAGGAGAGTGGTCAGGTACTGTTTTCTCTCAGTTGGTAAGCTGCGCACACAATCGCAGTGTTGTACAGCTTGTTTCATCACCTTTGCGAAGTTGCCGCTCTCTCCGGCTCCCGGAGACGAAGAAGCTGCTTCTTCGCGCAAAGACGATTCTGCCGCTCACAGTGCTCTGCAGAGCACCGTACCTTCGTCTTTAGCCTCTCTTCTCGTCTACATCTTAGCAAAAAGCTTTTCCACTCTGTCTGGCAAGGAGAAACTGTGCCAGCACAAAAAACATCTCCCATCGTTTTCTAGAACCTGAACGGAGGTTTGCCGAGTGTTTTGCAAGAAGAGAAAGAATGTTGTCCAAAACAGCTTACAATCCAATATTCACTTGAATAGAAAAGTTAGGAGAGTGGTCAGGTACTGTTTTCTCTCAGTTGGAAGCTGCGCACACAATCGCAGTGTTGTACAGCTTGTTTCATCACCTTTGCGAAGCTGCCGCTCTGTCCGGCTCCCGGAGACGAAGAAGCTGCTTCTTCGCGCAAAGACGATTCTGCCGCTCACAGTGCTCTGCGGTGTGCGTCTTCTGCCGAAAGAGGCACGGGAGCTGTGCTTAGCTCTGCAGAGCACCGTACCTTCGTCTTTAGCCTCTCTTCTCGTCTACATCTTAGCAAAAAGCTTTTCCACTCTGTCTGGCAAGGAGAAACTGTGCCAGCACAAAAAACATCTCCCATCGTGTTCTAGAGGCTGCACGGAGGTCTGCCGAGTGTTTTGCAAGAAGAGAAAGAATGTTGTCCAAAACAGCTTGCAATCGAATGTTCATGTGAATAGAAAAGGCAGGAGAGTGGTCAGGAACTGTTTTCTCTCAGTTGGCAAGCTGCGCACACAATCGCAGTGTTGTACAGCTTGTTTCATCACCTTTGCGAAGTTGCCGCTCTCTCCGGCTCCCGGAGACGAAGAAGCTGCTTCTTCGCGCAAAGACGATTCTGCCGCTCACAGTGCTCTGCGGTGTGTGTCTTTTGCCGAAAGAGGTCCGGGAGCTGTGCTTAGCTCTGCAGAGCACCGTACCTTCGTCTTTAGCCTCTCTTCTCGTCTACATCTTAGCAAAAAGCTTTTCCACTCTGTCTGGCAAGGAGAAACTGTGCCAGCACAGAAAACATCTCCCATCGTGTTCTAGAGGCTGCACGGAGGTCTGCCGAGTGTTTTGCAAGAAGAGAAAGAAAGTTGTCCAAAACAGCTTCCAATCGAATGTTCATGTGAATAGAAAAGGCAGGAGAGTGGTCAGGTACTGTTTTCTCTCAGTTGGTAAGCTGCGCACACAATCGCAGTGTTGTACAGCTTGTTTCATCACCTTTGCGAAGTTGCCGCTCTCTCCGGCTCCCGGAGACGAAGAAGCTGCTTCTTCGCGCAAAGACGATTCTGCCGCTCACAGTGCTCTGCAGAGCACCGTACCTTCGTCTTTAGCCTCTCTTCTCGTCTACATCTTAGCAAAAAGCTTTTCCACTCTGTCTGGCAAGGAGAAACTGTGCCAGCACTGAAAACATCTCCCATCGTGGGCTAGAGGCTGCACGGAGGTCTGCCGAGTGTTTTGCAAGAAGAGAAAGAAAGTTGTCCAAAACAGGTTGCAATCGAATGTTCAAGTGAATAGAAAAGGCAGGAGAGTGGTCAGGTACTGTTTTCTCTCAGTTGGCAAGCTGCGCACACAATCGCAGTGTTGTACAGCTTGTTTCATCACCTTTGCCAAGTTGCCGCTCTCTCCGGCTCCCGGAGACGAAGAAGCTGCTTCTTCGCGCAAAGACGATTCTGCCGCTCACAGTGCTCTGCGGTGTGTGTCTTCTGCCGAAAGAGGCACGGGAGCTGTGCTTAGCTCTGCAGAGCACCGTACCTTCGTCTTTAGCCTCTCTTCTCGTCTACATCTTAGCAAAAAGCTTTTCCACTCTGTCTGGCAAGGAGAAACTGTGCCAGCACTGAAAACATCTCCCATCGTGTCCTAGAGGCTGCACGGAGGTCTGCCGAGTGTTTTGCAAGAAGAGAAAGAAAGTTGTCCAAAACAGCTTGCAATCGAATGTTCATGTGAATAGAAAAGGCAGGAGAGTGGTCAGGTACTGTTTTCTCTCAGTTGGCAAGCTGCGCACACAATCGCAGTGTTGTACAGCTTGTTTCATCACCTTTGCCAAGTTGCCGCTCTCTCCGGCTCCCGGAGACGAAGAAGCTGCTTCTACGCGCAAAGACGATTCTGCCGCTCACAGTGCTCTGCGGTGTGTGTCTTCTGCCGAAAGAGGCCCGGGAGCTGTGCTTAGCTCTGCAGAGCACCGTACCTTCGTCTTTAGCCTCTCTTCTCGTCTACATCTTAGCAAAAAGCTTTTCCACTCTGTCTGGCAAGGAGAAACTGTGCCAGCACAGAAAACATCTCCCATCGTGTTCTAGAGGCTGCACGGAGGTCTGCCGAGTGTTTTGCAAGAAGAGAAAGAAAGTTGTCCTAAACAGATTCCAATCGAATGTTCATGTGTATAGAAAAGGCAGGAGAGTGGTCAGGTACTGTCCTCTCTCAGTTGGCAAGCTGCGCACACAATCGCAGTGTTGGACAGCTTGTTTCATCACCTTTGCGAAGTTGCCGCTCTCTCCGGCTCCCGGAGACGAAGAAGCTGCTTCTTCGCGCAAAGACGATTCTGCCGCTCACAGTGCTCTGCGGTGTGTGTCTTCTGCCGAAAAAGGCACGGGAGCTGTGCTTACCTCTGCTGAGCACCGTACCTTCATCTTTAGCCTCTCTTCTCGTCTACATCTTAGCAAAAAGCTTTTCCACTCTGTCTGGCAAGGAGAAACTGTGCCAGCACTGAAAACATCTCCCATCGTCTTCTAGAGGCTGCACGGAGGTCTGCCGAGTGTTTTGCAAGAAGAGAAAGAAAGTTGTCCAAAACAGCTTCCAATCGAATGTTCATGTGAATAGAAAAGGCAGGAGAGTGGTCAGGTACTGTTTTCTCTCATTTGGTAAGCTGCGCACACAATCGCAGTTTTGTACAGCTTGTTTAATCACCTTTGCGAAGTTGCCGCTCTCTCCTGCTCCCAGAGACGAGGAAGCTGCTTCTTCGCGCAAAGACGATTCTGCCGCTCACAGTGCTCTGCAGAGCACCGTACCTTCGTCTTTAGCCTCTCTTCTCGTCTACATCTTAGCAAAAAGCTTTTCCACTCTGTCTGGCAAGGAGAAACTGTGCCAGCACAAAAAAGATCTCCCATCGTGTTCTAGAGGCTGCACGGAGGTCTGCCGAGTGTTTTGCAAGAAGAGAAAGAAAGTTGTCCAAACCAGCTTCCAATCCAATGTTCATGTGAATAGAAAAGGCAGGAGAGTGGTCAGGTACTGTTTTCTCTCAGTTGGCAAGCTGCGCACACAACCGTAGTGTTGTACAGCTTGTTTCATCACCTTTGCCAAGTTGCCGCTCTCTCCGGCTCCCGGAGACGAAGAAGCTGCTTCTACGCGCAAAGACGATTCTGCCGCTCACAGTGCTCTGCAGTGTGTGTCTTCTGCCGAAAGAGGCACGGGAGCTGTGCTTAGCTCTGCAGAGCACCGTACCTTCGTCTTTAGCCTCTCTTCTCGTCTACATCTTAGCAAAAAGCTTTTCCACTACGTCTGGCAAGGAGAAACTGTGCCAGCACAGAAAACATCTCCCATCGTGTTCTAGAGGCTGCACCGAGGTCTGCCGAGTGTTTTGCAAGAAGAGAAAGAAAGTTGTCCAAAACAGCTTGCAATCGAATGTTCATGTGAATAGAAAAGGCAGGAGAGTGGTCAGGTACTGTTTTCTCTCACTTGCCAAGCTGCGCACACAATCGCAGTGTTGTACAGCTTGTTTCATCACCTTTGCGAAGTTGCCGCTCTCTCCGTCTCCCGGAGACGAAGAAGCTGCTTCTTCGTGCAAAGACGATTCTGCCGCTCACAGTGCTCTTCAGAGCACCGTACCTTCGTCTTTAGCCTCTCTTCTCGTCTACATCTTAGCAAAAAGCTTTTCCACTCTGTCTGGCAAGGAGAAACTGTGCCAGCACAGAAAACATCTCCCATCGTGTTCTAGAGGCTGCACGGAGGTCTGCCGAGTGTTTTGCAAGAAGAGAAAGAAAGTTGTCCAAAAGAGCTTGCAATCGAATGTTCATGTGAATAGAAAAGGCAGGAGAGTGGTCAGGTACTGTTTTCTCTCAGTTGGTAAGCTGCGCACACAATCGCAGTTATGTACAGCTTGTTTCATCACCTTTGCGAAGTTGCCGCTCTCTCCGGCTCCCGGAGACGAAGAAGCTGCTTCTTCGCGCAAAGACGATTCTGCCGCTCACAGTGCTCTGCGGTGTGTGTCTTCTGCCGAAAGAGGTCCGGGAGCTGTGCTTAACTCTGCAGAGCACCGTACCTTCGTCTTTAGCCTCTCTTCTCGTCTACATATTAGAAAAAAGCTTTTCCACTCTGTCTGGAAAGGAGAAACTGTGCCAGCACAGAAAACATCTCCCATCGTGTTCTAGAGGCTGCACGGAGGTCTGCCGAGTGTTTTGCAAGAAGAGAAAGAAAGTTGTCCAAAACAGCTTCCAATCGAATGTTCATGTGAATAGAAAAGGCAGGAGAGTGGTCAGGTACTGTTTTCTCTCAGTTGGTAAGCTGCGCACACAATCGCAGTGTTGTACAGCTTGTTTCATCACCTTTGCGAAGTTGCCGCTCTCTCCGGCTCCCGGAGACGAAGAAGCTGCTTCTTCGCGCAAAGACGATTCTGCCGCTCACAGTGCTCTGCAGAGCACCGTACATTCGTCTTTAGCCTCTCTTCTCGTCTACATCTTAGCAAAAAGCTTTTCCACTCTGTCTGGCAAGGAGAAACTGTGCCAGCACAAAAAACATCTCCCATCGTGTTCTAGAACCTGAACGGAGGTTTGCCGAGTGTTTTGCAAGAAGAGAAAGAATGTTGTCCAAAACAGCTTACAATCCAATATTCACTTGAATAGAAAAGTTAGGAGAGTGGTCAGGTACTGTTTTCTCTCAGTTGGAAGCTGCGCACACAATCGCAGTGTTGTACAGCTTGTTTCATCACCTTTGCGAAGCTGCCGCTCTGTCCGGCTCCCGGAGACGAAGAAGCTGCTTCTTCGCGCAAAGACGATTCTGCCGCTCACAGTGCTCTGCGGTGTGCGTCTTCTGCCGAAAGAGGCACGGGAGCTGTGCTTAGCTCTGCAGAGCACCGTACCTTCGTCTTTAGACTCTCTTCTCGTCTACATCTTAGCAAAAAGCTTTTCCACTCTGTCTGGCAAGGAGAAACTGTGCCAGCACAAAAAACATCTCCCATCGTGTTCTAGAGGCTGCACGGAGGTCTGCCGAGTGTTTTGCAAGAAGAGAAAGAAAGTTGTCCAAAACAGCTTGCAATCGAATGTTCATGTGAATAGAAAAGGCAGGAGAGTGGTCAGGAACTGTTTTCTCTCAGTTGGCAAGCTGCGCACACAATCGCAGTGTTGTACAGCTTGTTTCATCACCTTTGCGAAGTTGCCGCTCTCTCCGGCTCCCGGAGACGAAGAAGCTGCTTCTTCGCGCAAAGACGATTCTGCCGCTCACAGTGCTCTGCGGTGTGTGTCTTTTGCCGAAAGAGGTCCGGGAGCTGTGCTTAGCTCTGCAGAACACCGTACCTTCGTCTTTAGCCTCTCTTCTCGTCTACATCTTAGCAAAAAGCTTTTCCACTCTGTCTGGCAAGGAGAAACTGTGCCAGCACAGAAAACATCTCCCATCGTGTTCTAGAGGCTGCACGGAGGTCTGCTGAGTGTTTTGCAAGAAGAGAAAGAAAGTTGTCCAAAACAGCTTCCAATCGAATGTTCATGTGAATAGAAAAGGCAGGAGAGTGGTCAGGTACTGTTTTCTCTCAGTTGGTAAGCTGCGCACACAATCGCAGTGTTGTACAGCTTGTTTCATCACCTTTGCCAAGTTGCCGCTCTCTCCGGCTCCCGGAGACGAAGAAGCTGCTTCTTCGCGCAAAGACGATTCTGCCGCTCACAGTGCTCTGCAGAGCACCGTACCTTCGTCTTTAGCCTCTCTTCTCGTCTACATCTTAGCAAAAAGCTTTTCCACTCTGTCTGGCGAGGAGAAACTGTGCCAGCACTGAAAATATCTCCCATCTTGTTCTAGAGGCTGCACGGAGTTCTGCCCAGTGTTTTGCAAAAAGAGAAAGAAAGTTGTCCAAAACAGCTTGCAATCGAATGTTCATGTGAATAGAAAAGGCAGGAGAGTGGTTAGGTACTGTTTTCTCTCACTTGGCAAGCTGCGCACACAATCGCAGTGTTGTACAGCTTGTTCCATCACCTTTGCGAAGTTGCCGCTCTCTCCGGCTCCCGAAAACGAAGAAGCTGCTTCTTCGCGCAAAGACGATTCTGCCGCTCACAGTGCTCTGCGGTGTGTGTCTTCTGCCGAAAGAGGCACGGGAGCTGTGCTTAGGTCTGCAGAGCACCGTACCTTCGTCTTTAGCCTCTCTTCTCGTCTACATCTTAGCAAAAAGCTTTTTCACTCTGTCTGGCAAGGAGAAACTGTGCCAGCACAAAAAACATCTCCCATCGTGTTCTAGAGGCTGCACGGAGGTCTGCCGAGTGTTTTGCAAGAAGAGAAAGAAAGTTGTCCAAAACAGCTTCCAATCGAATGTTCATGTGAATAGAAAAGGCAGGAGAGTGGTCAGGTACTGTTTTCTCTCAGTTGGCAAGCTGCGCACACAACCGTAGTCTTGTACAGCTTGTTTCATCACCTTTGCCAAGCTGTCGCTCTCTCCGGCTCCCGGAGACGAAGAAGCTGCTTCTTCGCGCAAAGACGATTCTGCCGCTCACAGTGCTCTGCGGTGTGTGTCTTCTGCCGAAAGAGGTCCGGGAGCTGTGCTTAGCTCTGCAGAGCACCGTACCTTCGTCTTTAGCCTCTCTTCTCGTCTACATCTTAGCAAAAAGCTTTTCCACTCTGTCTGGCGAGGAGAAACTGTGCCAGCACAAAAAACATCTCCCATCGTGTTCTAGAGGCTGCACGGAGGTCTGCCGAGTGTTTTGCAAGAAGAGAAAGAAAGTTCTCCAAAACAGCTTCCAATCGAATATTCATGTGATTAGAAAAGGCAGGAGAGTGGTAAGGTACTGTTTTCTCTCAGTTGGCAAGCTGCGCACACAATCGCAGTGTTGTACAGCTTTTTTCATCACATTTGCGAAGTTGCCGCTCTCTCCGGCTCCCGAAAACGAAGAAGCTGCTTCTTCGCGCAAAGACGATTCTGCCGCTCATTGTTCTCTGCGGTGTGCGGCTTCAGCCGAAAGAGGTCCGGGAGCGGTGCTTAGCTCTGCAGAGCACCGTACCTTCGTCTTTAGCCTCTCTTCTCGTCTACATCTTAGCAAAAAGCTTTTCCACTCTGTCTGGCAAGGAGAAACTGTGCCAGCACTGAAAACATCTCCCATCGTTTTCTAGAGGCTGCACGGAGGTCTGCCGAGTGTTTTGCAAGAAGAGAAAGAAAGTTGTCCAAAACAGCTTCCAATCGAATGTTCATGTGACTAGAAAAGGCAGGAGAGTGGTCAGGTACTGTTTTCTCTCATTTGGTAAGCTGCGCACACAATCGCAGTTTTGTACAGCTTGTTTCATCACCTTTGCGAAGTTGCCGCTCTCTCCGGCTCCCGGAGACGAAGAAGCTGCTTCTTCGCGCAAAGACGATTCTGCCGCTCACAGTGCTCTGCGGTGTGTGTCTTCTGCCGAAAAAGGCACGGGAGCTGTGCTTACCTCTGCTGAGCACCGTACCTTCATCTTTAGCCTCTCTTCTCGTCTACATCTTAGCAAAAAGCTTTTCCACTCTGTCTGGCAAGGAGAAACTGTGCCAGCACTGAAAACATCTCCCATCGTCTTCTAGAGGCTGCACGGAGGTCTGCCGAGTGTTTTGCAAGAAGAGAAAGAAAGTTGTCCAAAACAGCTTCCAATCGAATGTTCATGTGAATAGAAAAGGCAGGAGAGTGGTCAGGTACTGTTTTCTCTCATTTGGTAAGCTGCGCACACAATCGCAGTTTTGTACAGCTTGTTTAATCACCTTTGCGAAGTTGCCGCTCTCTCCTGCTCCCAGAGACGAGGAAGCTGCTTCTTCGCGCAAAGACGATTCTGCCGCTCACAGTGCTCTGCAGAGCACCGTACCTTCGTCTTTAGCCTCTCTTCTCGTCTACATCTTAGCAAAAAGCTTTTCCACTCTGTCTGGCAAGGAGAAACTGTGCCAGCACAAAAAAGATCTCCCATCGTGTTCTAGAGGCTGCACGGAGGTCTGCCGAGTGTTTTGCAAGAAGAGAAAGAAAGTTGTCCAAACCAGCTTCCAATCCAATGTTCATGTGAATAGAAAAGGCAGGAGAGTGGTCAGGTACTGTTTTCTCTCAGTTGGCAAGCTGCGCACACAACCGTAGTGTTGTACAGCTTGTTTCATCACCTTTGCCAAGTTGCCGCTCTCTCCGGCTCCCGGAGACGAAGAAGCTGCTTCTACGCGCAAAGACGATTCTGCCGCTCACAGTGCTCTGCAGTGTGTGTCTTCTGCCGAAAGAGGCCCGGGAGCTGTGCTTAGCTCTGCAGAGCACCGTACCTTCGTCTTTAGCCTCTCTTCTCGTCTACATCTTAGCAAAAAGCTTTTCCACTCTGTCTGGCAAGGAGAAACTGTGCCAGCACAGAAAACACCTCCCATCGTCTTCTAGAGGCTGCACGGAGGTCTGCCGAGTGTTTTGCAAGAAGAGAAAGAAAGTTGTCCAAAACAGCTTCCAATCGAATGTTCATGTGAATAGAAAAGGCAGGAGAGTGGTCAGGTACTGTTTTCTCTCAGTTGGCAAGCTGCGCACACAATCGCAGTGTTGTACAGCTTGTTTCATCACCTTTGCCAAGTTGCCGCTCTCTCCGGCTCCCGGAGACGAAGAAGCTGCTTCTTCGCGCAAAGACGATTCTGCCGCTCACAGTGCTCTGCGGTGTGTGTCTTCTGCCGAAAGAGGCACGGGAGCTGTGCTTAGCTCTGCAGAGCACCGTACCTTCGTCTTTATCCTCTCTTCTCGTCTACATCTTAGCAAAAAGCTTTTCCACTCTGTCTGGCAAGGAGAAAGTGTGCCAGCACTGAAAACATCTCCCATCGTGTTCTAGAGGCTGCACGGAGGTCTGCCGAGTGTTTTGCAAGAAGAGAAAGAAAGTTGTCCAAAACAGCTTCCAATCGAATGTTCATGTGAATAGAAAAGGCAGGAGAGTGGTCAGGTACTGTTTTCTCTCAGTTGGCAAGCTGCGCAAACAATCGCAGTGTTGTACAGCTTGTTTCATCACCTCTGCGAAGTTGCCGCTCTCTCCGAGTCCCGGAGACGAAGAAGCAGCTTCTTCGCGCAAAGACGATTCTGCCGCTCACAGTGCTCTGCGGTGTGTGTCTTCTGCCGAAAGAGGCACGGCGGCTGTGCTTAGCTCTGCAGAGCACCGTACCTTCGTCTTTTACCTCTCTTCTCGTCTACATCTTAGCAAAAAGCTTTTCCACTCTGTCTGGCAAGGAGAAACTGTGCCAGCACTGAAAACATCTCCCATCGTGTTCTAGAGGCTGCACGGAGGTCTGCCGAGTGTTTTGCAAGAAGAGAAAGAAAGTTGTCCAAAACAGCTTGCCATCCAATGTTCACGTGAATAGAAAAGTCAGGAGAGTGGTCAGGTACTGTTTTCTCTCAGTTGGCAAGCTGCGCACACAATCGCAGTGTTGTACAGCTTGTTTCATCACCTTTGCGAAGCTGCCGCTCTCTCCGGCTCCCGGAGACGAAGAAGCTGCTTCTTCGCACAAAGACGATTCTGCCGCTCACAGTGCTCTGCGGTGTGCGTCTTCTGCCGAAAGAGGCACGGGAGCTGTGCTTAGCTCTGCAGAGCACCGTACCTTCGTCTTTAGCCTCTCTTCTCGTCTACATCTTAGCAAGAATCTTTTCCACTCTGTCTGGCAAGGAGAAACTGTGCCAGCACAAAAAACATCTCCCATCGTGTTCTAGAGGCTGCACGGAGGTCTGCCGAGTGTTTTGCAAGAAGAGAAAGAAAGTTGTCCAAAACAGCTTGCAATCGAATGTTCATGTGACTAGAAAAGGCAGGAGAGTGGTCAGGTACTGTTTTCTCTCACTTGGCATGCTGCGCACACAATCGCAGTGCTGTACAGCTTGTTTCATCACCTTTGCCAAGTTGCCGCTCTCTCCGGCTCCCGGAGACGAAGAAGCTGCTTCTTCGCGCAAAGACGATTCTGCCGCTCACAGTGCTCTGCGGTGTGTGTCTTCTGCCGAAAGAGGCACGGGAGCTGTGCTTAGCTCTGCAGAGCACCGTACCTTCGTCTTTAGCCTCTCTTCTCGTCTACATCTTAGCAAAAAGCTTTTCCACTCTGTCTGGCAAGGAGAAACTGTGCCAGCACAAAAAACATATCCCATCGTGTTCTAGAGTCTGCACTGAGTTCAGCAGAGTTTTTTGCAAGAAGAGAAAGAAAGTTGTCCAAAACAGCTTGCAATCGAATGTTCATGTGAATAGAAAAGGCAGGAGAGTGGTCAGGTACTGTTTTCTCTCAGTTGGCAAGCTGCGCACACAATCGCAGTGTTGTACAGCTTGTTTCATCACCTTTGCCAAGTTGCCGCTCTCTCCGGCTCCCGGAGACGAAGAAGCTGCTTCTTCGCGCAAAGACGATTCTGCCGCTAACAGTGCTCTGCGGTGTGTGTCTTCTGCCGAAAGAGGCACGGGAGCTGTGCTTAGCTCTGCAGAGCACCGTACCTTCGTCTTTATCCTCTCTTCTCGTCTACATCTTAGCAAAAAGCTTTTCCACTCTGTCTGGCAAGGAGAAACTGTGCC
The DNA here is from genome assembly GCF_028551555.1 of Melozone crissalis. Taxonomy (NCBI): domain Eukaryota; kingdom Metazoa; phylum Chordata; class Aves; order Passeriformes; family Passerellidae; genus Melozone; species Melozone crissalis. The sequence goes on from NW_026535929.1 coordinate 301,166, forward strand.
AGCACAGAAAACATCTCCCATCGTGTTCTAGAGGCTGCACGGAGGTCTGCCGAGTGTTTTGCAAGAAGAGAAAGAAAGTTGTCCAAAACAGCTTCCAATCGAATGTTCATGTGAATAGAAAAGGCAGGAGAGTGGTCAGGTACTGTTTTCTCTCATTTGGTAAGCTGCGCACACAATCGCAGTTTTGTACAGCTTGTTTCATCACCTTTGCGAAGTTGCCGCTCTCTCCGGCTCCCGGAGACGAAGAAGCTGCTTCTTCGCGCAAAGACGATTCTGCCGCTCACAGTGCTCTGCAGAGCACCGTACCTTCGTCTTTAGCCCCTCTTCGCGTCTACATCTTAGCAAAAAGCTTTTCCACTCTGTCTGGCAAGGAGAAACTGTGCCAGCACAAAAAACATCTCCCATCGTGTTCTAGAGGCTGCACGGAGGTCTGCCGAGTGTTTCGCAAGAAGAGAAAGAAAGTTGTCCAAAAAAGCTTGCAATCGAATGTTCATGTGAATAGAAAAGGCAGGAGAGTGGTCAGGTACTGTTTTCTCTCACTTGGCAAGCTGCGCACACAACCGTAGTGTTGTACAGCTTGTTTCATCACCTTTGCGAAGTTGCCGCTCTCTCCGGCTCCCGGAGACGAAGAAGCTGCTTCTTCGCGCAAAGACGATTCTGCCGCTCACAGTGCTCTGCAGTGTGTGTCTTCTGCCGAAAGAGGCCCGGGAGCTGTGCTTAGCTCTGCAGAGCACCGTACCTTCGTCTTTAGCCTCTCTTCTCGTCTACATCTTAGCAAAAAGCGTTTCCACACTGTCTGGCGAGGAGAAACTGTGCCAGCACAAAAAACATCTCCCATCGTGTCCTAGAAGCTGCACGGAGGTCTGCCGAGTGTTTTGCAAGAAGAGAAAGAAAGTTGTCCAAAACAGCTTCAAATCGAATATTCATGTGAATAGAAAAGGCAGGAGAGTGGTCAGGTACTGTTTTCTCTCAGTTGGCAAGCTGCGCACACAATCGCAGTGTTGTACAGCTTGTTTCATCACCTTTGCGAAGTTGCCGCTCACTCCGGCTCCCGGAGACGAAGAAGCTGCTTCTTCGCGCAAAGACGATTCTGCCACTCACAGTGCTCTGCGGTGTGTGTCTTCTGCCGAAAGAGGCACGGGAGCTGTGCTTAGCTCTGCAGAGCACCGTACCTTCGTCTTTAGCCTCTCTTCTCGTCTACATCTTAGCAAAAAGCTTTTCCACTCTGTCTGGCAAGGAGAAACTGTGCCAGCAGAAAAAACATCTCCCATCGTGTTCTAGAGGCTGCACTGAGATCAGCAGAGTTTTTTGCAAGAAGAGAAAGAAAGTTGTCCAAAACAGCTTGCAATCGAATGTTCATGTGAATAGAAAAGTCAGGAGAGTGGTCAGGTACTGTTTTCTCTCAGTTGGCAAGCTGCGCACACAATCGCACTGTTGTACAGCTTGTTTCATCACCTTTGCCAAGTTGCCGCTCTCTCCGGCTCCCGTAGACGAAGAAGCTGCTTCTTCGTGCAAAGACGATTCTGCCGCTCACAGTGCTCTTCAGAGCACCGTACCTTCGTCTTTAGCCTCTCTTCTCGTCTACATCTTAGCAAAAAGCGTTTCCACTCTGTCTGGCGAGGAGAAACTGTGCCAGCACAGAAAACATCTCCCATCGTGTTCTAGAGGCTGCACGGAGGTCTGCCGAGTGTTTTGCAAGAAGAGAAAGAAAGTTGTCCAAAACAGCTTCAAATCGAATATTCATGTGAATAGAAAAGGCAAGAGAGTGGTCAGGTACTGTTTTCTCTCAGTTGGCAAGCTGCGCACACAATCGCAGTGTTGTACAGCTTGTTTCATCACCTTTGCGAAGTTGCCGCTCTCTCCGGCTCCCGGAGACGAAGAAGCTGCTTCTTCGCGCAAAGACGATTCTGCCGCTCACAGTGCTCTGCGGTGTGTGTCTTCTGCCGAAAGAGGCACGGGAGCTGTGCTTAGCTCTGCAGAGCACCGTACCTTCGTCTTTAGCCTCTCTTCTCGTCTACATCTTAGCAAAAAGCTTTTCCACTCTGTCTGGCAAGGAGAAACTGTGCCAGCAGAAAAAACATCTCCCATCGTGTTCTAGAGGCTGCACTGAGATCAGCAGAGTTTTTTGCAAGAAGAGAAAGAAAGTTGTCCAAAACAGCTTGCAATCGAATGTTCATGTGAATAGAAAAGGCAGGAGAGTGGTCAGGTACTGTTTTCTCTCAGTTGGCAAGCTGCGCAAACAATCGCAGTGTTGTACAGCTTGTTTCATCACCTCTGCGAAGTTGCCGCTCTCTCCGAGTCCCGGAGACGAAGAAGCAGCTTCTTCGCGCAAAGACGATTCTGCCGCTCACAGTGCTCTGCGGTGTGTGTCTTCTGCCGAAAGAGGCACGGCGGCTGTGCTTAGCTCTGCAGAGCACCGTACCTTCGTCTTTAGCCTCTCTTCTCGTCTACATCTTAGCAAAAAGCTTTTCCACTCTGTCTGGCAAGGAGAAACTGTGCCAGCACTGAAAACATCTCCCATCGTGTTCTAGAGGCTGCACGGAGGTCTGCCGAGTGTTTTGCAAGAAGAGAAAGAAAGTTGTCGAAAACAGCTTGCCATCCAATGTTCACGTGAATAGAAAAGGCAGGAGAGTGGTCAGGTACTGTTTTCTCTCAGTTGGCAAGCTGCGCACACAATCGCAGTGTTGTACAGCTTGTTTCATCACCTTTGCGAAGCTGCCGCTCTCTCCGGCTCCCGGAGACGAAGAAGCTGCTTCTTCGCACAAAGACGATTCTGCCGCTCACAGTGCTCTGCGGTGTGCGTCTTCTGCCGAAAGAGGCACGGGACCTGTGCTTAGGTCTGCAGAGCACCGTACCTTCGTCTTTAGCCTCTCTTCTCGTCTACATCTTAGCAAGAAGCTTTTCCACTCTGTCTGGCAAGGAGAAACTGTGCCAGCACAAAAAATATCTCCCATCGTGTTCTAGAGGCTGCACGGAGGTCTGCCGAGTGTTTTGCAAGAAGAGAAAGAAAGTTGTCCAAAACAGCTTCCAATCGAATGTTCATGTGACTAGAAAAGGCAGGAGAGTGGTCAGGTACTGTTTTCTCTCACTTGGCAAGCTGCGCACACAATCGCAGTGCTGTACAGCTTGTTTCATCACCTTTGCCAAGTTGCCGCTCTCTCCGGCTCCCGGAGACGAAGAAGCTGCTTCTTCGCGCAAAGACGATTCTGCCGCTCACAGTGCTCTGCGGTGTGTGTCTTCTGCCGAAAGAGGCACGGGAGCTGTGCTTAGCTCTGCAGAGCACCGTACCTTCGTCTTTAGCCTCTCTTCTCATCTACATCTTAGCAAAAAGCTTTTCCACTCTGTCTGGCAAGGAGAAACTGTGCCAGCTCAAAAAACATATCCCATCGTGTTCTAGAGTCTGCACTGAGTTCAGCAGAGTTTTTTGCAAGAAGAGAAAGAAAGTTGTCCAAAACAGCTTCCAATCCAATGTTCATGTGACTAGAAAAGGCAGGAGAGTGGTCAGGTACTGTTTTCTCTCAGTTGGTAAGCTGCGCACACAATCGCAGTTTTGTACAGCTTGTTTCATCACCTTTGCGAAGTTGCCGCTCTCTCCGGCTCCCGGAGACGAAGAAGCTGCTTCTTCGCGCAAAGACGATTCTGCCGCTCACAGTGCTCTGCGGTGTGTGTCTTCTGCCGAAAGAGGTCCGGGTGCTGTGCTTAGCTCTGCAGAGCACCGTACCTTCGTCTTTAGCCTCTCTTCTCGTCTACATCTTAGCAAAAAGCTTTTCCACTCTGTCTGGCAAGGAGAAACTGTGCCAGCACAGAAAACATCTCCCATCGTGTTCTAGAGGCTGCACGGAGGTCTGCCGAGTGTTTTGCAAGAAGAGAAAGAAAGTTGTCCAAAACAGCTTCCAATCGAATGTTCATGTGAATAGAATAGGCAGGAGAGTGGTCAGGTACTGTTTTCTCTCAGTTGGTAAGCTGCGCACACAATCGCAGTGTTGTACAGCTTGTTTCATCACCTTTGCGAAGTTGCCGCTCTCTCCGGCTCCCGGAGACGAAGAAGCTGCTTCTTCGCGCAAAGACGATTCTGCCGCTCACAGTGCTCTGCGGTGTGTGTCTTCTGCCGAAAGAGGTCCGGGAGCTGTGCTTAGCTCTGCAGAGCACCGTACCTTCGTCTTTAGCCTCTCTTCTCGTCTACATCTTAGCAAAATCTTTTCCACTCTGTCTGGCAAGGAGAAACTGTGCCAGCAAAAAAAACATCTCCCATCGTGTTCTAGAGGCTGCACGGAGGTCTGCCGAGTGTTTTGCAAGAAGAGAAAGAAAGTTGTCCAAAACAGCTTGCAATCGAATGTTCCTGTGAATAGAAAAGGCAGGAGAGTGGTCAGGTACTGTTTTCTCTCAGTTGGCAAGCTGCGCACACAATCGCAGTGTGTTACAGCTTGTTTCATCACCTTTGCGAAGTTGCCGCTCTCTCCGGCTCCCGCCAACGAAGAAGCTGCTTCTTCGCGCAAAGACGATTCTGCCGCTCATAGTTCTCTGCGGTGTGCGGCTTCAGCCGAAAGAGGTCCGGGAGCGGTGCTTAGCTCTGCAGACCACCGTACCTTCGTCTTTAGCCTCTCTTCTCGTCTACATCTTAGCAAAAAGCTTTTCCACTCTGTCTGGCAAGGAGAAACTGTGCCAGCACAGAAAACATCTCCCATCGTGTTCTAGAGGCTGCACGGAGGTCTGCCGAGTGTTTTGCAAGAAGAGAAAGAAAGTTGTCCAAAACAGCTTCCAATCGAATGTTCATGTGTATAGAAAAGGCAGGAGAGTGGTCAGGTACTGTTTTCTCTCACTTGGCAAGCTGCGCACACAATCGCAGTGTTGTACAGCTTGTTTCATCACCTTTGCGAAGTTGCCGCTCTCTCCGGCTCCCGGAGACGAAGAAGCTGCTTCTTCGCGCAAAGACGATTCTGCCGCTCACAGTGCTCTGCGGTGTGTGTCTTCTGCCGAAAGAGGTCCGGGAGCTGTGCTTAGCTCTGCAGAGCACCGTACCTTCGTCTTTAGCCTCTCTTCTCGTCTACATCTTAGCAAAAAGCTTTTCCACTCTGTCTGGCAAGGAGAAACTGTGCCAGCACAGAAAACATCTCCCATCGTGTTCTAGAGGCTGCACGGAGGTCTGCCGAGTGTTTTGCAAGAAGAGAAAGAAAGTTGTCCAAAACAGCTTGCAATCGAATGTTCATGTGAATAGAAAAGGCAGGAGAGTGGTCAGGTACTGTTTTCTCTCAGTTGGTAAGCTGCGCACACAATCGCAGTGTTGTACAGCTTGTTTCATCACCACTGCGAAGTTGCCGCTCTCTCCGGCTCCCGGAGACGAAGAAGCTGCTTCTTCGCGCAAAGACGATTCTGCCGCTCACAGTGCTCTGCGGTGTGTGTCTTCTGCCGAAAGAGGTCCGGGAGCTGTGCTTAGCTCTTCAGAGCACCGTACCTTCGTCTTTAGCCTCTCTTCTCGTCTACATCTTAGCAAAATCTTTTCCACTCTGTCTGGCAAGGAGAAACTGTGCCAGCACAAAAAACATCTCCCATCGTGTTCTAGAGGCTGCACGGAGGTCTGCCGAGTGTTTTGCAAGAAGAGAAAGAAAGTTGTCCAAAACAGCTTGCAATCGAATGTTCCTGTGAATAGAAAAGGCAGGAGAGTGGTCAGGTCCTGTTTTCTCTCACTTGGCAAGCTGCGCACACAATCGCAGTGTGTTACAGCTTGTTTCATCACCTTTGCGAAGTTGCCGCTCTCTCCGGCTCCCGCCAACGAAGAAGCTGCTTCTTCGCGCAAAGACGATTCTGCCGCTCACAGTGCTCTGCGGTGTGTGTCTTCTGCCGAAAGAGGCACGGGAGCTGTGCTTAGCTCTGCAGAGCACCGTACCTTCGTCTTTAGCCTCTCTTCTCTTCTACATCTTAGCAAAAAGCTTTTCCACTCTGTCTGGCAAGGAGAAACTGTGCCAGCAAAAAAAACATCTCCCATCGTATTCTAGAAGCTGCACGGAGGTCTGCCGAGTGTTTTGCAAGAAGAGAAAGAAAGTTGTCCAAAACAGCTTCCAATCGAATGTTCATGTGACTAGAAAAGGCAGGAGAGTGGTCAGGTACTGTTTTCTCTCAGTTGGCAAGCTGCGCACACAATCGCAGTGTTGTACAGCTTGTTTCATCACCTTTGCGAAGTTGCCGCTCTCTCCGGCTCCCGGAGACGAAGAAGCTGCTTCTTCGCGCAAAGACGATTCTGCCGCTCACAGTGCTCTGCGGTGTGTGTCTTCTGCCGAAAGAGGCACGGGAGCTGTGCTTAGCTCTGCAGAGCACCGTACCTTCGTCTTTAGCCTCTCTTCTCGTCTACATCTTAGCAAAAAGCTTTTCCACTCTGTCTGGCAAGGAGAAACTGTGCCAGCAAAAAAAACATCTCCCATCGTGTTCTAGAGGCTGCACTGAGTTCAGCAGAGTTTTTTGCAAGAAGAGAAAGAAAGTTGTCCAAAACAGCTTGCAATCGAATGTTCATGTGAATAGAAAAGGCAGGAGAGTGGTCAGGTACTGTTTTCTCTCAGTTGGTAAGCTGCGCACACAATCGCAGTGTTGTACAGCTTGTTTCATCACCTTTGCGAAGTTGCCGCTCTCTCCGGCTCCCGGAGACGAAGAAGCTGCTTCTTCGTGCAAAGACGATTCTGCCGCTCACAGTGATCTGCAGAGCACCGTACCTTCGTCTTTAGCCTCTCTTCTCGTCTACATCTTAGCAAAAAGCTTTTCCACTCTGTCTGGCAAGGAGAAACTGTGCCAGCACAGAAAACATCTCCCATCGTGTCCTAGAGGCTGCACGGAGGTCTGCCGAGTGTTTTGCAAGAAGAGAAAGAAAGTTGTCCAAAACAGCTTCCAATCGAATGTTCATGTGAATAGAAAAGGCAGGAGAATGGTCAGGTACTGTTTTCTCTCAGTTGGCAAGCTGCGCACACAATCGCAGTGTTGTACAGCTTGTTTCATCACCTTTGCCAAGTTGCCGCTCTCTCCGGCTCCCGGAGACGAAGAAGCTGCTTCTTCGCGCAAAGACGATTCTGCCGCTCACAGTGCTCTGCGGTGTGTGTCTTCTGCCGAAAGAGGCACGGGAGCTGTGCTTAGCTCTGCAGAGCACCGTACCTTCGTCTTTATCCTCTCTTCTCGTCTACATCTTAGCAAAAAGCTTTTCCACTCTGTCTGGCAAGGAGAAACTGTGCCATCACAAAAAACATCTCCCATAGTGTTCTAGAGGCTGCACGGAAGTCTGCCGAGTGTTTTGCAAGAAGAGAAAGAAAGTTGTCCAAAACAGCTTCCAATCCAATGTTCATGTGAATAGAAAAGGCAGGAGAGTGGTCAGGTACTGTTTTCTCTCAGTTGGCAAGCTGCGCACACAATCGCAGTGTTGTACAGCTTGTTTCATCACCTTTGCCAAGTTGCCGCTCTCTCCGGCTCCCGGAGACGAAGAAGCTGCTTCTTCGCGCAAAGACGATTCTGCCGCTCACAGTGCTCTGCGGTGTGTGTCTTCTGCCGAAAGAGGCACGGGAGCTGTGCTTAGCTCTGCAGAGCACCGTACCTTCGTCTTTAGCCTCTCTTCTCGTCTACATCTTAGCAAAAAGCTTTTCCACTCTGTCTGGCAAGGAGAAACTCTGCCAGCACAGAAAACATCTCCCATCGTGTTCTAGAGGCTGCACGGAGGTCTGCCGAGTGTTTTGCAAGAAGAGAAAGAAAGTTGTCCAAAACAGCTTCCAATCGAATGTTCATGTGAATAGAAAAGGCAGGAGAGTGGTCAGGTACTGTTTTCTCTCATTTGGTAAGCTGCGCACACAATCGCAGTTTTGTACAGCGTGTTTCATCACCTTTGCGAAGTTGCCGCTCTCTCCGGCTCCCGGAGACGAAGAAGCTGCTTCTTCGCGCAAAGACGATTCTGCCGCTCACAGTGCTCTGCAGAGCACCGTACCTTCGTCTTTAGCCGCTCTTCTCGTCTACATCTTAGCAAAAAGCTTTTCCACTCTCTCTGGCAAGGAGAAAATGTGCCAGCACAAAAAACATCTCCCATCGGGTTCTAGAGGCTGCACGGAGGTCTGCCGAGTGTTTTGCAAGAAGAGAAAGAAAGTTGTCCAAAACAGCTTCCAATCGAATGTTCATGTGAATAGAAAAGGCAGGAGAGTGGTCAGGTACTGTTTTCTCTCACTTGGCAAGCTGCGCACACAATCGCAGTGTTGTACAGCTTGTTTCATCACCTTTGCGAAGTTGCCGCTCTCTCCGGCTCCCGGAGACGAAGAAGCTGCTTCTTCGCGCAAAGACGATTCTGCCGCTCACAGTGCTCTGCGGTGTGTGTCTTCTGCCGAAAGAGGCACGGGAGCTGTGCTTAGCTCTGCAGAGCACCGTACCTTCGTCTTTAGCCTCTCTTCTCGTCTACATCTTAGCAAAAAGCTTTTCCACTCTGTCTGGCAAGGAGAAACTGTGCCAGCAAAAAAAACATCTCCCATCGTGTTCTAGAGGCTGCTGTGAGTTCAGCAGAGTTTTTTGCAAGAAGAGAAAGAAAGTTGTCCAAAACAGCTTGCAATCGAATGTTCATGTGAATAGAAAAGGCAGGAGAGTGGTCAGGTACTGTTTTCTCTCAGTTGGTAAGCTGCGCACACAATCGCAGTGTTGTACAGCTTGTTTCATCACCTTTGCGAAGTTGCCGCTCTCTCCGGCTCCCGGAGACGAAGAAGCTGCTTCTTCGTGCAAAGACGATTCTGCCGCTCACAGTGATCTGCAGAGCACCGTACCTTCGTCTTTAGCCTCTCTTCTCGTCTACATCTTAGCAAAAAGCTTTTCCACTCTGTCTGGCAAGGAGAAACTGTGCCAGCACAGAAAACATCTCCCATCGTGTCCTAGAGGCTGCACGGAGGTCTGCCGAGTGTTTTGCAAGAAGAGAAAGAAAGTTGTCCAAAACAGCTTCCAATCGAATGTTCATGTGAATAGAAAAGGCAGGAGAATGGTCAGGTACTGTTTTCTCTCAGTTGGCAAGCTGCGCACACAATCGCAGTGTTGTACAGCTTGTTTCATCACCTTTGCCAAGTTGCCGCTCTCTCCGGCTCCCGGAGACGAAGAAGCTGCTTCTTCGCGCAAAGACGATTCTGCCGCTCACAGTGCTCTGCGGTGTGTGTCTTCTGCCGAAAGAGGCACGGGAGCTGTGCTTAGCTCTGCAGAGCACCGTACCTTCGTCTTTAGCCTCTCTTCTCGTCTACATCTTAGCAAAAAGCTTTTCCACTCTGTCTGGCAAGGAGAAACTGTGCCAGGACAGAAAACATCTCCCATCGTGTTCTAGAGGCTGCACGGAGGTCTGCCGAGTGTTTTGCAAGAAGAGAAAGAAAGTTGTCCAAAACAGCTTCCAATCGAATGTTCATGTGAATAGAAAAGGCAGGAGAGTGGTCAGGTACTGTTTTCTCTCATTTGGTAAGCTGCGCACACAATCGCAGTTTTGTACAGCGTGTTTCATCACCTTTGCGAAGTTGCCGCTCTCTCCGGCTCCCGGAGACGAAGAAGCTGCTTCTTCGCGCAAAGACGATTCTGCCGCTCACAGTGCTCTGCAGAGCACCGTACCTTCGTCTTTAGCCGCTCTTCTCGTCTACATCTTAGCAAAAAGCTTTTCCACTCTGTCTGGCAAGGAGAAACTGTGCCAGCACAAAAAACATCTCCCATCGTGTTCTAGAGGCTGCACGGAGGTCTGCCGAGTGTTTTGCAAGAAGAGAAAGAAAGTTGCCCAAAACAGCTTGCAATCGAATGTTCATGTGAATAGAAAAGGCAGGAGAGTGGTCAGGTACTGTTTTCTCTCAGTTGGCAAGCTGCGCACACAATCGCAGTGTTGTACAGCTTGTTTCATCACCTTTGCGAAGCTGCCGCTCTCTCCGGCTCCCGGAGACGAAGAAGCTGCTTCTTCGCGCAAAGACGATTCTGCCGCTCACAGTGCTCTGCGGTGTGTGTCTTCTGCCGAAAGAGGCACGGGAGCTGTGCTTAGCTCTGCAGAGCACCGTACCTTCGTCTTTAGCCTCTCTTCTCGTCTACATCTTAGCAAAAGGCTTTTCCACTCTGTCTGGCAAGGAGAAACTGTGCCAGCACAAAAAACATCTCCCATCGTGTTCTAGAGCCTGCACTGAGTTCAGCAGAGTTTTTTGCAAGAAGAGAAAGAAAGTTGTCCAAAACAGCTTCCAATCGAATGTTCATGTGTATAGAAAAGGCAGGAAAGTGGTCAGGTACTGTTTTCTCTCAGTTGGTAAGCTGCGCACACAATCGCAGTTTTGTACAGCTTGTTTCATCACCTTTGCGAAGTTGCCGCTGCCTCCGGCTCCCGGAGATGAAGAAGCTGCTTCTTCGTGCAAAGACGATTCTGCCGCTCACAGTGCTCTGCAGAGCACCGTACCTTCGTCTTTAGCCTCTCTTCTCGTCTACATCTTAGCAAAAAGCTTTTCCACTCTGTCTGGCAAGGAGAAACTGTGCCAGCACAGAAAACATCTCCCATCGTGTTCTAGAGGCTGCACGGAGGTCTGCCGAGTGTTTTGCAAGAAGAGAAAGAAAGTTGTCCAAAACAGCTTGCAATCGAATGTTCCTGTGAATAGAAAAGGCAGGAGAGTGGTCAGGTACTGTTTTCTCTCAGTTGGCAAGCTGCGCACACAATCGCAGTGTTGTACAGCTTGTTTCATCACCTCTGTGAAGTTGCCACACTCTCCGGCTCCCGGAGACGAAGAAGCTGCTTCTTCGCGCAAAGACGATTCTGCCGCTCACAGTGCTCTGCGGTGTGTGTCTTCTGCCGAAAGAGGCACGGGAGCTGTGCTTAGCTCTGCAGAGCACCGTACCTTCGTCTTTAGCCTCTCTTCTCGTCTACATCTTAGCAAAAAGCTTTTCCACTCTGTCTGGAAAGGAGAAACTGTGCCAGCAAAAAAAACATCTCCCATCGTATTCTAGAAGCTGCACGGAGGTCTGCCGAGTGTTTTGCAAGAAGAGAAAGAAAGTTGTCCAAAACAGCTTGCAATCGAATGTTCATGTGAATAGAAAAGGCAGGAGAGTGGTCAGGTACTGTTTTCTCTCAGTTGGCAAGCTGCGCACACAATCGCAGTGTTGTACAGCTTGTTTCATCACCTTTGCGAAGTTGCCGCTCTCTCCGGCTCCCGGAGACGAAGAAGCTGCTTCTTCGCGCAAAGACGATTCTGCCGCTCACAGTGCTCTGCGGTGTGTGTCTTCTGCCGAAAGAGGCACGGGAGCTGTGCTTAGCTCTGCAGAGCACCGTACCTTCGTCTTTAGCCTCTCTTCTCGTCTACATCTTAGCAAAAAGCTTTTCCACTCTGTCTGGCAAGGAGAAACTGTGCCAGCAAAAAAAACATCTCCCATCGTGTTCTAGAGGCTGCACTGAGTTCAGCAGAGTTTTTTGCAAGAAGAGAAAGAAAGTTGTCCAAAACAGCTTACAATCGAATGTTCATGTGAATAGAAAAGGCAGGAGAGTGGTCAGGTACTGTTTTCTCTCAGTTGGTAAGCTGCGCACACAATCGCAGTGTTGTACAGCTTGTTTCATCACCTTTGCGAAGTTGCCGCTCTCTCCGGCTCCCGGAGACGAAGAAGCTGCTTCTTCGCGCAAAGACGATTCTGCCGCTCACAGTGCTCTGCGGTGTGTGTCTTCTGCCGAAAGAGTCACGGGAGCTGTGCTTAGCTCTGCAGAGCACCGTACCTTCGTCTTTAGCCTCTCTTCTCGTCTACATCTTAGCAAAAAGCTTTTCCACTCTGTCTGGAAAGGAGAAACTGTGCCAGCACAGAAAACATCTCCCATCGTGCTCTAGAGGCTGCACGGAGGTCTGCCGAGTGTTTTGCAAGAAGAGAAAGAAAGTTGTCCAAAACAGCTTGCAATCGAATGTTCATGTGAATAGAAAAGGCAGGAGAGTGGTCAGGTACTGTTTTCTCTCAGTTGGAAAGCTGCGCACACAATCGCACTGTTGTACAGCTTGTTTCATCACCTTTGCCAAGTTGCCGCTCTCTCCGGCTCCCGGAGACGAAGAAGCTGCTTCTTCGCGCAAAGACGATTCTGCCGCTCAAAGTGCTCTGCGGTGTGTGTCTTCTTGCCGAAAGAGGCACGGGAGCTGTGCTTAGCTCTGCAGAGCACCGTACCTTCGTCTTTAGCCTCTCTTCTCGTCTACATCTTAGCAAAAAGCTTTTCCACTCTGTCTGGCAAGGAGAAACTGTGCCAGCACTGAAAACATCTCCCATCGTGTTCTACAGGCTGCACGGAGGTCTGCCGAGTGTTTTGCATGAAGAGAAAGAAAGTTGTCCAAAACAGCTTGCAATCGAATGTTCATGTGACTAGAAAAGGCAGGAGAGTGGTCAGGTACTGTTTTCTCTCATTTGGTAAGCTGCGCACACAATCGCAGTTTTGTACAGCTTGTTTCATCACCTTTGCGAAGTTGCCGCTCTCTCCGGCTCCCGGAGACGAAGAAGCTGCTTCTTCGCGCAAAGACGATTCTGCCGCTCACAGTGCTCTGCAGTGTGTGTCTTCTGCCGAAAGAGGCCCGGGAGCTGTGCTTAGCTCTGCAGAGCACCGTACCTTCGTCTTTAGCCTCTCTTCTCGTCTACATCTTAGCAAAAATCTTTTCCACTCTGTCTGGCAAGGAGAATCTGTGCCAGCACAAAAAACATCTCCCATCGTGTTCTAGAGGCTGCACGGAGGTCTGCCGAGTGTTTTGCAAGAAGAGAAAGAAAGTTGTCCAAAACAGCTTGCAATCGAATGTTCATGTGAATAGAAAAGGCAGGAGAGTGGTCAGGTACTGTTTTCTCTCACTTGGCAAGCTGCGCACACAATCGCAGTGTTGTACAGCTTGTTTCATCACCTTTGCGAAGCTGCCGCTCTCTCCGGCTCCCGGAGACGAAGAAGCTGCTTCTTCGCGCAAAGACGATTCTGCCGCTCACAGTGCTCTGCGGTGTGTGTCTTCTGCCGAAAGACGCACGGGAGCTGTGCTTAGCTCTGCAGAGCACCGTACCTTCGTCTTTAGCCTCTCTTCTCGTCTACATCTTAGCAAAAGGCTTTTCCACTATGTCTGGCAAGGAGAAACTGTGCCAGCACAAAAAACATCTCCCATCGTGTTCTAGAGCCTGCACTGAGTTCAGCAGAGTTTTTTGCAAGAAGAGAAAGAAAGTTGTCCAAAACAGCTTCCAATCGAATGTTCATGTGAATAGAAAAGGCAGGAGAGTGGTCAGGTACTGTTTTCTCTCAGTTGGTAAGCTGCGCACACAATCGCAGTTTTGTACAGCTTGTTTCATCACCGTTGCGAAGTTGCCGCTGCCTCCGGCTCCCGGAGACGAAGAAGCTGCTTCTTCGTGCAAAGACGATTCTGCCGCTCACAGTGCTCTGCAGAGCACCGTACCTCCGTCTTTAGCCTCTCTTCTCGTCTACATCTTAGCAAAAAGCTTTTCCACTCTGTCTGGCAAGGAGAAAGTGTGCCAGCACAGAAAACATCTCCCATCGTGTTCTAGAGGCTGCACGGAGGTCTGCCGAGTGTTTTGCAAGAAGAGAAAGAAAGTTGTCCAAAACAGCTTCCAATCGAATGTTCATGTGAATAGAAAAGGCAGGAGAGTGGTCAGGTACTGTTTTCTCTCACTTGGCAAGCTGCGCACACAATCGCAGTGTTGTACAGCTTGTTTCATCACCTTTGCGAAGTTGCCGCTCTCTCCGGCTCCCGGAGACGAAGAAGCTGCTTCTTCGCGCAAAGACGATTCTGCCGCTCACAGTGCTCTGCGGTGTGTGTCTTCTGCCGAAAGAGGCACGGGAGCTGTGCTTAGCTCTGCAGAGCACCGTACCTTCGTCTTTAGCCTCTCTTCTCGTCTACATCTTAGCGAAAAGCTTTTCCACTCTGTCTGGCAAGGAGAAACTGTGCCAGCACAAAAAACATCTCCCATCGTGTTCTAGAAGCTGCACGGAGGTCTGCCGAGTGTTTTGCAAGAAGAGAAAGAAAGCTGTCCAAAACAGCTTCCAATCCAATGTTCATGTGAATAGAAAAGGCAGGAGAGTGGTCAGGTACTGTTTTCTCTCAGTTGGCAAGCTGCGCACACAATCGCAGTGTTGTACAGCTTGTTTCATCACCTCTGTGAAGTTGCCGCTCTCTCCGGCTCCCGGAGACGAAGAAGCTGCTTCTTCGCGCAAAGACGATTCTGCCGCTCACAGTGCTCTGCGGTGTGTGTCTTCTGCCGAAAAAGGCACGGGAGGTGTGCTTAGCTCTGCAGAGCACCGTACCTTCGTCTTTAGCCTCTCTTCTCGTCTACATCTTAGCAAAAAGCTTTTCCACTCTGTCTGGCAAGGAGAAACTGTGCCAGCAAAAAAAAAATCTCCCATCGTATTCTAGAAGCTGCACGGAGGTCTGCCGAATGTTTTGCAAGAAGAGAAATAAAGTTGTCCAAAACAGCTTCCAATCGAATGTTCATGTGAATAGAAAAGGCAGGAGAGTGGTCAGGTACTGTTTTCTCTCAGTTGGCAAGCTGCGCACACAATCGCACTGTTGTACAGCTTGTTTCATCACCTTTGCGAAGTTGCCGCTCTCTCCGGCTCCCGGAGACGAAGAAGCTGCTTCTTCGCGCAAAGACGATTCTGCCGCTCACAGTGCTCTGCGGTGTGTGTCTTCTGCGGAAAGAGGCCCGGGAGCTGTGCTTAGCTCTGCAGAGCACCGTACCTTCGTCTTTAGCCTCTCTTCTCGTCTACATCTTAGCAAAAAGCTTTTCCACTCTGTCTGGCAAGGAGAAACTGTGCCAGCAAAAAAAACATCTCCCATCGTGTTCTAGAGGCTGCACTTAGTTCAGCAGAGTTTTTTGCAAGAAGAGAAAGAAAGTTGTCCAAAACAGCTTCCAATCGAATGTTCATGTGAATAGAAAAGGCAGGAGAGTGGTCAGGTACTGTTTTCTCTCAGTTGGTAAGCTGCGCACACAATCGCAGTGTTGTACAGCTTGTTTCATCACCTTTGCGAAGTTGCCGCTCTCTCCGGCTCCCGGAGACGAAGAAGCTGCTTCTTCGCGCAAAGACGATTCTGCCGCTCACAGTGCTCTGCGGTGTGTGTCTTCTGCCGAAAGAGGCACGGGAGCTGTGCTTAGCTCTGCAGAGCACCGTACCTTCGTCTTTATCCTCTCTTCTCGTCTACATCTTAGCAAAAAGCTTTTCCACTCTGTCTGGCAAGGAGAAACTGTGCCAGCACTGAAAACATCTCCCATCGTGTTCTAGAGGCTGCACGGAGGTCTGCCGAGTGTTTTGCAAGAAGAGAAAAAAGTTGTCCAAAACAGCTTCCAATCGAATGTTCATGTGAATAGAAAAGGCAGGAGAGTGGTCAGGTACTGTTTTCTCTCAGTTGGCAAGCTGCGCACACAATCGCAGTGTTGTACATCTTGTTTCATCACCTTTGCCAAGTTGCCGCTCTCTCCGGCTCACGGAGACGAAGAAGCTGCTTCTTCGCGCAAAGACGATTCTGCCGCTCAAAGTGCTCTGCGGTGTGTGTCTTCTTGCCGAAAGAGGCACGGGAGCAGTGCTTAGCTCTGCAGAGCACCGTACCTTCGTCTTTAGCCTCTCTTCTCGTCAACATCTTAGCAAAAAGCTTTTCCACTCTGTCTGGCAAGGAGAAACTGTGCCAGCACTGAAAACATCTCCCATCGTGTTCTAGAGGCTGCACGGAGGTCTGCCGAGTGTTTTGCAAGAAGAGAAAGAAAGTTGTCCAAAACAGCTTGCAATCGAATGTTCATGTGACTAGAAAAGGCAGGAGAGTGGTCAGGTACTGTTTTCTCTCATTTGGTAAGCTGCGCACACAATCGCAGTTTTGTACAGCTTGTTTCATCACCTTTGCGAAGTTGCCGCTCTCTCCGGCTCCCGGAGACGAAGAAACTGCTTCTTCGCGCAAAGACGATTCTGCCGCTCACAGTGCTCTGCAGTGTGTGTCTTCTGCCGAAAGAGGCCCGGGAGCTGTGCTTAGCTCTGCAGAGCACCGTACCTTCGTCTTTAGCCTCTCTTCTCGTCTACATCTTAGGAAAAAGCTTTTCCACTCTGTCTGGCGAGGAGAAACTGTGCCAGCAAAAAAAACATCTCCCATCGTGTTCTAGAAGCTGCACGGAGGTCTGCCGAGTGTTTTGCAAGAAGAGAAAGAAAGTTGTCCAAAACAGCTTCCAATCGAATGTTCATGTGAATAGAAAAGGCAGGAGAGTGTTCAGGTACTGTTTTCTCTCAGTTGGCAAGCTGCGCACACAATCGAACTGTTGTACAGCTTGTTTCATCACCTTTGCGAAGTTGCCGCTCACTCCGTCTCCCGGAGACGAAGAAGCTGCTTCTTCGCGCAAAGACGATTCTGCCGCTCACAGTGCTCTGCGGTGTGTGTCTTCTGCCGAAAGAGGCACGGGAGCTGTGCTTACATCTGCAGAGCACCGTACCTTCGTCTTTAGCCTCTCTTCTCGTCTACATTTTAGCAAAAAGCTTTTCCACTCTGTCTGGCAAGGAGAAACTGTGCCAGCACAAAAAACATCTCCCATCGTGTTCTAGAGACTGCACGGAGATAAGCAGAGTTTTTTGCAAGAAGAGAAAGAAAGTTGTCCAAAACAGCTTACAATCGAATGTTCATGTGAATAGAAAAGGCAGGAGAGTGGTCAGGTACTGTTTTCTCTCAGTTGGTAAGCTGCGCACACAATCGCAGTGTTGTACAGCTTGTTTCATCACATTTGCGAAGTTGCCGCTCTCTCCGGCTCCCGGAGACGAAGAAGCTGCTTCTTCGCGCAAAGACGATTCTGCCGCTCACAGTGCTCTGCAGAGCACCGTACCTTCGTCTTTAGCCTCTCTTCTCGTCTACATCTTAGCAAAAAGCTTTTCCACTCTGTCTCGCAAGGAGAAACTGTGCCAGCACTGAAAACATCTCCCATCGTGTTCTAGAGGCTGCACGGAGGTCTGCCGAGTGTTTTGCAAGAAGAGAAAGAAAGTTGTCCAAAACAGCTTTCAATCGAATGTTCATGTGAATAGAAAAGGCAGGAGAGTGGTCAGGTACTGTTTTCTCTCAGTTGGCAAGCTGCGCACACAATCGCAGTGTTGTAAAGCATGTTTCATCACCTTTGCGAAGTTGCCGCTCACTCCGGCTCCCGGAGACGAAGAAGCTGCTTCTTCGCGCAAAGACGATTCTGCCGCTCACAGTGCTCTGCGGTGTGTGTCTTCTGCCGAAAGAGGCACGGGAGCTGTGCTTAGCTCTGCAGAGCACCGTACCTTCGTCTTTAGCCTCTCTTCTCGTCTACATCTTAGCAAAAAGCTTTTCCACTCTGTCTGGCAAGGAGAAACTCTGCCAGCAAAAAAAAAATCTCCCATCGTATTCTAGAAGCTGCACGGAGGTCTGCCGAGTGTTTTGCAAGAAGAGAAAGAAAGTTGTCCAAAACAGCTTGCAATCGAATGTTCATGTGAATAGAAAAGGCAGGAGAGTGGTCAGGTACTGTTTTCTCTCAGTTGGCAAGCTGCGCACACAATCGCACTGTTGTACAGCTTGTTTCATCACCTTTGCGAAGTTGCCGCTCTCTCCGGCTCTAGGAGACGAAGAAGCTGATTCTTCGCGCAAAGACGATTCTGCCGCTCACAGTGCTCTGCGGTGTGTGTCTTCTGCCGAAAGAGGCACGGGAGCTGTGCTTAGCTCTGCAGAGCACCGTACCTTCGTCTTTAGCCTCTCTTCTCGTCTACATTTTAGCAAAAAGCTTTTCCACTCTGTCTGGCAAGGAGAAACTGTGCCAGCAAAAAAAACATCTCCCATCGTGTTCTAGAGGCTGCACTGAGTTCAGCAGAGTTTTTTGCAAGAAGAGAAAGAAAGTTGTCCAAAACAGCTTCCAATCGAATGTTCATGTGAATAGAAAAGGCAGGAGAGTGGTCAGGTACTGTTTTCTCTCAGTTGGTAAGCTGCGCACACAATCGCAGTGTTGTACAGCTTGTTTCATCACCTTTGCGAAGTTGCCGCTCTCTCCGGCTCCCGGAGACGAAGAAGCTGCTTCTTCGCGCAAAGACGATTCTGCCGCTCACAGTGCTCTGCGGTGTGTGTCTTCTGCCGAAAGAGGCACGGGAGCTGTGCTTAGCTCTGCAGAGCACCGTACCTTCGTCTTTATCCTCTCTTCTCGT
The DNA here is from genome assembly GCF_028551555.1 of Melozone crissalis. Classification (NCBI taxonomy): domain Eukaryota; kingdom Metazoa; phylum Chordata; class Aves; order Passeriformes; family Passerellidae; genus Melozone; species Melozone crissalis. Next base: position 319,290 of record NW_026535929.1, read on the forward strand.
CTACATCTTAGCAAAAAGCTTTTCCACTCTGTCTGGCAAGGAGAAACTGTGCCAGCACTGAAAACATCTCCCATCGTGTTCTAGAGGCTGCACGGAGGTCTGCCGAGTGTTTTGCAAGAAGAGAAAGAAAGTTGTCCAAAACAGCTTCCAATCGAATGTTCATGTGACTAGAAAAGGCAGGAGAGTGGTCAGGTACTGTTTTCTCTCATTTGGTAAGCTGCGCACACAATCGCAGTTTTGTACAGCTTGTTTCATCACCTTTGCGAAGTTGCCGCTCTCTCCGGCTCCCGGAGACGAAGAAGCTGCTTCTTCGCGCAAAGACGATTCTGCCGCTCACAGTGCTCTGCAGTGTGTGTCTTCTGCCGAAAGAGGCACGGGAGCTGTGCTTAGCTCTGCAGAGCACCGTACCTTCGTCTTTAGCCTCTCTTCTCGTCTACATCTTAGCAAAAAGCTTTTCCACTCTGTCTGGCAAGGAGAAACTGTGCCAGCACAAAAAACATCTCCCATCGTGTTCTAGAGACTGCACGGAGATCAGCAGAGTTTTTTGCAAGAAGAGAAAGAAAGTTGTCCAAAACAGCTTACAATCGAATGTTCATGTGAATAGAAAAGGCAGGAGAGTGGTCAGGTACTGTTTTCTCTCAGTTGGTAAGCTGCGCACACAATCGCAGTGTTGTACAGCTTGTTTCATCACATTTGCGAAGTTGCCGCTCTCTCCGGCTCCCGGAGACGAAGAAGCTGCTTCTTCACGCAAAGACGATTCTGCCGCTCACAGTGCTCTGCAGAGCACCGTACCTTCGTCTTTAGCCTCTCTTCTCGTCTACATCTTAGCAAAAAGCTTTTCCACTCTGTCTGGCAAGGAGAAACTGTGCCAGCACTGAAAACATCTCCCATCGTGTTCTAGAGGCTGCACGGAGGTCTGCCGAGTGTTTTGCAAGAAGAGAAAAAAGTTGTCCAAAACAGCTTCCAATCGAATGTTCATGTGAATAGAAAAGGCAGGAGAGTGGTCAGGTACTGTTTTCTCTCAGTTGGCAAGCTGCGCACACAATCGCACTGTTGTACAGCTTGTTTCATCACCTTTGCCAAGTTGCCGCTCTCTCCGGCTCACGGAGACGAAGAAGCTGCTTCTTCGCGCAAAGACGATTCTGCCGCTCAAAGTGCTCTGCGGTGTGTGTCTTCTTGCCGAAAGAGGCACGGGAGCTGTGCTTAGCTCTGCAGAGCACCGTACCTTCGTCTTTAGCCTCTCTTCTCGTCTACATCTTAGCAAAAAGCTTTTCCACTCTGTCTGGCAAGGAGAAACTGTGCCAGCACTGAAAACATCTCCCATCGTGTTCTAGAGGCTGCACGGAGGTCTGCCGAGTGTTTTGCAAGAAGAGAAAGAAAGTTGTCCAAAACAGCTTCCAATCGAATGTTCATGTGACTAGAAAAGGCAGGAGAGTGGTCAGGTACTGTTTTCTCTCATTTGGTAAGCTGCGCACACAATCGCAGTTTTGTACAGCTTGTTTCATCACCTTTGCGAAGTTGCCGCTCTCTCCGGCTCCCGGAGACGAAGAAGCTGCTTCTTCGCGCAAAGACGATTCTGCCGCTCACAGTGCTCTGCGGTGTGTGTCTTCTGCCGAAAGAGGCACGGGAGCTGTGCTTAGCTCTGCAGAGCACCGTACCTTCGTCGTTAGCCTCTCTTCTCGTCTACATCTTAGCAAAAAGCTTTTCCACTCTGTCTGGCAAGGAGAAACTGTGCCAGCACAAAAAACATCTCCCATCGTGTTCTAGAGACTGCACGGAGATCAGCAGAGTTTTTTGCAAGAAGAGAAAGAAAGTTGTCCAAAACAGCTTACAATCGAATGTTCATGTGAATAGAAAAGGCAGGAGAGTGGTCAGGTACTGTTTTCTCTCAGTTGGTAAGCTGCGCACACAATCGCAGTGTTGTACAGCTTGTTTCATCACATTTGCGAAGTTGCCGCTCTCTCCGGCTCCCGGAGACGAAGAAGCTGCTTCTTCACGCAAAGACGATTCTGCCGCTCACAGTGCTCTGCAGAGCACCGTACCTTCGTCTTTAGCCTCTCTTCTCGTCTACATCTTAGCAAAAAGCTTTTCCACTCTGTCTGGCAAGGAGAAACTGTGCCAGCACAGAAAACATCTCCCATCGTGTTCTAGAGGCTGCACGGAGGTCTGCCGAGTGTTTTGCAAGAAGAGAAAGAAAGTTGTCCAAAACAGCTTCCAATCGAATGTTCATGTGAATAGAAAAGGCAGGAGAGTGGTCAGGTACTGTTTTCTCTCAGTTGGCAAGCTGCGCACACAATCGCAGTGTTGTACAGCTTGTTTCATCACCTTTGCCAAGTTGCCGCTCTCTCCGGCTCACGGAGACGAAGAAGCTGCTTCTTCGCGCAAAGACGATTCTGCCGCTCAAAGTGCTCTGCGGTGTGTGTCTTCTTGCCGAAAGAGGCACGGGAGCTGTGCTTAGCTCTGCAGAGCACCGTACCTTCGTCTTTAGCCTCTCTTCTCGTCAACATCTTAGCAAAAAGCTTTTCCACTCTGTCTGGAAAGGAGAAACTGTGCCAGCACTGAAAACATCTCCCATCGTGTTCTAGAGGCTGAACCGAGGTCTGCCGAGTGTTTTGCAAGAAGAGAAAGAAAGTTGTCCAAAACAGCTTCCAGTCGAATGTTCATGTGACTAGAAAAGGCAGGAGAGTGGTCAGGTACTGTTTTCTCTCATTTGGTAAGCTGCGCACACAATCGCAGTTTTGTACAGCTTGTTTCATCACCTTTGCGAAGTTGCCGCTCTCTCCGGCTCCCGGAGACGAAGAAGCTGCTTCTTCGCGCAAAGACGATTCTGCCGCTCACAGTGCTCTGCAGAGCACCGTACCTTCGTCTTTAGCCTCTCTTCTCGTCTACATCTTAGCAAAAAGCTTTTCCACTCTGTCTCGCAAGGAGAAACTGTGCCAGCACTGAAAACATCTCCCATCGTGTTCTAGAGGCTGCACGGAGGTCTGCCGAGTGTTTTGCAAGAAGAGAAAGAAAGTTGTCCAAAACAGCTTCCAATCGAATGTTCATGTGAATAGAAAAGGCAGGAGAGTGGTCAGGTACTGTTTTCTCTCAGTTGGCAAGCTGCGCACACAATCGCAGTGTTGTACAGCTTGTTTCATCACCTTTGCCAAGTTGCCGCTCTCTCCGGCTCCCGGAGACGAAGAAGCTGCTTCTTCGCGCAAAGACGATTCTGCCGCTCACAGTGCTCTGCGGTGTGTGTCTTCTGCCGAAAGAGGCCCGGGAGCTGTGCTTAGCTCTGCAGAGCACCGTACCTTCGTCTTTAGCCTCTCTTCTCGTCTACATCTTAGCAAAAAGCTTTTCCACTCTGTCTGGCAAGGAGAAAGTGTGCCAGCACTGAAAACATCTCCCATCGTGTTCTAGAGGCTGCACGGAGGTCTGCCGAGTGTTTTGCAAGAAGAGAAAGAAAGTTGTCCAAAACAGCTTGCAATCGAATGTTCATGTGAATAGAAAAGGCAGGAGAGTGGTCAGGTACTGTTTTCTCTCACTTGGCAAGCTGCGCACACAATCGCAGTGTTGTACAGCTTGTTTCATCACCTTTGCGAAGTTGCCGCTCTCTCCGGCTCCCGGAGACGAAGAAGCTGCTTCTTCGCGCAAAGACGATTCTGCCGCTCACAGTGCTCTGCGGTGTGTGTCTTCTGCCGAAAGAGGCCCGGGAGCTGTGCTTAGATCTGCAGAGCACCGTACCTTCGTCTTTAGACTCTCTTCTCGTCTACATCTTAGCAAAAAGCTTTTCCACTCTGTCTGGCAAGGAGAAACTGTGCCAGCACAAAAAACATCTCCCATCGTCTTCTAGAGGCTGCACGGAGGTCTGCCGAGTGTTTTGCAAGAAGAGAAAGAAAGTTCTCCAAAACAGCTTCCAATCCAATGTTCATGTGACTAGAAAAGGCAGGAGAGTGGTCAGGTACTGTTTTCTCTCACTTGGCAAGCTGCGCACACAATCGCACTGTTGTACAGCTTGTTTCATCACCTTAGCCAAGTTGCCGCTCTCTCCGGCTCACGGAGACGAAGAAGCTGCTTCTTCGCGCAAAGACGATTCTGCCGCTCAAAGTGCTCTGCGGTGTGTGTCTTTTAGCCGAAAGAGGCACGGGAGCTGTGCTTAGCTCTGCTGAGCACCGTACCTTCGTCTTTAGCCTCTCTTCTCGTCTACATCTTAGCAAAAAGCTTTTCCACTCTGTCTGGCAAGGAGAAACTGTGCCAGCACAAAAAACATCTCCCATCGTGTTCTAGAGGCTGCACTGAGTTCAGCAGATTTTTTTGCAAGAAGAGAAAGAAAGTTGTCCAAAACAGCTTACAATCGAATGTTTATGTGAATAGAAAAGGCAGGAGAGTGGTCAGGTACTGTTTTCTCTCAGTTGGCAAGCTGCGCACACAATCGCAGTTTTGTACAGCTTGTTTCATCACCTTTGCGAAGTTGCCGCTCTCTCCGGCTCCCGGAGACGAAGAAGCTGCTTCTTCGTGCAAAGACGATTCTGCCGCTCACAGTGCTCTGCAGAGCACCGTACCTTCGTCTTTAGCCTCTCTTCTCGTCTACATCTTAGCAAAAAGCTTTTCCACTCTGTCTGGCAAGGAGAAACTGTGCCAGCACAGAAAACATCTCCCATCGTGTTCTAGAGGCTGCACGGAGGTCTGCCGAGTGTTTTGCAAGAAGAGAAAGAAAGTTGTCCAAAACAGCTTCCAATCGAATGTTCATGTGAATAGAAAAGGCAGGAGAGTGGTCAGGTACTGTTTTCTCTCAGTTGGCAAGCTGCGCACACAATCGCACTGTTGTACAGCTTGTTTCATCACCTTTGCCAAGTTGCCGCTCTCTCCGGCTCACGGAGACGAAGAAGCTGCTTCTTCGCGCAAAGACGATTCTGCCGCTCACAGTGCTCTGCGGTGTGTGTCTTCTGCCGAAAGAGGCACGGGAGCTGTGCTTAGCTCTGCAGAGCACCGTACCTTCGTCTTTAGCCTCTCTTCTCGTCTACATCTTAGCAAAAAGCTTTTCCACTCTGTCTGGCAAGGAGAAACTGTGCCAGCACAAAAAACATCTCCCATCGTGTTCTAGAGGCTGCACGGAGGTCTGCCGAGTGTTTTGCAAGAAGAGAAAGAAAGTTGTCCAAAACAGCTTCCAATCGAATGTTTATGTGAATAGAAAAGGCAGGAGAGTGGTCAGGTACTGTTTTCTCTCAGTTGGTAAGGTGCGCACACAATCGCAGTTTTGTACAGCTTGTTTCATCACCTTTGCGAAGTTGCCGCTCTATCCGGCTCCCGGAGACGAAGAAGCTGCTTCTTCGCGCAAAGACGATTCTGCCGCACACAGTGCTCTGCGGTGTGTGTCTTCTGCCGAAAGAGGTCCGGGAGCTGTGCTTAGCTCTGCAGAGCACCGTACCTTCGTCTTTAGCCTCTCTTCTCGTCTACATCTTAGAAAAAAGCTTTTCCACTCTGTCTGGCAAGGAGAAACTGTGCCAGCACAGAAAATATCTCCCATCGTGTTCTAGAGGCTGCACGGAGGTCTGCCGAGCGTTTTGCATGAAGAGAAAGAAAGTTGTCCAAAACAGCTTCCAATCGAATGTTCATGTGAATAGAAAAGGCAGGAGAGTGGTCAGGTACTCTTTTCTCTCAGTTGGTAAGCTGCGCCCACAATCGCAGTGTTGTACAGCTTGTTTCATCACCTTTGCGAAGTTGCCGCTCTCTCCGGCTCCCGGAGACGAAGAAGCTGCTTCTTCGCGCAAAGACGATTCTGCCGCTCACAGTGCTCTGCAGAGCACCGTACATTCGTCTTTAGCCTCTCTTCTCGTCTACATCTTAGCAAAAAGCTTTTCCACTCTGTCTGGCAAGGAGAAACTGTGCCAGCACAAAAAACATCTCCCATCGTGTTCTAGAAGCAGAACGGAGGTTTGCCGAGTGTTTTGCAAGAAGAGAAAGAATGTTGTCCAAAACAGCTTACAATCCAATATTCACGTGAATAGAAAAGGTAGGAGAGTGGTCAGGTACTGTTTTCTCTCAGTTGGAAGCTGCGCACACAATCGCACTGTTGTACAGCTTGTTTCATCACCTTTGCGAAGCTGCCGCTCTGTCCGGCTCCCGGAGACGAAGAAGCTGCTTCTTCGCGCAAAGAAGATTCTGCCGCTCACAATGCTCTGCGGTGTGCGTCTTCTGCCGAAAGAGGCACGGGAGCGGTGCTTAGCTCTGCAGAGCACCGTACCTTCGTCTTTAGCCTCTCTTCTCGTCTACATCTTAGCAAAAAGCTTTTCCACTCTGTCTGGCAAGGAGAAACTGTGCCAGCACAAAAAACATCTCCCATCGTGTTCTAGAGGCTGCACGGAGGTCTGCCGAGTGTTTTGCAAGAAGAGAAAGAAAGTTGTCCAAAACAGCTTTCAATCGAATGTTCATGTGACTAGAAAAGGCAGGAGAGTGGTCAGGTACTGTTTTCTCTCAGTTGGCAAGCTGCGCACACAATCGCAGTGTTGTACAGCTTGTTTCATCACCTTTGCCAAGTTGCCGCTCTCTCCGGCTCCCGGAGACGAAGAAGCTGCTTCTTCGCGCAAAGACGATTCTGCCGCTCACAGTGCTCTGCGGTGTGTGTCTTTTGCCGAAAGAGGTCCGGGAGCTGTGCTTAGCTCTGCAGAGCACCGTACCTTCGTCTTTAGCCTCTCTTCTCGTCTACATCTTAGCAAAAAGCTTTTCCACTCTGTCTGGCAAGGAGAAACTCTGCCAGCACAGAAAACATCTCCCATCGTGTTCTAGAGGCTGCACGGAGGTCTGCCGAGTGTTTTGCAAGAAGAGAAAGAAAGTTGTCCAAAACAGCTTCCAATCGAATGTTCATGTGAATAGAAAAGGCAGGAGAGTGGTCAGGTACTGTTTTCTCTCAGTTGGCAAGCTGCGCACACAATCGCAGTGTTGTACAGCTTGTTTCATCACCTTTGCGAAGTTGCCGCTCTCTCCGGCTCCCGGAGACGAAGAAGCTGCTTCTTCGCGCAAAGACGATTCTGCCGCTCACACTGCTCTGCAGAGCACCGTACCTTCGTCTTTAGCCTCTCTTCTCGTCTACATCTTAGCAAAAAGCTTTTCCACTCTGTCTGGCGAGGAGAAACTGTGCCAGCACTGAAAATATCTCCCATCGTGTTCTAGAGGCTGCACGGAGGTCTGCCCAGTGTTTTGCAAGAAGAGAAAGAAAGTTGTCCAAAACAGCTTGCAATCGAATGTTCATGTGAATAGAAAAGGCAGGAGAGTGGTTAGGTACTGTTTTCTCTCACTTGGCAAGCTGCGCACACAATCGCAGTGTTGTACAGCTTGTTCCATCACCTTTGCGAAGTTGCCGCTCACTCCGGCTCCCGGAGACGAAGAAGCTGCTTCTTCGCGCAAAGGCGATTCTGCCGCTCACAGTGCTCTGCGGTGTGTGTCTTCTGCCGAAAGAGGCACGGGAGCTGTGCTTACCTCTGCAGAGCACCGTACCTTCGTCTTTAGCCTCTCTTCTCGTCTACATCTTAGCAAAAACCTTTTTCACTCTGTCTGGCAAGGAGAAACTGTGCCAGCACAAAAAACATCTCCCATCGTGTTCTAGAGGCTGCACGGAGGTCTGCCGAGTGTTTTGCAAGAAGAGAAAGAAAGTTGTCCAAAACAGCTTCCAATCGAATGTTCATGTGAATAGAAAAGGCAGGAGAGTGGTCAGGTACTGTTTTCTCTCACTTGGCAAGCTGCGCACACAACCGTAGTGTTGTACAGCTTGTTTCATCACCTTTGCCAAGTTGTCGCTCTCTCCGGCTCCCGGAGACGAAGAAGCTGCTTCTTCGCGCAAAGACGATTCTGCCGCTCACAGTGCTCTGAGGTGTGTGTCTTCTGCCGAAAGAGGTCCGGGAGCTGTGCTTAGCTCTGCAGAGCACCGTACCTTCGTCTTTAGCCTCTCTTCTCGTGTACATCTTAGCAAAAAGCTTTTCCACTCTGTCTGGCAAGGAGAAACTCTGCCAGTACAAAAAACATCTCCCATCGTGTTCTAGAGGCAGCACGGAGGTCTGCCGAGTGTTTTGCAAGAAGAGAAAGAAAGTTGTCCAAAACAGCTTGCAATCGAATGTTCATGTGATTAGAAAAGGCAGGAGAGTGGTCAGGTACTGTTTTCTCTCAGTTGGCAAGCTGCGCACACAATCGCACTGTTGTACAGCTTTTTTCATCACATTTGCGAAGTTGCCGCTCTCTCCGGCTCCTGAAAACGAAGAAGCTGCTTCTTCGCGCAAAGACGATTCTGCCGCTCATAGTTCTCTGCGGTGTGCGGCTTCAGCCGAAAAAGGTCCGGGAGCGGTGCTTAGCTCTGCAGAGCACCGTACCTTCGTCTTTAGCCTCTCTTCTCGTCTACATCTTAGCAAAAAGCTTTTCCACTCTGTCTGGCAAGGAGAAACTGTGCCAGCACTGAAAACATCTCCCATCGTGGGCTAGAGGCTGCACGGAGGTCTGCCGAGTGTTTTGCAAGAAGAGAAAGAAAGTTGTCCAAAACAGCTTGCAATCGAATGTTCAAGTGAATAGAAAAGGCAGGAGAGTGGTCAGGTACTTTTTTCTCTCACTTGGCAAGCTGCGCACACAATCGCAGTGTTGTACAGCTTGTTTCATCACCTTTGCGAAGTTGCCGCTCTCTCCGGCTCCCGGAGCCGAAGATGCTGCTTCTTCGCGCAAAGACGATTCTGCCGCTCACAGTGCTCTGCGGTGTGTGTCTTCTGCCGAAAGAGGCACGGGAGCTGTGCTTACCTCTGCAGAGCACCGTACCTTCGTCTTTAGCCTCTCTTCTCGTCTACATCTTAGCAAAAAGCTTTTCCACTCTGTCTGGCAAGGAGAAACTGTGCCAGCACTGAAAACATCTCCCATCGTGTTCTAGAGGCTGCACGGAGGTCTGCCGAGTGTTTTGCAAGAAGAGAAAGAAAGTTGTCCAAAACAGCTTGCAATCGAATGTTCATGTGAATAGAAAAGGCAGGAGAGTGGTCAGGTACTGTTTTCTCTCAGTTGGCAAGCTGCGCACACAATCGCAGTGTTGTACAGCTTGTTTCATCACCTTTGCGAAGTTGCCGCTCTCTCCGGCTCCCGGAGACGAAGAAGCTGCTTCTTCGTGCAAAGACGATTCTGCCGCTCACAGTGCTCTGCGGTGTGTGTCTTCTGCCGAAAGAGGCCCGGGAGCTGTGCTTAGCTCTGCAGAGCACCGTACCTTCGTCTTTAGCCTCTCTTCTCGTCTACATCTTAGAAAAAAGCTTTTCCACTCTGTCTTGCAAGGAGAAACTGTGCCAGCACTGAAAACATCTCCCATCGTGTTCTAGAGGCTGCACGGAGGTCTGCCGAGTGTTTTGCAAGAAGAGAAAGAAAGTTGTCTTAAACAGCTTCCAATCGAATGTTCATGTGTATAGAAAAGGCAGGAGAGTGGTCAGGTACTGTCCTCTCTCAGTTGGCAAGCTGCGCACACAATCGCACTGTTGTACAGCTTGTTTCATCACCTTTGCCAAGTTGCCGCTCTCTCCGGCTCCCGGAGACGAAGAAGCTGCTTCTTCGCGCAAAGACGATTCTGCCGCTCACAGTGCTCTGCGGTGTGTGTCTTCTGCCGAAAGAGGCACGGGAGCTGTGCTTACCTCTGCAGAGCACCGTACCTTCGTCTTTAGCCTCTCTTCTCGTCTATATCTTAGCAAAAAGCTTTTCCACTCTGTCTGGCAAGGAGAAACTGTGCCAGCACAGAAAACATCTCCCATCATGTTCTAGAGGCTGCACGGAGGTCTGCCGAGTGTTTTGCAAGAAGAGAAAGAAAGTTGTCCTAAACAGCTTCCAATCGAATGTTCATGTGAATAGAAAAGGCAGGAGAGTGGTCAGGTACTGTCCTCTCTCAGTTGGCAAGCTGCGCACACAATCGCACTGTTGTACAGCTTGTTTCATCACCTTTGCCAAGTTGCCGCTCTCTCCGGCTCCCGGAGACGAAGAAGCTGCTTCTTCGCGCAAAGACGATTCTGCCGCTGACAGTGCTCTGCGGTGTGTGTCTTCTGCCGAAAGAGGCACGGGAGCTGTGCTTACCTCTGCAGAGCACCGTACCTTCGTCTTTAGCCTCTCTTCTCGTCTACATCTTAGCAAAAAGCTTTTCCACTCTGTCTGGCAAGGAGAAACTGTGCCAGCACAAAAAACATCTCCCATCGTGTTCTAGAGGCTGCACGGAGGTCTGCCGAGTGTTTTGCAAGAAGAGAAAGAAAGTTGTCCAAAACAGCTTGCAATCGAATGTTCATGTGAATAGAAAAGGCAGGAGAGTGGTCAGGTACTGTTTTCTCTCAGTTGGCAAGCTGCGCACACAACCGTAGTGTTGTACAGCTTGTTTCATCACCTTTGCCAAGTTGCCGCTCTCTCCGGCTCCCGGAGACGAAGAAGCTGCTTCTACGCGCAAAGACGATTCTGCCGCTCACAGTGCTCTGCAGTGTGTGTCTTCTGCCGAAAGAGGCCCGGGAGCTGTGCTTAGCTCTGCAGAGCACCGTACCTTCGTCTTTAGCCTCTCTTCTCGTCTACATCTTAGCAAAAAGCTTTTCCACTCTGTCTGGCAAGGAGAAACTGTGCCAGCACAGAAAACATCTCCCATCGTGTTCTAGAGGCTGCACGGAGGTCTGCCGAGTGTTTTGCAAGAAGAGAAAGAAAGTTGTCCTAAACAGCTTCCAATCGAATGTTCATGTGTATAGAAAAGGCAGGAGAGTGGTCAGGTACTGTCCTCTCTCAGTTGGCAAGCTGCGCACACAATCGCACTGTTGTACAGCTTGTTTCATCACCTTTGCCAAGTTGCCGCTCTCTCCGGCTCCCGGAGACGAAGAAGCTGCTTCTTCGCGCAAAGACGATTCTGCCGCTCACAGTGCTCTGCGGTGTGTGTCTTCTGCCGAAAGAGGCACGGGAGCTGTGCTTAGCTCTGCAGAGCACCGTACCTTCGTCTTTAGCCTCTCTTCTCGTCTACATCTTAGCAAAAAGCTTTTCCACTCTGTCTGGCAAGGAGAAACTGTGCCAGCACTGAAAACATCTCCCATCGTGTTCTAGAGGCTGCACGGAGGTCTGCCCAGTGTTTTGCAAGAAGAGAAAGAAAGTTGTCCAAAACAGCTTGCAATCGAATGTTCATGTGAATAGAAAAGGCAGGAGAGTGGTCAGGTACTGTTTTCTCTCAGTTGGCAAGCTGCGCACACAATCGCAGTGTTGTACAGCTTGTTTCATCACCTTTGCGAAGTTGCCGCTCTCTCCGGCTCCCGGAGACGAAGATCTGCTTCTACGCGCAAAGACGATTCTGCCGCTCACAGTGCTCTGCGGTGTGTGTCTTCTGCCTAAAGAGGCCCGGGAGCTGTGCTTAGCTCTGCAGAGCACCGTACCTTCGTCTTTAGCCTCTCTTCTCGTCTACATCTTAGCAAAAAGCTTTTCCACTCTGTCTGGCAAGGAGAAACTGTGCCAGCACAGAAAACATCTCCCATCGTGTTCTCGAGGCTGCACGGAGGTCTGCCGAGTGTTTTGCAAGAAGAGAAAGAAAGTTGTCCTAAACAGCTTCCAATCGAATGTTCATGTGTATAGAAAAGGCAGGAGAGTGGTCAGGTACTGTCCTCTCTCAGTTGGCAAGCTGCGCACACAATCGCACTGTTGTACAGCTTGTTTCATCACCTTTGCCAAGTTGCCGCTCTCTCCGGCTCCCGGAGACGAAGAAGCTGCTTCTTCGCGCAAAGACGATTCTGCCGCTGACAGTGCTCTGCGGTGTGTGTCTTCTGCCGAAAGAGGCACGGGAGCTGTGCTTACCTCTGCAGAGCACCGTACCTTTGTCTTTAGCCTCTCTTCTCGTCTACATCTTAGCAAAAAGCTTTTCCACTCTGTCTGGCAAGGAGAAACTGTGCCAGCACAAAAAACATCTCCCATCGTGTTCTAGAGGCTGCACGGAGGTCTGCCGAGTGTTTTGCAAGAAGAGAAAGAAAGTTGTCCAAAACAGCTTCCAATCCAATGTTCATGTGAATAGAAAAGGCAGGAGAGTGGTCAGGTACTGTTTTCTCTCAGTTGGCAAGCTGCGCACACAACCGTAGTGTTGTACAGCTTGTTTCATCACCTTTGCCAAGTTGCCGCTCTCTCCGGCTCCCGGAGACGAAGAAGCTGCTTCTACGCGCAAAGACGATTCTGCCGCTCACAGTGCTCTGCAGTGTGTGTCTTCTGCCGAAAGAGGCCCGGGAGCTGTGCTTAGCTCTGCAGAGCACCGTACCTTCGTCTTTAGACTCTCTTCTCGTCTACATCTTAGCAAAAAGCTTTTCCACTCTGTCTGGCAAGGAGAAACTGTGCCAGCACAGAAAACATCTCCCATCGTGTTCTAGAGGCTGCACGGAGGTCTGCCGAGTGTTTTGCAAGAAGAGAAAGAAAGTTGTCCAAAACAGCTTGCAATCGAATGTTCATGTGAATAGAAAAGGCAGGAGAGTGGTCAGGTACTGTTTTCTCTCACTTGGCAAGCTGCGCACACAATCGCAGTGTTGTACAGCTTGTTTCATCACCTTTGCGAAGTTGCCGCTCACTCCGGCTCCCGGAGACGAAGAAGCTGCTTCTTCGCGCAAAGACGATTCTGCCGCTCACAGTGCTCTGAGGTGTGTGTCTTCTGCCGAAAGAGGCACGGGAGCTGTGCTTAGCTCTGCAGAGCACCGTACCTTCGTCTTTAGCCTCTCTTCTCGTCTACATCTTAGCAAAAAGCTTTTCCACTCTGTCTGGCAAGGAGAAACTGTGCCAGCACAAAAAACATCTCCCATCGTGTTCTAGAAGCTGCACGGAAGTCTGCCGAGTGTTTTGCAAGAAGAGAAAGAAAGTTGTCCAAAACAGCTTGCAATCGAATGTTCCTGTGAATAGAAAAGGCAGGAGAGTGGTCAGGTACTGTTTTCTCTCAGTTGGCAAGCTGCGCACACAATCGCAGTGTTGTACAGCTTGTTTCATCACCTCTGCGAAGTTGCCGCTCTCTCCGGCTCCCGGAGACGAAGAAGCTGCTTCTTCGCGCAAAGACGATTCTGCCGCTCACAGTGCTCTGCGGTGTGTGTCTTCTGCCGAAAGAGGCACGGGAGCTGTGCTTAGCTCTGCAGAGCACCGTACCTTCGTCTTTAGCCTCTCTTCTCGTCTACATCTTAGCAAAAAGCTTTTCCACTCTGTCTAGCAAGGAGAAACTGTGCCAGCAAAAAAAACATCTCCCATCGTGTTCTAGAAGCTGCACGGAGGTCTGCCGAGTGTTTTGCAAGAAGAGAAAGAAAGTTGTCCAAAACAGCTTCCAATCTAATGTTCATGTGAATAGAAAAGGCAGGAGAGTGGTCAGGTACTGTTTTCTCTCAGTTGGCAAGCTGCGCACACAATCGCAGTGTTGTACAGCTTGTTTCATCACCTTTGCCAAGTTGCCGCTCTCTCCGGCTCCCGGAAACGAAGAAGCTGCTTCTTCGCGCAAAGACGATTCTGCCGCTCACAGTGCTCTGCGGTGTGTGTCTTCTGCCGAAAGAGGCACAAGAGCTGTGCTTAGCTCTGCAGAGCACCGTACCTTCGTCTTTATCCTCTCTTCTCGTCTACATCTTAGCAAAAAGCTTTTCCACTCTGTCTGGCAAGGAGAAACTGTGCCAGCACAAAAAACATCTCCCATCGTGTTCTAGAGGCTGCACGGAGGTCTGCCGAGTGTTTTGCAAGAAGAGAAAGAAAGTTGTCCAAAACAGCTTCCAATCCAATGTTCATGTGAATAGAAAAGGCAGGAGAGTGGTCAGGTACTGTTTTCTCTCAGTTGGCAAGCTGCGCACACAACCGTAGTGTTGTACAGCTTGTTTCATCACCTTTGCCAAGTTGCCGCTCTCTCCGGCTCCCGGAGACGAAGAAGCTGCTTCTACGCGCAAAGACGATTCTGCCGCTCACAGTGCTCTGCAGTGTGTGTCTTCTGCCGAAAGAGGCCCGGGAGCTGTGCTTAGCTCTGCAGAGCACCGTACCTTCGTCTTTAGCCTCTCTTCTCGTCTACATCTTAGCAAAAAGCTTTTCCACTCTGTCTGGCAAGGAGAAACTGTGCCAGCACAGAAAACATCTCCCATCGTGTTCTAGAGGCTGCACGGAGGTCTGCCGAGTGTTTTGCAAGAAGAGAAAGAAAGTTGTCCAAAACAGCTTGCAATCGAATGTTCATGTGAATAGAAAAGGCAGGAGAGTGGTCAGGTACTGTTTTCTCTCAGTTGGCAAGCTGCGCACACAATCGCAGTGTTGTACAGCTTGTTTCATCACCTTTGTGAAGTTGCCGCTCTCTCCGGCTCCCGGAGACGAAGAAGCTGCTTCTTCGTGCAAAGACGATTCTGCCGCTCACAGTGCTCTTCAGAGCACCGTACCTTCGTCTTTAGCCTCTCTTCTCGTCTACATCTTAGCAAAAAGCTTTTCCACTCTGTCTGGCAAGGAGAAACTGTGCCAGCACAGAAAACATCTCCCATCGTGTTCTAGAGGCTGCACGGAGGTCTGCCGAGTGTTTTGCAAGAAGAGAAAGAAAGTTGTCCAAAACAGCTTTCAATCGAATGTTCATGTGAATAGAAAAGGCAGGAGAGTGGTCAGGTACTGTTTTCTCTCAGTTGGCAAGCTGCGCACACAATCGCAGTGTTGTAAAGCATGTTTCATCACCTTTGCGAAGTTGCCGCTCACTCCGGCTCCCGGAGACGAAGAAGCTGCTTCTTCGCGCAAAGACGATTCTGCCGCTCACAGTGCTCTGCGGTGTGTGTCTTCTGCCGAAAGAGGCACGGGAGCTGTGCTTAGCTCTGCAGAGCACCGTACCTTCGTCTTTAGCCTCTCTTCTCGTCTACATCTTAGCAAAAAGCTTTTCCACTCTGTCTGGCAAGGAGAAACTGTGCCAGCACTGAAAACATCTCCCATCGTTTTCTAGAGGCTGCACGGAGGTCTACCGAGTGTTTTGCAAGAAGAGAAAGAAAGTTGTCCAAAACAGCTTGCAATCGAATGTTCATGTGAATAGAAAAGGCAGGAGAGTGGTCAGGTACTGTTTTCTCTCAGTTGGCAAGCTGCGCACACAATCGCACTGTTGTACAGCTTGTTTCATCACCTTTGCGAAGTTGCCGCTCTCTCCGGCTCCCGGAGACGAAGAAGCTGCTTCTTCGCGCAAAGACAATTCTGCCGCTCACAGTGCTCTGAGGTGTGTGTCTTCTGCCGAAAGAGGCACGGGAGCTGTGCTTAGCTCTGCAGAGCACCGTACCTTCGTCTTTAGCCTCTCTTCTCGTCTACATCTTAGCAAAAAGCTTTTCCACTCTGTCTGGCAAGGAGAAACTGTGCCAGCACAAAAAACATCTCCCATCGTGTTCTAGAAGCTGCACGGAAGTCTGCCGAGTGTTTTGCAAGAAGAGAAAGAAAGTTGTCCAAAACAGCTTGCAATCGAATGTTCCTGTGAATAGAAAAGGCAGGAGAGTGGTCAGGTACTGTTTTCTCTCAGTTGGCAAGCTGCGCACACAATCGCAGTGTTGTACAGCTTGTTTCATCACCTCTGCGAAGTTGCCGCTCTCTCCGGCTCCCGGAGACGAAGAAGCTGCTTCTTCGCGCAAAGACGATTCTGCCGCTCACAGTGCTCTGCGGTGTGTGTCTTCTGCCGAAAGAGGCACGGGAGCTGTGCTTAGCTCTGCAGAGCACCGTACCTTCGTCTTTAGCCTCTCTTCTCGTCTACATCTTAGCAAAAAGCTTTTCCACTCTGTCTGGCAAGGAGAAACTGTGCCAGCACTGAAAACATCTCCCATCGTGTTCTAGAAGCTGCACGGAGGTCTGCCGAGTGTTTTGCAAGAAGAGAAAGAAAGTTGTCCAAAACAGCTTCCAATCTAATGTTCATGTGAATAGAAAAGGCAGGAGAGTGGTCAGGTACTGTTTTCTCTCACTTGGCAAGCTGCGCAGACAATCGCAGTGTTGTACAGCTTGTTTCATCACCTTTGCCAAGTTGCCGCTCTCTCCGGCTCCCGGAGACGAAGAAGCTGCTTCTTCGCGCAAAGACGATTCTGCCGCTCACAGTGCTCTGCGGTGTGTGTCTTCTGCCGAAAGAGGCACGGGAGCTGTGTTTAGCTCTGCAGAGCACCGTACCTTCGTCTTTAGCCTCTCTTCTCGTCTACATCTTAGCAAAAAGCTTTTCCACTCTGTCTGGCAAGGAGAAAGTGTGCCAGCACTGAAAACATCTCCCATCGTGTTCTAGAGGCTGCACGGAGGTCTGCCGAGTGTTTTGCAAGAAGAGAAAGAAAGTTGTCCAAAACAGCTTCCAATCGAATGTTCATGTGAATAGAAAAGGCAGGAGAGTGGTCAGGTACTGTTTTCTCTCAGTTGGCAAGCTGCGCACACAATCGCAGTGTTGTACAGCTTGTTTCATCACGTTTGCCAAGTTGCCGCTCTCTCCGGCTCCCGGAGACGAAGAAGCTGCTTCTTCGCGCAAAGACGATTCTGCCGCTCACAGTGCTCTGCGGTGTGTGTCTTCTGCCGAAAGAGGCCCGGGAGCTGTGCTTAGCTCTGCAGAGCACCGTACCTTCGTCTTTAGCCTCTCTTCTCGTCTACATCTTAGCAAAAAGCTTTTCCACTCTGTCTGGCAAGGAGAAAGTGTGCCAGCACTGAAAACATCTCCCATCGTGTTCTAGAGGCTGCACGGAGGTCTGCCGAGTGTTTTGCAAGAAGAGAAAAAAGTTGTCCAAAACAGCTTCCAATCGAATGTTCATGTGAATAGAAAAGGCAGGAGAGTGGTCAGGTACTGTTTTCTCTCATTTGGTAAGCTGCGCACACAATCGCAGTTTTGTACAGATTGTTTCATCACCTTTGCGAAGTTGCCGCTCTCTCCGGCTCCCGGAGACGAAGAAGCTGCTTCTTCGCGCAAAGACGATTCTGCCGCTCACAGTGCTCTGCAGAGCACCGTACCTTCGTCTTTAGCCTCTCTTCTCGTCTACATCTTAGCAAAAAGCTTTTCCATCCTGTCTGGCAAGGAGAAACTGTGCCAGCACAAAAAACATCTCCCATCGTGTTCTAGAGGCTGCACGGAGGTCTGCAGAGTGTTTTGCAAGAAGAGAAAGAAAGTTGTGCAAAACAGCTTCCAATCGAATGTTCATGTGAATAGAAAAGGCAGGAGAGTGGTCAGGTACTGTTTTCTCTCACTTGGCAAGCTGCGCACACAACCGTAGTGTTGTACAGCTTGTTTCATCACCTTTGCGAAGTTGCCGCTCTCTCCGGCTCCCGGAGACGAAGAAGCTGCTTCTTCGCGCAAAGACGATTCTGCCGCTCACTGTGCTCTGCAGTGTGTGTCTTCTGCCGAAAGAGGCCCGGGAGCTGTGCTTAGCTCTGCAGAGCACCGTACCTTCGTCTTTAGCCTCTCTTCTCGTCTACATCTTAGCAAAAAGCGTTTCCACTCTGTCTGGCGAGGAGAAACTGTGCCAGCACAGAAAACATCTCCCATCGTGTTCTAGAAGCTGCACGGAGGTCTGCCGAGTGTTTTGCAAGAAGAGAAAGAAAGTTGTCCAAAACAGCTTCCAATCGAATATTCATGTGAATTGAAAAGGCAGGAGAGTGGTCAGGTACTGTTTTCTCTCAGTTGGGAAGCTGCGCACACAATCGCAGTGTTGTACAGCTTGTTTCATCACCTTTGCCAAGTTGCCGCTCTCTCCGGCTCCCGGAGACGAAGAAGCTGCTTCTTCGCGCAAAGACGATTCTGCCGCTCACAGTGCTCTGCGGTGTGTGTCTTCTGCCGAAAGAGGCACGGGAGCTGTGCTTAGCTCTGCAGAGCACCGTACCTTCGTCTTTAGCCTCTCTTCTCGTCTACATCTTAGCAAAAATCTTTTCCACTCTGTCTGGCAAGGAGAAACTGTGCCAGCAAAAAAAACATCTCCCATCGTGTTCTAGAAGCTGCACGGAGGTCTGCCGAGTGTTTTGCAAGAAGAGAAAGAAAGTTGTCCAAAACAGCTTCCAATCGAATGTTCATGTGAATAGAAAAGGCAGGAGAGTGGTCAGGTACTGTTTTCTCTCATTTGGTAAGCTGCGCACACAATCGCAGTTTTGTACAGCTTGTTTCATCACCTTTGCGAAGTTGCCGCTCTCTCCGGCTCCCGGAGACGAAGAAGCTGCTTCTTCGCGCAAAGACGATTCTGCCGCTCACAGTGCTCTGCAGAGCACCGTACCTTCGTCTTTAGCCTCTCTTCTCGTCTACATCTTAGCAAAAAGCTTTTCCACTCTGTCTGGCAAGGAGAAACTGTGCCAGCACAAAAAACATCTCCCATCGTGTTCTAGAGGCTGCACGGAGGTCTGCCGAGTTTTTTGCAAGAAGAGAAAGAAAGTTGTCCAAAACAGCTTGCAATCGAATGTTCATGTGAATAGAAAAGGCAGGAGAGTGGTCAGGTACTGTTTTCTCTCACTTGGCAAGCTGCGCACACAATCGCAGTGTTGTACAGCTTGTTTCATCACCTTTGCGAAGTTGCCGCTCTCTCCGTCTCCCGGAGACGAAGAAGCTGCTTCTTCGGGCAAAGACGATTCTGCCGCTCACAGTGCTCTTCAGAGCACCGTACCTTCGTCTTTAGCCTCTCTTCTGGTCTACATCTTAGCAAAAAGCTTTTCCACTCTGTCTGGCAAGGAGAAACTGTGCCAGCACAGAAAACATCTCCCATCGTGTTCTAGAGGCTGCACGGAGGTCTGCCAAGTGTTTTGCAAGAAGAGAAAGAAAGTTGTCCAAAACAGCTTCCAATCGAATGTTCATGTGAATAGAAAAGGCAGGAGAGTGGTCAGGTACTGTTGTCTCTCAGTTGGCAAGCTGCGCACACAATCGCAGTGTTGTAAAGCTTGTTTCATCACCTTTGCGAAGTTGCCGCTCACTCCGGCTCCCGGAGACGAAGAAGCTGCTTCTTCGCGCAAAGACGATTCTGCCGCTCACAGTGCTCTGCGGTGTGTATCTTCTGCCGAAAGAGGCACGGGAGCTGTGCTTAGCTCTGCAGAGCACCGTACCTTCGTCTTTAGCCTCTCTTCTCGTCTACATCTTAGCAAAAAGCTTTTCCACTCTGTCTGGCAAGGAGAAACTGTGCCAGCACTGAAAACATCTCCCATCGTGTTCTAGAGGCTGCACGGAGGTCTGCCGAGTGTTTTGCAAGAAGAGAAAGAAAGTTGTCCAAAACAGCTTGCAATCGAATGTTCATGTGAATAGAAAAGGCAGGAGAGTGGTCAGGTACTGTTTTCTCTCACTTGGCAAGCTGCGCACACAATCGCAGTGTTGTACAGCTTGTTTCATCACCTTTGCGAAGTTGCCGCTCTCTCCGGCTCCCGGAGACGAAGAAGCTGCTTCTTCGCGCAAAGACGATTCTGCCGCTCACAGTGCTCTGAGGTGTGTGTCTTCTGCCGAAAGAGGCACGGGAGCTGTGCTTAGCTCTGCAGAGCACCGTACCTTCGTCTTTAGCCTCTCTTCTCGTCTACATCTTAGCAAAAAGCTTTTCCACTCTGTCTGGCAAGGAGAAACTGTGCCAGCACAAAAAACATCTCCCATCGTGTTCTAGAAGCTGCACGGAGGTCTGCCGAGTGTTTTGCAAGAAGAGAAAGAAAGTTGTCCAAAACAGCTTGCAATCGAATGTTCATGTGAATAGAAAAGGCAGGAGAGTGGTCAGATACTGTTTTCTCTCAGTTGGCAAGCTTCGCACACAATCGCACTGTTGTACAGCTTGTTTCATCACCTTTGCGAAGTTGCCGCTCTCTCCGGCTCCCGGAGACGAAGAAGCTGCTTCTTCGCGCAAAGACGATTCTGCCGCTCACAGTGCTCTGCGGTGGGTGTCTTCTGCCGAAAGAGGCCCAGGAGATGTGCTTAGCTCTGCAGAGCACCGTACCTTCGTCTTTAGCCTCTCTTCTCGTCTACATCTTAGCAAAAAGCTTTTCCACTCTGTCTGGCAAGGAGAAACTGTGCCAGCACTGAAAACATCTCCCATCGTGTTCTAGAAGCTGCACGGAGGTCTGCCGAGTGTTTTGCAAGAAGAGAAAGAAAGTTGTCCAAAACAGCTTCCAATCTAATGTTCATGTGAATAGAAAAGGCAGGAGAGTGGTCAGGTACTGTTTTCTCTCACTTGGCAAGCTGCGCAGACAATCGCAGTGTTGTACAGCTTGTTTCATCACCTTTGCCAAGTTGCCGCTCTCTCCGGCTCCCGGAGACGAAGAAGCTGCTTCTTCGCGCAAAGACGATTCTGCCGCTCACAGTGCTCTGCGGTGTGTGTCTTCTGCCGAAAGAGGCACGGGAGCTGTGTTTAGCTCTGCAGAGCACCGTACCTTCGTCTTTATCCTCTCTTCTCGTCTACATCTTAGCAAAAAGCTTTTCCACTCTGTCTGGCAAGGAGAAAGTGTGCCAGCACTGAAAACATCTCCCATCGTGTTCTAGAGGCTGCACGGAGGTCTGCCGAGTGTTTTGCAAGAAGAGAAAGAAAGTTGTCCAAAACAGCTTCCAATCGAATGTTCATGTGAATAGAAAAGGCAGGAGAGTGGTCAGGTACTGTTTTCTCTCAGTTGGCAAGCTGCGCACACAATCGCAGTGTTGTACAGCTTGTTTCATCACCTTTGCCAAGTTGCCGCTCTCTCCGGCTCCCGGAGACGAAGAAGCTGCTTCTTCGCGCAAAGACGATTCTGCCGCTCACAGTGCTCTGCGGTGTGTGTCTTCTGCCGAAAGAGGCCCGGGAGCTGTGCTTAGCTCTGCAGAGCACCGTACCTTCGTCTTTAGCCTCTCTTCTCGTCTACATCTTAGCAAAAAGCTTTTCCACTCTGTCTGGCAAGGAGAAAGTGTGCCAGCACTGAAAACATCTCCCATCGTGTTCTAGAGGCTGCACAGAGGTCTGCCGAGTGTTTTGCAAGAAGAGAAAAAAGTTGTCCAAAACAGCTTCCAATTGAATGTTCATGTGAATAGAAAAGGCAGGAGAGTGGTCAGGTACTGTTTTCTCTCATTTGGTAAGCTGCACACACAATCGCAGTTTTGTACAGCTTGTTTCATCACCTTTGCGAAGTTGCCGCTCTCTCCGGCTCCCGGAGACGAAGAAGCTGCTTCTTCGCGCAAAGACGATTCTGCCGCTCACAGTGCTCTGCGGTGTGTGTCTTCTGCCGAAAGAGGCACGGGAGCTGTGCTTAGCTCTGCAGAGCACCGTACCTTCGTCTTTAGCCTCTCTTCTCGTCTACATCTTAGCAAAAATCTTTTCCACTCTGTCTGGCAAGGAGAAACTGTGCCAGCAAAAAAAACATCTCCCATCGTGTTCTAGAAGCTGCACGGACGTCTGCCGAGTGTTTTGCAAGAAGAGAAAGAAAGTTGTCCAAAACAGCTTGCAATCGAATATTCATGTGAATAGAAAAGGCAGGAGTGTGGTCAGGTACTGTTTTCTCTCAGTTGGCAAGCTGCGCACACAATCGCAGTGTTGTACAGCTTTTTTCATCACCTTTGCCAAGTTGCCGCTCTCTCCGGCTCCCGGAGACGAAGAAGCTGCTTCTTCGCGCAAAGACGATTCTGCCGCTCACAGTGCTCTGCGGTGTGTGTCTTCTGCCGAAAGAGGCCCGGGAGCTGTGCTTAGCTCTGCAGAGCACCGTACCTTCGTCTTTAGCCTCTCTTCTCGTCTACATCTTAGCAAAAAGCTTTTCCACTCTGTCTGGCAAGGAGAAACTGTGCCAGCACTGAAAACATCTCCCATCGTGTTCTAGAGGCTGCACGGAGGTCTGCCGAGTGTTTTGCAAGAAGAGAAAGAAAGTTGTCCAAAACAGCTTCCAATCGAATGTTCATGTGAATAGAAAAGGCAGGAGAGTGGTCAGGTACTGTTTTCTCTCATTTGGTAAGCTGCGCACACAATCGCAGTTTTGTACAGCTTGTTTCATCACCTTTGCGAAGTTGCCGCTCTCTCCGGCTCCCGGAGACGAAGAAGCTGCTTCTTCGCGCAAAGACGATTCTGCCGCTCACAGTGCTCTGCAGAGCACCGTACCTTCGTCTTTAGCCTCTCTTCTCGTCTACATCTTAGCAAAAAGCTTTTCCACTCTGTCTGGCAAGGAGAAACTGTGCCAGCACAAAAAACATCTCCCATCGTGTTCTAGAGGCTGCACGGAGGTCTGCCGAGTTTTTTGCAAGAAGAGAAAGAAAGTTGTCCAAAACAGCTTGCAATCGAATGTTCATGTGAATAGAAAAGGCAGGAGAGTGGTCAGGTACTGTTTTCTCTCAGTTGGCAAGCTGCGCAGACAATCGCAGTGTTGTACAGCTTGTTTCATCACCTTTGCGAAGTTGCCGCTCTCTCCGTCTCCCGGAGACGAAGAAGCTGCTTCTTCGCGCAAAGACGATTCTGCCGCTCACAGTGCTCTGCAGAGCACCGTACCTTCGTCTTTAGCCTCTCTTCTAGTCTACATCTTAGCAAAAAGCTTTTCCACTCTGTCTGGCAAGGAGAAACTGTGCCAGCACAGAAAACATCTCCCATCGTGTTCTAGAGGCTGCACGGAGGTCTGCCGAGTGTTTTGCAAGAAGAGAAAGAAAGTTGTCCAAAACAGCTTCCAATCGAATGTTCATGTGAATAGAAAAGGCAGGAGAGTGGTCAGGTACTGTTGTCTCTCAGTTGGCAAGCTGCGCACACAATCGCAGTGTTGTAAAGCTTGTTTCATCACCTTTGCGAAGTTGCCGCTCACTCCGGCTCCGGAGACGAAGAAGCTGCTTCTTCGCGCAAAGACGATTCTGCCGCTCACAGTGCTCTGCGGTGTGTGTCTTCTGCCGAAAGAGGCACGGGAGCTGTGCTTAGCTCTGCAGAGCACCGTACCTTCGTCTTTAGCCTCTCTTCTCGTCTACATCTTAGCAAAAAGCTTTTCCACTCTGTCTGGCAAGGAGAAACTGTGCCAGCACTGAAAACATCTCCCATCGTGTTCTAGAGGCTGCACGGAGGTCTGCCGAGTGTTTTGCAAGAAGAGAAAGAAAGTTGTCCAAAACAGCTTGCAATCGAATGTTCATGTGAATAGAAAAGGCAGGAGAGTGGTCAGGTACTGTTTTCTCTCAGTTGGCAAGCTGCGCACACAATCGCAGTGTTGTACAGCTTGTTTCATCACCTTTGCGAAGTTGCCGCTCTCTCCGGCTCCCGGAGACGAAGAAGCTGCTTCTTCGCGCAAAGACGATTCTGCCGCTCACAGTGATCTGAGGTGTGTGTCTTCTGCCGAAAGAGGCACGGGAGCTGTGCTTAGCCCTGCAGAGCACCGTACCTTCGTCTTTAGCCTCTCTTCTCGTCTACATCTTAGCAAAAAGCTTTTCCACTCTGTCTGGCAAGGAGAAACTGTGCCAGCACAAAAAACATCTCCCATCGTGTTCTAGAAGCTGCACGGAGGTCTGCCGAGTGTTTTGCAAGAAGAGAAAGAAAGTTGTCCAAAACAGCTTGCAATCGAATATTCATGTGAATAGAAAAGGCAGGAGAGTGGTCAGATACTGTTTTCTCTCAGTTGGCAAGCTTCGCACACAATCGCAGTGTTGTACAGCTTGTTTCATCACCTTTGCGAAGTTGCCGCTCTCTCCGGCTCCCGGAGACGAAGAAGCTGCTTCTTCGCGCAAAGACGATTCTGCCGCTCACAGTGCTCTGCGGTGGGTGTCTTCTGCCGAAAGAGGCCCAGGAGATGTGCTTAGCTCTGCAGAGCACCGTACCTTCGTCTTTATCCTCTCTTCTCGTCTACATCTTAGCAAAAAGCTTTTCCACTCTGTCTGGCAAGGAGAAACTGTGCCAGCAAAAAAAACATCTCCCATCGTGTTCTAGAAGCTGCACGGAGGTCTGCCGAGTGTTTTGCAAGAAGAGAAAGAAAGTTGTCCAAAACAGCTTGCAATCGAATGTTCATGTTTTTAGAAAAGGCAGGAGAGTGGTCAGGTACTGTTTTCTCTCAGTTGGCAAGATGCGCACACAATCGCAGTGTTGTACAGCTTGTTTCATCACCTTTGCCAAGTTGCCGCTCTCTCCGGCTCCCGGAGACGAAGAAGCTGCTTCTTCGCGCAAAGACGATTCTGCCCGTCACAGTGCTCTGCGGTGTGTGTCTTCTGCCGAAAGAGGCACGGGAGCTGTGCTTAGCTCTGCAGAGCACCGTACCTTCGTCTTTATCCTCTCTTCTCGTCTACATCTTAGCAAAAATCTTTTCCACTCTGTCTGGCAAGGAGAAAGTGTGCCAGCACTGAAAACATCTCCCATCGTGTTCTAGAGGCTGCACGGAGGTCTGCCGAGTGTTTTGCAAGAAGAGAAAGAAAGTTGTCCAAAACAGCTTCCAATCGAATGTTCATGTGAATAGAAAAGGCAGGAGAGTGGTCAGGTACTGTTTTCTCTCAGTTGGCAAGCTGCGCACACAATCGCACTGTTGTACAGCTTGTTTCATCACCTTTGCGAAGTTGCCGCTCTCTCCGGCTCCCGGAGACGAAGAAGCTGCTTCTTCGCGCAAAGACGATTCTGCCGCTCACAGTGCTCTGCGGTGTGTGTCTTCTGCCGAAAGAGGCACGGGAGCTGTGCTTAGCTCTGCAGAGCACCGTACCTTCGTCTTTAGCCTCTCTTCTCGTCTACATCTTAGCAAAAAGCTTTTCCACTCTGTCTGGCAAGGAGAAAGTGTGCCAGCACTGAAAACACGTCCCATCGTGTTCTAGAGGCTGCACGGAGGTCTGCCGAGTGTTTTGCAAGAAGAGAAAGAAAGTTGTCCAAAACAGCTTCCAATCGAATGTTCATGTGAATAGAAAAGGCAGGAGAGTGGTCAGGTACTGTTTTCTCTCATTTGGTAAGCTGCGCACACAATCGCAGTTTTGTACAGCTTGTTTCATCACCTTTGCCAAGTTGCCGCTCTCTCCGGCTCCCGGAGACGAAGAAGCTGCTTCTTCGCGCAAAGACGATTCTGCCGCTCACAGTGCTCTGCAGAGCACCGTACCTTCGTCTTTAGCCTCTCTTCTCGTCTACATCTTAGCAAAAAGCTTTTCCACTCTGTCTGGCAAGGAGAAACTGTGCCAGAACAAAAAACATCTTACATCGTGTTCTAGAGGCTGCACGGAGGTCTGCCGAGTGTTTTGCAAGAAGAGAAAGAAAGTTGGCCAAAACAGCTTCCAATCGAATGTTCATGTGAATAGAAAAGGCAGGAGAGTGGTCAGGTACTGTTTTCTCTCACTTGGCAAGCTGCGCACACAACCGTAGTGTTGTACAGCTTGTTTCATCACCTTTGCCAAGTTGCCGCTCTCTCCGGCTCCCGGAGACGAAGAAGCTGCTTCTTCGCGCAAAGACGATTCTGCCGCTCACTGTGCTCTGCAGTGTGTGTCTTCTGCCGAAAGAGGCCCGGGAGCTGTGCTTAGCTCTGCAGAGCACCGTACCTTCGTCTTTAGCCTCTCTTCTCGTCTACATCTTAGCAAAAAGCGTTTCCACTCTGTCTGGCAAGGAGAAACTGTGCCAGCACAGAAAACATCTCCCATCGTGTTCTAGAGGCTGCACGGAGGTCTGCCGAGTGTTTTGCAAGAAGAGAAAGAAAGTTCTCCAAAACAGCTTGCAATCGAATGTTCAAGTGACTAGAAAAGTCAGGAGAGTGGTCAGGTACTGTTTTCTATCACTTGGCAAGCTGCGCACACAATCGCAGTTTTGTACAGCTTGTTTCATCACCTCTGCGAAGTTGCCGCTCTCTCCGGCTCCCGGAGACGAAGAAGCTGCTTCTTCGCGCAAAGACGAATCTGCCCCTCACAGTGCTCTGCGGTGTGTGTCTTCTGCCGAAAGAGGCACGGTAGCTGTGCTTAGCTCTGCAGAGCACCGTACCTTCGTCTTTAGCCTCTCTTCTCGTCTACATCTTAGCAAAAAGCTTTTCCACTCTGTCTGGCAAGGAGAAACTGTGCCAGCAAAAAAAACATCTCCCATCGTGTTCTAGAAGCTGCACGGAGGTCTGCCGAGTGTTTTGCAAGAAGAGAAAGAAAGTTGTCCAAAACAGCTTGCAATCGAATGTTCAAGTGACTAGAAAAGGCAGGAGAGTGGTCAGGTACTGTTTTCTCTCAGTTGGCAAGCTGCGCACACAATCGCAGTGTTGTACAGCTTGTTTCATCACCTTTGCCAAGTTGCCGCTCTCTCCGGCTCCCGGAGACGAAGAAGCTGCTTCTTCGCGCAAAGACGATTCTGCCGCTCACAGTGCTCTGCGGTGTGTGTCTTCTGCCGAAAGAGGCACGGGGCCTGTGCTTAGCTGTGCAGAGCACCGTACCTTCGTCTTTTGCCTCTCTTCTCCTCTACATCTTAGCAAAAATCTTTTCCACTCTGTCTGGCAAGGAGAAACTGTGCCAGCACAAAAAACATCTCCCATCGTGTTCTAGAGGCTGCACGGAGGTCTGCCGAGTGTTTTGCAAGAAGAGAAAGAAAGTTCTCCAAAACAGCTTCCAATCCAATGTTCATGTGACTAGAAAAGGCAGGAGAGTGGTCAGGTACTGTTTTCTCTCACTTGGCAAGCTGCGCACACAATCGCACTGTTCTACAGCTTGTTTCATCACCTTAGCCAAGTTGCCGCTCTCTCCGGCTCACGGAGACGAAGAAGCTGCTTCTTCGCCCAAAGACGATTCTGCCGCTCAAAGTGCTCTGCGGTGTGTGTCTTCTTGCCGAAAGAGGCACGGGAGCTGTGCTTAGCTCTGCAGAGCACCGTACCTTCGTCTTTAGCCTCTCTTCTCGTCTACATCTTAGCAAAAAGCTTTTCCACTCTGTCTGGCAAGGAGAAAGTGTGCCAGCACTGAAAACATCACCCATCGTGTTCTAGAGGCTGCACGGAGGTCTGCCGAGTGTTTTGCAAGAAGAGAAAGAAAGTTGTCCAAAACAGCTTCCAATCGAATGTTCATGTGAATAGAAAAGGCAGGAGAGTGGTCAGGTACTGTTTTCTCCCAGTTGGCAAACTGCGCACACAATCGCACTGTTGTACAGCTTGTTTCATCACCTTTGCCAAGTTGCCGCCCACTCCGGCTCCCGGAGACGAAGAAGCTGCTTCTTCGCGCAAAGACGATTCTGCCCCTCACAGTGCTCTGCAGAGCACCGTACCTTCGTCTTTAGCCTCTCTTCTCGTCTACATCTTAGCAAAAAGCTTTTCCACTCTGTCTGGCAAGGAGAAACTGTGCCAGCACAAAAAACATCTCCCATCGTGTTCTAGAGGCTGCATGGAGGTCTGCCGAGTGTTTTGCAAGAAGAGAAAGAAAGTTGTCCAACACAGCTTCCAGTCGAATATTCATGTGAATAGAAAAGGCAGGAGAGTGGTCAGGTACTGTTTTCTCTCAGTTGGCAAGCTGCGCACACAATCGCAGTTTTGTACAGCTTGTTTCATCACCTCTGCGAAGTTGCCGCTCTCTCCGGCTCCCGGAGACGAAGAAGCTGCTTCTTCGCGCAAAGACGATTCTGCCGCTCACAGTGCTCTGCGGTGTGTGTCTTCTGCCGAAAGAGGCACGGCGGCTGTGCTTAGCTCTGCAGAGCACCGTACCTTCGTCTTTAGCCTCTCTTCTCGTCTACATCTTAGCAAAAAGCTTTTCCACTCTGTCTGGCAAGGAGAAACTGTGCCAGCAAAAAAAACATCTCCCATCGTGTTCTTGAAGCTGCACGGAGGTCTGCCGAGTGTTTTGCAAGAAGAGAAAGAAAGTTGTCCAAAACAGCTTGCAATCGAATGTTCATGTGATTAGAAAAGGCAGGAGAGTGGTCAGGTACTGTTTTCTCTCAGTTGGCAAGCTGCGCACACAATCGCAGTGTTGTACAGCTTGTTTCATCACCTTTGCGAAGTTGCCGCACTCTCCGGCTCCCGGAGACGAAGAAGCTGCTTCTTCGCGCAAAGACGATTCTGCCGCTCACAGTGCTCTGCGGTGTGTGTCTTCTGCCGAAAGAGGCACGGGAGCTGTGCTTAGCTCTGCAGAGCACCGTACCTTCGTCTTTAGCCTCTCTTCTCGTCTACATCTTAGCAAAAAGCTTTTCCACTCTGTCTGGCAAGGAGAAACTGTGCCAGCACAAAAAACATCTCCCATCGTGTTCTAGAGGCTGCACTGAGATCAGCAGAGTTTTTTGCAAGAAGAGAAAGAAAGTTGTCCTAAACAGCTTGCATTCCAAAGTTCATGTGATTACAAAAGGCAGGAGAGTGGTCAGGTACTGTTTTCTCTCAGTTGGTAAGCTGCGCACACAATCGCAGTGTTGTACAGCTTGTTTCATCACCTTTGCGAAGTTGCCGCTCTCTCCGGCTCCCGGAGACGAAGAAGCTGCTTCTTCGCGCAAAGACGATTCTGCCGCTCACAGTGCTCTGCAGAGCACCGTACCTTCGTCTTTAGCCTCTCTTCTCGTCTACATCTTAGCAAAAAGCTTTTCCACTCTGTCTGGCAAGGAGAAACTGTGCCAGCACTGAAAACGTCTCCCATCGTGTTCTAGAGGCTGCACGGAGGTCTGCCGAGTGTTTTGCAAGAAGAGAAAGAAAGTTGTCCAAAACAGCTTCCAATCGAATGTTCATGTGAATAGAAAAGGCAGGAGAGTGGTCAGGTACTGTTTTCTCTCAGTTGGCAAGCTGCGCACACAATCGCAGTGTTGTACAGCTTGTTTCATCACCTTTGCCAAGTTGCCGCTCTCTCCGGCTCCCGGAGACGAAGAAGCTGCTTCTTCGCGCAAAGACGATTCTGCCGCTCACAGTGCTCTGCGGTGTGTGTCTTCTGCCGAAAGAGGCACGGTAGCTGTGCTTAGCTCTGCAGAGCACCGTACCTTCGTCTTTAGCCTCTCTTCTCGTCTACATCTTAGCAAAAAGCTTTTCCACTCTGTCTGGCAAGGAGAAACTGTGCCAGCACAAAAAACATCTCCCATCGTGTTCTAGAGGCTGCACGGAGGTCTGCCAAGTGTTTTGCAAGAAGAGAAAGAAAGTTGTCCAAAACAGCTTGCAATGGAATGTTCAAGTGACTAGAAAAGGCAGGAGAGTGGTCAGGTACTGTTTTCTCTCAGTTGGCAAGCTGCGCACAGAATCGCAGTGTTGTACAGCTTGTTTCATCACCTCTGCGGAGTTGCCGCACTCTCCGGCTCCCGGAGACGAAGAAGCTGCTTCTTCGCGCAAAGACGATTCTGCCGCTCACAGTGCTCTGCGGTGTGTGTCTTCTGCCGAAAGAGGCACGGGGCCTGTGCTTAGCTGTGCAGAGCACCGTACCTTCGTCTTTTGCCTCTCTTCTCCTCTACATCTTAGCAAAAATCTTTTCCACTCTGTCTGGCAAGGAGAAACTGTGCCAGCACAAAAAACATCTCCCATCGTGTTCTAGAGGCTGCACGCAGGTCTGCCGAGTGTTTTGCAAGAAGAGAAAGAAAGTTGTCCAAAACAGCTTCCAATCGAATGTTCATGTGACTAGAAAAGGCAGGAGAGTGGTCAGGTACTGTTTTCTCTCACTTGGCAAGCTGCGCACACAATCGCACTGTTCTACAGCTTGTTTCATCACCTTTGCGAAGTTGCCGCTCTCTCCGGCTCACGGAGACGAAGAAGCTGCTTCTTCGCCCAAAGACGATTCTGCCGCTCAAAGTGCTCTGCGGTGTGTGTCTTCTTGCCGAAAGATGCACGGGAGCTGTGCTTAGCTCTGCAGAGCACCGTACCTTCGTCTTTAGCCTCTCTTCTCGTCTACATCTTAGCAAAAAGCTTTTCCACTCTGTCTGGCAAGGAGAAACTGTGCCAGCACTGAAAACATCTCCCATCGTGTTCTAGAGGCTGCACGGAGGTCTGCCGAGTGTTTTGCAAGAAGAGAAAGAAAGTTGTCCAAAACAGCTTCCAATCGAATGTTCATGTGAATAGAAAAGGCAGGAGAGTGGTCAGGTACTGTTTTCTCCCAGTTGGCAAGCTGCGCACACAATCGCAGTGTTGTACAGCTTGTTTCATCACCTTTGCCAAGTTGCCGCCCTCTCCGGCTCCCGGAGACGAAGAAGCTGCTTCTTCGCGCAAAGACGATTCTGCCCCTCACAGTGCTCTGCAGAGCACCGTACCTTCGTCTTTAGCCTCTCTTCTCGTCTACATCTTAGCAAAAAGCTTTTCCACTCTGTCTGGCAAGGAGAAACTGTGCCAGCACTGAAAACATCTCCCATCGTGTTCTAGAGGCTGCACGGAGGTCTGCCCAGTGTTTTGCAAGAAGAGAAAGAAAGTTGTCCAAAACAGCTTGCAATCGAATGTTCATATGAATAGAAAAGGCAGGAGAGTGGTCAGGTACTGTTTTCTCTCACTTGGCAAGCTGCGCACACAATCGCAGTGTTGTACAGCTTGTTCCATCACCTTTGCCAAGTTGCCGCTCTCTCCGGCTCCCGGAGACGAAGAAGCTGCTTCTTCGCGCAAAGACGATTCTGCCGCTCACAGTGCTCTGCGGTGTGTGTCTTCTGCCGAAAGAGGTCCGGGAGCTGTGCTTAGCTCTGCAGAGCACCGTACCTTCGTCTTTAGCCTCTCTTCTCGTCTACATCTTAGCAAAAAGCTTTTCCACTCTGTCTGGCAAGGAGAAACTGTGCCAGCACAAAAAACATCTCCCATCGTGTTCTAGAGGCTGCACGGAGGTCTGCCGAGTGTTTTGCAAGAAGAGAAAGAAAGTTGTCCAAAACAGCTTGCAATCGAATGTTCATGTGATTAGAAAAGGCAGGAGAGTGGTAAGGTACTGTTTTCTCTCAGTTGGCAAGCTGCGCACACAATCGCAGTGTGTTACAGCTTGTTTCATCACCTTTGCGAAGTTGCCGCTCTCTCCGGCTCCCGCCAACGAAGAAGCTGCTTCTTCGCGCAAAGACGATTCTGCCGCTCATAGTTATCTGCGGTGTGCGGCTTCAGCCGAAAGAGGTCCGGGAGCGGTGCTTAGCTCTGCAGAGCACCGTACCTTCGTCTTTAGCCTCTCTTCTCGTCTACATCTTAGCAAAAAGCTTTTCCACTCTGTCTGGCAAGGAGAAACTCTGCCAGCACAGAAAACATCTCCCATCGTGTTCTAGAGGCTGCACGGAGGTCTGCCGAGTGTTTTGCAAGAAGAGAAAGAAAGTTATCCAAATAGCTTGCAATCGAATGTTCATGTGTATAGAAAAGGCAGGAGAGTGGTCAGGTACTGTTTTCTCTCACTTGGCAAGCTGCGCACACAACCGTAGTGTTGTACAACTTGTTTCATCACCTTTGCGAAGTTGCCGCTCTCTCCGGCTCCCGGAGACGAAGAAGCTGCTTCTTCGTGCAAAGACGATTCTGCCGCTCACAGTGCTCTGCAGAGCACCGTACCTTCGTCTTTTGCCTCTCTTCTCGTCTACATCTTAGCAAAAAGCTTTTCCACTCTGTCTGGCAAGGAGAAACTGTGCCAGCACTGAAAACATCTCCCATCGTGTTCTAGAGGCTGCACGGAGGTCTGCCGAGTGTTTTGCAAGAAGAGAAAGAAAGTTGTCCAAAACAGCTTGCCATCCAATGTTCACGTGAATAGAAAAGGCAGGAGAGTGGTCAGGTACTGTTTTCTCTCAGTTGGCAAGCTGCGCACACAATCGCAGTGTTGTACAGCTTGTTTCATCACCTATGCGAAGCTGCCGCTCTCTCCGGCTCCCGGAGACGAAGAAGCTGCTTCTTCGCACAAAGAAAATTCTGCCGCTCACAGTGCTCTGCGGTGTGCGTCTTCTGCCGAAAGAGGCACGGGAGCTGTGCTTAGGTCTGCAGAGCACCGTACCTTCGTCTTTAGCCTCTCTTCTCGTCTACATCTTAGCAAGAAGCTTTTCCACTCTGTCTGGCAAGGAGAAACTGTGCCAGCACAAAAAACATCTCCCATCGTGTTCTAGAGGCTGCACGGAGGTCTGCCGAGTGTTTTGCAAGAAGAGAAAGAAAGTTGTCCAAAACAGCTTCCAATCCAATGTTCATGTGACTAGAAAAGGCAGGAGAGTGGTCAGGTACTGTTTTCTCTCAGTTGGCAAGCTGCGCACACAATCGCAGTGCTGTACAGCTTGTTTCATCACCTTTGCCAAGTAGCCGCTCTCTCCGGCTCCCGGAGACGAAGAAGCTGCTTCTTCGCGCAAAGACGATTCTGCCGCTCACAGTGCTCTGCGGTGTGTGTCTTCTGCCGAAAGAGGCACGGGAGCTGTGCTTAGCTCTGCAGAGCACCGTACCTTCGTCTTTAGCCTCTCTTCTCGTCTACATCTTAGCAAAAAGCTTTTCCACTCTGTCTGGCAAGGAGAAAGTGTGCCAGCACAAAAAACATGTCCCATCGTGTTCTAGAGGCTGCACTGGGTTCAGCAGAGTTTTTTGCAAGAAGAGAAAGAAAGTTGTCCAAAACAGCTTCCAATCCAATATTCATGTGACTAGAAAAGGCAGGAGAGTGGTCAGGTACTGTTTTCTCTCAGTTGGTAAGCTGAGCACACAATCGCAGTTTTGTACAGCTTGTTTCATCACCTTTGCGAAGTTGCCGCTCTCTCCGGCTCCCGGAGACGAAGAAGCTGCTTCTTCGCGCAAAGACGATTCTGCCACTCACAGTGCTCTGCGGTGTGTGTCTTCTGCCGAAAGAGGTCCGGGAGCTGTGCTTAGCTCTGCAGAGCACCGTACCTTCGTCTTTAGCCTCTCTTCTCGTCTACATCTTAGCAAAAAGCTTTTCCACTCTGTCTGGCAAGGAGAAACTGTGCCAGCACAGAAAACATCTCCCATCGTGTTCTAGAGGCTGCACGGAGGTCTGCCGAGTGTTTTGCAAGAAGAGAAAGAAAGTTGACCAAAACAGCTTCCAATCGAATGTTCATGTGAATAGAAAAGGCAGGAGAGTGGTCAGGTACTGTTTTCTCTCAGTTGGTAACCTGCGCCCACAATCGCAGTGTTGTACAGCTTGTTTCATCACCTCTGCGAAGTTGCCGCTCTCTCCGGCTCCCGTAGACGAAGAAGCTGCTTCTTCGCGCAAAGACGATTCTGCCGCTCACAGTGCTCTGCGGTGTGTGTCTTCTGCCGAAAGAGGTCCGGGAGCTGTGCTTACCTCTGCAGAGCACCGTACCTTCGTCTTTAGCCTCTCTTCTCGTCTACATCTTAGCAAAAAGATTTCCACTCTGTCTGGCAAGGAGAAACTGTGCCAGCACAAAAAACATCTCCCATCGTGTTCTAGAGGCTGCACGGAGGTCTGCCGAGTGTTTTGCAAGAAGAGAAAGAAAGTTGTCCAAAACAGCTTGCAATCGAATGTTCCTGTGAATAGAAAAGGCAGGAGAGTGGTCAGGTACTGTTTTCTCTCAGTTGGCAAGCTGCGCACACAATCGCAGTGTGTTACAGCTTGTTTCATCACCTTTGCGAAGTTGACGCTCTCTCCAGCTCCCGCCAACGACGAAGCTGCTTCTTCGCGCAAAGACGATTCTGCCGCTCACAGTGCTCTGAGGTGTGCGGCTTCAGCCGAAAGAGGTCCGGGAGCGGTGCTTAGCTCTGCAGAGCACCGTACCTTCGTCTTTAGCCTCTCTTCTCGTCTACATCTTAGCAAAATGCTTTTCCACTCTGTCTGGCAAGGAGAAACTGTGCCAGCACAGAAAACATCTCCCATCGTGTTCTAGAGGCTGCACGGAGGTCTGCCGAGTGTTTTGCAAGAAGAGAAAGAAAGTTGTCCAAAACAGCTTGCAATCGAATGTTCATGTGTATAGAAAAGGCAGGAGAGTGGTCAGGTACTGTTTTCTCTCACTTGGCAAGCTGCGCACACAATCGCAGTGTTGTACAGCTTGTTTCATCACCTTTGCGAAGTTGCCGCTCTCTCCGGCTCCTGGAGACGAAGAAGCTGCTTCTTCGTGCAAAGACGATTCTGCCGCTCTCAGTGCTCTGCAGAGCACCGTACCTTCGTCTTTAGCCACTCTTCTCGTCTACATTTTAGCAAAAAGCTTTTCCACTCTGTCTGGCAAGGAGAAACTGTGCCAGCACAGAAAACATCTCCCATCGTGTTCAAGATGCTGCACGGAGGTCTGCCGAGTGTTTTGCAAGAAGAGAAAGAAAGTTGTCCAAAAAAGCTTGCAATCGAATGTTCATGTGAATAGAAAAGGCGGGAGAGTGGTCAGGTACTGTTTTCTCTCAGTTGGCAAGCTGCGCACACAATCGCACTGTTGTACAGCTTGTTTCATCACCTCTGCGAAGTTGCCGCTCTCTCCGGCTCCCGGAGACGAAGAAGCTGCTTCTTCGCGCAAAGACGATTCTGCCGCTCACAGTGCTCTGCGGTGTGTGTCTTCTGCCGAAAGAGGCACGGGAGCTGTGCTTAGCTCTGCAGAGCACCGTACCTTCGTCTTTAGCCTCTCTTCTAGTCTACATCTTAGCAAAAAGCTTTTCCACTCTGTCTGGCAAGGAGAAACTGTGCCAGCACAGAAAACATCTCCCATCGTGTTCTAGAGGCTGCACGGAGGTCTGCCGAGTGTTTTGCAAGAAGAGAAAGAAAGTTGGCCGAAACAGCTTCCAATCGAATGTTCATGTGAATAGAAAAGGCAGGAGAGTGGTCAGGTACTGTTTTCTCTCATTTGGTAAGCTGCGCACACAATCGCAGTTTTGTACAGCTTGTTTCATCACCTTTGCGAAGTTGCCGCTCTCTCCGGCTCCCGGAGACGAAGAAGCTGCTTCTTCGCGCAAAGACGATTCTGCCGCTCACAGTGCTCTGCAGAGCACCGTACCTTCGTCTTTAGCCTCTCTTCTCGTCTACATCTTAGCAAAAAGCTTTTCCACTCTGTCTGGCAAGGAGAAACTCTGCCAGAACAAAAAACATCTCCCATCGTGTTCTAGAGGCTGCACGGAGGTCTGCCCAGTGTTTTCCAAGAAGAGAAAGAAAGTTGTCCAAAACAGCTTGCCATCCAATATTCATGTGAATAGAAAAGGCAGGAGAGTGGTCAGGTACTGTTTTCTCTCAGTTGGTAAGCTGCGCACACAATCGCAGTTTTGTACAGCTTGTTTCATCACCTTTGCGAAGTTGCCGCTCTCTCCGGCTCCCGGAGACGAAGAAGCTGCTTCTTCGCGCAAAGACGATTCTGCCGCTCACAGTGCTCTGAGGTGTGCGGCTTCAGCCGAAAGAGGTCCGGGAGCGGTGCTTAGCTCTGCAGAGCACCGTACCTTCGTCTTTAGCCTCTCTTCTCGTCTACATCTTAGCAAAATGCTTTTCCACTCTGTCTGGCAAGGAGAAACTGTGCCAGCACAGAAAACATCTCCCATCGTGTTCTAGAGGCTGCACGGAGGTCTGCCGAGTGTTTTGCAAGAAGAGAAAGAAAGTTGTCCAAAACAGCTTGCAATCGAATGTTCATGTGTATAGAAAAGGCAGGAGAGTGGTCAGGTACTGTTTTCTCTCACTTGGCAAGCTGCGCACACAATCGCAGTGTTGTACAGCTTGTTTCATCACCTTTGCGAAGTTGCCGCTCTCTCCGGCTCCCGGAGACGAAGAAGCTGCTTCTTCGTGCAAAGACGATTCTGCCGCTCTCAGTGCTCTGCAGAGCACCGTACCTTCGTCTTTAGCCACTCTTCTCGTCTACATTTTAGCAAAAAGCTTTTCCACTCTGTCTGGCAAGGAGAAACTGTGCCAGCACAGAAAACATCTCCCATCGTGTTCAAGATGCTGCACGGAGGTCTGCCGAGTGTTTTGCAAGAAGAGAAAGAAAGTTGTCCAAAACAGCTTGCAATCGAATGTTCATGTGAATAGAAAAGGCAGGAGAGTGGTCAGGTACTGTTTTCTCTCAGTTGGCAAGCTGCGCACACAATCGCACTGTTGTACAGCTTGTTTCATCACCTCTGCGAAGTTGCCGCTCTCTCCGGCTCCCGGAGACGAAGAAGCTGCTTCTTCGCGCAAAGACGATTCTGCCGCTCACAGTGCTCTGCGGTGTGTGTCTTCTGCCGAAAGAGGCACGGGAGCTGTGCTTAGCTCTGCAGAGCACCGTACCTTCGTCTTTAGCCTCTCTTCTAGTCTACATCTTAGCAAAAAGCTTTTCCACTCTGTCTGGCAAGGAGAAACTGTGCCAGCACAGAAAACATCTCCCATCGTGTTCTAGAGGCTGCACGGAGGTCTGCCGAGTGTTTTGCAAGAAGAGAAAGAAAGTTGGCCGAAACAGCTTCCAATCGAATGTTCATGTGAATAGAAAAGGCAGGAGAGTGGTCAGGTACTGTTTTCTCTCATTTGGTAAGCTGCGCACACAATCGCAGTTTTGTACAGCTTGTTTCATCACCTTTGCGAAGTTGCCGCTCTCTCCGGCTCCCGGAGACGAAGAAGCTGCTTCTTCGCGCAAAGACGATTCTGCCGCTCACAGTGCTCTGCAGAGCACCGTACCTTCGTCTTTAGCCTCTCTTCTCGTCTACATCTTAGCAAAAAGCTTTTCCACTCTGTCTGGCAAGGAGAAACTCTGCCAGCACAAAAAACATCTCCCATCGTGTTCTAGAGGCTGCACGGAGGTCTGCCCAGTGTTTTCCAAGAAGAGAAAGAAAGTTGTCCAAAACAGCTTGCCATCCAATATTCATGTGAATAGAAAAGGCAGGAGAGTGGTCAGGTACTGTTTTCTCTCACTTGGCAAGCTGCGCACACAACCGATGTGTTGTACAGCTTGTTTCTTCACCTTTGCCAAGTTGCCGCTCTCTCCGGCTCCCGGAGACGAAGAAGCTGCTTCTTCGCGCAAAGACAATTCTGCCCCTCACAATGCTCTGCGGTGTGCGTCTTCTGCCGAAAGAGGCACGGGAGCTCTTTTTAGCTCTGCAGAGCACCGTACCTTCGTCTTTAGCCTCTCTTCTCGTCTACATCTTAGCAAGAAGCTTTTCCACTCTGTCTGGCAAGGAGAAACTGTGCCAGCACAAAAAACATCTCCCATCGTGTTCTAGAGGCTGCACGGAGGTCTGCCGAGTGTTTTGCAAGAAGAGAAAGAAAGTTGTCCAAAACAGATTCCAATCCAATGTTCATGTGACTAGAAAAGGCAGGAGAGTGGTAAGGTACTGTTTTCTCTCAGTTGGCAAGCTGCGCACACAATCGCAGTGCTGTACAGCTTGTTTCATCACCTTTGCGAAGTTGCCGCTCTCTCCGGCTCCCGGAGACGAAGAAGCTGCTTCTTCGTGCAAAGACGATTCTGCCGCTCACAGTGCTCTGCGGTGTGTGTCTTCTGCCGAAAGAGGCCCGGGAGCTGTGCTTAGCTCTGCAGAGCACCGTACCTTCGTCTTTAGCCTCTCTTCTCGTCTACATCTTAGCAAAAATCTTTTCCACTCTCTCTGGCAAGGAGAAACTGTGCCAGCACAGAAAACATCTCCCATCGTGTTCTAGAGGCTGCACTGAGTTCAGCAGAGTTTTTTGCAAGAAGAGAAAGAAAGTTGTCCAAAACAGCTTGCAATCGAATGTTCATGTGAATAGAAAAGGCAGGAGAGTGGTCAGGTACTGTTTTCTCTCAGTTGGTAAGCTGCGCACACAATCGCAGTGTTGTACAGCTTGTTTCATCACCTTTGCGAAGTTGCCGCTCTCTCCGGCTCCCGGAGACGAAGAAGCTGCTTCTTCGCGCAAAGACGATTCTGCCGCTCACATTGCTCTGCAGAGCACCGTACCTTCGTCTTTAGCCTCTCTTCTAGTCTACATCTTAGCAAAAAGCTTTTCCACTCTGTCTGGCAAGGAGAAACTGTGCCAGCACAGAAAACATCTCCCATCGTGTTCTAGAGGCTGCACGGAGGTCTGCCGAGTGTTTTGCAAGAAGAGAAAGAAAGTTGGCCGAAACAGCTTCCAATCGAATGTTCATGTGAATAGAAAAGGCAGGAGAGTGGTCAGGTACTGTTTTCTCTCATTTGGTAAGCTGCGCACACAATCGCAGTTTTGTACAGCTTGTTTCATCACCTTTGCGAAGTTGCCGCTCTCTCCGGCTCCCGGAGACGAAGAAGCTGCTTCTTCGCGCAAAGACGATTCTGCCGCTCACAGTGCTCTGCAGAGCACCGTACCTTCGTCTTTAGCCTCTCTTCTCGTCTACATCTTAGCAAAAAGCTTTTCCACTCTGTCTGGCAAGGAGAAACTCTGCCAGCACAAAAAACATCTCCCATCGTGTTCTAGAGGCTGCACGGAGGTCTGCCCAGTGTTTTCCAAGAAGAGAAAGAAAGTTGTCCAAAACAGCTTGCCATCCAATATTCATGTGAATAGAAAAGGCAGGAGAGTGGTCAGGTACTGTTTTCTCTCACTTGGCAAGCTGCGCACACAACCGATGTGTTGTACAGCTTGTTTCTTCACCTTTGCCAAGTTGCCGCTCTCTCCGGCTCCCGGAGACGAAGAAGCTGCTTCTTCGCGCAAAGACAATTCTGCCCCTCACAATGCTCTGCGGTGTGCGTCTTCTGCCGAAAGAGGCACGGGAGCTCTTTTTAGCTCTGCAGAGCACCGTACCTTCGTCTTTAGCCTCTCTTCTCGTCTACATCTTAGCAAGAAGCTTTTCCACTCTGTCTGGCAAGGAGAAACTGTGCCAGCACAAAAAACATCTCCCATCGTGTTCTAGAGGCTGCACGGAGGTCTGCCGAGTGTTTTGCAAGAAGAGAAAGAAAGTTGTCCAAAACAGCTTCCAATCCAATGTTCATGTGACTAGAAAAGGCAGGAGAGTGGTAAGGTACTGTTTTCTCTCAGTTGGCAAGCTGCGCACACAATCGCAGTGCTGTACAGCTTGTTTCATCACCTTTGCGAAGTTGCCGCTCTCTCCGGCTCCCGGAGACGAAGAAGCTGCTTCTTCGTGCAAAGACGATTCTGCCGCTCACAGTGCTCTGCGGTGTGTGTCTTCTGCCGAAAGAGGCCCGGGAGCTGTGCTTAGCTCTGCAGAGCACCGTACCTTCGTCTTTAGCCTCTCTTCTCGTCTACATCTTAGCAAAAATCTTTTCCACTCTCTCTGGCAAGGAGAAACTGTGCCAGCAAAAAAAACATCTCCCATCGTGTTCTAGAGGCTGCACTGAGTTCAGCAGAGTTTTTTGCAAGAAGAGAAAGAAAGTTGTCCAAAACAGCTTGCAATCGAATGTTCATGTGAATAGAAAAGGCAGGAGAGTGGTCAGGTACTGTTTTCTCTCAGTTGGCAAGCTGCGCACACAATCGCACTGTTGTACAGCTTGTTTCATCACCTCTGCGAAGTTGCCGCTCTCTCCGGCTCCCGGAGACGAAGAAGCTGCTTCTTCGCGCAAAGACGATTCTGCCGCTCACAGTGCTCTGCGGTGTGTGTCTTCTGCCGAAAGAGGCACGGGAGCTGTGCTTAGCTCTGCAGAGCACCGTACCTTCGTCTTTAGCCTCTCTTCTAGTCTACATCTTAGCAAAAAGCTTTTCCACTCTGT
This sequence comes from Melozone crissalis, assembly GCF_028551555.1. Taxonomy (NCBI): domain Eukaryota; kingdom Metazoa; phylum Chordata; class Aves; order Passeriformes; family Passerellidae; genus Melozone; species Melozone crissalis. Next base: position 358,461 of record NW_026535929.1, read on the forward strand.
CTGGCAAGGAGAAACTGTGCCAGCACAGAAAACATCTCCCATCGTGTTCTAGAGGCTGCACGGAGGTCTGCCGAGTGTTTTGCAAGAAGAGAAAGAAAGTTGGCCGAAACAGCTTCCAATCGAATGTTCATGTGAATAGAAAAGGCAGGAGAGTGGTCAGGTACTGTTTTCTCTCATTTGGTAAGCTGCGCACACAATCGCAGTTTTGTACAGCTTGTTTCATCACCTTTGCGAAGTTGCCGCTCTCTCCGGCTCCCGGAGACGAAGAAGCTGCTTCTTCGCGCAAAGACGATTCTGCCGCTCACAGTGCTCTGCAGAGCACCGTACCTTCGTCTTTAGCCTCTCTTCTCGTCTACATCTTAGCAAAAAGCTTTTCCACTCTGTCTGGCAAGGAGAAACTCTGCCAGCACAAAAAACATCTCCCATCGTGTTCTAGAGGCTGCACGGAGGTCTGCCCAGTGTTTTCCAAGAAGAGAAAGAAAGTTGTCCAAAACAGCTTGCCATCCAATATTCATGTGAATAGAAAAGGCAGGAGAGTGGTCAGGTACTGTTTTCTCTCACTTGGCAAGCTGCGCACACAACCGATGTGTTGTACAGCTTGTTTCTTCACCTTTGCCAAGTTGCCGCTCTCTCCGGCTCCCGGAGACGAAGAAGCTGCTTCTTCGCGCAAAGACAATTCTGCCCCTCACAATGCTCTGCGGTGTGCGTCTTCTGCCGAAAGAGGCACGGGAGCTCTTTTTAGCTCTGCAGAGCACCGTACCTTCGTCTTTAGCCTCTCTTCTCGTCTACATCTTAGCAAGAAGCTTTTCCACTCTGTCTGGCAAGGAGAAACTGTGCCAGCACAAAAAACATCTCCCATCGTGTTCTAGAGGCTGCACGGAGGTCTGCCGAGTGTTTTGCAAGAAGAGAAAGAAAGTTGTCCAAAACAGCTTCCAATCCAATGTTCATGTGACTAGAAAAGGCAGGAGAGTGGTAAGGTACTGTTTTCTCTCAGTTGGCAAGCTGCGCACACAATCGCAGTGCTGTACAGCTTGTTTCATCACCTTTGCGAAGTTGCCGCTCACTCCGGCTCCCGGAGACGAAGAAGCTGCTTCTTCGTGCAAAGACGATTCTGCCGCTCACAGTGCTCTGCGGTGTGTGTCTTCTGCCGAAAGAGGCCCGGGAGCTGTGCTTAGCTCTGCAGAGCACCGTACCTTCGTCTTTAGCCTCTCTTCTCGTCTACATCTTAGCAAAAATCTTTTCCACTCTCTCTGGCAAGGAGAAACTGTGCCAGCAAAAAAAACATCTCCCATCGTGTTCTAGAGGCTGCACTGAGTTCAGCAGAGTTTTTTGCAAGAAGAGAAAGAAAGTTGTCCAAAACAGCTTGCAATCGAATGTTCATGTGAATAGAAAAGGCAGGAGAGTGGTCAGGTACTGTTTTCTCTCAGTTGGTAAGCTGCGCACACAATCGCAGTGTTGTACCGCTTGTTTCATCACCTTTGCGAAGTTGCCGCTCTCTCCGGCTCCCGGAGACGAAGAAGCTGCTTCTTCGCGCAAAGACGATTCTGCCGCTCACATTGCTCTGCAGAGCACCGTACCTTCGTCTTTAGCCTCTCTTCTCGTCTACATCTTAGCAAAAAGCTTTTCCACTCTGTCTGGCAAGGAGAAACTGTGCCAGCACAGAAAACATCTCCCATCGTGTTCTAGAGGCTGCACGGATGTCTGCCGAGTGTTTTGCAAGAAGAGAAAGAAAGTTGTCCAAAACAGCTTGCAATCGAATGTTCATGTGTATAGAAAAGGCAGGAGAGTGGTCAGGTACTGTTTTCTCTCACTTGGCAAGCTGCGCACACAATCGCAGTGTTGTACAGCTTGTTTCATCACCTTTGCGAAGTTGCCGCTCTCTCCGGCTCCCGGAGACGAAGAAGCTGCTTCTTCGTGCAAAGACGATTCTGCCGCTCTCAGTGCTCGGCAGAGCACCGTACCTTCGTCTTTAGCCACTCTTCTCGTCTACATCTTAGCAAAAAGCTTTTCCACTCTGTCTGGCAAGGAGAAACTGTGCCAGCACAGAAAACATCTCCCATCGTGTTCAAGAGGCTGCACGGAGGTCTGCCGAGTGTTTTGCAAGAAGAGAAAGAAAGTTGTCCAAAACAGCTTGCAATCGAATGTTCATGTGAATAGAAAAGGCAGGAGAGTGGTCAGGTACTGTTTCTCACAGTTGGCAAGCTGCGCACACAATCGCACTGTTGTACAGCTTGTTTCATCACCTCTGCGAAGATGCCGCTCTCTCCGGCTCCCGGAGACGAAGAAGCTGCTTCTTCGCGCAAAGACGATTCTGCCGCTCACAGTGCTCTGCGGTGTGTGTCTTCTGCCGAAAGAGGCACGGGAGCTGTGCTTAGCTCTGCAGAGCACCGTACCTTCGTCTTTAGCCTCTCTTCTAGTCTACATCTTAGCAAAAAGCTTTTCCACTCTCTCTGGCAAGGAGAAACTGTGCCAGCACAGAAAACATCTCCCATCGTGTTCTAGAGGCTGCACGGAGGTCTGCCGAGTGTTTTGCAAGAAGAGAAAGAAAGTTGGCCGAAACAGCTTCCAATCGAATGTTCATGTGAATAGAAAAGGCAGGAGAGTGGTCAGGTACTGTTTTCTCTCATTTGGTAAGCTGCGCACACAATCGCAGTTTTGTACAGCTTGTTTCATCACCTTTGCGAAGTTGCCGCTCTCTCCGGCTCCCGGAGACGAAGAAGCTGCTTCTTCGCGCAAAGACGATTCTGCCGCTCACAGTGCTCTGCAGAGCACCGTACCTTCGTCTTTAGCCTCTCTTCTCGTCTACATCTTAGCAAAAAGCTTTTCCACTCTGTCTGGCAAGGAGAAACTCTGCCAGCACAAAAAACATCTCCCATCGTGTTCTAGAGGCTGCACGGAGGTCTGCCCAGTGTTTTGCAAGAAGAGAAAGAAAGTTGTCCAAAACAGCTTGCCATCCAATGTTCATGTGAATAGAAAAGGCAGGAGAGTGGTCAGGTACTGTTTTCTATCACTTGGCAAGCTGCGCACACAACCGATGTGTTGTACAGCTTGTTTCATCACCTTTGCCAAGTTGCCGCTCTCTCCGGCTCCCGGAGACGAAGAAGCTGCTTCTTCGCGCAAAGAAAATTCTGCCCCTCACAATGCTCTGCGGTGTGCGTCTTCTGCCGAAAGAGGCATGGGAGCTGTTTTTAGCTCTGCAGAGCACCGTACCTTCGTCTTTAGCCTCTCTTCTCGTCTACATCTTAGCAAGAAGCTTTTCCACTCTGTCTGGCAAGGAGAAACTGTGCCAGCACAAAAAACATCTCCCATCGTGTTCTAGAGGCTGCACGGAGGTCTGCCGAGTGTTTTGCAAGAAGAGAAAGAAAGTTGTCCAAAACAGCTTCCAATCCAATGTTCATGTGACTAGAAAAGGCAGGAGAGTGGTAAGGTACTGTTTTCTCTCAGTTGGCAACCTGCGCACACAATCGCAGTGCTGGACAGCTTGTTTCATCACCTTTGCGAAGTTGCCGCTCTCTCCGGCTCCCGGAGACGAAGAAGCTGCTTCTTCGTGCAAAGACGATTCTGCCGCTCACAGTGCTCTGCGGTGTGTGTCTTCTGCCGAAAGAGGCACGGGAGCTGTGCTTAGCTCTGCAGAGCACCGTACCTTCGTCTTTAGCCTCTCTTCTCGTCTACATCTTAGCAAAAAGCTTTTCCACTCTGTCTGGCAAGGAGAAACTGTGCCAGCACTGAAAACATCTCCCATCGTGTTCTAGAGGCTGCACGGAGGTCTGCCGAGTGTTTTGCAAGAAGAGAAAGAAAGTTGTCCAAAACAGCTTCCAATCGAATGTTCATCTGAATAGAAAAGGCAGGAGAGTGGTCAGGTACTGTTTTCACTCATTTGGTAAGCTGCGCACACAATCGTAGTTTCGTACAGCGTGTTTCATCACCTTTGCGAAGTTGCCGCTCTCTCCGGCTCCCGGAGACGAAGAAGCTGCTTCTTCGCGCAAAGACGATTCTGCCCCTCACAGTGCTCTGCAGAGCACCGTACCTTCGTCTTTAGCCTCTCTTCTCGTCTACATCTTAGCAAAAAGCTTTTCCACTCTGTCTGGCAAGGAGAAACTGTGCCAGCACAAAAAACATCTCCCATCGTGTTCTAGAGCCTGCACTGAGTTCAGCAGAGTTTTTTGCAAGAAGAGAAAGAAAGTTGTCCAAAACAGCTTACAATCGAATGTTCATGTGAATAGAAAAGGCAGGAGAGTGGTCAGGTACTGTTTTCTCTCAGTTGGTAAGCTGCGCACACAATCGCAGTGTTGTACAGCTTGTTTCATCACCTTTGCGAAGTTGCCGCTCTCTCCGGCTCCCGGAGACGAAGAAGCTGCTTCTTCGCGCAAAGACGATGCTGCCGCTCACAGTGCTCTGCGGTGTGTGTCTTCTGCCGAAAGAGGCACGGGAGATGTGCTTAGCTCTGCAGAGAACCGTACCTTCGTCTTTATCCTCTCTTCTCGTCTACATCTTAGCAAAAATCTTTTCCACTCTGTCTGGCAAGGAGAAACTGTGCCAGCACAGAAAACATCTCCCATCGTGTTCTAGAGGCTGCACGGAGGTCTGCCGAGTGTTTTGCAAGAAGAGAAAGAAAGTTGTCCAAAACAGCTTCCAATCGAATGTTCACGTGAATAGAAAAGGCAGGAGAGTGGTCAGGTTCTGTTTTCTCTCAGTTGGCAAGCTGCACACACAATCGCAGTGTTGTACAGCTTGTTTCATCACCTTTGCCAAGTTGCCGCTCTCTCCGGCTCCCGGAGACGAAGAAGCTGCTTCTTCGCGCAAAGACGATTCTGCCGCTCACAGTGCTCTGCGGTGTGTGTCTTCTGCCGAAAGAGGCACGGGAGCTGTGCTTAGCTCTGCAGAGCACCGTACCTTCGTCTTTAGCCTCTCTTCTCGTCTACATCTTAGCAAAAAGCTTTTCCACTCTGTCTGGCAAGGAGAAACTGTGCCAGCACTGAAAACATCTCCCATCGTGTTCTAGAGGCTGCACGGAGGTCTGCCAAGTGTTTTGCAAGAAGAGAAAGAAAGTTGTCCAAAACAGCTTGCAATCGAATGTTCCTGTGAATAGAAAAGGCAGGAGAGTGGTCAGGTACTGTTTTCTCTCATTTGGTAAGCTGCGCACACAATCGCAGTTTTGTACAGCGTGTTTCATCACCTTTGCGAAGTTGCCGCTCTCTCCGGCTCCCGGAGACGAAGAAGCTGCTTCTTCGCGCAAAGACGATTCTGCCGCTCACAGTGCTCTGCGGTGTGTGTCTTCTGCCGAAAAAGGAACGGGAGCTGTGCTTAGCTCTGCAGAGCACCGTACCTTCGTCTTTAGCCTCTCTTCTAGTCTACATCTTAGCAAAAAGCTTTTCCCCTCTGTCTGGCAAGGAGAAACTGTGCCAGCACTGAAAACATCTCCCATCGTGTTCTAGAGGCTGCACGGAGGTCTGCCGAGTGTTTTGCAAGAAGAGAAAGAAAGTTGTCCTAAACAGCTTCCAATCGAATGTTCATGTGAATAGAAAAGGCAGGAGAGTGGTCAGGTACTGTTTTCTCTCATTTGGTAAGCTGCGCACACAATCGCAGTTTTGTACAGCTTGTTTCATCACCTTTGCGAAGTTGCCGCTCTCTCCGGCTCCCGGAGACAAAGAAGCTGCTTCTTCGCGCAAAGACGATTCTGCCGCTCACAGTGCTCTGCAGAGCACCGTACCTTCGTCTTTAGCCTCTCTTCTCGTCTACATCTTAGCAAAAAGCTTTTCCACTCTGTCTGGCGAGGAGAAACTGTGCCAGCACTGAAAACATCTCCCATCGTGTTCTAGAGGCTGCACGGAGGTCTGCCCAGAGTTTTGCAAGAAGAGAAAGAAAGTTGTCCAAAACAGCTTGCAATCCAATGTTCACGTGAATAGAAAAGGCAGGAGTGTGGTCAGGTACTGTTTTCTCTCAGTTGGCAAGCTGCGCACACAATCGCACTGTTGTACAGCTTGTTTCATCACCTTTGCGAAGCTGCCGCTCTCTCCGGCTCCCGGAGACGAAGAAGCTGCTTCTTCGCGCAAAGACGATTCTGCCGCTCACAGTGCTCTGCGGTGTGCGTCTTCTGCCGAAAGAGGCACGGGAGCTGTGCTTAGCTCTGCAGAGCACCGTACCTTCGTCTTTAGCCTCTCTTCTCGTCTACATCTTAGCAAAAAGCTTTTCCACTCTGTCTGGCAAGGAGAAACTCTGCCAGCACAAAAAACATCTCCCATCGTGTTCTAGAGGCTGCACGGAGGTCTGCCGAGTGTTTTGCAAGAAGAGAAAGAAAGTTGTCCAAAACAGCTTGCAATCCAATGTTCATGTGACTAGAAAAGGCAGGAGAGTGGTCAGGTACTGTTTTCTCTCAGTTGGCAAGCTGCGCACACAACCGCACTGTTGTACAGCTTGTTTCATCACCTTTGCCAAGTTGCCGCTCTCTCCGGCTCACGGAGACGAAGAAGCTGCTTCTTCGCGCAAAGACGATTCTGCCGCTCACAGTGCTCTGCGGTGTGTGTCTTCTTGCCGAAAGAGGCACGGGAGCTGTGCTTAGCTCTGCAGAGCACCGTACCTTCGTCTTTAGCCTCTCTTCTCGTCTACATCTTAGCAAAAAGCTTTTCCACTCTGTCTGGCAAGGAGAAACTGTGCCAGCACAGAAAACATCTCCCATCGTGTTCTAGAGGCTGCACGGAGGTCTGCCGAGTGTTTTGCAAGAAGAGAAAGAAAGTTGTCCAAAACAGCTTCCAATCGAATGTTCATGTGACTAGAAAAGGCAGGAGAGTGGTCAGGTACTGTTTTCTCTCATTTGGTAAGCTGCGCACACAATCGCAGTTTTGTACAGCTTGTTTCATCACCTTTGCGAAGTTGCCGCTCTCTCCGGCTCCCGGAGACGAAGAAGCTGCTTCTTCGCGCAAAGACGATTCTGCCGCTCACAGTGCTCTGCGGTGTGTGTCTTCTGCCGAAAGAGGCCCGGGAGCTGTGCTTAGCTCTGCAGAGCACCGTACCTTCGTCTTTAGCCTCTCTTCTCGTCTACATCTTAGCAAAAAGCTTTTCCACTCTGTCTGGCAAGGAGAAACTGTGCCAGCACAGAAAACATCTCCCATCGTGTTCTAGAGGCTGCACGGAGGTCTGCCGAGTGTTTTGCAAGAAGAGAAAAAAGTTGTCCAAAACAGCTTGCAATCGAATGTTCAAGTGACTGGAAAAGGCAGGAGAGTGGTCAGGTACTGTTTTCTCTCAGTTGGCAAGCTGCGCACACAATCGCAGTGTTGTACAGCTTGTTTCATCACCTCTGCGAATTTGCCACTCTCTCCGGCTCCCGGAGACGAAGAAGCTGCTTCTTCGCGCAAAGACGATTCTGCCGCTCACAGTGCTCTGCGGTGTGTGTCTTCTGCCGAAAGAGGCACGGCGGCTGTGCTTAGCTCTGCAGAGCACCGTACCTTCGTCTTTAGCCTCTCTTCTCGTCTACATCTTAGCAAAAAGCTTTTCCACTCTGTCTGGCAAGGAGAAACTGTGCCAGCAAAAAAAACATCTCCCATCGTGTTCTAGAAGCTGCACGGAGGTCTGCCGAATGTTTTGCAAGAAGAGAAAGGAAGTTGTCCAAAACAGCTTGCAATCGAATGTTCATGTGAATAGAAAAGGCAGGAGAGTGGTCAGGTACTGTTTTCTCTCAGTTGGCAAGCTGCGCACACAATCGCAGTGTTGTACAGCTTGTTTCATCACCTTTGCGAAGTTGCCGCTCTCTCCGGCTCCCGGAGACGAAGAAGCTGCTTCTTCGCGCAAAGACGATTCTGCCGCTCACAGTGCTCTGCGGTGTGTGTCTTCTGCCGAAAGAGGCACGGGAGCTGTGCTTACATCTGCAGAGCACCGTACCTTCGCCTTTAGCCTCTCTTCTCGTCTACATCTTAGCAAAAAGCTTTTCCACTCTGTCTGGCAAGGAGAAACTGTGCCAGCACAAAAAACATCTCCCATCGTGTTCTAGAGACTGCACGGAGATCAGCAGAGTTTTTTGCAAGAAGAGAAAGAAAGTTGTCCAAAACAGCTTACAATCGAATGTTCATGTGAATAGAAAAGGCAGGAGAGTGGTCAGGTACTGTTTTCTCTCAGTTGGCAAGTTGCGCACACAATCGCACTGTTGTACAGCTTGTTTCATCACATTTGCGAAGTTGCCGCTCTCTCCGGCTCCCGGAGACGAAGAAGCTGCTTCTTCGCGCAAAGACGATTCTGCCGCTCACAGTGCTCTGCAGAGCACCGTACCTTCGTCTTTAGCCTCTCTTCTCGTCTACATCTTAGCAAAAAGCTTTTCCACTCTGTCTGGCAAGGAGAAACTGTGCCAGCACAGAAAACATCTCCCATCGTGTTCTAGAGGCTGCACGGAGGTCTGCCGAGTGTTTTGCAAGAAGAGAAAGAAAGTTGTCCAAAACAGCTTGCAATCGAATGTTCATGTGAATAGAAAAGGCAGGAGAGTGGTCAGGTACTGTTTTCTCTCAGTTGGCAAGCTGCGCACACAATCGCACTGTTGTACAGCTTGTTTCATCACCTTTGCCAAGTTGCCGCTCTCTCCGGCTCCCGGAGACGAAGAAGCTGCTTCTTCGCGCAAAGACGATTCTGCCGCTCACAGTGCTCTGCGGTGTGTGTCTTCTGCCGAAAGAGGCACGGGAGCTGTGCTTAGCTCTGCAGAGCACCGTACCTTCGTCTTTAGCCTCTCTTCTCGTCTACATCTTAGCAAAAAGCTTTTCCACTCTGTCTGGCAAGGAGAAATTGTGCAGGCACAGAAAACATCTCCCATCGTGTTCTAGAGGCTGCACGGAGGTCTGCCGAGTGTTTTGCAAGAAGAGAAAGAAAGTTGTCCAAAACAGCTTCCAATCGAATGTTCATGTGAATAGAAAAGGCAGGAGAGTGGTCAGGTACTGTTTTCTCTCAGTTGGCAAGCTGCGCACACAATCGCACTGTTGTACAGCTTGTTTCATCACCTTTGCGAAGTTGCCGCTCTCTCCGGCTCCCGGAGACGAAGAAGCTGCTTCTTCGCGCAAAGACGATTCTGCCGCTCACAGTGCTCTGCGGTGTGTGTCTTCTGCCGAAAGAGGCACGGGAGCTGTGCTTAGCTCTGCAGAGCACCGTACCTTCGTCTTTAGCCTCTCTTCTCGTCTACATCTTAGCAAAAAGCTTTTCCCCTCTCTCTGGCAAGGAGAAACTGTGCCAGCACAAAAAACATCTCCCATCGTGTTCTAGAGGCTGCACGGAGGTCTGCCCAGTGTTTTGCAAGAAGAGAAAGAAAGTTGTCCAAAACAGCTTCCAATCGAATGTTCATGTGACTAGAAAAGGCAGGAGAGTGGTCAGGTACTGTTTTCTCTCATTTGGTAAGCTGCGCACACAATCGCAGTTTTGTACAGCTTGTTTCATCACCTTTGCGAAGTTGCCGCTCTCTCCGGCTCCCGGAGACGAAGAAGCTGCTTCTTCGCGCAAAGACGATTCTGCCGCTCACAGTGCTCTGCAGAGCACCGTACCTTCGTCTTTAGCCTCTCTTCTCGTCTACATCTTAGCAAAAAGCTTTTCCACTCTGTCTGGCAAGGAGAAACTGTGCCAGCACTGAAAACATCTCCCATCGTGTTCTAGAGGCTGCACGGATGTCTGCCGAGTGTTTTGCAAGAAGAGAAAGAAAGTTGTCCAAAACAGCTTCCAATCGAATGTTCATGTGAATAGAAAAGGCAGGAGAGTGGTCTGGTACTGTTTTCTCTCAGTTGGCAAGCTGCGCACACAATCGCACTGTTGTACAGCTTGTTTCATCACCTTTGCGAAGTTGCCGCTCTCTCCGGCTCCCGGAGACCAAGAAGCTGCTTCTTCGCGCAAAGACGATTCTGCCGCTCACAGTGCTCTGCGGTGTGCGTCTTCTGCCGAAAGAGGCCCGGGAGCTGTGCTTACCTCTGCAGAGCACCGTACCTTCGTCTTTAGCCTCTCTTCTCGTCTACATCTTAGCAAAAAGCTTTTCCACTCTGTCTGGCAAGGAGAAACTGTGCCAGCACAAAAAACATCTCCCATCGTGTTCTAGAGGCTGCACTGAGTTCAGCAGAGTTTTTTGCAAGAAGAGAAAGAAAGTTGTCCAAAACAGCTTCCAATCGAATGTTCATGTGACTAGAAAAGGCAGGAGAGTGGTCAGGTACTGTTTTCTCTCATTTGGTAAGCTGCGCACACAATCGCAGTTTTGTACAGCTTGTTTCATCACCTTTGCGAAGTTGGCGCTCTCTCCGGCTCCCGGAGACGAAGAAGCTGCTTCTTCGCGCAAAGACGATTCTTCCGCTCACAGTGCTCTGCGGTGTGTGTCTTCTGCCGAAAGAGGCACGGCGGCTGTGCTTAGCTCTGCAGAGCACCGTACCTTCGTATTTTGCCTCTCTTCTCGTCTACATCTTAGCAAAAAGCTTTTCCACTCTGTCTGGCAAGGAGAAACTGTGCCAGCACAAAAAACATCTCCCATCGTGTTCTAGAGGCTGCACGGAGGTCTGCCGAGTGTTTTGCAAGAAGAGAAAGAAAGTTCTCCAAAACAGCTTCCAATCCAATGTTCATGTGACTAGAAAAGGCAGGAGAGTGGTCAGGTACTGTTTTCTCTCACTTGGCAAGCTGCGCACACAATCGCACTGTTGTACAGCTTGTTTCATCACCTTAGCCAAGTTGCCGCTCTCTCCGGCTCACGGAGACGAAGAAGCTGCTTCTTCGCGCAAAGACGATTCTGCCGCTCAAAGTGTTCTGCGGTGTGTCTTCTAGCCGAAAGAGGCACGGGAGCTGTGCTTAGCTCTGCAGAGCACCGTACCTTCGTCTTTAGCCTCTCTTCTCGTCTACATCTTAGCAAAAAGCTTTTCCACTCTGTCTGGCAAGGAGAAACTGTGCCAGCACAAAAAACATCTCCCATCGTGTTCTAGAGGCTGCACGGAGGTCTGCCGAGTGTTTTGCAAGAAGAGAAAGAAAGTTGTCCAAAACAGCTTCCAATCGAATGTTCATGTGACTAGAAAAGGCAGGAGAGTGGTCAGGTACTGTTTTCTCTCATTTGTAAGCTGCGCACACAATCGCAGTTTTGTACAGCTTGTTTCATCACCTTTGCGAAGTTGCCGCTCTCTCCGGCTCCCGGAGACGAAGAAGCTGCTTCTTCGCGCAAAGACGATTCTGCCGCTCACAGTGCTCTGCAGAGCACCGTACCTTCGTCTTTAGCCTCTCTTCTCGTCTACATCTTAGCAAAAAGCTTTTCCACTCTGTCTGGCAAGGAGAAACTGTGCCAGCACTGAAAACATCTCCCATCGTGTTCTAGAGGCTGCACGGAGGTCTGCCGAGTGTTTTGCAAGAAGAGAAAGAAAGTTGTCCAAAACAGCTTCCAATCGAATGTTCATGTGAATAGAAAAGGCAGGAGAGTGGTCAGGTACTGTTTTCTCTCAGTTGGCAAGCTGCGCACACAATCGCACTGTTGTACAGCTTGTTTCATCACCTTTGCCAAGTTGCCGCTCTCTCCGGCTCCCGGAGACGAAGAAGCTGCTTCTTCGCGCAAAGACGATTCTGCCGCTCACAGTGCTCTGCGGTGTGCGTCTTCTGCCGAAAGAGGCCCGGGAGCTGTGCTTAGCTCTGCAGAGCACCGTACCTTCGTCTTTAGCCTCTCTTCTCGTCTACATCTTAGCAAAAATCTTTTCCACTCTGTCTGGCAAGGAGAAACTGTGCCAGCACAAAAAACATCTCCCATCGTGTTCTAGAGCCTGCACTGAGTTCAGCAGATTTTTTTGCAAGAAGAGAAAGAAAGTTGTCCAAAACAGCTTCCAATCCAATGTTCATGTGACTAGAAAAGGCAGGAGAGTGGTCAGGTACTGTTTTCTCTCATTTGGTAAGCTGCGCACACAATCGCAGTTTTGTACAGCTTGTTTCATCACCTTTGCGAAGTTGGCGCTCTCTCCGGCTCCCGGAGACGAAGAAGCTGCTTCTTCGCGCAAAGACGATTCTTCCGCTCACAGTGCTCTGGGGTGTGTGTCTTCTGCCGAAAGAGGCACGGCGGCTGTGCTTAGCTCTGCAGAGCACCGTACCTTCGTATTTTGCCTCTCTTCTCGTCTACATCTTAGCAAAAAGCTTTTCCACTCTGTCTGGCAAGGAGAAACTGTGCAAGCACAAAAAACATCTCCCATCGTGTTCTAGAGGCTGCACGGAGGTCTGCCGAGTGTTTTGCAAGAAGAGAAAGAAAGTTCTCCAAAACAGCTTCCAATCCAATGTTCATGTGACTAGAAAAAGCAGGAGAGTGGTCAGGTACTGTTTTCTCTCACTTGGCAAGCTGCGCACACAATCGCACTGTTGTACAGCTTGTTTCATCACCTTAGCCAAGTTGCCGCTCTCTCCGGCTCACGGAGACGAAGAAGCTGCTTCTTCGCGCAAAGACGATTCTGCCGCTCAAAGTGCTCTGCGGTGTGTGTCTTCTAGCCGAAAGAGGCACGGGAGCTGTGCTTAGCTCTGCAGAGCACCGTACCTTCGTCTTTAGCCTCTCTTCTCGTCTACATCTTAGCAAAAAGCTTTTCCACTCTGTCTGGCAAGGAGAAACTGTGCCAGCACAAAAAACATCTCCCATCGTGTTCTAGAGGCTGCACTGAGTTCAGCAGAGTTTTTTGCAAGAAGAGAAAGAAAGTTGTCCAAAACAGCTTACAATCGAATATTTATGTGAATAGAAAAGGCAGGAGAGTGGTCAGGTACGGTTTTCTCTCAGTTGGTAAGCTGCGCACACAATCGCAGTTTTGTACAGCTTGTTTCATCACTTTTGCGAAGTTGCCGCTCTCTCCGGCTCCCGGAGACGAAGAAGCTGCTTCTTCGTGCAAAGACGATTCTGCCGCTCACAGTGCTCTGCAGAGCACCGTACCTTCGTCTTTAGCCTCTCTTCTCGTCTACATCTTAGCAAAAAGCTTTTCCACTCTGTCTGGCAAGGAGAAAGTGTGCCAGCAGAGAAAACATCTCCCATCGTGTTCTAGAGGCTGCACGGAGGTCTGCCGAGTGTTTTGCAAGAAGAGAAAGAAAGTTGTCCAAAACAGCTTCCAATCCAATGTTCATGTGAATAGAAAAGGCAGGAGAGTGGTCAGGTACTGTTTTCTCTCAGTTGGCAAGCTGCGCACACAATCGCACTGTTGTACAGCTTGTTTCATCACCTTTGCCAAGTTGCCGCTCTCTCCGGCTCCCGGAGACGAAGAAGCTGCTTCTTCGCGCAAAGACGATTCTGCCGCTCACAGTGCTCTGCGGTGTGTGTCTTCTGCCGAAAGAGGCATGGGAGCTGTGCTTAGCTCTGCAGAGCACCGTACCTTCGTCTTTAGCCTCTCTTCTAGTCTACATCTTAGCAAAAATCTTTTCCCCTCTCTCTGGCAAGGAGAAACTGTGCCAGCACAAAAAACATCTCCCATCGTGTTCTAGAGGCTGCACGGAGGTCTGCCCAGTGTTTTGCAAGAAGAGAAAGAAAGTTGTCCAAAACAGCTTCCAATCGAATGTTCATGTGACTAGAAAAGGCAGGAGAGTGGTCAGGTACTGTTTTCTCTCATTTGGTAAGCTGCGCACACAATCGCAGTTTTGTACAGCTTGTTTCATCACCTTTGCGAAGTTGCCGCTCTCTCCGGCTCCCGGAGACGAAGAAGCTGCTTCTTCGCGCAAAGACGATTCTGCCGCTCACAGTGCTCTGCAGAGCACCGTACCTTCGTCTTTAGCCTCTCTTCTCGTCTACATCTTAGCAAAAAGCTTTTCCACTCTGTCTGGCAAGGAGAAACTGTGCCAGCACTGAAAACATCTCCCATCGTGTTCTAGAGGCTGCACGGAGGTCTGCCGAGTGTTTTGCAAGAAGAGAAAGAAAGTTGTCCAAAACAGCTTCCAATCGAATGTTCATGTGAATAGAAAAGGCAGGAGAGTGGTCAGGTACTGTTTTCTCTCAGTTGGCAAGCTGCGCACACAATCGCACTGTTGTACAGCTTGTTTCATCACCTTTGCGAAGTTGCCGCTCTCTCCGGCTCCCGGAGACGAAGAAGCTGCTTCTTCGCGCAAAGACGATTCTGCCGCTCACAGTGCTCTGCGGTGTGCGTCTTCTGCCGAAAGAGGCCCGGGAGCTGTGCTTACCTCTGCAGAGCACCGTACCTTCGTCTTTAGCCTCTCTTCTCGTCTACATCTTAGCAAAAAGCTTTTCCACTCTGTCTGGCAAGGAGAAACTGTGCCAGCACAGAAAACATCTCCCATCGTGTTCTAGAGCCTGCACTGAGTTCAGCAGAGTTTTTTGCAAGAAGAGAAAGAAAGTTGTCCAAAACAGCTTCCAATCGAATGTTCATGTGACTAGAAAAGGCAGGAGAGTGGTCAGGTACTGTTTTCTCTCATTTGGTAAGCTGCGCACACAATCGCAGTTTTGTACAGCTTGTTTCATCACCTTTGCGAAGTTGGCGCTCTCTCCGGCTCCCGGAGACGAAGAAGCTGCTTCTTCGCGCAAAGACGATTCTTCCGCTCACAGTGCTCTGCGGTGTGTGTCTTCTGCCGAAAGAGGCACGGCGGCTGTGCTTAGCTCTGCAGAGCACCGTACCTTCGTATTTTGCCTCTCTTCTCGTCTACATCTTAGCAAAAAGCTTTTCCACTCTGTCTGGCAAGGAGAAACTGTGCCAGCACATAAAACATCTCCCATCGTGTTCTAGAGGCTGCACGGAGGTCTGCCGAGTGTTTTGCAAGAAGAGAAAGAAAGTTGTCCAAAACAGCTTCCAATCGAATGTTCATGTGACTAGAAAAGGCAGGAGAGTGGTCAGGTACTGTTTTCTCTCACTTGGCAAGCTGCGCACACAATCGCACTGTTGTACAGCTTGTTTCATCACCTTAGCCAAGTTGCCGCTCTCTCCGGCTCACGGAGACGAAGAAGCTGCTTCTTCGCGCAAAGACGATTCTGCCGCTCAAAGTGTTCTGCGGTGTGTCTTCTAGCCGAAAGAGGCACGGGAGCTGTGCTTAGCTCTGCAGAGCACCGTACCTTCGTCTTTAGCCTCTCTTCTCGTCTACATCTTAGCAAAAGCTTTTCCACTCTGTCTGGCAAGGAGAAACTGTGCCAGCACAAAAAACATCTCCCATCGTGTTCTAGAGGCTGCACGGAGGCCTGCCGAGTGTTTTGCAAGAAGAGAAAGAAAGTTGTCCAAAACAGCTTCCAATCGAATGTTCATGTGACTAGAAAAGGCAGGAGAGTGGTCAGGTACTGTTTTCTCTCATTTGTAAGCTGCGCACACAATCGCAGTTTTGTACAGCTTGTTTCATCACCTTTGCGAAGTTGCCGCTCTCTCCGGCTCCCGGAGACGAAGAAGCTGCTTCTTCGCGCAAAGACGATTCTGCCGCTCACAGTGCTCTGCAGAGCACCGTACCTTCGTCTTTAGCCTCTCTTCTCGTCTACATCTTAGCAAAAAGCTTTTCCACTCTGTCTGGCAAGGAGAAACTGTGCCAGCACTGAAAACATCTCCCATCGTGTTCTAGAGGCTGCACGGAGGTCTGCCGAGTGTTTTGCAAGAAGAGAAAGAAAGTTGTCCAAAACAGCTTCCAATCGAATGTTCATGTGAATAGAAAAGGCAGGAGAGTGGTCAGGTACTGTTTTCTCTCAGTTGGCAAGCTGCGCACACAATCGCACTGTTGTACAGCTTGTTTCATCACCTTTGCCAAGTTGCCGCTCTCTCCGGCTCCCGGAGACGAAGAAGCTGCTTCTTCGCGCAAAGACGATTCTGCCGCTCACAGTGCTCTGCGGTGTGCGTCTTCTGCCGAAAGAGGCCCGGGAGCTGTGCTTAGCTCTGCAGAGCACCGTACCTTCGTCTTTAGCCTCTCTTCTCGTCTACATCTTAGCAAAAAGCTTTTCCACTCTGTCTGGCAAGGAGAAACTGTGCCAGCACAAAAAACATCTCCCATCGTGTTCTAGAGCCTGCACTGAGTTCAGCAGAGTTTTTTTGCAAGAAGAGAAAGAAAGTTGTCCAAAACAGCTTCCAATCCAATGTTCATGTGACTAGAAAAGGCAGGAGAGTGGTCAGGTACTGTTTTCTCTCATTTGGTAAGCTGCGCACACAATCGCAGTTTTGTACAGCTTGTTTCATCACCTTTGCGAAGTTGGCGCTCTCTCCGGCTCCCGGAGACGAAGAAGCTGCTTCTTCGTGCAAAGACGATTCTTCCGCTCACAGTGCTCTGCGGTGTGTGTCTTCTGCCGAAAGAGGCACGGCGGCTGTGCTTAGCTCTGCAGAGCACCGTACCTTCGTATTTTGCCTCTCTTCTCGTCTACATCTTAGCAAAAAGCTTTTCCACTCTGTCTGGCAAGGAGAAACTGTGCAAGCACAAAAAACATCTCCCATCGTGTTCTAGAGGCTGCACGGAGGTCTGCCGAGTGCTTTGCAAGAAGAGAAAGAAAGTTCTCCAAAACAGCTTCCAATCCAATGTTCATGTGACTAGAAAAGGCAGGAGAGTGGTCAGGTACTGTTTTCTCTCACTTGGCAAGCTGCGCACACAATCGCACTGTTGTACAGCTTGTTTCATCACCTTAGCCAAGTTGCCGCTCTCTCCGGCTCACGGAGACGAAGAAGCTGCTTCTTCGCGCAAAGACGATTCTGCCGCTCAAAGTGCTCTGCGGTGTGTGTCTTCTAGCCGAAAGAGGCACGGGAGCTGTGCTTAGCTCTGCAGAGCACCGTACCTTCGTCTTTAGCCTCTCTTCTCGTCTACATCTTAGCAAAAAGCTTTTCCACTCTGTCTGGCAAGGAGAAACTGTGCCAGCACAAAAAACATCTCCCATCGTGTTCTAGAGGCTGCACTGAGTTCAGCAGAGTTTTTTGCAAGAAGAGAAAGAAAGTTGTCCAAAACAGCTTACAATCGAATATTTATGTGAATAGAAAAGGCAGGAGAGTGGTCAGGTACTGTTTTCTCTCAGTTGGTAAGCTGCGCACACAATCGCAGTTTTGTACAGCTTGTTTCATCACCTTTGCGAAGTTGCCGCTCTCTCCGGCTCCCGGAGACGAAGAAGCTGCTTCTTCGTGCAAAGACGATTCTGCCGCTCACAGTGCTCTGCAGAGCACCGTACCTTCGTCTTTAGCCTCTCTTCTCGTCTACATCTTAGCAAAAAGCTTTTCCACTCTGTCTGGCAAGGAGAAACTGTGCCAGCACAGAAAACATCTCCCATCGTCTTCTAGAGGCTGCACGGAGGTCTGCCGAGTGTTTTGCAAGAAGAGAAAGAAAGTTGTCCAAAACAGCTTGCCATCCAATGTTCACGTGAATAGAAAAGGCAGGAGAGTGGTCAGGTACTGTTTTCTCTCACTTGGCAAGCTGCGCACACAATCGCAGTGTTGTGCAGCTTGTTTCATCACCTTTGCCAAGTTGCCGCTCTCTCCGGCTCACGGAGACGAAGAAGCTGCTTCTTCGCGCAAAGACGATTCTGCCGCTCACAGTGCTCTGCGGTGTGTGTCTTCTGCCGAAAGAGGCACGGGAGCTGTGCTTAGCTCTGCAGAGCACCGTACCTTCGTCTTTAGCCTCTCTTCTCGTCTACATTTTAGCAAAAAGCTTTTCCACTCTGTCTGGCAAGGAGAAAGTGTGCCAGCAGAGAAAACATCTCCCATCGTGTTCTAGAGGCTGCACGGAGGTCTGCCGAGTGTTTTGCAAGAAGAGAAAGAAAGTTGTCCAAAACAGCTTCCAATCCAATGTTCATGTGAATAGAAAAGGCAGGAGAGTGGTCAGGTACTGTTTTCTCTCAGTTGGCAAGCTGCGCACACAATCGCACTGTTGTACAGCTTGTTTCATCACCTTTGCGAAGTTGCCGCTCTCTCCGGCTCCCGGAGACGAAGAAGCTACTTCTTCGCGCAAAGACGATTCTGCCACTCACAGTGCTCTGCAGAGCACCGTACCTTCGTCTTTAGCCTCTCTTCTCGTCTACATCTTAGCAAAAAGCTTTTCCACTCTGTCTGGCCTCTCTTCTCGTCTACATCTTAGCAAAAAGCTTTTCCACTCTGTCTGGCAAGGAGAAACTGTGCCAGCACAAAAAACATCTCCCATCGTGTTCTAGAGGCTGCACTGAGTTCAGCAGAGTTTTTTGCAAGAAGAGAAAGAAAGTTGTCCAAAACAGCTTCCAATCCAATGTTCATGTGACTAGAAAAGGCAGGAGAGTGGTCAGGTACTGTTTTCTCTCAGTTGGTAAGCTGCGCACACAATCGCAGTTTTGTACAGCTTGTTTCATCACCTTTGCGAAGTTGCCGCTCTCTCCGGCTCCCGGAGACAAAGAAGCTGCTTCTTCGCGCAAAGACGATTCTGCCGCTCACAGTGCTCTGCGGTGTGTGTCTTCTGCCGAAAGAGGTCCGGGAGCTGTGCTTAGCTCTGCACAGCACCGTACCTTCGTCTTTAGCCTCTCTTCTCGTCTACATCTTAGCAAAAAGCTTTTCCACTCTGTCTGGCAAGGAGAAACTGTGCCAGCACAGAAAACATCTCCCATCGTGTTCTAGAGGCTGCACGGAGGTCTGCCGAGTGTTTTGCAAGAAGAGAAAGAAAGTTGTCCAAAACAGCTTGCAATCGAATGTTCATGTGAATAGAAAAGGCAGGAGAGTGGTCAGGTACTGTTTTCTCTCAGTTGGTAAGCTGCGCACACAATCGCAGTGTTGTACAGCTTGTTTCATCACCTTTGCCAAGTTGCCGCTCTCTCCGGCTCCCGAAAACGAAGAAGCTGCTTCTTCGCGCAAAGACGATTCTGCCGCTCACAGTGCTCTGCACAGCACCGTACCTTCGTCTTTAGCCTCTCTTCTCGTCTACATCTTAGCAAAAAGCTTTTCCACTCTGTCTGGCAAGGAGAAACTGTGCCAGCACTGAAAACATCTCCCATCGTGTTCTAGAGGCTGCACGGAGGTCTGCCGAGTGTTTTGCAAGAAGAGAAAGAAAGTTGTCCAAAACAGCTTCCAATCGAATGTTCATGTGACTAGAAAAGGCAGGAGAGTGGTCAGGTACTGTTTTCTCTCACTTGGCAAGCTGCGCACACAATCGCAGTGTTGTACAGCTTGTTCCATCACCTTTGCGAAGTTGCCGCTCTCTCCGGCTCCCGGAGACGAAGAAGCTGCTTCTTCGTGCAAAGACGATTCTGCCGCTCACAGTGCTCTGCGGTGTGTGTCTTCTGCCGAAAGAGGTCCGGGAGCTGTGCTTAGCTCTGCAGAGCACCGTACCTTCGTCTTTAGCCTCTCTTCTCGTCTACATCTTAGCAAAACGCTTTTCCACTCTGTCTGGCAAGGAGAAACTGTGCCAGTACAAAAAACATCTCCCATCGTTTTCTAGAGGCTGCACGGAGGTCTGCCGATTGTTTTGCAAGAAGAGAAAGAAAGTTGTCCAAAATAGCTTCCAATCGAATGTTCATGTGAATAGAAAAGGCAGGAGAGTGGTAAGGTACTGTTTTCTCTCAGTTGGCAAGCTGCGCACACAATCGCAGTGTGTTACAGCTTGTTTCATCACCTTTGCGAAGTTGCCGCTCTCTCCGGCTCCCGGAGACGAAGAAGCTGCTTCTTCGCGCAAAGACGATTCTGCCGCTCACAGTGCTCTGCAGAGCACCGTACCTTCGTCTTTAGCCTCTCTTCTCGTCTACATCTTAGCAAAAAGCTTTTCCACTCTGTCTGGCAAGGAGAAAGTGTGCCAGCAGAGAAAACATCTCCCATCGTGTTCTAGAGGCTGCACGGAGGTCTGCCGAGTGTTTTGCAAGAAGAGAAAGAAAGTTGTCCAAAACAGCTTCCAATCGAATGTTCATGTGAATAGAAAAGGCAGGAGAGTGGTCAGGTACTGTTTTCTCTCAGTTGGCAAGCTGCGCACACAATCGCACTGTTGTACAGCTTGTTTCATCACCTTTGCCATGTTGCCGCTCTCTCCGGCTCCCGGAGACGAAGAAGCTACTTCTTCGCGCAAAGACGATTCTGCCACTCACAGTGCTCTGCAGAGCACCGTACCTTCGTCTTTAGCCTCTCTTCTCGTCTACATCTTAGCAAAAAGCTTTTCCACTCTGTCTGGCAAGGAGAAACTGTGCCAGCACAAAAAACATCTCCCATCGTGTTCTAGAGGCTGCACGGAGGTCTGCCGAGTGTTTTGCAAGAAGAGAAAGAAAGTTGTCCAAAACAGCTTCCAATCCAATGTTCATGTGAATAGAAATGGCAGGAGAGTGGTTAGGTACTGTTTTCTCTCAGTTGGCAAGCTGAGCACACAATCGCAGTGTTGTGCAGCTTGTTTCATCACCTTTGCCAAGTTGCCGCTCTCTCCGGCTCCCGGAGACGAAGAAGCTGCTTCTTCGCGCAAAGACGATTCTGCCGCTCACAGTGCTCTGCGGTGTGTGTCTTCTGCCGAAAGAGGTCCGGGAGCTGTGCTTAGCTCTGCAGAGCACCGTACCTTCGTCTTTAGCCTCTCTTCTCGTCTACATCTTAGCAGAAGCTTTTCCACTCTGTCTGGCAAGGAGAAACTGTGCCAGCACAGAAAACATCTCCCATCGTGTTCTAGAGGCTGCACGGAGGTCTGCCGAGTGTTTTGCAAGAAGAGAAAGAAAGTTGTCCAAAACAGCTTGCAATCGAATGTTCATGTGAATAGAAAAGGCAGGAGAGTGGTCAGGTACTGTTTTCTCTCAGTTGGTAAGCTGCGCACACAATCGCAGTGTTGTACAGCTTGTTTCATCACCTTTGCGAAGTTGCCGCTCTCTCCGGCTCCCGGAGACGAAGAAGCTGCTTCTTCGCGCAAAGACGATTCTGCCGCTCACAGTGCTCTGCAGAGCACCGTACCTTCGTCTTTAGCCTCTCTTCTCGTCTACATCTTAGCAAAAAGCTTTTCCACTCTGTCTGGCAAGGAGAAACTGTGCCAGCACAAAAAACATCTCCCATCGTGTTCTGGAGGCTGCACTGAGTTCAGCAGAGTTTTTTGCAAGAAGAGAAAGAAAGTTGTCCAAAACAGCTTCCAATCCAATGTTCATGTGACTAGAAAAGGCAGGAGAGTGGTCAGGTACTGTTTTCTCTCAGTTGGTAAGCTGCGCACACAATCGCAGTTTTGTACAGCTTGTTTCATCACCTTTGCGAAGTTGCCGCTCTCTCCGGCTCCCGGAGACAAAGAAGCTGCTTCTTCGCGCAAAGACGATTCTGCCGCTCACAGTGCTCTGCGGTGTGTGTCTTCTGCCGAAAGAGGTCCGGGAGCTGTGCTTAGCTCTGCAGAGCACCGTACCTTCGTCTTTAGCCTCTCTTCTCATCTACATCTTAGCAAAAAGCTTTTCCACTCTGTCTGGCAAGGAGAAACTGTGCCAGCACAGAAAACATCTCCCATCGTGTTCTAGAGGCTGCACGGAGGTCTGCCGAGTGTTTTGCAAGAAGAGAAAGAAAGTTGTCCAAAACAGCTTGCAATCGAATGTTCATGTGAATAGAAAAGGCAGGAGAGTGGTCAGGTACTGTTTTCTCTCAGTTGGTAAGCTGCGCACACAATCGCAGTGTTGTACAGCTTGTTTCATCACCTTTGCGAAGTTGCCGCTCTCTCCGGCTCCCGGAGACGAAGAAGCTGCTTCTTCGCGCAAAGACGATTCTGCCGCTCACAGTGCTCTGCAGAGCACCGTACCTTCGTCTTTAGCCTCTCTTCTCGTCTACATCTTAGCAAAAAGCTTTTCCACTCTGTCTGGCAAGGAGAAACTGTGCCAGCACAAAAAACATCTCCCATCGTGTTCTAGAGGCTGCACTGAGTTCAGCAGAGTTTTTTGCAAGAAGAGAAAGAAAGTTGTCCAAAACAGCTTCCAATCCAATGTTCATGTGACTAGAAAAGGCAGGAGAGTGGTCAGGTACTGTTTTCTCTCAGTTGGTAAGCTGCGCACACAATCGCAGTTTTGTACAGCTTGTTTCATCACCTTTGCGAAGTTGCCGCTCTCTCCGGCTCCCGGAGACGAAGAAGCTGCTTCTTCGCGCAAAGACGATTCTGCCGCTCACAGTGCTCTGCGGTGTGTGTCTTCTGCCGAAAGAGGTCCGGGAGCTGTGCTTAGCTCTGCAGAGCACCGTACCTTCGTCTTTAGCCTCTCTTCTCGTCTACATCTTAGCAAAAAGCTTTTCCACTCTGTCTGGCAAGGAGAAACTGTGCCAGCACTGAAAACATCTCCCATCGTGTTCTAGAGGCTGCACGGAGGTCTGCCGAGTGTTTTGCAAGAAGAGAAAGAAAGTTGTCCAAAACAGCTTCCAATCGAATGTTCATGTGACTAGAAAAGGCAGGAGAGTGGTCAGGTACTGTTTTCTCTCACTTGGCAAGCTGCGCACACAATCGCAGTGTTGTACAGCTTGTTCCATCACCTTTGCGAAGTTGCCGCTCTCTCCGGCTCCCGGAGACGAAGAAGCTGCTTCTTCGTGCAAAGACGATTCTGCCGCTCACAGTGCTCTGCGGTGTGTGTCTTCTGCCGAAAGAGGTCCGGGAGCTGTGCTTAGCTCTGCAGAGCACCGTACCTTCGTCTTTAGCCTCTCTTCTCGTCTACATCTTAGCAAAACGCTTTTCCACTCTGTCTGGCAAGGAGAAACTGTGCCAGTACAAAAAACATCTCCCATCGTTTTCTAGAGGCTGCACGGAGGTCTGCCGAGTGTTTTGCAAGAAGAGAAAGAAAGTTGTCCAAAACAGCTTCCAATCGAATGTTCATGTGAATAGAAAAGGCAGGAGAGTGGTAAGGTACTGTTTTCTCTCAGTTGGCAAGCTGCGCACACAATCGCAGTGTGTTACAGCTTGTTTCATCACCTTTGCGAAGTTGCCGCTCTCTCCGGCTCCCGCCAACGAAGAAGCTGCTTCTTCGCGCAAAGACGATTCTGCCGCTCATAGTTCTCTGCGGTGTGCGGCTTCAGCCGAAAGAGGTCCGGGAGCGGTGCTTAGCTCTGCAGAGCACCGTACCTTCGTCTTTAGCCTCTCTTCTCGTCTACATCTTAGCAAAAAGCTTTTCCACTCTGTCTGGCAAGGAGAAACTGTGCCAGCACAAAAAACATCTCCCATCGTGTTCTAGAGGCTGCACAGAGGTCTGCCGAGTGTTTTGCAAGAAGAGAAAGAAAGTTGTCCAAAACAGCTTGCAATCGAATGTTCATGTGATTAGAAAAGGCAGGAGAGTGGTAAGGTACTGTTTTGTCCCAGTTGGCAAGCTGCGCACACAATCGCAGTGTTGTACAGCTTGTTTCATCACCTTTGCGAAGTTGCCGCTCTCTCCGGCTCCCGAAAACGAAGAAGCTGCTTCTTCGCGCAAAGACGATTCTGCAGCTCATAGTTCTCTGCGGTGTGCGGCTTCAGCCGAAAGAGGTCCGGGAGCGGTGCTTAGCTCTGCAGAGCACCGTACCTTCGTCTTTAGCCTCTCTTCTTGTCTATATCTTAGGAAAAAGATTTTCCACTCTGTCTGGCAAGGAGAAACTGTGCCAGCACAGAAAACATCTCCCATCGTGTTCTAGAGGCTGCACGGAGGTCTGCCGAGTGTTTTGCAAGAAGAGAAAGAAAGTTGTCCAAAACAGCTTGCATTCGAATGTTCATGTGATTACAAAAGGCAGGAGAGTGGTCAGGTACTGTTTTCTGTCACTTGGCAAGCTGCGCACACAATCGCAGTGTTGTACAGCTTGTTTCATCACCTTTGCGAAGTTGCCGCTCTCTCCGGCTCCCGGAGACGAAGAAGCTGATTCTTCGCGCAAAGACGATTCTGCCGCTCACAGTGCTCTGCGGTGTGTGTCTTCTGCCGAAAGAGGCCCGGGAGCTGTGCTTAGCTCTGCAGAGCACCGTGCCTTCGTCTTTAGCCTCTCTTCTCGTCTACATCTTAGCAAAAAGGTTTTCCACTCTGTCTGGCAAGGAGAAACTGTGCCAGCACTGAAAACATCTCCCTTCGTGTTCTAGAGGCTGCACGGAGGTCTGCCGAGTGTTTTGCAAGAAGAGAAAAAAGTTGTCCAAAACAGCTTGCAATCCAATATTCACGTGAATAGAAAAGGCAGGAGAGTGGTCAGGTACTGTTTTCTCTCCGTTGGCAAGCTGCGCACACAATCGCAGTGTTGTACAGCTTGTTTCATCACCTTTGCGAAGCTGCCGCTCTCTCCGGCTCCCGGAGACGAAGAAGCTGCTTCTTCGCGCAAAGACGATTCTGCCGCTCACAGTGCTCTGCGGTGTGAGTCTTCTGCCGAAAGAGGCACGGGAGCTGTGCTTAGCTCTGCAGAGCACCGTACCTTCGTCTTTAGCCTCTCTTCTCGTCTATATCTTAGCAAAAAGCTTTTCCACGCTGTCTGGCAAGGAGAAACTGTGCCAGCACAAAAAACATCTCCCATCGTGTTCTAGAGCCTGCACTGAGTTCAGCAGAGTTTTTTGCAAGAAGAGAAAGAAAGTTGTCCAAAACAGCTTGCAATCGAATGTTTATGTGAATAGAAAAGGCAGGAGAGTGGTCAGGTACTGTTTTCTCTCAGTTGGCAAGCTGCGCACACAATCGCAGTGTTGTACAGCTTGTTTCATCACCTTTGCGAAGTTGCCGCTCTCTCCGGCTCCCGGAGACGAAGAAGCTGCTTCTTCGCGCAAAGACGATTCTGCCGCTCACAGTGCTCTGCAGAGCACCGTACCTTCGTCTTTAGCCTCTCTTCTCGTCTACATCTTAGCAAAAGGCTTTTCCACTCTGTCTGGCAAGGAGAAACTGTGCCAGCACAGAAAACATCTCCCATCGTGTTCTAGAGGCTGCACGGAGGTCTGCCGAGTGTTTTGCAAGAAGAGAAAGAAAGTTGTCCAAAACAGCTTCCAATCCAATGTTCATGTGAATAGAAAAGGCAGGAGAGTGGTCAGGTACTGTTTTCTCTCAGTTGGCAAGCTGCGCACACAATCGCACTGTTGTACAGCTTGTTTCATCACCTTTGCCATGTTGCCGCTCTCTCCGGCTCCCGGAGACGAAGAAGCTACTTCTTCGCGCAAAGACGATTCTGCCACTCACAGTGCTCTGCAGAGCACCGTACCTTCGTCTTTAGCCTCTCTTCTCGTCTACATCTTAGCAAAAAGCTTTTCCACTCTGTCTGGCAAGGAGAAACTGTGCCAGCACAAAAAACATCTCCCATCGTGTTCTAGAGGCTGCACGGAGGTCTGCCGAGTGTTTTGCAAGAAGAGAAAGAAAGTTGTCCAAAACAGCTTCCAATCCAATGTTCATGTGAATAGAAATGGCAGGAGAGTGGTTAGGTACTGTTTTCTCTCAGTTGGCAAGCTGAGCACACAATCGCAGTGTTGTGCAGCTTGTTTCATCACCTTTGCCAAGTTGCCGCTCTCTCCGGCTCCCGGAGACGAAGAAGCTGCTTCTTCGCGCAAAGACGATTCTGCCGCTCACAGTGCTCTGCGGTGTGTGTCTTCTGCCGAAAGAGGTCCGGGAGCTGTGCTTAGCTCTGCAGAGCACCGTACCTTCGTCTTTAGCCTCTCTTCTCGTCTACATCTTAGCAGAAGCTTTTCCACTCTGTCTGGCAAGGAGAAACTGTGCCAGCACAGAAAACATCTCCCATCGTGTTCTAGAGGCTGCACGGATGTCTGCCGAGTGTTTTGCAAGAAGAGAAAGAAAGTTGTCCAAAACAGCTTGCAATCGAATGTTCATGTGAATAGAAAAGGCAGGAGAGTGGTCAGGTACTGTTTTCTCTCAGTTGGTAAGCTGCGCACACAATCGCAGTGTTGTACAGCTTGTTTCATCACCTTTGCGAAGTTGCCGCTCTCTCCGGCTCCCGGAGACGAAGAAGCTGCTTCTTCGCGCAAAGACGATTCTGCCGCTCACAGTGCTCTGCAGAGCACCGTACCTTCGTCTTTAGCCTCTCTTCTCGTCTACATCTTAGCAAAAAGCTTTTCCACTCTGTCTGGCAAGGAGAAACTGTGCCAGCACAAAAAACATCTCCCATCGTGTTCTAGAGGCTGCACTGAGTTCAGCAGAGTTTTTTGCAAGAAGAGAAAGAAAGTTGTCCAAAACAGCTTCCAATCCAATGTTCATGTGACTAGAAAAGGCAGGAGAGTGGTCAGGTACTGTTTTCTCTCAGTTGGTAAGCTGCGCACACAATCGCAGTTTTGTACAGCTTGTTTCATCACCTTTGCGAAGTTGCCGCTCTCTCCGGCTCCCGGAGACAAAGAAGCTGCTTCTTCGCGCAAAGACGATTCTGCCGCTCACAGTGCTCTGCGGTGTGTGTCTTCTGCCGAAAGAGGTCCGGGAGCTGTGCTTAGCTCTGCAGAGCACCGTACCTTCGTCTTTAGCCTCTCTTCTCGTCTACATCTTAGCAAAAAGCTTTTCCACTCTGTCTGGCAAGGAGAAACTGTGCCAGCACAGAAAACATCTCCCATCGTGTTCTAGAGGCTGCACGGAGGTCTGCCGAGTGTTTTGCAAGAAGAGAAAGAAAGTTGTCCAAAACAGCTTGCAATCGAATGTTCATGTGAATAGAAAAGGCAGGAGAGTGGTCAGGTACTGTTTTCTCTCAGTTGGTAAGCTGCGCACACAATCGCAGTGTTGTACAGCTTGTTTCATCACCTTTGCGAAGTTGCCGCTCTCTCCGGCTCCCGGAGACGAAGAAGCTGCTTCTTCGCGCAAAGACGATTCTGCCGCTCACAGTGCTCTGCAGAGCACCGTACCTTCGTCTTTAGCCTCTCTTCTCGTCTACATCTTAGCAAAAAGCTTTTCCACTCTGTCTGGCAAGGAGAAACTGTGCCAGCACAAAAAACATCTCCCATCGTGTTCTAGAGGCTGCACTGAGTTCAGCAGAGTTTTTTGCAAGAAGAGAAAGAAAGTTGTCCAAAACAGCTTCCAATCCAATGTTCATGTGACTAGAAAAGGCAGGAGAGTGGTCAGGTACTGTTTTCTCTCAGTTGGTAAGCTGCGCACACAATCGCAGTTTTGTACAGCTTGTTTCATCACCTTTGCGAAGTTGCCGCTCTCTCCGGCTCCCGGAGACGAAGAAGCTGCTTCTTCGCGCAAAGACGATTCTGCCGCTCACAGTGCTCTGCGGTGTGTGTCTTCTGCCGAAAGAGGTCCGGGAGCTGTGCTTAGCTCTGCAGAGCACCGTACCTTCGTCTTTAGCCTCTCTTCTCGTCTACATCTTAGCAAAAAGCTTTTCCACTCTGTCTGGCAAGGAGAAACTGTGCCAGCACAGAAAACATCTCCCATCGTGTTCTAGAGGCTGCACGGAGGTCTGCCGAGTGTTTTGCAAGAAGAGAAAGAAAGTTGTCCAAAACAGCTTGCAATCGAATGTTCATGTGAATAGAAAAGGCAGGAGAGTGGTCAGGTACTGTTTTCTCTCAGTTGGTAAGCTGCGCACACAATCGCAGTGTTGTACAGCTTGTTTCATCACCTTTGCCAAGTTGCCGCTCTCTCCGGCTCCCGAAAACGAAGAAGCTGCTTCTTCGCGCAAAGACGATTCTGCCGCTCACAGTGCTCTGCACAGCACCGTACCTTCGTCTTTAGCCTCTCTTCTCGTCTACATCTTAGCAAAAAGCTTTTCCACTCTGTCTGGCAAGGAGAAACTGTGCCAGCACTGAAAACATCTCCCATCGTGTTCTAGAGGCTGCACGGAGGTCTGCCGAGTGTTTTGCAAGAAGAGAAAGAAAGTTGTCCAAAACAGCTTCCAATCGAATGTTCATGTGACTAGAAAAGGCAGGAGAGTGGTCAGGTACTGTTTTCTCTCACTTGGCAAGCTGCGCACACAATCGCAGTGTTGTACAGCTTGTTCCATCACCTTTGCGAAGTTGCCGCTCTCTCCGGCTCCCGGAGACGAAGAAGCTGCTTCTTCGTGCAAAGACGATTCTGCCGCTCACAGTGCTCTGCGGTGTGTGTCTTCTGCCGAAAGAGGTCCGGGAGCTGTGCTTAGCTCTGCAGAGCACCGTACCTTCGTCTTTAGCCTCTCTTCTCGTCTACATCTTAGCAAAACGCTTTTCCACTCTGTCTGGCAAGGAGAAACTGTGCCAGTACAAAAAACCTCTCCCATCGTTTTCTAGAGGCTGCACGGAGGTCTGCCGAGTGTTTTGCAAGAAGAGAAAGAAAGTTGTCCAAAATAGCTTCCAATCGAATGTTCATGTGAATAGAAAAGGCAGGAGAGTGGTAAGGTACTGTTTTCTCTCAGTTGGCAAGCTGCGCACACAATCGCAGTGTGTTACAGCTTGTTTCATCACCTTTGCGAAGTTGCCGCTCTCTCCGGCTCCCGGAGACGAAGAAGCTGCTTCTTCGCGCAAAGACGATTCTGCCGCTCACAGTGCTCTGCAGAGCACCGTACCTTCGTCTTTAGCCTCTCTTCTCGTCTACATCTTAGCAAAAAGCTTTTCCACTCTGTCTGGCAAGGAGAAACTGTGCCAGCACAAAAAACATCTCCCATCGTGTTCTAGAGGCTGCACTGAGTTCAGCAGAGTTTTTTGCAAGAAGAGAAAGAAAGTTGTCCAAAACAGCTTCCAATCCAATGTTCATGTGACTAGAAAAGGCAGGAGAGTGGTCAGGTACTGTTTTCTCTCAGTTGGTAAGCTGCGCACACAATCGCAGTTTTGTACAGCTTGTTTCATCACCTTTGCGAAGTTGCCGCTCTCTCCGGCTCCCGGAGACAAAGAAGCTGCTTCTTCGCGCAAAGACGATTCTGCCGCTCACAGTGCTCTGCGGTGTGTGTCTTCTGCCGAAAGAGGTCCGGGAGCTGTGCTTAGCTCTGCAGAGCACCGTACCTTCGTCTTTAGCCTCTCTTCTCGTCTACATCTTAGCAAAAAGCTTTTCCACTCTGTCTGGCAAGGAGAAACTGTGCCAGCACAGAAAACATCTCCCATCGTGTTCTAGAGGCTGCACGGAGGTCTGCCGAGTGTTTTGCAAGAAGAGAAAGAAAGTTGTCCAAAACAGCTTGCAATCGAATGTTCATGTGAATAGAAAAGGCAGGAGAGTGGTCAGGTACTGTTTTCTCTCAGTTGGTAAGCTGCGCACACAATCGCAGTGTTGTACAGCTTGTTTCATCACCTTTGCGAAGTTGCCGCTCTCTCCGGCTCCCGGAGACGAAGAAGCTGCTTCTTCGCGCAAAGACGATTCTGCCGCTCACAGTGCTCTGCAGAGCACCGTACCTTCGTCTTTAGCCTCTCTTCTCGTCTACATCTTAGCAAAAAGCTTTTCCACTCTGTCTGGCAAGGAGAAACTGTGCCAGCACAAAAAACATCTCCCATCGTGTTCTAGAGGCTGCACGGAGGCCTGCCGAGTGTTTTGCAAGAAGAGAAAGAAAGTTGTCCAAAACAGCTTGCCATCCAATGTTCACGTGAATAGAAAAGGCAGGAGAGTGGTCAGGTACTGTTTTCTCTCACTTGGCAAGCTGCGCACACAATCGCAGTGTTGTACAGCTTGTTTCATCACCTTTGCGAAGCTGCCGCTCTCTCCGGCTCCCGGAGACGAAGAAGCTGCTTCTTCGCGCAAAGACGATTCTGCCCCTCACAGTGCTCTGTGGTGTGCGTCTTCTGCCGAAAGAGGTACGGGAGCTGTGCTTAGCTCTGCAGAGCACCGTACCTTCGTCTTTAGCCTCTCTTCTCGTCTACATCTTAGCAAGAAGCTTTTCCACTCTGTCTGGCAAGGAGAAACTGTGCCAGCACAAAAAACATCTCCCATCGTGTTCTAGAGGCTGCACTGAGTTCAGCAGATTTTTTTGCAAGAAGAGAAAGAAAGTTGTCCAAAACAGCTTCCAATCCAATGTTCATGTGACTAGAAAAGGCAGGAGAGTAGTCAGGTACTGTTTTCTCTCAGTTGGTAAGCTGCGCACACAATCGCAGTTTTGTACAGCTTGTTTCATCACCTTTGCCAAGTTGCCGCTCTCTCCGGCTCCCGGAGACGAAGAAGCTGCTTCTTCGCGCAAAGACGATTCTGCCGCTCACAGTGCTCTGCGGTGTGTGTCTTCTGCCGAAAGAGGTCCGGGAGCTGTGCTTAGCTCTGCAGAGCACCGTACCTTCGTCTTTAGCCTCTCTTCTCGTCTACATCTTAGCAAAAAGCTTTTCCACTCTGTCTGGCAAGGAGAAACTGTGCCAGCACAGAAAACATCTCCCATCGTGTTCTAGAGGCTGCACGGAGGTCTGCCGAGTGTTTTGCAAGAAGAGAAAGAAAGTTGTCCAAAACAGCTTGCAATCGAATGTTCATGTGAATAGAAAAGGCAGGAGAGTGGTCAGGTACTGTTTTCTCTCAGTTGGTAAGCTGCGCACACAATCGCAGTGTTGTACAGCTTGTTTCATCACCTTTGCGAAGTTGCCGCTCTCTCCGGCTCCCGGAGACGAAGAAGCTGCTTCTTCGCGCAAAGACGATTCTGCCGCTCACAGTGCTCTGCAGAGCACCGTACCTTCGTCTTTAGCCTCTCTTCTCGTCTACATCTTAGCAAAAAGCTTTTCCACTCTGTCTGGCAAGGAGAAACTGTGCCAGCACAAAAAACATCTCCCATCGTGTTCTAGAGGCTGCACTGAGTTCAGCAGAGTTTTTTGCAAGAAGAGAAAGAAAGTTGTCCAAAACAGCTTCCAATCCAATGTTCATGTGATTAGAAAAGGCAGGAGAGTGGTCAGGTACTGTTTTCTCTCATTTGGTAAGCTGCGCACACAATCGCAGTTTTGTACAGCTTGTTTCATCACCTTTGCGAAGTTGCCGCTCTCTCCGGCTCCCGGAGACGAAGAAGCTGCTTCTTCGCGCAAAGACGATTCTGCCGCTCACAGTGCTCTGCGGTGTGTGTCTTCTGCCGAAAGAGGCCCGGGAGCTGTGCTTAGCTCTGCAGAGCACCGTACCTTCGTCTTTAGCCTCTCTTCTCGTCTACATCTTAGCAAAAAGCTTTTCCACTCTGTCTGGCAAGGAGAAACTGTGCCAGCACAGAAAACATCTCCCATCGTGTTCTAGAGGCTGCACGGAGGTCTGCCGAGTGTTTTGCAAGAAGAGAAAGAAAGTTGTCCAAAACAGCTTGCAATCGAATGTTCATGTGAATAGAAAAGGCAGGAGAGTGGTCAGGTACTGTTTTCTCTCAGTTGGTAAGCTGCGCACACAATCGCAGTGTTGTACAGCTTGTTTCATCACCTTTGCCAAGTTGCCGCTCTCTCCGGCTCCCGAAAACGAAGAAGCTGCTTCTTCGCGCAAAGACGATTCTGCCGCTCACAGTGCTCTGCACAGCACCGTACCTTCGTCTTTAGCCTCTCTTCTCGTCTACATCTTAGCAAAAAGCTTTTCCACTCTGTCTGGCAAGGAGAAACTGTGCCAGCACTGAAAACATCTCCCATCGTGTTCTAGAGGCTGCACGGAGGTCTGCCGAGTGTTTTGCAAGAAGAGAAAGAAAGTTGTCCAAAACAGATTCCAATCGAATGTTCATGTGACTAGAAAAGGCAGGAGAGTGGTCAGGTACTGTTTTCTCTCACTTGGCAAGCTGCGCACACAATCGCAGTGTTGTACAGCTTGTTCCATCACCTTTGCGAAGTTGCCGCTCTCTCCGGCTCCCGGAGACGAAGAAGCTGCTTCTTCGCGCAAAGACGATTCTGCCGCTCACAGTGCTCTGCGGTGTGTGTCTTCTGCCGAAAGAGGTCCGGGAGCTGTGCTTAGCTCTGCAGAGCACCGTACCTTCGTCTTTAGCCTCTCTTCTCGTCTACATCTTAGCAAAAAGCTTTTCCACTCTGTCTGGCAAGGAGAAACTGTGCCAGCACAAAAAACATCTCCCATCGTGTTCTAGAGGCTGCACAGAGGTCTGCCGAGTGTTTTGCAAGAAGAGAAAGAAAGTTGTCCAAAACAGCTTGTAATCGAATGTTCATGTGATTAGAAAAGGCAGGAGAGTGGTAAGGTACTGTTTTCTCCCAGTTGGCAAGCTGCGCACACAATCGCAGTGTTGTACAGCTTGTTTCATCACCTTTGCGAAGTTGCCGCTCTCTCCGGCTCCCGAAAACGAAGAAGCTGCTTCTTCGCGCAAAGACGATTCTGCAGCTCATAGTTCTCTGCGGTGTGCGGCTTCAGCCGAAAGAGCTCCGGGAGCGGTGCTTAGCTCTGCAGAGCACCGTACCTTCGTCTTTAGCCTCTCTTCTTGTCTACATCTTAGCAAAAAGCTTTTCCACTCTGTCTGGCAAGGAGAAAGTGTGCCAGCACAGAAAACATCTCCCATCGTGTTCTAGAGGCTGCACGGAGGTCTGCCGAGTGTTTTGCAAGAAGAGAAAGAAAGTTGTCCAAAACAGCTTCCAATCCAATGTTCATGTGACTAGAAAAGGCAGGAGAGTAGTCAGGTACTGTTTTCTCTCAGTTGGTAAGCTGCGCACACAATCGCAGTTTTGTACAGCTTGTTTCATCACCTTTGCCAAGTTGCCGCTCTCTCCGGCTCCCGGAGACGAAGAAGCTGCTTCTTCGCGCAAAGACGATTCTGCCGCTCACAGTGCTCTGCGGTGTGTGTCTTCTGCCGAAAGAGGTCCGGGAGCTGTGCTTAGCTCTGCAGAGCACCGTACCTTCGTCTTTAGCCTCTCTTTTCGTCTACATCTTAGCAGAAGCTTTTCCACTCTGTCTGGCAAGGAGAAACTGTGCCAGCACAGAAAACATCTCCCATCGTGTTCTAGAGGCTGCACGGAGGTCTGCCGAGTGTTTTGCAAGAAGAGAAAGAAAGTTGTCCAAAACAGCTTGCAATCGAATGTTCATGTGAATAGAAAAGGCAGGAGAGTGGTCAGGTACTGTTTTCTCTCAGTTGGTAAGCTGCGCACACAATCGCAGTGTTGTACAGCTTGTTTCATCACCTTTGCGAAGTTGCCGCTCTCTCCGGCTCCCGGAGACGAAGAAGCTGCTTCTTCGCGCAAAGACGATTCTGCCGCTCACAGTGCTCTGCAGAGCACCGTACCTTCGTCTTTAGCCTCTCTTCTCGTCTACATCTTAGCAAAAAGCTTTTCCACTCTGTCTGGCAAGGAGAAACTGTGCCAGCACAAAAAACATCTCCCATCGTGTTCTAGAGGCTGCACTGAGTTCAGCAGATTTTTTTGCAAGAAGAGAAAGAAAGTTGTCCAAAACAGCTTCCAATCCAATGTTCATGTGACTAGAAAAGGCAGGAGAGTAGTCAGGTACTGTTTTCTCTCAGTTGGTAAGCTGCGCACACAATCGCAGTTTTGTACAGCTTGTTTCATCACCTTTGCGAAGTTGCCGCTCTCTCCGGCTCCCGGAGACGAAGAAGCTGCTTCTTCGCGCAAAGACGATGCTGCCGCTCACAGTGCTCTGCGGTGTGTGTCTTCTGCCGAAAGAGGTCCGGGAGCTGTGCTTAGCTCTGCAGAGCACCGTACCTTCGTCTTTAGCCTCTCTTCTCGTCTACATCTTAGCAAAAAGCTTTTCCACTCTGTCTGGCAAGGAGAAACTGTGCCAGCACAGAAAACATCTCCCATCGTGTTCTAGAGGCTGCACGGAGGTCTGCCGAGTGTTTTGCAAGAAGAGAAAGAAAGTTGTCCAAAACAGCTTGCAATCGAATGTTCATGTGAATAGAAAAGGCAGGAGAGTGGTCAGGTACTGTTTTCTCTCAGTTGGTAAGCTGCGCACACAATCGCAGTGTTGTACAGCTTGTTTCATCACCTTTGCCAAGTTGCCGCTCTCTCCGGCTCCAGAAAACGAAGAAGCTGCTTCTTCGCGCAAAGACGATTCTGCCGCTCACAGTGCTCTGCACAGCACCGTACCTTCGTCTTTAGCCTCTCTTCTCGTCTACATCTTAGCAAAAAGCTTTTCCACTCTGTCTGGCAAGGAGAAACTGTGCCAGCACTGAAAACATCTCCCATCGTGTTCTAGAGGCTGCACGGAGGTCTGCCGAGTGTTTTGCAAGAAGAGAAAGAAAGTTGTCCAAAACAGCTTCCAATCGAATGTTCATGTGACTAGAAAAGGCAGGAGAGTGGTCAGGTACTGTTTTCTCTCACTTGGCAAGCTGCGCACACAATCGCAGTGTTGTACAGCTTGTTCCATCACCTTTGCGAAGTTGCCGCTCTCTCCGGCTCCCGGAGACGAAGAAGCTGCTTCTTCGCGCAAAGACGATTCTGCCGCTCACAGTGCTCTGCGGTGTGTGTCTTCTGCCGAAAGAGGTCCGGGAGCTGTGCTTAGCTCTGCAGAGCACCGTACCTTCGTCTTTAGCCTCTCTTCTCGTCTACATCTTAGCAAAAAGCTTTTCCACTCTGTCTGGCAAGGAGAAACTGTGCCAGCACAAAAAACATCTCCCATCGTGTTCTAGAGGCTGCACAGAGGTCTGCCGAGTGTTTTGCAAGAAGAGAAAGAAAGTTGTCCAAAACAGCTTGTAATCGAATGTTCATGTGATTAGAAAAGGCAGGAGAGTGGTAAGGTACTGTTTTCTCCCAGTTGGCAAGCTGCGCACACAATCGCAGTGTTGTACAGCTTGTTTCATCACCTTTGCGAAGTTGCCGCTCTCTCCGGCTCCCGAAAACGAAGAAGCTGCTTCTTCGCGCAAAGACGATTCTGCAGCTCATAGTTCTCTGCGGTGTGCGGCTTCAGCCGAAAGAGCTCCGGGAGCGGTGCTTAGCTCTGCAGAGCACCGTACCTTCGTCTTTAGCCTCTCTTCTTGTCTACATCTTAGCAAAAAGCTTTTCCACTCTGTCTGGCAAGGAGAAAGTGTGCCAGCACAGAAAACATCTCCCATCGTGTTCTAGAGGCTGCACGGAGGTCTGCCGAGTGTTTTGCAAGAAGAGAAAGAAAGTTGTCCAAAACAGCTTGCAATCCAATATTCACGTGAATAGAAAAGGCAGGAGAGTGGTCAGGTACTGTTTTCTCTCCGTTGGCAAGCTGCGCACACAATCGCAGTGTTGTACAGCTTGTTTCATCACCTTTGCGAAGCTGCCGCTCTCTCCGGCTCCCGGAGACGAAGAAGCTGCTTCTTTGCGCAAAGACGATTCTGCCGCTCACAGTGCTCTGCGGTGTGTGTCTTCTGCCGAAAGAGGCACGGGAGCTGTGCTTAGCTCTGCAGAGCACCGTACCTTCGTCTTTAGCCTCTCTTCTCGTCTACATCTTAGCAAAAAGCTTTTCCACTCTGTCTGGCAAGGAGAAACTGTGCCAGCACAAAAAACATCTCCCATCGTGTTCTAGAGCCTGCACTGAGTTCAGCAGAGTTTTTTGCAAGAAGAGAAAGAAAGTTGTCCAAAACAGCTTGCAATCGAATGTTCATGTGAATAGAAAAGGCAGGAGAGTGGTCAGGTACTGTTTTCTCTCAGTTGGCAAGCTGCGCACACAATCGCAGTGTTGTACAGCTTGTTTCATCACCTTTGCGAAGTTGCCGCTCTCTCCGGCTCCCGGAGACAAAGAAGCTGCTTCTTCGCGCAAAGACGATTCTGCCGCTCACAGTGCTCTGCAGAGCACCGTACCTTCGTCTTTAGCCTCTCTTCTCGTCTACATCTTAGCAAAAGGCTTTTCCACTCTGTCTGGCAAGGAGAAACTGTGCCAGCACAGAAAACATCTCCCATCGTGTTCTAGAGGCTGCACGGAGGTCTGCCGAGTGTTTTGCAAGAAGAGAAAGAAAGTTGTCCAAAACAGCTTGCCATCCAATGTTCACGTGAATAGAAAAGGCAGGAGAGTGGTCAGGTACTGTTTTCTCTCAGTTGGCAAGCTGCGCACACAATCGCAGTGTGTTACAGCTTGTTTCATCACATTTGCGAAGCTGCCGCTCTCTCCGGCTCCCGGAGACGAAGAAGCTGCTTCTTCGCGCAAAGACGATTCTGCCCCTCACAGTGCTCTGCGGTGTGCGTCTTCTGCCGAAAGAGGCACGGGAGCTGTGCTTAGCTCTGCAGAGCACCGTACCTTCGTCTTTAGCCTCTCTTCTCGTCTACATCTTAGCAAGAAGCTTTTCCACTCTGTCTGGCAAGGAGAAACTGTGCCAGCAAAAAAAACATCTCCCATCGTGTTCTAGAGGCTGCACTGAGTTCAGCAGAGTTTTTTGCAAGAAGAGAAAGAAAGTTGTCCAAAACAGCTTCCAATCCAATGTTCATGTGACTAGAAAAGGCAGGAGAGTAGTCAGGTACTCTTTTCTCTCAGTTGGTAAGCTGCGCACACAATCGCAGTTTTGTACAGCTTGTTTCATCACCTTTGCCAAGTTGCCGCTCTCTCCGGCTCCCGGAGACGAAGAAGCTGCTTCTTCGCGCAAAGACGATTCTGCCGCTCACAGTGCTCTGCGGTGTGTGTCTTCTGCCGAAAGAGGTCCGGGAGCTGTGCTTAGCTCTGCAGAGCACCGTACCTTCGTCTTTAGCCTCTCTTTTCGTCTACATCTTAGCAGAAGCTTTTCCACTCTGTCTGGCAAGGAGAAACTGTGCCAGCACAGAAAACATCTCCCATCGTGTTCTAGAGGCTGCACGGAGGTCTGCCGAGTGTTTTGCAAGAAGAGAAAGAAAGTTGTCCAAAACAGCTTGCAATCGAATGTTCATGTGAATAGAAAAGGCAGGAGAGTGGTCAGGTACTGTTTTCTCTCAGTTGGTAAGCTGCGCACACAATCGCAGTGTTGTACAGCTTGTTTCATCACCTTTGCGAAGTTGCCGCTCTCTCCGGCTCCCGGAGACGAAGAAGCTGCTTCTTCGCGCAAAGACGATTCTGCCGCTCACAGTGCTCTGCAGAGCACCGTACCTTCGTCTTTAGCCTCTCTTCTCGTCTACATCTTAGCAAAAAGCTTTTCCACTCTGTCTGGCAAGGAGAAACTGTGCCAGCACAAAAAACATCTCCCATCGTGTTCTAGAGGCTGCACTGAGTTCAGCAGATTTTTTTGCAAGAAGAGAAAGAAAGTTGTCCAAAACAGCTTCCAATCCAATGTTCATGTGACTAGAAAAGGCAGGAGAGTAGTCAGGTACTGTTTTCTCTCAGTTGGTAAGCTGCGCACACAATCGCAGTTTTGTACAGCTTGTTTCATCACCTTTGCGAAGTTGCCGCTCTCTCCGGCTCCCGGAGACGAAGAAGCTGCTTCTTCGCGCAAAGACGATGCTGCCGCTCACAGTGCTCTGCGGTGTGTGTCTTCTGCCGAAAGAGGTCCGGGAGCTGTGCTTAGCTCTGCAGAGCACCGTACCTTCGTCTTTAGCCTCTCTTCTCGTCTACATCTTAGCAAAAAGCTTTTCCACTCTGTCTGGCAAGGAGAAACTGTGCCAGCACAGAAAACATCTCCCATCGTGTTCTAGAGGCTGCACGGAGGTCTGCCGAGTGTTTTGCAAGAAGAGAAAGAAAGTTGTCCAAAACAGCTTGCAATCGAATGTTCATGTGAATAGAAAAGGCAGGAGAGTGGTCAGGTACTGTTTTCTCTCAGTTGGTAAGCTGCGCACACAATCGCAGTGTTGTACAGCTTGTTTCATCACCTTTGCCAAGTTGCCGCTCTCTCCGGCTCCCGAAAACGAAGAAGCTGCTTCTTCGCGCAAAGACGATTCTGCCGCTCACAGTGCTCTGCACAGCACCGTACCTTCGTCTTTAGCCTCTCTTCTCGTCTACATCTTAGCAAAAAGCTTTTCCACTCTGTCTGGCAAGGAGAAACTGTGCCAGCACTGAAAACATCTCCCATCGTGTTCTAGAGGCTGCACGGAGGTCTGCCGAGTGTTTTGCAAGAAGAGAAAGAAAGTTGTCCAAAACAGCTTCCAATCGAATGTTCATGTGACTAGAAAAGGCAGGAGAGTGGTCAGGTACTGTTTTCTCTCAGTTGGCAAGCTGCGCACACAATCGCAGTGTTGTACAGCTTGTTCCATCACCTTTGCGAAGTTGCCGCTCTCTCCGGCTCCCGGAGACGAAGAAGCTGCTTCTTCGCGCAAAGACGATTCTGCCGCTCACAGTGCTCTGCGGTGTGTGTCTTCTGCCGAAAGAGGTCCGGGAGCTGTGCTTAGCTCTGCAGAGCACCGTACCTTCGTCTTTAGCCTCTCTTCTCGTCTACATCTTAGCAAGAAGCTTTTCCACTCTGTCTGGCAAGGAGAAACTGTGCCAGCACAAAAAACATCTCCCATCGTGTTCTAGAGGCTGCACAGAGGTCTGCCGAGTGTTTTGCAAGAAGAGAAAGAAAGTTGTCCAAAACAGCTTGTAATCGAATGTTCATGTGATTAGAAAAGGCAGGAGAGTGGTAAGGTACTGTTTTCTCCCAGTTGGCAAGCTGCGCACACAATCGCAGTGTTGTACAGCTTGTTTCATCACCTTTGCGAAGTTGCCGCTCACTCCGGCTCCCGAAAACGAAGAAGCTGCTTCTTCGCGCAAAGACGATTCTGCAGCTCATAGTTCTCTGCGGTGTGCGGCTTCAGCCGAAAGAGCTCCGGGAGCGGTGCTTAGCTCTGCAGAGCACCGTACCTTCGTCTTTAGCCTCTCTTCTTGTCTACATCTTAGCAAAAAGCTTTTCCACTCTGTCTGGCAAGGAGAAAGTGTGCCAGCACAGAAAACATCTCCCATCGTGTTCTAGAGGCTGCACGGAGGTCTGCCGAGTGTTTTGCAAGAAGAGAAAGAAAGTTGTCCAAAACAGCTTGCATTCGAATGTTCATGTGATTACAAAAGGCAGGAGAGTGGTCAGGTACTGTTTTCTCTCAGTTGGCAAGCTGCGCACACAATCGCAGTGTTGTACAGCTTGTTTCATCACCTTTGCGAAGTTGCCGCTCTCTCCGGCTCCCGGAGACGAAGAAGCTGCTTCTTCGCGCAAAGACGATTCTGCCGCTCACAGTGCTCTGCGGTGTGTGTCTTCTGCCGAAAGAGGCCCGGGAGCTGTGCTTAGCTCTGCAGAGCACCGTGCCTTCGTCTTTAGCCTCTCTTCTCGTCTACATCTTAGCAAAAAGGTTTTCCACTCTGTCTGGCAAGGAGAAACTGTGCCAGCACTGAAAACATCTCCCTTCGTGTTCTAGAGGCTGCACGGAGGTCTGCCGAGTGTTTTGCAAGAAGAGAAAGAAAGTTGTCCAAAACAGCTTGCAATCCAATATTCATGTGACTAGAAAAGGCAGGAGAGTGGTCAGGTACTGTTTTCTCTCACTTGGCAAGCTGCGCACACAATCGCAGTGCTGTACAGCTTGTTTCATCACCTTTGCGAAGTTGCCGCTCTCTCCGGCTCCCGGAGACGAAGAAGCTGCTTCTTCGCGCAAAGACGATTCTGCCGCTCACAGTGCTCTGCGGTGTGTGTCTTCTGCCGAAAGATGCACGGGAGCTCTGCTTAGCTCTGCAGAGCACCGTACCTTCGTCTTTAGCCTCTCTTCTCGTCTACATCTTAGCAAAAAGCTTTTCCACTCTGTCTGGCAAGGAGAAACTGTGCCAGCACAAAAAACATCTCCCATCGTGTTCTAGAGGCTGCACTGAGTTCAGCAGAGTTTTTTGCAAGAAGAGAAAGAAAGTTGTCCAAAACAGCTTCCAATCCAATGTTCATGTGAATAGAAAAGGCAGGAGAGTGGTCAGGTACTGATTTCTCTCAGTTGGTAAGCTGCGCACACAATCGCAGTGTTGTACAGCTTGTTTCATCACCTTTGCGAAGTTGCCGCTCTCTCCGGCTCCCGGAGACGAAGAAGCTGCTTCTTCGCGCAAAGACGATTCTGCCGCTCACAGTGCTCTGCAGAGCACCGTACCTTCGTCTTTAGCCTCTCTTCTCGTCTACATCTTAGCAAAAAGCTTTTCCACTCTGTCTGGCAAGGAGAAACTGTGCCAGCAAAAAAAACATCTCCCATCGTGTTCTAGAGGCTGCACGGAGGTCTGCCGAGTGTTTTGCAAGAAGAGAAAGAAAGTTGTCCAAAACAGCTTGCAATCGAATGTTCATGTGAATAGAAAAGGCAGGAGAGTGGTCAGGTACTGTTTTCTCTCAGTTGGTAAGCTGCGCACACAATCGCAGTGTTGTACAGCTTGTTTCATCACCTTTGCGAAGTTGCCGCTCTCTCCGGCTCCCGGAGACGAAGAAGCTGCTTCTTCGCGCAAAGACGATTCTGCCGCTCACAGTGCTCTGCAGAGCACCGTACCTTCGTCTTTAGCCTCTCTTCTCGTCTACATCTTAGCAAAAAGCTTTTCCACTCTGTCTGGCAAGGAGAAACTGTGCCAGCACTGAAAACATCTCCCATCGTGTTCTAGAGGCTGCACGGAGGTCTGCCCAGTGTTTTGCAAGAAGAGAAAGAAAGTTGTCCAAAACAGCTTCCAATCGAATGTTCATGTGAATAGAAAAGGCAGGAGAGTGGTCAGGTACTGTTTTCTCTCACTTGGCAAGCTGCGCACACAATCGCAGTTTTGTACAGCTTGTTCCATCACCTTTGCGAAGTTGCCGCTCTCTCCGGCTCCCGGAGACGAAGAAGCTGCTTCTTCGCGCAAAGACGATTCTGCCGCTCACAGTGCTCTGCGGTGTGTGTCTTCTGCCGAAAGAGGCACGGGAGCTGTGCTTAGCTCTGCAGAGCACCGTACCTTCGTCTTTAGCCTCTCTTCTCGTCTACATCTTAGCAAAATCTTTTCCACTCTGTCTGGCAAGGAGAAACTCTGCCAGTACAAAAAACATCTCCCATCGTTTTCTAGAGGCAGCACGGAGGTCTGCCGAGTGTTTTGCAAGAAGAGAAAGAAAGTTGTCCAAAACAGCTTGCAATCGAATGTTCATGTGATTAGAAAAGGCAGGAGAGTGGTAAGGTACTGTTTTCTCTCAGTTGGCAAGGTGCGCACAAAATCGCAGTGTGTTACAGCTTGTTTCATCACCTTTGCGAAGTTGCCGCTCTCTCCGGCTCCTGCCAACGAAGAAGCTGCTTCTTCGCGCAAAGACGATTCTGCCGCTCATAGTTATCTGCGGTGTGCGGCTTCAGCCGAAAGAGGTCCGGGAGCGGTGCTTAGCTCTGCAGAGCACCGTACCTTCGTCTTTAGCCTCTCTTCTCGTCTACATCTTAGCAAAAAGCTTTTCCACTCTGTCTGGCAAGGAGAAACTGTGCCAGCACAGAAAACATCTCCCATCGTGTTCTAGAGGCTGCACGGAGGTCTGCCGAGTGTTTTGCAAGAAGAGAAAGAAAGTTGTCCAAAACAGCTTGCAATCGAATGTTCATGTGATTACAAAAGGCAGGAGAGTGGTCAGGTACTGTTTTCTGTCACTTGGCAAGCTGCGCACACAATCGCAGTGTTGTACAGCTTGTTTCATCACCTTTGCGAAGTTGCCGCTCTCTCCGGCTCCCGGAGACGAAGAAGCTGCTTCTTCGTGCAAAGACGATTCTGCCGCTCACAGTGCTCTGCAGAGCACCGTACCTTCGTCTTTAGCCTCTCTTCTCGTCTACATCTTAGCAAAAAGCTTTTCCACTCTGTCTGGCAAGGAGAAACTGTGCCAGCACAGAAAACATCTCCCATCGTGTTCTAGAGGCTGCACGGAGGTCTGCCGAGTGTTTTGCAAGAAGAGAAAGAAAGTTGTCCAAAACAGCTTGCAATCGAATGTTCATGTGAATAGAAAAGGCAGGAGAGTGGTCAGGTACTGTTTTCTCTCAGTTGCCAAGCTGCGCACACAATCGCACTGTTGTACAGCTTGTTTCATCACCTCTGCGAAGTGGCCGCTCTCTCCGGCTCCCGGAGACGAAGAAGCTGCTTCTTCGCGCAAAGACGATTCTGCCGCTCACAGTGCTCTGCGGTGTGTGTCTTCTGCCGAAAGAGGCACGGGAGCTGTGCTTAGCTCTGCAGAGCACCGTACCTTCGTCTTTAGCCTCTCTTCTAGTCTACATCTTAGCAAAAAGCTTTTCCACTCTGTCTGGCAAGGAGAAACTGTGCCAGCACAGAAAACATCTCCCATCGTGTTCTAGAGGCTGCACGGAGGTCTGCCGAGTGTTTTGCAAGAAGAGAAAGAAAGTTGTCCAAAACAGCTTGAAATCCAATGTTCACGTGAATAGAAAAGGCAGGAGAGTGGTCAGGTACTGTTTTCTCTCAGTTGGCAAACTGCGCACACAATCGCACTGTTGTACAGCTTGTTTCATCACCTTTGCGAAGCTGCCGCTCTCTCCGGCTCCCGGAGACGAAGAAGCTGCTTCTTCGCGCAAAGACGATTCTGCCCCTCACAGTGCTCTGCGGTGTGTGTCTTCTGCCGAAAGAGGCACGGGAGCTGTGCTTAGCTCTGCAGAGCACCGTACCTTCGTCTTTAGCCTCTCTTCTCGTCTACATCTTAGCAAGAAGCTTTTCCACTCTGTCTGGCAAGGAGAAACTGTGCCAGCACTGAAAACATCTCCCATCGTGTTCTAGAGGCTGCACGGAGGTCTGCCGAGTGTTTTGCAAGAAGAGAATGAAAGTTGTCCAAAACACCTTCCAATCCAATGTTCATGTGAATAGAAAAGGCAGGAGAGTGGTCAGCTACTGTTTTCTCTCACTTGGCAAGCTGCGCACACAATCGCACTGTTGTACAGCTTGTTCCATCACCTTTGCGAAGTTGCCGCTCTCTCCGGCTCCCGGAGACGAAGAAGCTGCTTCTTCGCGCAAAGACGATTCTGCCGCTCACAGTGCTCTGCGGTGTGTGTCTTCTGCCGAAAGAGGTCCGGGAGCTGTGCTTAGCTCTGCAGAGCACCGTACCTTCGTCTTTAGCCTCTCTTCTCGTCTACATCTTAGCAAAAAGCTTTTCCACTCTGTCTGGCAAGGAGAAACTGTGCCAGCACAAAAAACATCTCCCATCGTGTTCTAGAGGCTGCACGGAGGTCTGCCGAGTGTTTTGCAAGAAGAGAAAGAAAGTTGTCCAAAACAGCTTGCAATCGAATGTTCATGTGATTAGAAAAGGCAGGAGAGTGGTAAGGTACTGTTTTCTCCCAGTTGGCAAGCTGCGCACACAATCGCAGTGTTGTACAGCTTGTTTCATCACCTTTGCGAAGTTGCCGCTCTCTCCGGCTCCCGAAAACGAACAACCAGCTTCTTCGCGCAAAGACGATTCTGCAGCTCATAGTTCTCTGCGGTGTGCGGCTTCAGCCGAAAGAGGTCCGGGAGCGGTGCTTAGCTCTGCAGAGCACCGTACCTTCGTCTTTAGCCTCTCTTCTCGTCTACATCTTAGCAAAAAGATTTTCCACTCTGTCTGGCAAGGAGAAACTGTGCCAGCACAGAAAACATCTCCCATCGTCTTCTAGAGGCTGCACGGAGGTCTGCCCAGTGTTTTACAAGAAGAGAAAGAAAGTTGTCCAAAACAGCTTGCAATCGAATGTTCATGTGATTACAAAAGGCAGGAGAGTGGTCAGGTACTGTTTTCTCTCACTTGGCAAGCTGCGCACAGAATCGCAGTGTTGTACAGCTTGTTTCATCACCTTTGCGAAGTTGCCGCTCTCTCCGGCTCCCGGAGACGAAGAAGCTGCTTCTTCGCGCAAAGACGATTCTGCCGCTCACAGTGCTCTGCGGTGTGTGTCTTCTGCCGAAAGAGGCCCGGGAGCTGTGCTTAGCTCTGCAGAGCACCGTGCCTTCGTCTTTAGCCTCTCTTCTCGTCTACATCTTAGCAAAAAGCTTTTCCACTCTGTCTGGAAAGGAGAAACTGTGCCAGCACTGAAAACATCTCCCTTCGTGTTCTAGAGGCTGCACGGAGGTCTGCCGAGTGTTTTGCAAGAAGAGAAAGAAAGTTGTCCAAAACAGCTTGCAATCCAATGTTCACGTGAATAGAAAAGGCAGGAGAGTGGTCAGGTACTGTTTTCTCTCAGTTGGCAAGCTGCGCACACAATCGCAGTGTTGTACAGCTTGTTACATCACCTTTGCGAAGCTGCCGCTCTCTCCGGCTCCCGGAGACGAAGAAGCTGCTTCTTCGCGCAAAGACGATTCTGCCGCTCACAGTGCTCTGCGGTGTGTGTCTTCTGCCGAAAGAGGCACGGGAGCTGTGCTTAGCTCTGCAGAGCACCGTACCTTCGTCTTTAGCCTCTCTTCTCGTCTACATCTTAGCAAAAAGCTTTTCCACTCTGTCTGGCAAGGAGAAACTGTGCCAGCACAAAAAACATCTCCCATCGTGTTCTAGAGCCTGCACTGAGTTCAGCAGAGTTTTTTGCAAGAAGAGAAAGAAAGTTGTCCAAAACAGCTTGCAATCGAATGTTTATGTAAATAGAAAAGGCAGGAGAGTGGTCAGGTACTGTTTTC
Organism: Melozone crissalis; assembly: GCF_028551555.1. Lineage (NCBI taxonomy): Eukaryota > Metazoa > Chordata > Aves > Passeriformes > Passerellidae > Melozone > Melozone crissalis. The sequence goes on from NW_026535929.1 coordinate 402,373, forward strand.
TCTCAGTTGGTAAGCTGCGCACACAATCGCAGTTTTGTACAGCTTGTTTCATCACCTTTGCGAAGTTGCCGCTCTCTCCGGCTCCCGGAGACGACGAAGCTGCTTCTTCGCGCAAAGACGATTCTGCCGCTCACAGTGCTCTGCAGAGCACCGTACCTTCGTCTTTAGCCTCTCTTCTCGTCTACATCTTAGCAAAAAGCATTTCCACTCTGTCTGGCAAGGAGAAACTGTGCCAGCAAAAAAAACATCTCCCATCGTGTTCTAGAAGCTGCACGGAGGTTTGCCGAGTGTTTTGCAAGAAGAGAAAGAAAGTTGTCCAAAACAGCTTGCAATCGAATGTTCATGTGAATAGAAAAGGCAGGAGAGTAGTCAGGTACTGTTTTCTCTCAGTTGGCAAGCTGCGCACACAATCGCACTGTTGTACAGCTTGTTTCATCACCTTTGCGAAGTTGCCGCTCTCTCCGGCTCCCGGAGACGAAGAAGCTGCTTCTTCGCGCAAAGACGATTCTGCCGCTCACAGTGCTCTGCGGTGTGTGTCTTCTGCCGAAAGAGGCACGGGAGCTGTGCTTAGCTCTGCAGAGCACCGTACCTTCGTCTTTAGCCTCTCTTCTCGTCTACATCTTAGCAAAAAGCTTTTCCACTCTGTCTGGCAAGGAGAAACTGTGCCAGCACAAAAAACATCTCCCATCGTGTTCCAGAGGCTGCACTGAGTTCAGCAGAGTTTTTTGCAAGAAGAGAAAGAAAGTTGTCCAAAACAGCTTACAATCGAATGTTCATGTGAATAGAAAAGGCAGGAGAGTGGTCAGGTACTGTTTTCTCTCAGTTGGTAAGCTGCGCACACAATCGCACTGTTGTACAGCTTGTTTCATCACCTTTGCGAAGTTGCCGCTCTCTCCGGCTCCCGGAGACGAAGAAGCTGCTTCTTCGCGCAAAGACGATTCAGCCGCTCACAGTGCTCTGCAGAGCACCGTACCTTCGTCTTTAGCCTCTCTTCTCGTCTACATCTTAGCAAAAAGCTTTTCCACTCTGTCTGGCAAGGAGAAACTGTGCCAGCACTGAAAACATCTCCCATCGTGTTCTAGAGGCTGCACGGAGGTCTGCCCAGTGTCTTGCAAGAAGAGAAAGAAAGTTGTCCAAAACAGCTTGCAATCCAATGTTCACGTGAATAGAAAAGGCAGGAGAGTGGTCAGGTACTGTTTTCTCTCAGTTGGCAAGCTGCGCACACAATCGCAGTGTTGTACAGCTTGTTTCATCACCTTTGCGAAGTTGCCGCTCTCTCCGGCTCCCGGAGACGAAGAAGCTGCTTCTTCGCGCAAAGACGATTCTGCCCCTCACAGTGCTCTGCGGTGTGCGTCTTCTGCCGAAAGAGGCACGGGAGCTGTGCTCAGCTCTGCAGAGCACCGTACCTTCGTCTTTAGCCTCTCTTCTCGTCTACATCTTAGCAAAAAGCTTTTCCACTCTGTCTGGCAAGGAGAAACTGTGCCAGCACTGAAAACATCTCCCATCCTGTCCTAGAGGCTGCACGGAGGTCTGCCGAGTGTTTTGCAAGAAGAGAAAGAAAGTTGTCCAAAACAGCTTGCAATCGAATGTTCATGTGAATAGAAAAGGCGGGAGAGTGGTCAGGTACTGTTTTCTCTCAGTTGGCAAGCTGCGCACACAATCGCAGTGTTGTACAGCTTGTTTCATCACCTTTGCCAAGTTGCCGCTCTCTCTGGCTCCCGGAGACGAAGAAGCTGCTTCTTCGCCCAAAGACGATTCTGCCGCTCACAGTGCTCTGCGGTGTGTGTCTTCTGCCGAAAGAGGCACGGGAGCTGTGCTTAGCTCTGCAGAGCACCGTACCTTCGTCTTTAGCCTCTCTTCTCGTCTACATCTTAGCAAAAAGCTTTTCCACTCTGTCTGGCAAGGAGAAACTGTGCCAGCACAAAAAACATCTCCCATCGTGTTCTAGAGGCTGCACGGAGGTCTGCCGAGTGTTTTGTAAGAAGAGAAAGAAAGTTGTCCAAAACAGCTTGCCATCCAATGTTCCCGTGAATAGAAAAGGCAGGAGAGTGGTCAGGTACTGTTTTCTCTCAGTTGGGAAGCTGCGCACACAATCGCAGTGTTGTACAGCTTGTTTCATCACCTTTGCGAAGCTGCCGCTCTCTCCGGCTCCCGGAGACGAAGAAGCTGCTTCTTCGCGCAAAGACGATTCTGCCCCTCACAGTGCTCTGTGGTGTGCGTCTTCTGCCGAAAGAGGCACGGGAGCTGTGCTTAGCTCTGCAGAGCACCGTACCTTCGTCTTCAGCCTCTCTTCTCGTCTACATCTTAGCAAGAAGCTTTTCCACTCTGTCTGGCAAGGAGAAACTGTGCCAGCAAAAAAAACATCTCCCATCGTGTTCTAGAGGCTGCACGGAGGTCTGCCGAGTGTTTTGCAAGAAGAGAAAAAAGTTGTCCAAAACAGCTTCCAATCCAATGTTCATGTGACTAGAAAAGGCAGGAGAGTGGTCAGGTACTGTTTTCTCTCACTTGGCAAGCTGCGCACACAATCGCAGTTTTGTACAGCTTGTTCCATCACCTTTGCGAAGTTGCCGCTCTCTCCGGCTCCCGGAGACGAAGAAGCTGCTTCTTCGCGCAAAGACGATTCTGCCGCTCACAGTGCTCTGCGGTGTGTGTCTTCTGCCGAAAGAGGCACGGGAGCTGTGCTTAGCTCTGCAGAGCACCGTACCTTCGTCTTTAGCCTCTCTTCTCGTCTACATCTTAGCAAAATCTTTTCCACTCTGTCTGGCAAGGAGAAACTCTGCCAGTACAAAAAACATCTCCCATCGTTTTCTAGAGGCTGCACGGAGGTCTGCCGAGTGTTTTGCAAGAAGAGAAAGAAAGTTGTCCAAAACAGCTTGCAATCGAATGTTCATGTGATTAGAAAAGGCAGGAGAGTGGTAAGGTACTGTTTTCTCTCAGTTGGCAAGGTGCGCACAAAATCGCAGTGTGTTACAGCTTGTTTCATCACCTTTGCGAAGTTGCCGCTCTCTCCGGCTCCTGCCAACGAAGAAGCTGCTTCTTCGCGCAAAGACGATTCTGCCGCTCATAGTTATCTGCGGTGTGCGGCTTCAGCCGAAAGAGGTCCGGGAGCGGTGCTTAGCTCTGCAGAGCACCGTACCTTCGTCTTTAGCCTCTCTTCTCGTCTACATCTTAGCAAAAAGCTTTTCCACTCTGTCTGGCAAGGAGAAACTGTGCCAGCACAGAAAACATCTCCCATCGTGTTCTAGAGGCTGCACGGAGGTCTGCCGAGTGTTTTGCAAGAAGAGAAAGAAAGTTGTCCAAAACAGCTTGCAATCGAATGTTCATGTGATTACAAAAGGCAGGAGAGTGGTCAGGTACTGTTTTCTGTCACTTGGCAAGCTGCGCACACAATCGCAGTGTTGTACAGCTTGTTTCATCACCTTTGCGAAGTTGCCGCTCTCTCCGGCTCCCGGAGACGAAGAAGCTGCTTCTTCGTGCAAAGACGATTCTGCCGCTCACAGTGCTCTGCAGAGCACCGTACCTTCGTCTTTAGCCTCTCTTCTCGTCTACATCTTAGCAAAAAGCTTTTCCACTCTGTCTGGCAAGGAGAAACTGTGCCAGCACAGAAAACATCTCCCATCGTGTTCTAGAGGCTGCACGGAGGTCTGCCGAGTGTTTTGCAAGAAGAGAAAGAAAGTTGTCCAAAACAGCTTGCAATCGAATGTTCATGTGAATAGAAAAGGCAGGAGAGTGGTCAGGTACTGTTTTCTCTCAGTTGCCAAGCTGCGCACACAATCGCACTGTTGTACAGCTTGTTTCATCACCTCTGCGAAGTGGCCGCTCTCTCCGGCTCCCGGAGACGAAGAAGCTGCTTCTTCGCGCAAAGACGATTCTGCCGCTCACAGTGCTCTGCGGTGTGTGTCTTCTGCCGAAAGAGGCACGGGAGCTGTGCTTAGCTCTGCAGAGCACCGTACCTTCGTCTTTAGCCTCTCTTCTAGTCTACATCTTAGCAAAAAGCTTTTCCACTCTGTCTGGCAAGGAGAAACTGTGCCAGCACAGAAAACATCTCCCATCGTGTTCTAGAGGCTGCACGGAGGTCTGCCGAGTGTTTTGCAAGAAGAGAAAGAAAGTTGTCCAAAACAGCTTGAAATCCAATGTTCACGTGAATAGAAAAGGCAGGAGAGTGGTCAGGTACTGTTTTCTCTCAGTTGGCAAACTGCGCACACAATCGCACTGTTGTACAGCTTGTTTCATCACCTTTGCGAAGCTGCCGCTCTCTCCGGCTCCCGGAGACGAAGAAGCTGCTTCTTCGCGCAAAGACGATTCTGCCCCTCACAGTGCTCTGCGGTGTGTGTCTTCTGCCGAAAGAGGCACGGGAGCTGTGCTTAGCTCTGCAGAGCACCGTACCTTCGTCTTTAGCCTCTCTTCTCGTCTACATCTTAGCAAGAAGCTTTTCCACTCTGTCTGGCAAGGAGAAACTGTGCCAGCACTGAAAACATCTCCCATCGTGTTCTAGAGGCTGCACGGAGGTCTGCCGAGTGTTTTGCAAGAAGAGAATGAAAGTTGTCCAAAACACCTTCCAATCCAATGTTCATGTGAATAGAAAAGGCAGGAGAGTGGTCAGGTACTGTTTTCTCTCACTTGGCAAGCTGCGCACACAATCGCACTGTTGTACAGCTTGTTCCATCACCTTTGCGAAGTTGCCGCTCTCTCCGGCTCCCGGAGACGAAGAAGCTGCTTCTTCGCGCAAAGACGATTCTGCCGCTCACAGTGCTCTGCGGTGTGTGTCTTCTGCCGAAAGAGGTCCGGGAGCTGTGCTTAGCTCTGCAGAGCACCGTACCTTCGTCTTTAGCCTCTCTTCTCGTCTACATCTTAGCAAAAAGCTTTTCCACTCTGTCTGGCAAGGAGAAACTGTGCCAGCACAAAAAACATCTCCCATCGTGTTCTAGAGGCTGCACGGAGGTCTGCCGAGTGTTTTGCAAGAAGAGAAAGAAAGTTGTCCAAAACTGCTTGCAATCGAATGTTCATGTGAATAGAAAAGGCAGGAGAGTGGTCAGGTACTGTTTTCTCTCAGTTGGCAAGCTGCGCACACAATCGCAGTGTTGTACAGCTTGTTACATCACCTTTGCGAAGCTGCCGCTCTCTCCGGCTCCCGGAGACGAAGAAGCTGCTTCTTCGCGCAAAGACGATTCTGCCGCTCACAGTGCTCTGCGGTGTGTGTCTTCTGCCGAAAGAGGCACGGGAGCTGTGCTTAGCTCTGCAGAGCACCGTACCTTCGTCTTTAGCCTCTCTTCTCGTCTACATCTTAGCAAAAAGCTTTTCCACTCTGTCTGGCAAGGAGAAACTGTGCCAGCACAAAAAACATCTCCCATCGTGTTCTAGAGCCTGCACTGAGTTCAGCAGAGTTTTTTGCAAGAAGAGAAAGAAAGTTGTCCAAAACAGCTTGCAATCGAATGTTTATGTGAATAGAAAAGGCAGGAGAGTGGTCAGGTACTGTTTTCTCTCAGTTGGTAAGCTGCGCACACAATCGCAGTTTTGTACAGCTTGTTTCATCACCTTTGCGAAGTTGCCGCTCTCTCCGGCTCCCGGAGACGACGAAGCTGCTTCTTCGCGCAAAGACGATTCTGCCGCTCACAGTGCTCTGCAGAGCACCGTACCTTCGTCTTTAGCCTCTCTTCTCGTCTACATCTTAGCAAAAAGCTTTTCCACTCTGTCTGGCAAGGAGAAACTGTGCCAGCAAAAAAAACATCTCCCATCGTGTTCTAGAAGCTGCACGGAGGTTTGCCGAGTGTTTTGCAAGAAGAGAAAGAAAGTTGTCCAAAACAGCTTGCAATCGAATGTTCATGTGAATAGAAAAGGCAGGAGAGTAGTCAGGTACTGTTTTCTCTCAGTTGGCAAGCTGCGCACACAATCGCACTGTTGTACAGCTTGTTTCATCACCTTTGCGAAGTTGCCGCTCTCTCCGGCTCCCGGAGACGAAGAAGCTGCTTCTTCGCGCAAAGACGATTCTGCCGCTCACAGTGCTCTGCGGTGTGTGTCTTCTGCCGAAAGAGGCACGGGAGCTGTGCTTAGCTCTGCAGAGCACCGTACCTTCGTCTTTAGCCTCTCTTCTCTTCTACATCTTAGCAAAAAGCTTTTCCACTCTGTCTGGCAAGGAGAAACTGTGCCAGCACAAAAAACATCTCCCATCGTGTTCTAGAGGCTGCACTGAGTTCAGCAGAGTTTTTTGCAAGAAGAGAAAGAAAGTTGTCCAAAACAGCTTACAATCGAATGTTCATGTGAATAGAAAAGGCAGGAGAGTGGTCAGGTACTGTTTTCTCTCAGTTGGTAAGCTGCGCACACAATCGCACTGTTGTACAGCTTGTTTCATCACCTTTGCGAAGTTGCCGCTCTCTCCGGCTCCCGGAGACGAAGAAGCTGCTTCTTCGCGCAAAGACGATTCAGCCGCTCACAGTGCTCTGCAGAGCACCGTACCTTCGTCTTTAGCCTCTCTTCTCGTCTACATCTTAGCAAAAAGCTTTTCCACTCTGTCTGGCAAGGAGAAACTGTGCCAGCACTGAAAACATCTCCCATCGTGTTCTAGAGGCTGCACGGAGGTCTGCCCAGTGTCTTGCAAGAAGAGAAAGAAAGTTGTCCAAAACAGCTTGCAATCCAATGTTCACGTGAATAGAAAAGGCAGGAGAGTGGTCAGGTACTGTTTTCTCTCACTTGGCAAGCTGCGCACACAACCGATGTGTTGTACAGCTTGTTTCTTCACCTTTGCCAAGTTGCCGCTCTCTCCGGCTCCCGGAGACGAAGAAGCTGCTTCTTCGCGCAAAGACGATTCTGCCCCTCACAGTGCTCTGCGGTGTGCGTCTTCTGCCGAAAGAGGCACGGGAGCTGTGCTCAGCTCTGCAGAGCACCGTACCTTCGTCTTTAGCCTCTCTTCTCGTCTACATCTTAGCAAAAAGCTTTTCCACTCTGTCTGGCAAGGAGAAACTGTGCCAGCACTGAAAACATCTCCCATCCTGTCCTAGAGGCTGCACGGAGGTCTGCCGAGTGTTTTGCAAGAAGAGAAAGAAAGTTGTCCAAAACAGCTTGCAATCGAATGTTCATGTGAATAGAAAAGGCGGGAGAGTGGTCAGGTACTGTTTTCTCTCAGTTGGCAAGCTGCGCACACAATCGCAGTGTTGTACAGCTTGTTTCATCACCTTTGCCAAGTTGCCGCTCTCTCTGGCTCCCGGAGACGAAGAAGCTGCTTCTTCGCCCAAAGACGATTCTGCCGCTCACAGTGCTCTGCGGTGTGTGTCTTCTGCCGAAAGAGGCACGGGAGCTGTGCTTAGCTCTGCAGAGCACCGTACCTTCGTCTTTAGCCTCTCTTCTCGTCTACATCTTAGCAAAAAGCTTTTCCACTCTGTCTGGCAAGGAGAAACTGTGCCAGCACAAAAAACATCTCCCATCGTGTTCTAGAGGCTGCACGGAGGTCTGCCGAGTGTTTTGCAAGAAGAGAAAGAAAGTTGTCCAAAACAGCTTGCCATCCAATGTTCCCGTGAATAGAAAAGGCAGGAGAGTGGTCAGGTACTGTTTTCTCTCAGTTGGGAAGCTGCGCACACAATCGCAGTGTTGTACAGCTTGTTTCATCACCTTTGCGAAGCTGCCGCTCTCTCCGGCTCCCGGAGACGAAGAAGCTGCTTCTTCGCGCAAAGACGATTCTGCCCCTCACAGTGCTCTGTGGTGTGCGTCTTCTGCCGAAAGAGGCACGGGAGCTGTGCTTAGCTCTGCAGAGCACCGTACCTTCGTCTTCAGCCTCTCTTCTCGTCTACATCTTAGCAAGAAGCTTTTCCACTCTGTCTGGCAAGGAGAAACTGTGCCAGCAAAAAAAACATCTCCCATCGTGTTCTAGAGGCTGCACGGAGGTCTGCCGAGTGTTTTGCAAGAAGAGAAAAAAGTTGTCCAAAACAGCTTCCAATCCAATGTTCATGTGACTAGAAAAGGCAGGAGAGTGGTCAGGTACTGTTTTCTCTCACTTGGCAAGCTGCGCACACAATCGCAGTTTTGTACAGCTTGTTTCATCACCTTTGCCAAGTTGCCGCTCTCTCCGGCTCCCGGAGACGAAGAAGCTGCTTCTTCGCCCAAAGACGATTCTGCCGCTCACAGTGCTCTGCGGTGTGTGTCTTCTGCCGGAAGAGGTCCGGGAGCTGTGCTTAGCTCTGCAGAGCACCGTACCTTCGTCTTTAGCCTCTCTTCTCGTCTACATCTTAGCAAAAAGCTTTTCCACTCTGTCTGGCAAGGAGAAACTGTGCCAGCACAGAAAACATCTCCCATCGTGTTCTAGAGGCTGCACGGAGGTCTGCCGAGTGTTTTGCAAGAAGAGAAAGAAAGTTGTCCAAAACAGCTTGCAATCGAATGTTCATGTGAATAGAAAAGGCAGGAGAGTGGTCAGGTACTGTTTTCTCTCAGTTGGTAAGCTGCGCACACAATCGCAGTGTTGTACAGCTTGTTTCATCACCTTTGCGAAGTTGCCGCTCTCTCCGGCTCCCGGAGACGAAGAAGCTGCTTCTTCGCGCAAAGACGATTCTGCCGCTCACAGTGCTCTGCAGAGCACCGTACCTTCGTCTTTAGCCTCTCTTCTCGTCTACATCTTAGCAAAAAGCTTTTCCACTCTGTCTGGCAAGGAGAAACTGTGCCAGCACAAAAAACATCTCCCATCGTGTTCTAGAGGCTGCACTGAGTTCAGCAGAGTTTTTTGCAAGAAGAGAAAGAAAGTTGTCCAAAACAGCTTCCAATCCAATGTTCATGTGATTAGAAAAGGCAGGAGAGTGGTCAGGTACTGTTTTCTCTCATTTGGTAAGCTGCGCACACAATCGCAGTTTTGTACAGCTTGTTTCATCACCTTTGCGAAGTTGCCGCTCTCTCCGGCTCCCGGAGACGAAGAAGCTGCTTCTTCGCGCAAAGACGATTCTGCCGCTCACAGTGCTCTGCGGTGTGTGTCTTCTGCCGAAAGAGGCCCGGGAGCTGTGCTTAGCTCTGCAGAGCACCGTACCTTCGTCTTTAGCCTCTCTTCTCGTCTACATTTTAGCAAAAAGCTTTTCCACTCTGTCTGGCAAGGAGAAACTGTGCCAGCACAGAAAACATCTCCCATCGTGTTCTAGAGGCTGCACGGAGGTCTGCCGAGTGTTTTGCAAGAAGAGAAAGAAAGTTGTCCAAAACAGCTTGCAATCGAATGTTCATGTGAATAGAAAAGGCAGGAGAGTGGTCAGGTACTATTTTCTCTCAGTTGGTAAGCTGCGCACACAATCGCAGTGTTGTACAGCTTGTTTCATCACCTTTGCGAAGTTGCCGCTCTCTCCGGCTCCCGGAGACGAAGAAGCTGCTTCTTCGCGCAAAGACGATTCTGCCGCTCACAGTGCTCTGCAGAGCACCGTACCTTCGTCTTTAGCCTCTCTTCTCGTCTACATCTTAGCAAAAAGCTTTTCCACTCTGTCTGGCAAGGAGAAACTGTGCCAGCACTGAAAACATCTCCCATCGTGTTCTAGAGGCTGCACGGAGGTCTGCCCACTGTTTTGCAAGAAGAGAAAGAAAGTTGTCCAAAACAGCTTCCAATCGAATGTTCATGTGACTAGAAAAGGCAGGAGAGTGGTCAGGTACTGTTTTCTCTCACTTGGCAAGCTGCGCACACAATCGCAGTGTTGTACAGCTTGTTCCATCACCTTTGCGAAGTTGCCGCTCTCTCCGGCTCCCGGAGACGAAGAAGCTGCTTCTTCGCGCAAAGACGATTCTGCCGCTCACAGTGCTCTGCGGTGTGTGTCTTCTGCCGAAAGAGGTCCGGGAGCTGTGCTTAGCTCTGCAGAGCACCGTACCTTCGTCTTTAGCCTCTCTTCTCGTCTACATCTTAGCAAAACCTTTTCCACTCTGTCTGGCAAGGACAAACTCTGCCAGTACAAAAAACATCTCCCATCGTTTTCTAGAGGCTGCACGGAGGTCTGCCGAGTGTTTTGCAAGAAGAGAAAGAAAGTTGTCCAAAACAGCTTGCAATCGAATGTTCATGTGATTAGAAAAGGCAGGAGAGTGGTAAGGTACTGTTTTCTCTCAGTTGGCAAGGTGCGCACACAATCGCAGTGTGTTACAGCTTGTTTCATCACCTTTGCGAAGTTGCCGCTCTCTCCGGCCCCCGCCAACGAAGAAGCTGCTTCTTCTCGCAAAGACGATTCTGCCGCTCATAATTCTCTGCGGTGTGCGGCTTCAGCCGAAAGAGGTCCGGGAGCGGTGCTTAGCTCTGCAGAGCACCGTACCTTCGTCTTTAGCCTCTCTTCTCGTCTACATCTTAGCAAAAAGCTTTTCCACTCTGTCTGGCAAGGAGAAACTGTGCCAGCACAGAAAACATCTCCCATCGTGTTCTAGAGGCTGCACGGAGGTCTGCCGAGTGTTTTGCAAGAAGAGAAAGAAAGTTGTCCAAAACAGCTTGCAATCGAATGTTCATGTGATTACAAAAGGCAGGAGAGTGGTCAGGTACTGTTTTCTGTCACTTGGCAAGCTGCGCACACAATCGCAGTGTTGTACAGCTTGTTTCATCACCTTTGCGAAGTTGCCGCTCTCTCCGGCTCCCGGAGACGAAGAAGCTGCTTCTTCGTGCAAAGACGATTCTGCCGCTCACAGTGCTCTGAAGAGCACCGTACCTTCGTCTTTAGCCTCTCTTCTCGTCTACATCTTAGCAAAAAGCTTTTCCACTCTGTCTGGCAAGGAGAAAGTGTGCCAGCACAGAAAACATCTCCCATCGTGTTCTAGAGGCTGCACGGAGGTCTGCCGAGTGTTTTGCAAGAAGAGAAAGAAAGTTGTCCAAAACTGCTTGCAATCGAATGTTCATGTGAATAGAAAAGGCAGGAGAGTGGTCAGGTACTGTTTTCTCTCAGTTGGCAAGCTGCGCACACAATCGCAGTGTTGTACAGCTTGTTCCATCACCTTTGCGAAGTTGCCGCTCTCTCCGGCTCCCGGAGACGAAGAAGCTGCTTCTTCGCGCAAAGACGATTCTGCCGCTCACAGTGCTCTGCGGTGTGTGTCTTCTGCCGAAAGAGGTCCGGGAGCTGTGCTTAGCTCTGCAGAGCACCGTACCTTCGTCTTTAGCCTCTCTTCTCGTCTACATCTTAGCAAAAAGCTTTTCCACTCTGTCTGGCAAGGAGAAACTGTGCCAGCACAAAAAACATCTCCCATCGTGTTCTAGAAGCTGCACGGAGGTCTGCCGAGTGTTTTGCAAGAAGAGAAGGAAAGTTGTCCAAAACAGCTTGCAATCGAATGTTCATGTGATTAGAAAAGGCAGGAGAGTGGTAAGGTACTCTTTTCTCCCAGTTGGCAAGCTGCGCACACAATCGCAGTGTTGTACAGCTTGTTTCATCACCTTTGCGAAGTTGCCGCTCTCTCCGGCTCCCGAAAACGAAGAAGCTGCTTCTTCGCGCAAAGACGATTCTGCAGCTCATAGTTCTCTGCGGTGTGCGGCTTCAGCCGAAAGAGGTCCGGGAGCGGTGCTTAGCTCTGCAGAGCACCGTACCTTCGTCTTTAGCCTCTCTTCTCGTCTACATCTTAGCAAAAAGCTTTTCCACTCTGTCTGGCAAGGAGAAACTGTGCCAGCACAAAAAACATCTCCCATCGTGTTCTAGAGGCTGCACTGAGTTCAGCAGAGTTTTTTGCAAGAAGAGAAAGAAAGTTGTCCAAAACAGCTTCCAATCCAATGTTCATGTGACTAGAAAAGGCAGGAGAGTGGTCAGGTACTGTTTTCTCTCATTTGGTAAGCTGCGCACACAATCGCAGTTTTGTACAGCTTGTTTCATCACCTTTGCGAAGTTGCCGCTCTCTCCGGCTCCCGGAGACGAAGAAGCTGCTTCTTCGCGCAAAGACGATTCTGCCGCTCACAGTGCTCTGCGGTGTGTGTCTTCTGCCGAAAGAGGCCCGGGAGCGGTGCTTAGCTCTGCAGAGCACCGTACCTTCGTCTTTAGCCTCTCTTCTCGTCTACATCTTAGCAAAAAGCTTTTCCACTCTGTCTGGCAAGGAGAAACTGTGCCAGCACAGAAAACATCTCCCATCGTGTTCTAGAGGCTGCACGGAGGTCTGCCGAGTGTTTTGCAAGAAGAGAAAGAAAGTTGTCCAAAACAGCTTGCAATCGAATGTTCATGTGAATTGAAAAGGCAGGAGAGTGGTCAGGTACTGTTTTCTCTCAGTTGGTAAGCTGCGCACACAATCGCAGTGTTGTACAGCTTGTTTCATCACCTTTGCGAAGTTGCCGCTCTCTCCGGCTCCCGGAGACGAAGAAGCTGCTTCTTCGCGCAAAGACGATTCTGCCGCTCACAGTGCTCTGCAGAGCACCGTACCTTCGTCTTTAGCCTCTCTTCTCGTCTACATCTTAGCAAAAAGCTTTTCCACTCTGTCTGGCAAGGAGAAACTGTGCCAGCACTGAAAACATCTCCCATCGTGTTCTAGATGCTGCACGGAGGTCTGCCCACTGTTTTGCAAGAAGAGAAAGAAAGTTGTCCAAAACAGCTTCCAATCGAATGTTCATGTGACTAGAAAAGGCAGGAGAGTGGTCAGGTACTGTTTTCTCTCACTTGGCAAGCTGCGCACACAATCGCAGTGTTGTACAGCTTGTTCCATCACCTTTGCGAAGTTGCCGCTCTCTCCGGCTCCCGGAGACGAAGAAGCTGCTTCTTCGCGCAAAGACGATTCTGCCGCTCACAGTGCTCTGCGGTGTGTGTCTTCTGCCGAAAGAGGTCCGGGAGCTGTGCTTAGCTCTGCAGAGCACCGTACCTTCGTCTTTAGCCTCTCTTCTCGTCTACATCTTAGCAAAACCTTTTCCACTCTGTCTGGCAAGGAGAAACTCTGCCAGTACAAAAAACATCTCCCATCGTTTTCTAGAGGCTGCACGGAGGTCTGCCGAGTGTTTTGCAAGAAGAGAAAGAAAGTTGTCCAAAACAGCTTGCAATCGAATGTTCATGTGATTAGAAAAGGCAGGAGAGTGATAAGGTACTGTTTTCTCTCAGTTGGCAAGGTGCGCACACAATCGCAGTGTGTTACAGCTTGTTTCATCACCTTTGCGAAGTTGCCGCTCTCTCCGGCCCCCGCCAACGAAGAAGCTGCTTCTTCGCGCAAAGACGATTCTGCCGCTCATAGTTCTCTGCGGTGTGCGGCTTCAGCCGAAAGAGGTCCGGGAGCGGTGCTTAGCTCTGCAGAGCACCGTACCTTCGTCTTTAGCCTCTCTTCTCCTCTACATCTTAGCAAAAAGCTTTTCCACTCTGTCTGGCAAGGAGAAACTGTGCCAGCACAGAAAACATCTCCCATCGTGTTCTAGAGGCTGCACGGAGGTCTGCCGAGTGTTTTGCAAGAAGAGAAAGAAAGTTGTCCAAAACAGCTTGCAATCGAATGTTCATGTGATTACAAAAGGCAGGAGAGTGGTCAGGTACTGTTTTCTGTCACTTGGCAAGCTGCGCACAGAATCGCAGTGTTGTACAGCTTGTTTCATCACCTTTGCGAAGTTGCCGCTCTCTCCGGCTCCCGGAGACGAAGAAGCTGCTTCTTCGTGCAAAGACGATTCTGCCGCTCACAGTGCTCTGCAGAGCACCGTACCTTCGTCTTTAGCCTCTCTTCTCGTCTACATCTTAGCAAAAAGCTTTTCCACTCTGTCTGGCAAGGAGAAACTGTGCCAGCACAGAAAACATCTCCCATCGTGTTCTAGAGGCTGCACGGAGGTCTGCCGAGTGTTTTGCAAGAAGAGAAAGAAAGTTGTCCAAAACTGCTTGCAATCGAATGTTCATGTGAATAGAAAAGGCAGGAGAGTGGTCAGGTACTGTTTTCTCTCAGTTGGCAAGCTGCGCACACAATCGCAGTGTTGTACAGCTTGTTTCATCACCTCTGCGAAGTTGCCGCTCTCTCCGGCTCCCGGAGACGAAGAAGCTGCTTCTTCGCGAAAAGACGATTCTGCCGCTCACAGTGCTCTGCGGTGTGTGTCTTCTGCCGAAAGAGCCACGGGAGCTGTGCTTAGCTCTGCAGAGCACCGTACCTTCGTCTTTAGCCTCTCTTCTCTTCTACATCTTAGCAAAAAGCTTTTCCACTCTGTCTGGCAAGGAGAAACTGTGCCAGCACAAAAAACATCTCCCATCGTGTTCTAGAGGCTGCACTGAGTTCAGCAGAGTTTTTTGCAAGAAGAGAAAGAAAGTTGTCCAAAACAGCTTACAATCGAATGTTCATGTGAATAGAAAAGGCAGGAGAGTGGTCAGGTACTGTTTTCTCTCAGTTGGTAAGCTGCGCACACAATCGCACTGTTGTACAGCTTGTTTCATCACCTTTGCGAAGTTGCCGCTCTCTCCGGCTCCCGGAGACGAAGAAGCTGCTTCTTCGCGCAAAGACGATTCAGCCGCTCACAGTGCTCTGCAGAGCACCGTACCTTCGTCTTTAGCCTCTCTTCTCGTCTACATCTTAGCAAAAAGCTTTTCCACTCTGTCTGGCAAGGAGAAACTGTGCCAGCACTGAAAACATCTCCCATCGTGTTCTAGAGGCTGCACGGAGGTCTGCCCAGTGTCTTGCAAGAAGAGAAAGAAAGTTGTCCAAAACAGCTTGCAATCCAATGTTCACGTGAATAGAAAAGGCAGGAGAGTGGTCAGGTACTGTTTTCTCTCACTTGGCAAGCTGCGCACACAACCGATGTGTTGTACAGCTTGTTTCTTCACCTTTGCCAAGTTGCCGCTCTCTCCGGCTCCCGGAGACGAAGAAGCTGCTTCTTCGCGCAAAGACGATTCTGCCCCTCACAGTGCTCTGCGGTGTGCGTCTTCTGCCGAAAGAGGCACGGGAGCTGTGCTCAGCTCTGCAGAGCACCGTACCTTCGTCTTTAGCCTCTCTTCTCGTCTACATCTTAGCAAAAAGCTTTTCCACTCTGTCTGGCAAGGAGAAACTGTGCCAGCACTGAAAACATCTCCCATCCTGTCCTAGAGGCTGCACGGAGGTCTGCCGAGTGTTTTGCAAGAAGAGAAAGAAAGTTGTCCAAAACAGCTTGCAATCGAATGTTCATGTGAATAGAAAAGGCGGGAGAGTGGTCAGGTACTGTTTTCTCTCAGTTGGCAAGCTGCGCACACAATCGCAGTGTTGTACAGCTTGTTTCATCACCTTTGCCAAGTTGCCGCTCTCTCTGGCTCCCGGAGACGAAGAAGCTGCTTCTTCGCCCAAAGACGATTCTGCCGCTCACAGTGCTCTGCGGTGTGTGTCTTCTGCCGAAAGAGGCACGGGAGCTGTGCTTAGCTCTGCAGAGCACCGTACCTTCGTCTTTAGCCTCTCTTCTCGTCTACATCTTAGCAAAAAGCTTTTCCACTCTGTCTGGCAAGGAGAAACTGTGCCAGCACAAAAAACATCTCCCATCGTGTTCTAGAGGCTGCACGGAGGTCTGCCGAGTGTTTTGTAAGAAGAGAAAGAAAGTTGTCCAAAACAGCTTGCCATCCAATGTTCCCGTGAATAGAAAAGGCAGGAGAGTGGTCAGGTACTGTTTTCTCTCAGTTGGGAAGCTGCGCACACAATCGCAGTGTTGTACAGCTTGTTTCATCACCTTTGCGAAGCTGCCGCTCTCTCCGGCTCCCGGAGACGAAGAAGCTGCTTCTTCGCGCAAAGACGATTCTGCCCCTCACAGTGCTCTGTGGTGTGCGTCTTCTGCCGAAAGAGGCACGGGAGCTGTGCTTAGCTCTGCAGAGCACCGTACCTTCGTCTTCAGCCTCTCTTCTCGTCTACATCTTAGCAAGAAGCTTTTCCACTCTGTCTGGCAAGGAGAAACTGTGCCAGCAAAAAAAACATCTCCCATCGTGTTCTAGAGGCTGCACGGAGGTCTGCCGAGTGTTTTGCAAGAAGAGAAAAAAGTTGTCCAAAACAGCTTCCAATCCAATGTTCATGTGACTAGAAAAGGCAGGAGAGTGGTCAGGTACTGTTTTCTCTCACTTGGCAAGCTGCGCACACAATCGCAGTTTTGTACAGCTTGTTTCATCACCTTTGCCAAGTTGCCGCTCTCTCCGGCTCCCGGAGACGAAGAAGCTGCTTCTTCGCCCAAAGACGATTCTGCCGCTCACAGTGCTCTGCGGTGTGTGTCTTCTGCCGGAAGAGGTCCGGGAGCTGTGCTTAGCTCTGCAGAGCACCGTACCTTCGTCTTTAGCCTCTCTTCTCGTCTACATCTTAGCAAAAAGCTTTTCCACTCTGTCTGGCAAGGAGAAACTGTGCCAGCACAGAAAACATCTCCCATCGTGTTCTAGAGGCTGCACGGAGGTCTGCCGAGTGTTTTGCAAGAAGAGAAAGAAAGTTGTCCAAAACAGCTTGCAATCGAATGTTCATGTGAATAGAAAAGGCAGGAGAGTGGTCAGGTACTGTTTTCTCTCAGTTGGTAAGCTGCGCACACAATCGCAGTGTTGTACAGCTTGTTTCATCACCTTTGCGAAGTTGCCGCTCTCTCCGGCTCCCGGAGACGAAGAAGCTGCTTCTTCGCGCAAAGACGATTCTGCCGCTCACAGTGCTCTGCAGAGCACCGTACCTTCGTCTTTAGCCTCTCTTCTCGTCTACATCTTAGCAAAAAGCTTTTCCACTCTGTCTGGCAAGGAGAAACTGTGCCAGCACAAAAAACATCTCCCATCGTGTTCTAGAGGCTGCACTGAGTTCAGCAGAGTTTTTTGCAAGAAGAGAAAGAAAGTTGTCCAAAACAGCTTCCAATCCAATGTTCATGTGATTAGAAAAGGCAGGAGAGTGGTCAGGTACTGTTTTCTCTCATTTGGTAAGCTGCGCACACAATCGCAGTTTTGTACAGCTTGTTTCATCACCTTTGCGAAGTTGCCGCTCTCTCCGGCTCCCGGAGACGAAGAAGCTGCTTCTTCGCGCAAAGACGATTCTGCCGCTCACAGTGCTCTGCGGTGTGTGTCTTCTGCCGAAAGAGGCCCGGGAGCTGTGCTTAGCTCTGCAGAGCACCGTACCTTCGTCTTTAGCCTCTCTTCTCGTCTACATTTTAGCAAAAAGCTTTTCCACTCTGTCTGGCAAGGAGAAACTGTGCCAGCACAGAAAACATCTCCCATCGTGTTCTAGAGGCTGCACGGAGGTCTGCCGAGTGTTTTGCAAGAAGAGAAAGAAAGTTGTCCAAAACAGCTTGCAATCGAATGTTCATGTGAATAGAAAAGGCAGGAGAGTGGTCAGGTACTATTTTCTCTCAGTTGGTAAGCTGCGCACACAATCGCAGTGTTGTACAGCTTGTTTCATCACCTTTGCGAAGTTGCCGCTCTCTCCGGCTCCCGGAGACGAAGAAGCTGCTTCTTCGCGCAAAGACGATTCTGCCGCTCACAGTGCTCTGCAGAGCACCGTACCTTCGTCTTTAGCCTCTCTTCTCGTCTACATCTTAGCAAAAAGCTTTTCCACTCTGTCTGGCAAGGAGAAACTGTGCCAGCACTGAAAACATCTCCCATCGTGTTCTAGAGGCTGCACGGAGGTCTGCCCACTGTTTTGCAAGAAGAGAAAGAAAGTTGTCCAAAACAGCTTCCAATCGAATGTTCATGTGACTAGAAAAGGCAGGAGAGTGGTCAGGTACTGTTTTCTCTCACTTGGCAAGCTGCGCACACAATCGCAGTGTTGTACAGCTTGTTCCATCACCTTTGCGAAGTTGCCGCTCTCTCCGGCTCCCGGAGACGAAGAAGCTGCTTCTTCGCGCAAAGACGATTCTGCCGCTCACAGTGCTCTGCGGTGTGTGTCTTCTGCCGAAAGAGGTCCGGGAGCTGTGCTTAGCTCTGCAGAGCACCGTACCTTCGTCTTTAGCCTCTCTTCTCGTCTACATCTTAGCAAAACCTTTTCCACTCTGTCTGGCAAGGACAAACTCTGCCAGTACAAAAAACATCTCCCATCGTTTTCTAGAGGCTGCACGGAGGTCTGCCGAGTGTTTTGCAAGAAGAGAAAGAAAGTTGTCCAAAACAGCTTGCAATCGAATGTTCATGTGATTAGAAAAGGCAGGAGAGTGGTAAGGTACTGTTTTCTCTCAGTTGGCAAGGTGCGCACACAATCGCAGTGTGTTACAGCTTGTTTCATCACCTTTGCGAAGTTGCCGCTCTCTCCGGCCCCCGCCAACGAAGAAGCTGCTTCTTCTCGCAAAGACGATTCTGCCGCTCAT
Source organism: Melozone crissalis (assembly GCF_028551555.1). Taxonomy (NCBI): domain Eukaryota; kingdom Metazoa; phylum Chordata; class Aves; order Passeriformes; family Passerellidae; genus Melozone; species Melozone crissalis. The sequence goes on from NW_026535929.1 coordinate 420,482, forward strand.
AATTCTCTGCGGTGTGCGGCTTCAGCCGAAAGAGGTCCGGGAGCGGTGCTTAGCTCTGCAGAGCACCGTACCTTCGTCTTTAGCCTCTCTTCTCGTCTACATCTTAGCAAAAAGCTTTTCCACTCTGTCTGGCAAGGAGAAACTGTGCCAGCACAGAAAACATCTCCCATCGTGTTCTAGAGGCTGCACGGAGGTCTGCCGAGTGTTTTGCAAGAAGAGAAAGAAAGTTGTCCAAAACAGCTTGCAATCGAAAGTTCATGTGATTACAAAAGGCAGGAGAGTGGTCAGGTACTGTTTTCTGTCACTTGGCAAGCTGCGCACACAATCGCAGTGTTGTACAGCTTGTTTCATCACCTTTGCGAAGTTGCCGCTCTCTCCGGCTCCCGGAGACGAAGAAGCTGCTTCTTCGTGCAAAGACGATTCTGCCGCTCACAGTGCTCTGAAGAGCACCGTACCTTCGTCTTTAGCCTCTCTTCTCGTCTACATCTTAGCAAAAAGCTTTTCCACTCTGTCTGGCAAGGAGAAAGTGTGCCAGCACAGAAAACATCTCCCATCGTGTTCTAGAGGCTGCACGGAGGTCTGCCGAGTGTTTTGCAAGAAGAGAAAGAAAGTTGTCCAAAACTGCTTGCAATCGAATGTTCATGTGAATAGAAAAGGCAGGAGAGTGGTCAGGTACTGTTTTCTCTCAGTTGGGAAGCTGCGCACACAATCGCAGTGTTGTACAGCTTGTTCCATCACCTTTGCGAAGTTGCCGCTCTCTCCGGCTCCCGGAGACGAAGAAGCTGCTTCTTCGCGCAAAGACGATTCTGCCGCTCACAGTGCTCTGCGGTGTGTGTCTTCTGCCGAAAGAGGTCCGGGAGCTGTGCTTAGCTCTGCAGAGCACCGTACCTTCGTCTTTAGCCTCTCTTCTCGTCTACATCTTAGCAAAAAGCTTTTCCACTCTGTCTGGCAAGGAGAAACTGTGCCAGCACAAAAAACATCTCCCATCGTTTTCTAGAAGCTGCACGGAGGTCTGCCGAGTGTTTTGCAAGAAGAGAAGGAAAGTTGTCCAAAACAGCTTGCAATCGAATGTTCATGTGATTAGAAAAGGCAGGAGAGTGGTAAGGTACTCTTTTCTCCCAGTTGGCAAGCTGCGCACACAATCGCAGTGTTGTACAGCTTGTTTCATCACCTTTGCGAAGTTGCCGCTCTCTCCGGCTCCCGAAAACGAAGAAGCTGCTTCTTCGCGCAAAGACGATTCTGCAGCTCATAGTTCTCTGCGGTGTGCGGCTTCAGCCGAAAGAGGTCCGGGAGCGGTGCTTAGCTCTGCAGAGCACCGTACCTTCGTCTTTAGCCTCTCTTCTCGTCTACATCTTAGCAAAAAGCTTTTCCACTCTGTCTGGCAAGGAGAAACTGTGCCAGCACAAAAAACATCTCCCATCGTGTTCTAGAGGCTGCACTGAGTTCAGCAGAGTTTTTTGCAAGAAGAGAAAGAAAGTTGTCCAAAACAGCTTCCAATCCAATGTTCATGTGACTAGAAAAGGCAGGAGAGTGGTCAGGTACTGTTTTCTCTCATTTGGTAAGCTGCGCACACAATCGCAGTTTTGTACAGCTTGTTTCATCACCTTTGCGAAGTTGCCGCTCTCTCCGGCTCCCGGAGACGAAGAAGCTGCTTCTTCGCGCAAAGACGATTCTGCCGCTCACAGTGCTCTGCGGTGTGTGTCTTCTGCCGAAAGAGGCCCGGGAGCGGTGCTTAGCTCTGCAGAGCACCGTACCTTCGTCTTTAGCCTCTCTTCTCGTCTACATCTTAGCAAAAAGCTTTTCCACTCTGTCTGGCAAGGAGAAACTGTGCCAGCACAGAAAACATCTCCCATCGTGTTCTAGAGGCTGCACGGAGGTCTGCCGAGTGTTTTGCAAGAAGAGAAAGAAAGTTGTCCAAAACAGCTTGCAATCGAATGTTCATGTGATTACAAAAGGCAGGAGAGTGGTCAGGTACTGTTTTCTGTCACTTGGCAAGCTGCGCACAGAATCGCAGTGTTGTACAGCTTGTTTCATCACCTTTGCGAAGTTGCCGCTCTCTCCGGCTCCCGGAGACGAAGAAGCTGCTTCTTCGTGCAAAGACGATTCTGCCGCTCACAGTGCTCTGCAGAGCACCGTACCTTCGTCTTTAGCCTCTCTTCTCGTCTACATCTTAGCAAAAAGCTTTTCCACTCTGTCTGGCAAGGAGAAACTGTGCCAGCACAGAAAACATCTCCCATCGTGTTCTAGAGGCTGCACGGAGGTCTGCCGAGTGTTTTGCAAGAAGAGAAAGAAAGTTGTCCAAAACTGCTTGCAATCGAATGTTCATGTGAATAGAAAAGGCAGGAGAGTGGTCAGGTACTGTTTTCTCTCAGTTGGCAAGCTGCGCACACAATCGCAGTGTTGTACAGCTTGTTTCATCACCTCTGCGAAGTTGCCGCTCTCTCCGGCTCCCGGAGACGAAGAAGCTGCTTCTTCGCGAAAAGACGATTCTGCCGCTCACAGTGCTCTGCGGTGTGTGTCTTCTGCCGAAAGAGCCACGGGAGCTGTGCTTAGCTCTGCAGAGCACCGTACCTTCGTCTTTAGCCTCTCTTCTAGTCTACATTTTAGCAAAAAGCTTTTCCACTCTGTCTGGCAAGGAGAAACTGTGCCAGCACAGAAAACATCTCCCATCGTGTTCTAGAGGCTGCACGGAGGTCTGCCGAGTGTTTTGCAAGAAGAGAAAGAAAGTTGGCCGAAACAGCTTGCAATCCAATGTTCACGTGAATAGAAAAGGCAGGAGAGTGGTCAGGTACTGTTTTCTCTCAGTTGGTAAGCTGCGCACACAATCGCAGTGTTGTACAGCTTGTTTCATCACCTTTGCGAAGTTGCCGCTCTCTCCGGCTCCCGGAGACGAAGAAGCTGTTTCTTCGCGAAAAGACGATTCTGCCGCTCACAGTGCTCTGCAGAGCACCGTACCTTCGTCTTTAGCCTCTCTTCTCGTCTACATCTTAGCAAAAAGCTTTTCCACTCTGTCTGGCAAGGAGAAACTGTGCCAGCACTGAAAACATCTCCCATCGTGTTCTAGGGGCTGCACGGAGGTCTGCCCCCTGTTTTGCAAGAAGAGAAAGAAAGTTGTCCAAAACAGCTTCCAATCGAATGTTCATGTGACTAGAAAAGGCAGGAGAGTGGTCAGGTACTGTTTTCTCTCACTTGGCAAGCTGCGCACACAATCGCAGTGTTGTACAGCTTGTTCCATCACCTTTGCGAAGTTGCCGCTCTCTCCGGCTCCCGGAGACGAAGAAGCTGCTTCTTCGCGCAAAGACGATTCTGCCGCTCACAGTGCTCTGCGGTGTGTGTCTTCTGCCGAAAGAGGTCCGGGAGCTGTGCTTAGCTCTGCAGAGCACCGTACCTTCGTCTTTAGCCTCTCTTCTCGTCTATATCTTAGCAAAACCTTTTCCACTCTGTCTGGCAAGGAGAAACTCTGCCAGTACAAAAAACATCTCCCATCGTTTTCTAGAGGCTGCACGGAGGTCTGCCGAGTGTTTTGCAAGAAGAGAAAGAAAGTTGTCCAAAACAGCTTGCAATCGAATGTTCATGTGATTAGAAAAGGCAGGAGAGTAGTAAGGTACTGTTTTCTCTCAGTTGGCAAGGTGCGCACACAATCGCAGTGTGTTACAGCTTGTTTCATCACCTTTGCGATGTTGCCGCTCTCTCCGGCCCCCGCCAACGAAGAAGCTGCTTCTTCGCGCAAAGACGATTCTGCCGCTCATAGTTCTCTGCGGTGTGCGGCTTCAGCCGAAAGAGGTCCGGGAGCGGTGCTTAGCTCTGCAGAGCACCGTACCTTCGTCTTTAGCCTCTCTTCTCGTCTACATCTTAGCAAAAAGCTTTTCCACTCTGTCTGGCAAGGAGAAACTGTGCCAGCACAGAAAACATCTCCCATCGTGTTCTAGAGGCTGCACGGAGGTCTGCCGAGTGTTTTGCAAGAAGAGAAAGAACGTTGGCCAAAACAGCTTGCAATCGAATGTTCATGTGATTACAAAAGGCAGGAGAGTGGTCAGGTACTGTTTTCTGTCACTTGGCAAGCTGCGCACACAATCGCAGTGTTGTACAGCTTGTTTCATCACCTTTGCGAAGTTGCCGCTCTCTCCGGCTGCGGAGACGAAGAAGCTGCTTCTTCGTGCAAAGACGATTCTGCCGCTCACAGTGCTCTGCAGAGCACCGTACCTTCGTCTTTAGCCTCTCTTCTCGTCTACATCTTAGCAAAAAGCTTTTCCACTCTGTCTGGCAAGGAGAAACTGTGCCAGCACAGAAAACATCTCCCATCGTGTTCTAGAGGCTGCACGGAGGTCTGCCGAGTGTTTTGCAAGAAGAGAAAGAAAGTTGTCCAAAACTGCTTGCAATCGAATGTTCATGTGAATAGAAAAGGCAGGAGAGTGGTCAGGTACTGTTTTCTCTCAGTTGGCAAGCTGCGCACACAATCGCAGTGTTGTACAGCTTGTTTCATCACCTCTGCGAAGTTGCCGCTCTCTCCGGCTCCCGGAGACGAAGAAGCTGCTTCTTCGCGCAAAGACGATTCTGCCGCTCACAGTGCTCTGCGGTGTGTGTCTTCTGCCGAAAGAGCCACGGGAGCTGTGCTTAGCTCTGCAGAGCACCGTACCTTCGTCTTTAGCCTCTCTTCTCGTCTACATCTTAGCAAAAAGCTTTTCCACTCTGTCTGGCAAGGAGAAACTGTGCCAGCACAGAAAACATCTCCCATCGTGTTCTAGAGGCTGCACGGAGGTCTGCCGAGTGTTTTGCAAGAAGAGAAAGAAAGTTGGCCGAAACAGCTTGCAATCCAATGTTCACGTGAATAGAAAAGGCAGGAGAGTGGTCAGGTACTGTTTTCTCTCAGTTGGCAAACTGCGCACACAATCGCACTGTTGTACAGCTTGTTTCATCACCTTTGCGAAGCTGCCGCTCTCTCCGGCTCCCGGAGACGAAGAAGCTGCTTCTTCGCGCAAAGACGATTCTGCCCCTCACAGTGCTCTGCGGTGTGTGTCTTCTGGCGAAAGAGGCACGGGAGCTGTGCTTAGCTCTGCAGAGCACCGTACCTTCGTCTTTAGCCTCTCTTCTCGTCTACATCTTAGCAAAAAGCTTTTCCACTCTGTCTGGCAAGGAGAAACTGTGCCAGCACTGAAAACATCTCCCATCGTGTTCTAGAGGCTGCACGGAGGTCTGCCGAGTGTTTTGCAAGAAGAGAAACAAAGTTGTCCAAAACACCTTCCAATCCAATGTTCATGTGAATAGAAAAGGCAGGAGAGTGGTCAGGTACTGTTTTCTCTCAGTTGGAAAGCTGCGCACACAATCGCAGTGTTGTACAGCTTGTTCCATCACCTTTGCGAAGTTGCCGCTCTCTCCGGCTCCCGGAGACGAAGAAGCTGCTTCTTCGCGCAAAGACGATTCTGCCGCTCACAGTGCTCTGCAGAGCACCGTACCTTCGTCTTTAGCCTCTCTTCTCGTCTACATCTTAGCAAAAAGCTTTTCCACTCTGTCTGGCAAGGAGAAACTGTGCCAGCACTGAAAACATCTCCCATCGTGTCCTACAGGCTGCACGGAGGTCTGCCCAGTGTTTTGCAAGAAGAGAAAGAAAGTTGTCCAAAACAGCTTCCAATCGAATGTTCATGTGAATAGAAAAGGCAGGAGAGTGGTCAGGTACTGTTTTCTCTCAGTTGGCAAGCTGCGCACACAATCGCAGTGTTGTACAGCTTGTTTCATCACCTTTGCGAAGTTGCCGCTCTCTCCGGCTCCCGGAGACGAAGAAGCTGCTTCGTCACGCAAAGACGATTCTTCCCCTCACAGTGCTCTGCGGTGGGCGTCTTCTGCCGAAAGAGGCACGGGAGCTGTGCTTAGCTCTGCAGAGCACCGTACCTTCGTCTTTAGCCTCTCTTCTCGTCTACATCTTAGCAAAAAGCTTTTCCACTCTGTCTGGCAAGGAGAAACTGTGCCAGCACAAAAAACATCTCCCATCGTGTTCTAGAGGCTGCACGGAGGTCTGCCGAGTGTTTTGCAAGAAGAGAAAGAAAGTTGTCCAAAACAGCTTACAATCAAATGTTTATGTGAATAGAAAAGGCAGGAGAGTGGTCAGGTACTGTTTTCTCTCAGTTGGTAAGCTGCGCACACAATCGCAGTTTTGTACAGCTTGTTTCATCACCTTTGCGAAGTTGCCGCTCTCTCCGGCTCCCGGAGACGAAGAAGCTGCTTCTTCGTGCCAAGGAAATTCTGCCGCTCACAGTGCTCTGCAGAGCACCGTACCTTCGTCTTTAGCCTCTCTTCTCGTCTACATCTTAGGAAAAAGCTTTTCCACTCTGTCTGGCAAGGAGAAACTGTGCCAGCACAGAAAACATCTCCCATCGTGTTCTAGAGGCTGCACGGAGGTCTGCCGAGTGTTTTGCAAGAAGAGAAAGAAAGTTGTCCAAAACAGCTTGCAATCGAATGTTCATGTGAATAGAAAAGGCAGGAGAGTGGTCAGGTACTGTTTTCTCTCAGTTGGCAAGCTGCGCACACAATCGCAGTGTTGTACAGATTGTTTCATCACCTCTGCGAAGTTGCCGCTCTCTCCGGCTCCCGGAGACGAAGAAGCTGCTTCTTCGCGCAAAGACGATTCTGCCGCTCACAGTGCTCTGCGGTGTGTGTCTTCTGCCGAAAGAGGCACGGGAGCTGTGCTTAGCTCTGCAGAGCACCGTACCTTCGTCTTTAGCCTCTCTTCTCGTCTACATCTTAGCAAAAAGCTTTTCCACTCTGTCTGGCAAGGAGAAACTGTGCCAGCACAGAAAACATCTCCCATCGTGTTCTAGAGGCTGCACGGAGGTCTGCCGAGTGTTTTGCAAGAAGAGAAAGAAAGTTGTCCAAAACAGCTTCCAATCGAATGTTCATGTGAATAGAAAAGGCAGGAGAGTGGTCAGGTACTGTTTTCTCTCATTTGGTAAGCTGCGCACACAATCGCAGTTTTGTACAGCGTGTTTCATCACCTTTGCGAAGTTGCCGCTCTCTCCGGCTCCCGGAGACGAAGAAGCTGCTTCTTCGCGAAAAGACGATTCTGCCGCTCACAGTGCTCTGCGGTGTGTGTCTTCTGCCGAAAAAGGCACGGGAGCTGTGCTTAGCTCTGCAGAGAACCGTACCTTCGTCTTTAGCCTCTCTTCTCGTCTACATCTTAGCAAAAAGCTTTTCCCCACTGTCTGGCAAGGAGAAACTGTGCCAGCACTGAAAACATCTCCCATCATGTTGTAGAGGCTGCACGGAGGTCTGCCGAGTGTTTTGCAAGAAGAGAAAGAAAGTTGGCCAAAACAGCTTCCAAACGAATGTTCACGTGAATAGAAAAGGCAGGAGAGTGGTCAGGTACTGTTTTCTCTCATTTGGTAAGCTGCGCACACAATCGCAGTTTTGTAAGCTTGTTTCATCACCTTTGCGAAGTTGCCGCTCTCTCCGGCTCCCGGAGACGAAGAAGCTGCTTCTTCGCGCAAAGACGATTCTGCCACTCACAGTTCTCTGCAGAGCACCGTACCTTCATCTTTAGCCTCTCTTCTCGTCTACATCTTAGCAAAAAGCTTTTCCACTCTGTCTGGCGAGGAGAAACTGTGCCAGCACTGAAAACATCTCCCATCGTGTTCTAGAGGCTGCACGGAGGTCTGCCCAGTGTCTTGCAAGAAGAGAAAGAAAGTTGTCCAAAACAGCTTGCAATCCAATGTTCACGTGAATAGAAAAGGCAGGAGAGTGGTCAGGTACTGTTTTCTCTCACTTGGCAAGCTGCGCACACAATCGCAGTGTTGTACAGCTTGTTTCATCACCTTTGCGAAGTTGCCGCTCTCTCCGGCTCCCGGAGACGAAGAAGCTGCTTCTTCGCGCAAAGACGATTCTGCCCCTCACAGTGCTCTGCGGTGTGCGTCTTCTGCCGAAAGAGGCACGGGAGCTGTGCTTAGCTCTGCAGAGCACCGTACCTTCGTCTTTAGCCTCTCTTCTCGTCTACATCTTAGCAAAAAGCTTTTCCACTCTGTCTGGCAAGGAGAAACTGTGCCAGCACAAAAAACATCTCCCATCGTGTTCTAGAGGCTGCACGGAGGTCTGCCGAGTGTTTTGCAAGAAGAGAAAGAAAGTTCTCCAAAACAGCTTCCAATCCAATGTTCATGTGATTAGAAAAGGCAGGAGAGTGGTCAGGTACTGTTTTCTCTCAGTTGGTAAGCTGCGCACACAATCGCAGTTTTGTACAGCTTGTTTCATCACCTTTGCGAAGTTGCCGCTCTCTCCGGCTCCCGGAGACGAAGAAGCTGCTTCTTCGTGCCAAGACAATTCTGCCGCTCACAGTGCTCTGCAGAGCACCGTACCTTCGTCTTTAGCCTCTCTTCTCGTCTACATCTTAGGAAAAAGCTTTTCCACTCTGTCTGGCAAGGAGAAACTGTGCCAGCACAGAAAACATCTCCCATCGTGTTCTAGAGGCTGCACGGAGGTCTGCCGAGTGTTTTGCAAGAAGAGAAAGAAAGTTGTCAAAAACAGCTTGCAATCGAATGTTCATGTGAATAGAAAAGGCAGGAGAGTGGTAAGGTACTGTTTTCTCTCAGTTGGCAAGCTGCGCACACAATCGCAGTGTTGTACAGCTTGTTTCATCACCTCTTCGAAGTTGCCGCTCTCTCCGGCTCCCGGAGACGAAGAAGCTGCTTCTTCGCGCAAAGACGATTCTGCCGCTCACAGTGCTCTGCGGTGTGTGTCTTCTGCCGAAAGAGGCACGGGAGCTGTGCTTAGCTCTGCAGAGCACCGTACCTTCGTCTTTAGCCTCTCTTCTAGTCTACATCTTAGCAAAAACCTTTTCCACTCTGTCTGGCAAGGAGAAACTGTGCCAGCACTGAAAACATCTCCCATCGTGTTCTAGAGGCTGCACGGAGGTCTGCCGAGTGTTTTGCAAGAAGAGAAAGAAAGTTGGCCAAAACAGCTTCCAATCGAATTTTCATGTGAATAGAAAAGGCAGGAGAGTGGTCAGGTACTGTTTTCTCTCATTTGGTAAGCTGCGCACACAATCGCAGTTTTGTACAGCTTGTTTCATCACCTTTGCCAAGTTGCCGCTCTCTCCGGCTCCCGGAGACGAAGAAGCTGCTTCTTCGCGCAAAGACGATTCTGCCGCTCACAGTGCTCTGCAGAGCACCGTACCTTCGTCTTTAGCCTCTCTTCTCGTCTACATCTTAGCAAAAAGCTTTTCCACTCTGTCTGGCAAGGAGAAACTGTGCCAGCACTGAAAACATCTCCCATCGTGTTCTAGAGGCTGCACGGAGGTCTGCCGAGTGTTTTGCAAGAAGAGAAAGAAAGTTGTCCAAAACAGCTTCCAATCGAATGTTCCTGTGAATAGAAAAGGCAGGAGAGTGGTCAGGTACTGTTTTCTCTCAGTTGGCAAGCTGCGCACACAACCGATGTGTTGTACAGCTTGTTTCATCACCTCTGCGAAGATGCCGCTCTCTCCGGCTCCCGGAGACGAAGAAGCTGCTTCTTCGCGCAAAGACAATTCTGCCGCTCACAGTGCTCTGCGGTGTGTGTCTTCTGCCGAAAGAGGCACGGGAGCTGTGCTTAGCTCTGCAGAGCACCGTACCTTCGTCTTTAGCCTCTCTTCTCGTCTACATCTTAGCAAAAAGCTTTTCCACTCTGTCTGGCGAGGAGAAACTGTGCCAGCACAGAAAACATCTCCCATCGTGTTCTAGAGGCTGCACGGAGGTCTGCCGAGTGTTTTGCAAGAAGAGAAAGAAAGTTGTCCAAAACAGCTTCCAATCGAATGTTCATGTGACTAGAAAAGGCAGGAGAGTGGTCAGGTACTGTTTTCTCTCAGTTGGCAAGCTGCGCACACAATCGCACTGTTGTACAGCTTGTTTCATCACCTCTGCGAAGTTGCCGCTCTCTCCGGCTCCCGGAGACGAAGAAGCTGCTTCTTCGCGCAAAGACGATTCTGCCGCTCACAGTGCTCTGCGGTGTGTGTCTTCTGCCGAAAGAGGCACGGCGGCTGTGCTTAGCTCTGCAGAGCACCGTACCTTCGTCTTTAGCCTCTCTTCTCGTCTACATCTTAGCAAAAATCTTTTCCACTCTGTCTGGCAAGGAGAAACTGTGCCAGCACTGAAAACATCTCCCATCGTGTTCTAGAGGCTGCACGGAGGTCTGCCGAGTGTTTTGCAAGAAGAGAAAGAAAGTTGTCCAAAACAGCTTGCAATCCAATGTTCACGTGAATAGAAAAGGCAGGAGAGTGGTCAGGTACTGTTTTCTCTCAGTTGACAAGCTGCGCACACAATCGCACTGTTGTACAGCTTGTTTCATCACCTTTGCGAAGCTGCCGCTCTCTCCGGCTCCCGGAGACGAAGAAGCTGCTTCTTCGCGCAAAGACGATTCTGCCCCTCACAGTGCTCTGCGGTGTGCGTCTTCTGCCGAAAGAGGCACGGGAGCTGTGCTTAGCTCTGCAGAGCACCGTACCTTCGTCTTTATCCTCTCTTCTCGTCTACATCTTAGCAAAAAGCTTTTCCACTCTGTCTGGCAAGGAGAAACTGTGCCAGCACAAAAAACATCTCCCATCGTGTTCTAGAGGCTGCACGGAGGTCTGCCGAGTGTTTTGCAAGAAGAGAAAGAAAGTTGTCCAAAACAGCTTCCAATCGAATATTCATGTGACTAGAAAAGGCAGGAGAGTGGTCAGGTACTGTTTTCTCTCACTTGGCAAGCTGCGCACACAATCGCAGTGCTGTACAGCTTGTTTCATCACCTTTGCGAAGTTGCCGCTCTCTCCGGCTCCCGGAGACGAAGAAGCTGCTTCTTCGCGCAAAGACGATTCTGCCGCTCACAGTGCTCTGCGGTGTGTGTCTTCTGCCGAAAGAGGCACGGGAGCTGTGCTTAGCTCTGCAGAGCACCGTACCTTCGTCTTTAGCCTCTCTTCTCGTCTACATTTTAGCAAAAAGCTTTTCCACTCTGTCTGGCAAGGAGAAACTGTGCCAGCACTGAAAACATCTCCCATCGTGTTCTAGAGGCTGCACGGAGGTCTGCCGAGTGTTTTGCAAGAAGAGAAAGAAAGTTGTCCAAAACAGCTTGCAATCGAATGTTCATGTGATTAGAAAAGGCAGGAGAGTGGTAAGGTACTGTTTTCTCCCAGTTGGCAAGCTGCGCACACAATCGCAGTGTTGTACAGCTTGTTTCATCACCTTTGCGAAGTTGCCGCTCTCTCCGGCTCCCGAAAACGAAGAAGCTGCTTCTTCGCGCAAAGACGATTCTGCCGCTCATAGTTCTCTGCGGTGTGCGGCTTCAGCCGAAAGAGGTCCGGGAGCGGTGCTTAGCTCTGCAGAGCACCGTACCTTCGTCTTTAACCTCTCTTCTCGTCTACATCTTAGCAAAAAGCTTTTCCACTCTGTCTGGCAAGGATAAAGTGTGCCAGCACAGAAAACATCTCCCATTGTCTTCTAGAGGCTGCACGGAGGTCTGCCGAGTGTTTTGCAAGAAGAGAAAGAAAGTTGTCCAAAACAGCTTGCAATCGAATGTTCATGTGATTACAAAAGGCAGGAGAGTGGTCAGGTACTGTTTTCTCTCAGTTGGCAAGCTGCGCACACAATCGCAGTGTTGTACAGCTTGTTTCATCACCTTTGCGAAGTTGCCGCTCTCTCCGGCTCCCGGAGACGAAGAAGCTGCTTCTTCGCGCAAAGACGATTCTGCCGTTCACAGTGCTCTGCAGAGCACCGTACCTTCGTCTTTAGCCTCTCTTCTCGTCTACATCTTAGCAAAAAGCTTTTCCACTCTGTCTGGCAAGGAGAAACTTTGCCAGGACAGAAAACATCTCCCATCGTGTTCTAGAGGCTGCACGGAGGTCTGCCGAGTGTTTTGCAAGAAGAGAAAGAAAGTTGTCCAAAACAGCTTACAATCGAATGTTCATGTGAATAGAAAAGGCAGGAGAGTGGTCAGGTACTGTTTTCTCTCTGTTGGCAAGCTGCGCACACAATCGCAGTGTTGTACAGCTTGTTTCATCACCTCTTCGAAGTTGCCGCTCTCTCCGGCTCCCGGAGACGAAGAAGCTGCTTCTTCGCGCAAAGACGATTCTGCCGCTCACAGTGCTCTGCGGTGTGTGTCTTCTGCCGAAAGAGGCACGGGAGCTGTGCTTAGCTCTGCAGAGCACCGTACCTTCGTCTTTAGCCTCTCTTCTAGTCTACATCTTAGCAAAAACCTTTTCCACTCTGTCTGGCAAGGAGAAACTGTGCCAGCACTGAAAACATCTCCCATCGTGTTCTAGAGGCTGCACGGAGGTCTGCCGAGTGTTTTGCAAGAAGAGAAAGAAAGTTGGCCAAAACAGCTTCCAATCGAATTTTCATGTGAATAGAAAAGGCAGGAGAGTGGTCAGGTACTGTTTTCTCTCATTTGGTAAGCTGCGCACACAATCGCAGTTTTGTACAGCTTGTTTCATCACCTTTGCCAAGTTGCCGCTCTCTCCGGCTCCCGGAGACGAAGAAGCTGCTTCTTCGCGCAAAGACGATTCTGCCGCTCACAGTGCTCTGCAGAGCACCGTACCTTCGTCTTTAGCCTCTCTTCTCGTCTACATCTTAGCAAAAAGCTTTTCCACTCTGTCTGGCAAGGAGAAACTGTGCCAGCACTGAAAACATCTCCCATCGTGTTCTAGAGGCTGCACGGAGGTCTGCCGAGTGTTTTGCAAGAAGAGAAAGAAAGTTGTCCAAAACAGCTTCCAATCGAATGTTCCTGTGAATAGAAAAGGCAGGAGAGTGGTCAGGTACTGTTTTCTCTCAGTTGGCAAGCTGCGCACACAACCGATGTGTTGTACAGCTTGTTTCATCACCTCTGCGAAGATGCCGCTCTCTCCGGCTCCCGGAGACGAAGAAGCTGCTTCTTCGCGCAAAGACAATTCTGCCGCTCACAGTGCTCTGCGGTGTGTGTCTTCTGCCGAAAGAGGCACGGGAGCTGTGCTTAGCTCTGCAGAGCACCGTACCTTCGTCTTTAGCCTCTCTTCTCGTCTACATCTTAGCAAAAAGCTTTTCCACTCTGTCTGGCGAGGAGAAACTGTGCCAGCACAGAAAACATCTCCCATCGTGTTCTAGAGGCTGCACGGAGGTCTGCCGAGTGTTTTGCAAGAAGAGAAAGAAAGTTGTCCAAAACAGCTTCCAATCGAATGTTCATGTGACTAGAAAAGGCAGGAGAGTGGTCAGGTACTGTTTTCTCTCAGTTGGCAAGCTGCGCACACAATCGCACTGTTGTACAGCTTGTTTCATCACCTCTGCGAAGTTGCCGCTCTCTCCGGCTCCCGGAGACGAAGAAGCTGCTTCTTCGCGCAAAGACGATTCTGCCGCTCACAGTGCTCTGCGGTGTGTGTCTTCTGCCGAAAGAGGCACGGCGGCTGTGCTTAGCTCTGCAGAGCACCGTACCTTCGTCTTTAGCCTCTCTTCTCGTCTACATCTTAGCAAAAATCTTTTCCACTCTGTCTGGCAAGGAGAAACTGTGCCAGCACTGAAAACATCTCCCATCGTGTTCTAGAGGCTGCACGGAGGTCTGCCGAGTGTTTTGCAAGAAGAGAAAGAAAGTTGTCCAAAACAGCTTGCAATCCAATGTTCACGTGAATAGAAAAGGCAGGAGAGTGGTCAGGTACTGTTTTCTCTCAGTTGACAAGCTGCGCACACAATCGCACTGTTGTACAGCTTGTTTCATCACCTTTGCGAAGCTGCCGCTCTCTCCGGCTCCCGGAGACGAAGAAGCTGCTTCTTCGCGCAAAGACGATTCTGCCCCTCACAGTGCTCTGCGGTGTGCGTCTTCTGCCGAAAGAGGCACGGGAGCTGTGCTTAGCTCTGCAGAGCACCGTACCTTCGTCTTTATCCTCTCTTCTCGTCTACATCTTAGCAAAAAGCTTTTCCACTCTGTCTGGCAAGGAGAAACTGTGCCAGCACAAAAAACATCTCCCATCGTGTTCTAGAGGCTGCACGGAGGTCTGCCGAGTGTTTTGCAAGAAGAGAAAGAAAGTTGTCCAAAACAGCTTCCAATCGAATATTCATGTGACTAGAAAAGGCAGGAGAGTGGTCAGGTACTGTTTTCTCTCACTTGGCAAGCTGCGCACACAATCGCAGTGCTGTACAGCTTGTTTCATCACCTTTGCGAAGTTGCCGCTCTCTCCGGCTCCCGGAGACGAAGAAGCTGCTTCTTCGCGCAAAGACGATTCTGCCGCTCACAGTGCTCTGCGGTGTGTGTCTTCTGCCGAAAGAGGCACGGGAGCTGTGCTTAGCTCTGCAGAGCACCGTACCTTCGTCTTTAGCCTCTCTTCTCGTCTACATTTTAGCAAAAAGCTTTTCCACTCTGTCTGGCAAGGAGAAACTGTGCCAGCACTGAAAACATCTCCCATCGTGTTCTAGAGGCTGCACGGAGGTCTGCCGAGTGTTTTGCAAGAAGAGAAAGAAAGTTGTCCAAAACAGCTTGCAATCGAATGTTCATGTGATTAGAAAAGGCAGGAGAGTGGTAAGGTACTGTTTTCTCCCAGTTGGCAAGCTGCGCACACAATCGCAGTGTTGTACAGCTTGTTTCATCACCTTTGCGAAGTTGCCGCTCTCTCCGGCTCCCGAAAACGAAGAAGCTGCTTCTTCGCGCAAAGACGATTCTGCCGCTCATAGTTCTCTGCGGTGTGCGGCTTCAGCCGAAAGAGGTCCGGGAGCGGTGCTTAGCTCTGCAGAGCACCGTACCTTCGTCTTTAACCTCTCTTCTCGTCTACATCTTAGCAAAAAGCTTTTCCACTCTGTCTGGCAAGGATAAAGTGTGCCAGCACAGAAAACATCTCCCATTGTCTTCTAGAGGCTGCACGGAGGTCTGCCGAGTGTTTTGCAAGAAGAGAAAGAAAGTTGTCCAAAACAGCTTGCAATCGAATGTTCATGTGATTACAAAAGGCAGGAGAGTGGTCAGGTACTGTTTTCTCTCAGTTGGCAAGCTGCGCACACAATCGCAGTGTTGTACAGCTTGTTTCATCACCTTTGCGAAGTTGCCGCTCTCTCCGGCTCCCGGAGACGAAGAAGCTGCTTCTTCGCGCAAAGACGATTCTGCCGTTCACAGTGCTCTGCAGAGCACCGTACCTTCGTCTTTAGCCTCTCTTCTCGTCTACATCTTAGCAAAAAGCTTTTCCACTCTGTCTGGCAAGGAGAAACTTTGCCAGGACAGAAAACATCTCCCATCGTGTTCTAGAGGCTGCACGGAGGTCTGCCGAGTGTTTTGCAAGAAGAGAAAGAAAGTTGTCCAAAACAGCTTACAATCGAATGTTCATGTGAATAGAAAAGGCAGGAGAGTGGTCAGGTACTGTTTTCTCTCTGTTGGCAAGCTGCGCACACAATCGCAGTGTTGTACAGCTTGTTTCATCACCTCTGCGAAGTTGCCGCTCTCTCCGGCTCCCGGAGACGAAGAAGCTGCTTCTTCGCGCAAAGACGATTCTTCCGCTCACAGTGCTCTGCGGTGTGTGTCTTCTGCCGAAAGAGGCCCGGGAGCTGTGCTTAGCTCTGCAGAGCACCGCACCTTCGTCTTTAGCCTCTCTTCTCGTCTACAACTTAGCAAAAAGCTTTTCCAATCTGTCTGGCAAGGAGAAACTGTGCCAGCACAAAAAACATCTCCCATCGTGTTCTAGAGGCTGCACGGAGGTCTGCCGAGTGTTTTGCAAGAAGAGAAAGAAAGTTGTCCAAAAAAGATTGCAATCGAATGTTCATGTGACTAGAAAAGGCAGGAGAGTGGTCAGGTACTGTTTTCTCTCAGTTGGCAAGCTGCGCACACAATCGCAGTGTTGTACAGCTTGTTTCATCACCTTTGCCAAGTTGCCGCTCTCTCCGGCTCCCGAAAACGAAGAAGCTGCTTCTTCGCGCAAAGACGATTCTGCCGCTCATAGTACTCTGCGGTGTGCGGCTTCAGCCGAAAGAGGTCCGGGAGCGGTGCTTAGCTCTGCAGAGCACCGTACCTTCGTCTTTAGCCTCTCTTCTCGTCTACATCTTAGCAAAAAGCTTTTCCACTCTGTCTGGCAAGGAGAAACTGTGCCAGCACAGAAAACATCTCCATCTTCTTCTAGAGGCTGCACGGAGGTCTGCCCAGTGTTTTGCAAGAAGAGAAAGAAAGTTGTCCAACACAGCTTGCAATCGATGTTCATGTGATTACAAAAGGCAGGAGAGTGGTCAGGTACTGTTTTCTCTCACTTGGCAGCTGCGCACACAATCGCAGTGTTGTACAGCTTGTTTCATCACCTTTGCGAAGTTGCCGCTCTCTCCGGCTCCCGGAGACGAAGAAGCTGCTTCTTCGCGCAAAGACGATTCTGCCGCTCACAGTGCTCTGCGGTGTGTGTCTTCTGCCGAAAGAGGCCCGGGAGCTGTGCTTAGCTCTGCAGAGCAACGTGCCTTCGTCTTTAGCCTCTCTTCTCGTCTACATCTTAGCAAAAGCTTTTCCACTCTGTCTGGCAAGGAGAAACTGTGCCAGCACTGAAAACATCTCCCATCGTGTTCTAGAGGCTGCACGGAGGTCTGCCGAGTGTTTTGCAAGAAGAGAAAGAAAGTTGTCCAAAACAGCTTGCAATCCAATATTCACGTGAATAGAAAAGGCAGGAGAGTGGTCAGGTACTGTTTTCTCTCAGTTGGCAAGCTGCACACACAATCGCAGTGTTGTACAGCTTGTTTCATCACCTTTGCGAAGCTGCCGCTCTCTCCGGCTCCCGGAGACGAAGAAGCTGCTTCTTCGCGCAAAGACGATTCTGCCCCTCACAGTGCTCTGCGGTGTGCGTCTTCTGCCGAAAGAGGCACGGGAGCTGTGCTTAGCTCTGCAGAGCACCGTACCTTCGTCTTTAGCCTCTCTTCTCGTCTACATCTTAGCAAAAAGCTTTTCCACTCTGTCTGGCAAGGAGAAACTGTGCCAGCACAAAAAAAATCTCCCATCGTGTTCTAGAGGCTGCACGGAGGTCTGCTGAGTGTTTTGCAAGAAGAGAAAGAAAGTTGTCCAAAACAGCTTCCAATCCAATGTTCATGTGACTAGAAAAGGCAGGAGAGTGGTCAGGTACTGTTTTCTCTCACTTGGCAAGCTGCGCACACAATCGCAGTGTTGTACAGCTTGTTTCAGCACCTTTGCCAAGTTGCCGCTCTCTCCGGCTCCCGGAGACGAAGAAGCTGCTTCTTCGCGCAAAGACGATTCTGCCGCTCACAGTGCTCTGCAGAGCACCGTACCTTCGTCTTTAGCCTCTCTTCTCGTCTACATCTTAGCAAAAAGCTTTTCCACTCTGTCTGGCAAGGAGAAACTGTGCCAGCACTGAAAACATCTCCCATCGTGTTCTAGAGGCTGCACGGAGGTCTGCCGAGTGTTTTGCAAGAAGAGAAAGAAAGTTGTCCAAAACAGCTTCCAATCGAATTTTCATGTGAATAGAAAGGGCAGGAGAGTGGTCAGGTACTGTTTTCTCTCAGTTGGCAAGCTGCGCACACAATCGCAGTGTTGTACAGCTTGTTTCATCACCTTTGCCAAGTTGCCGCTCTCTCCGGCTCCCGGAGACGAAGAAGCTGCTTCTTCGCGCAAAGACGATTCTGCCGCTCACAGTGCTCTGCGGTGTGTGTCTTCTGCCGAAAGAGGCACGGGAGCTGTGCTTAGCTCTGCAGAGCACCGTACCTTCGTCTTTAGCCTCTCTTCTCGTCTACATCTTAGCAAAAAGCTTTTCCACTCTGTCTGGCAAGGAGAAACTGTGCCAGCACTGAAAACATCTCCCATCGTGTTCTAGAGGCTGCACGGTCTGCCGAGTGTTTTGCAAGAAGAGAAAGAAAGTTGTCCAAAACAGCTTCCAATCGAATGTTCATGTGAATAGAAAAGGCAGGAGAGTGGTCAGGTACTGTTTTCTCTCACTTGGCAAGCTGCGCACACAATCGCAGTGTTGTACAGCTTGTTTCATCACCTTTGCCAAGTTGCCGCTCTCTCCGGCTCCCAGAGACGAAGAAGCTGCTTCTTCGCGCAAAGACGATTCTGCCGCTCACAGTGCTCTGCGGTGTGTGTCTTCTGCCGAAAGAGGCACGGGAGCTGTGCTTAGCTCTGCAGAGCACCGTACCTTCGTCTTTAGCCTCTCTTCTCGTCTACATCTTAGCAAAAAGCTTTTCCACTCTGTCTGGCAAGGAGAAACTTTGCCAGCACAAAAAACATCTCCCATCGTGTTCTAGAGGCTGCACGGAGGTCTGCCGAGTGTTTTGCAAGAAGAGAAAGAAAGTTGTCCAAAACAGCTTCCAATCGAATGTTCATGTGAATAGAAAAGGCAGGAGAGTGGTCAGGTACTGTTTTCTCTCATTTGGTAAGCTGCGCACACAATCGCAGTTTTGTACAGCGTGTTTCATCACCTTTGCGAAGTTGCCGCTCTCTCCGGCTCCCGGAGACGAAGAAGCTGCTTCTTCGCGAAAAGACGATTCTGCCGCTCACAGTGCTCTGCAGAGCACCGTACCTTCGTCTTTAGCCTCTCTTCTCGTCTACATCTTAGCAAAAAGCTTTTCCACTCTGTCTGGCGAGGAGAAACTGTGCCAGCACTGAAAACATCTCCCATCGTATTCTAGAGGCTGCACGGAGGTCTGCCCAGTGTCTTGCAAGAAGAGAAAGAAAGTTGTCCAAAACAGCTTCCAATCCAATGTTCACGTGAATAGAAAAGGCAGGAGAGTGGTCAGGTACTGTTTTCTCTCAGTTGGCAAGCTGCGCACACAATCGCAGTGTTGTACAGCTTGTTTCATCACCTTTGCCAAGTTGCCGCTCTCTCCGGCTCCCGGAGACGAAGAAGCTGCTTCTTCGCGCAAAGACGATTCTGCCGCTCACAGTGCTCTGCGGTGTGTGTCTTCTGCCGAAAGAGGCACGGGAGCTGTGCTTAGCTCTGCAGAGCACCGTACCTTCGTCTTTAGCCTCTCTTCTCGTCTACATCTTAGCAAAAAGCTTTTCCACTCTGTCTGGCAAGGAGAAACTGTGCCAGCACAAAAAACATCTCCCATCGTGTTCTAGAGGCTGCACGGAGGTCTGCCGAGTGTTTTGCAAGAAGAGAAAGAAAGTTGTCCAAAACAGCTTCCAATCGAATGTTCATGTGAATAGAAAAGGCAGGAGAGTGGTCAGGTACTGTTTTCTCTCATTTGGTAAGCTGCGCACACAATCGCAGTTTTGTACAGCGTGTTTCATCACCTTTGCGAAGTTGCCGCTCTCTCCGGCTCACGGAGACGAAGAAGCTGCTTCTTCGCGCAAAGACGATTCTGCCACTCAAAGTGCTCTGCGGTGTGTGTCTTCTTGCCGAAAGAGGCACGGGAGCTGTGCTTAGCTCTGCAGAGCACCGTACCTTCGTCTTTAGCCTCTCTTCTCGTCTACATCTTAGCAAAAAGCTTTTCCACTCTGTCTGGCAAGGAGAAACTGTGCCAGAACTGAAAACATCTCCCATCGTGTTCTAGAGGCTGCACGGAGGTCTGCCGAGTGTTTTGCAAGAAGAGAAAGAAAGTTGTCCAAAACAGCTTGCAATCGAATGTTCATGTGAATAGAAAAGGCAGGAGAGTGGTAAGGTACTGTTTTCTCTCAGTTGGCAAGCTGCGCACACAATCGCAGTGTTGTACAGCTTGTTTCATCACCTCTGCGAAGTTGCCGCTCTCTCCGGCTCCCGGAGACGAAGAAGCTGCTTCTTCGCGCAAAGACGATTCTGCCGCTCACAGTGCTCTGCAGAGCACCGTACCTTCGTCTTTAGCCTCTCTTCTCGTCTACATCTTAGCAAAAAGCTTTTCCACTCTGTCTGGCGAGGAGAAAATGTGCCAGCACAGAAAACATCTCCCATCGTGTTCTAGAGGCTGCACGGAGGTCTGCCGAGTGTTTTGCAAGAAGAGAAAGAAAGTTG
Source organism: Melozone crissalis (assembly GCF_028551555.1). Taxonomy (NCBI): domain Eukaryota; kingdom Metazoa; phylum Chordata; class Aves; order Passeriformes; family Passerellidae; genus Melozone; species Melozone crissalis. The sequence goes on from NW_026535929.1 coordinate 440,319, forward strand.
TCCAAAACACCTTCCAATCGAATGTTCATGTGACTAGAAAAGGCAGGAGAGTGGTCAGGTACTGTTTTCTCTCAGTTGGCAAGCTGCGCACACAATCGCACTGTTGTACAGCTTGTTTCATCACCTCTGCGAAGTTGCCTCTCTCTCCGGCTCCCAGAGACGAAGAAGCTGCTTCTTCGCGCAAAGACAATTCTGCCGCTCACAGTGCTCTGCAGTGTGTGTCTTCTGCCGAAAGAGGCACGGGAGCTGTGCTTAGCTCTGCAGAGCACCGTACCTTCGTCTTTAGCCTCTCTTCTCGTCTACATCTTAGCAAAAAGCTTTTCCACTCTGTCTGGCAAGGAGAAACTGTGCCAGCACAGAAAACATCTCCCATCGTGTTCTAGAGGCTGCACGGAGGTCTGCCGAGTGTTTTGCAAGAAGAGAAAGAAAGTTGTCCAAAACAGCTTCCAATCGAATGTTCATGTGACTAGAAAAGGCAGGAGAGTGGTCAGGTACTGTTTTCTCTCAGTTGGCAAGCTGCGCACACAATCGCACTGTTGTACAGCTTGTTTCATCACCTCTGCGAAGTTGCCGCTCTCTCCGGCTCCCGGAGACGAAGAAGCTGCTTCTTCGCGCAAAGACGATTCTGCCGTTCACAGTGCTCTGCAGAGCACCGTACCTTCGTCTTTAGCCTCTCTTCTCGTCTACATCTTAGCAAAATGCTTTTCCACTCTGTCTGGCAAGGAGAAACTGTGCCAGCACAAAAAACATCTCCCATCGTGTTCTAGAGGCTGCACGGAGGTCTGCCGAGTGTTTTGCAAGAAGAGAAAGAAAGTTGTCCAAAACAGCTTCCAATCGAATGTTCATGTGACTAGAAAAGGCAGGAGAGTGGTCAGGTACTGTTTTCTCTCACTTGGCAAGCTGCGCACACAATCGCAGTGTTGTACAGCTTGTTTCATCACCTTTGCCAAGTTGCCGCTCTCTCCGGCTCCCGGAGACGAAGAATCTGCTTATTCGCGCAAAGACGATTCTGCCGCTCACAGTGCTCTGCAGAGCACCCTCCCTTCGTCTTTAGCCTCTCTTCTCGTCTGCATCTTAGCAAAAAGCTTTTCCACTCTGTCTGGCAAGGAGAAACTTTGCCAGCACAGAAAACATCTCCCATCGTGTTCTAGAGGCTGCACGGAGGTCTGCCGACTGTTTTGCAAGAAGAGAAAGAAAGTTGTCCAAAATAGCTTCCAATCGAATGTTCATGTGAATAGAAAAGGCAGGAGAGTGGTCAGGTACTGTTTTCTCTCAGTTGGTAAGCTGCGCACACAATCGCAGTGTTGTACAGCTTGTTTCATCACCTTTGCGAAGTTGCCGCTCACTCCGGCTCCCAGAGACGAAGAAGCTGCTTCTTCGCGCAAAGACGATTCTGCCGCTCACAGTGCTCTGCGGTGTGTGTCTTCTGCCGAAAGAGGCACGGGAGCTGTGCTTAGCTCTGCAGAGCACCGTACCTTCGTCTTTAGCCTCTCTTCTCGTCTACATCTTAGCAAAAAGCTTTTCCACTCTGTCTGGCAAGGAGAAACTGTGCCAGCACTGAAAACATCTCCCATCGTGTTCTAGAGGCTGCACGGAGGTCTGCCGAGTGTTTTGCAAGAAGAGAAAGAAAGTTGTCCAAAACAGCTTGCAATCCAATGTTCCTGTGAATAGAAAAGGCAGGAGAGTGGTCAGGTACTGTTTTCTCTCAGTTGGCAAGCTGCGCACACAATCGCACTGTTGTACAGCTTGTTCCATCACCTTTGCGAAGCTGCCGCTCTCTCCGGCTCCCGGAGACGAAGAAGCTGCTTCTTCGCGCAAAGACGATTCTGCCCCTCACAGTGCTCTGCGGTGTGCGTCTTCTGCCGAAAGAGGCACGGGAGCTGTGCTTAGCTCTGCAGAGCACCGTACCTTCGTCTTTAGCCTCTCTTCTCGTCTACATCTTAGCAAAAAGCTTTTCCACTCTGTCTGGCAAGGAGAAACTGTGCCAGCACAAAAATCATCTCCCATCGTGTTCTAGAGGCTGCACGGAGGTCTGCCGAGTGTTTTGCAAGAAGAGAAAGAAAGTTGTCCAAAACAGCTTCCAATCCAATGTTCATGTGACTAGAAAAGGCAGGAGAGTGGTCAGGTACTGTTTTCTCTCAGTTGGCAAGCTGCGCACACAATCGCAGTGTTGTACAGCTTGTTTCATCACCTTTGCCAAGTTGCCGCTCTCTCCGGCTCCCGGAGACGAAGAAGCTGCTTCTTCGCGTAAAGACGATTCTGCCGCTCACAGTGCTCTGCGGTGTGTGTCTTCTGCCGAAAGAGGCACGGGAGCTGTGCTTAGCTCTGCAGAGCACCGTACCTTCGTCTTTAGCCTCCCTTCTAGTCTACATCTTAGCAAAAAGCTTTTCCCCTCTGTCTGGAAAGGAGAAAATGTGCCAGCACTGAAAACATCTCCCATCGTGTTCTAGAGGCTGCACGGAGGTCTGCCGAGTGTTTTGCAAGAAGAGAAAGAAAGTTGGCCAAAACAGCTTCCAATCGAATGTTCACGTGAATTGAAAAGGCAGGAGAGTGGTCAGGTACTGTTTTCTCTCATTTGGTAAGCTGCGCACACAATCGCAGTTTTGTACAGCTTGTTTCATCACCTTTGCCAAGTTGACGCTCTCTCCGGCTCCCGGAGACGAAGAAGCTGCTTCTTCGCGCAAAGACGATTCTGCCGCTCACAGTGCTCTGCAGAGCACCGTACTTTCGTCTTTAGCCTCTCTTCTCGTCTACATCTTAGCAAAAAGCTTTTCCACTCTGTCTGGCGAGGAGAAACTGTGCCAGCACTGAAAACATCTCCCATCGTCTTCTAGAGGCTGCACGGAGGTCTGCCGAGTGTTTTGCAAGAAGAGAAAGAAAGTTCTCCAAAACAGCTTCCAATCGAATGTTCACGTGAATAGAAAAGGCAGTAGAGTGGTCAGGTACTGTTTTCTCTCAGTTGGCAAGCTGCGCACACAATCGCACTGTTGTACAGCTTGTTTCATCACCTTTGCCAAGTTGCCGCTCTCTCCGGCTCACGGAGACGAAGAAGCTGCTTCTTCGCGCAAAGACGATTCTGCCGCTCAAAGTGCTCTGCGGTGTGTGTCTTCTTGCCGAAAGAGGCACGGGAGCTGTGCTTAGCTCTGCAGAGCACCGTACCTTCGTCTTTAGCCTCTCTTCTCGTCTACATCTTAGCAAAAAGCTTTTCCACTCTGTCTGGCAAGGAGAAACTGTGCCAGAACTGAAAACATCTCCCATCGTGTTCTAGAGGCTGCACGGAGGTCTGCCGAGTGTTTTGCAAGAAGAGAAAGAAAGTTGTCCAAAACAGCTTGCAATCGAATGTTCATGTGAATAGAAAAGGCAGGAGAGTGGTAAGGTACTGTTTTCTCTCAGTTGGCAAGCTGCGCACACAATCGCAGTGTTGTACAGCTTGTTTCATCACCTCTGCGAAGTTGCCGCTCTCTCCGGCTCCCGGAGACGAAGAAGCTGCTTCTTCGCGCAAAGACGATTCTGCCGCTCACAGTGCTCTGCAGAGCACCGTACCTTCGTCTTTAGCCTCTCTTCTCGTCTACATCTTAGCAAAAAGCTTTTCCACTCTGTCTGGCAAGGAGAAAATGTGCCAGCACAGAAAACATCTCCCATCGTGTTCTAGAGGCTGCACGGAGGTCTGCCGAGTGTTTTGCAAGAAGAGAAAGAAAGTTGTCCAAAACACCTTCCAATCGAATGTTCATGTGACTAGAAAAGGCAGGAGAGTGGTCAGGTACTGTTTTCTCTCAGTTGGCAAGCTGCGCACACAATCGCACTGTTGTACAGCTTGTTTCATCACCTCTGCGAAGTTGCCTCTCTCTCCGGCTCCCAGAGACGAAGAAGCTGCTTCTTCGCGCAAAGACAATTCTGCCGCTCACAGTGCTCTGCAGTGTGTGTCTTCTGCCGAAAGAGGCACGGGAGCTGTGCTTAGCTCTGCAGAGCACCGTACCTTCGTCTTTAGCCTCTCTTCTCGTCTACATCTTAGCAAAAAGCTTTTCCACTCTGTCTGGCAAGGAGAAACTGTGCCAGCACAGAAAACATCTCCCATCGTGTTCTAGAGGCTGCACGGAGGTCTGCCGAGTGTTTTGCAAGAAGAGAAAGAAAGTTGTCCAAAACAGCTTCCAATCGAATGTTCATGTGACTAGAAAAGGCAGGAGAGTGGTCAGGTACTGTTTTCTCTCAGTTGGCAAGCTGCGCACACAATCGCACTGTTGTACAGCTTGTTTCATCACCTCTGCGAAGTTGCCGCTCTCTCCGGCTCCCGGAGACGAAGAAGCTGCTTCTTCGCGCAAAGACGATTCTGCCGTTCACAGTGCTCTGCAGAGCACCGTACCTTCGTCTTTAGCCTCTCTTCTCGTCTACATCTTAGCAAAATGCTTTTCCACTCTGTCTGGCAAGGAGAAACTTTGCCAGGACAGAAAACATCTCCCATCGTGTTCTAGAGGCTGCACGGAGGTCTGCCGAGTGTTTTGCAAGAAGAGAAAGAAAGTTGTCCAAAACAGCTTGCAATCGAATGTTCATGTGAATAGAAAAGGCAGGAGAGTGATCAGGTACTGTTTTCTCTCACTTGGCAAGCTGCGCACACAATCGCAGTGTTGTACAGCTTGTTTCATCACCTTTGCCAAGTTGCCGCTCTCTCCGGCTCCCGGAGACGAAGAAGCTGCTTCTTCGCGCAAAGACGATTCTGCCCCTCACATTGCTCTGCGGTGTGCGTCTTCTGCCGAAAGAGGCACGGGAGCTGTGCTTAGCTCTGCAGAGCACCGTACCTTCGTCTTTAGCCTCTCTTCTCGTCTACATCTTAGCAAAAAGCTTTTCCACTCTGTCTGGCAAGGAGAAACTGTGCCAGCACAAAAAACATCTCCCATCGTGTTCTAGAGGCTGCACGGAGGTCTGCCGAGTGTTTTGCAAGAAGAGAAAGAAAGTTGTCCAAAACAGCTTCCAATCGAATGTTCATGTGACTAGAAAAGGCAGGAGAGTGGTCAGGTACTGTTTTCTCTCACTTGGCAAGCTGCGCACACAATCGCAGTGTTGTACAGCTTGTTTCATCACCTTTGCGAAGTTGCCGCTCTCTCCGGCTCCCGGAGACGAAGAATCTGCTTATTCGCGCAAAGACGATTCTGCCGCTCACAGTGCTCTGCAGAGCACCCTCCCTTCGTCTTTAGCCTCTCTTCTCGTCTGCATCTTAGCAAAAAGCTTTTCCACTCTGTCTGGCAAGGAGAAACTTTGCCAGCACAGAAAACATCTCCCATCGTGTTCTAGAGGCTGCACGGAGGTCTGCCGACTGTTTTGCAAGAAGAGAAAGAAAGTTGTCCAAAATAGCTTCCAATCGAATGTTCATGTGAATAGAAAAGGCAGGAGAGTGGTCAGGTACTGTTTTCTCTCAGTTGGTAAGCTGCGCACACAATCGCAGTGTTGTACAGCTTGTTTCATCACCTTTGCGAAGTTGCCGCTCACTCCGGCTCCCAGAGACGAAGAAGCTGCTTCTTCGCGCAAAGACGATTCTGCCGCTCACAGTGCTCTGCGGTGTGTGTCTTCTGCCGAAAGAGGCACGGGAGCTGTGCTTAGCTCTGCAGAGCACCGTACCTTCGTCTTTAGCCTCTCTTCTCGTCTACATCTTAGCAAAAAGCTTTTCCACTCTGTCTGGCAAGGAGAAACTGTGCCAGCACTGAAAACATCTCCCATCGTGTTCTAGAGGCTGCACGGAGGTCTGCCGAGTGTTTTGCAAGAAGAGAAAGAAAGTTGTCCAAAACAGCTTGCAATCCAATGTTCCTGTGAATAGAAAAGGCAGGAGAGTGGTCAGGTACTGTTTTCTCTCAGTTGGCAAGCTGCGCACACAATCGCACTGTTGTACAGCTTGTTCCATCACCTTTGCGAAGCTGCCGCTCTCTCCGGCTCCCGGAGACAAAGAAGCTGCTTCTTCGCGCAAAGACGATTCTGCCCCTCACAGTGCTCTGCGGTGTGCGTCTTCTGCCGAAAGAGGCACGGGAGCTGTGCTTAGCTCTGCAGAGCACCGTACCTTCGTCTTTAGCCTCTCTTCTCGTCTACATCTTAGCAAAAAGCTTTTCCACTCTGTCTGGCAAGGAGAAACTGTGCCAGCACAAAAATCATCTCCCATCGTGTTCTAGAGGCTGCACGGAGGTCTGCCGAGTGTTTTGCAAGAAGAGAAAGAAAGTTGTCCAAAACAGCTTCCAATCCAATGTTCATGTGACTAGAAAAGGCAGGAGAGTGGTCAGGTACTGTTTTCTCTCAGTTGTCAAGCTGCGCACACAATCGCAGTGTTGTACAGCTTGTTTCATCACCTTTGCCAAGTTGCCGCTCTCTCCGGCTCCCGGAGACGAAGAAGCTGCTTCTTCGCGTAAAGACGATTCTGCCGCTCACAGTGCTCTGCGGTGTGTGTCTTCTGCCGAAAGAGGCACGGGAGCTGTGCTTAGCTCTGCAGAGCACCGTACCTTCGTCTTTAGCCTCTCTTCTCGTCTACATCTTAGCAAAAAGCTTTTCCACTCTGTCTGGCAAGGAGAAACTTTGCCAGGACAGAAAACATCTCCCATCGTGTTCTAGAGGCTGCACGGAGGTCTGCCGAGTGTTTTGCAAGAAGAGAAAGAAAGTTGTCCAAAACAGCTTACAATCGAATATTCATGTGAATAGAAAAGGCAGGAGAGTGGTCAGGTACTGTTTTCTCCCAGTTGGTAAGCTGCGCACACAATCGCAGTTTTGTACAGCTTGTTTCATCACCTTTGCCAAGTTGCCGCTCTCTCCGGCTCCCGGAGACGAAGAAGCTGCTTCTTCGCGCAAAGACGATTCTGCCGCTCACAGTGGTCTGCGGTGTGCGTCTTCTGCCGAAAGAGGCACGGGAGCTGTGCTTAGCTCTGCAGAGCACCGTACCTTCGTCTTTAGCCTCTCTTCTCGTCTACATCTTAGCAAAAAGCTTTTCCACTCTGTCTGGCAAGGAGAAACTGTGCCAGCACTGAAAACATCTCCCATCGTGTTCTAGAGGCTGCACGGAGGTCTGCCGAGTGTTTTGCAAGAAGAGAAAGAAAGTTGTCCAAAACAGCTTGCAATCGAATGTTCATCTGAATAGAAAAGGCAGGAGAGTGGTCAGGTACTGTTTTCTCTCACTTGGCAAGCTGCGCACACAATCGCAGTTTTGTACAGCTTGTTTCATCACCTTTGCGAAGTTGCCGCTCTCTCCGGCTCCCGGAGACGAAGAAGCTCCTTCTTCGCGCAAAGACTATTCTGCCGCTCACAGTGCTCTGCGGTGTGTGTCTTCTGCCGAAAGAGGCACGGGAGCTGTGCTTAGCTCTGCAGAGCACCGTACCTTCGTCTTTAGCCTCTCTTCTCGTCTACATCTTAGCAAAAAGCTTTTCCACTCTGTCTGGCAAGGAGAAACTGTGCCAGCACAGAAAACATCTCCCATCGTGTTCTAGAGGCTGCACGGAGGTCTGCCGAGTGTTTTGCAAGAAGAGAAAGAAAGTTGTCCAAAACAGCTTGCAATCCAATGTTCCTGTGAATAGAAAAGGCAGGAGAGTGGTCAGGTACTGTTTTCTCTCAGTTGGCAAGCTGCGCACACAATCGCAGTGTTGTACAGCTTGTTTCATCACCTTTGCCAAGTTGCCGCTCTCTCCGGCTCCCGGAGACGAAGAAGCTGCTTCTTCGCGCAAAGACGATTCTGCCGCTCACAGTGCTCTGCGGTGTGTGTCTTCTGCCGAAAGAGGCACGGGAGCTGTGCTTAGCTCTGCAGAGCACCGTACCTTCGTCTTTAGCCTCTCTTCTCGTCTACATCTTAGCAAAAAGCTTTTCCACTCTGTCTGGCAAGGAGAAACTGTGCCAGCACAAAAAACATCTCCCATCGTGTTCTAGAAGCTGCACGGAGGTCTGCCGAGTGTTTTGCAAGAAGAGAAAGAAAGTTGTCCAAAACAGCTTCCAATCCAATGTTCCTGTGAATAGAAAAGGCAGGAGAGTGGTCAGGTACTCTTTTCTCTCAGTTGGCAAGCTGCGCACACAACCGTAGTGTTGTACAGCTTGTTTCATCACCTCTGCGAAGTTGCCGCTCTCTCCGGCTCCCGGAGACGAAGAAGCTGCTTCTTCGCCCAAAGACGATTCTGCCGCTCACAGTTCTCTGCGGTGTGTGTCTTCTGCCGAAAGAGGCACGGGAGCTGTGCTTAGCTCTGCAGAGCACCGTACCTTCGTCTTTAGCCTCTCTTCTCGTCTACATCTTAGCAAAAAGCTTTTCCACTCTGTCTGACAAGGAGAAACAGTGCCAGCACAAAAAACATCTCCCATCGTGTTCTAGAAGCTGCACGGAGGTCTGCCGAGTGTTTTGCAAGAAGAGAAAGAAAGTTGTCCAAAACATCTTCCAATCGAATGTTCATGTGAATAGAAAAGGCAGGAGAGTGGTCAGGTACTGTTTTCTCTCAGTTGGCAAGCTGCGCACACAATCGCAGTGTTGTACAGCTTGTTTCATCACCTTTGCGAAGTTGCCGCTCTCTCCGGCTCCCGGAGACGAAGAAGCTGCTTCTTCGCGCAAAGACGATTCTGCCGCTCACAGTGCTCTGCGGTGTGTGTCTTCTGCCGAAAGAGGCACGGGAGCTGTGCTTAGCTCTGCAGAGCACCGTACCTTCGTCTTTAGCCTCTCTTCTCGTCTACATCTTAGCAAAAAGCTTTTCCACTCTGTCTGGCAAGGAGAAACTGTGCCAGCCCAGAAAACATCTCCCATCGTGTTCTAGAGGCTGCACGGAGGTCTGCCGAGTGTTTTGCAAGAAGAGAAACAAAGTTGTCCAAAACAGCTTCCAATCCAATGTTCATGTGACTAGAAAAGGCAGGAGAGTGGTCAGGTACTGTTTTCTCTCAGTTGGTAAGCTGCGCACACAATCGCAGTTTTGTACAGCTTGTTTCATCACCTTTGCGAAGTTGCCGCTCTCTCCGGCTCCCGGATACGAAGAAGCTGCTTCTTCGCGCAAAGACGATTCTGCCGCTCACAGTGCTCTGCAGAGCACCGTACCTTCGTCTTTAGCCTCTCTTCTCGTCTACATCTTAGCAAAAAGCTTTTCCACTCTGTCTGGCAAGGAGAAACTGTGCCAGCACTGAAAACATCTCCCATCGGGTTCCAGAGGCTGCACGGAGGTCTGCCGAGTGTTTTGCAAGAACAGAAATAAAGTTGTCCAAAACAGCTTGCAATCGAATGTTCATGTGAATAGAAAAGGCAGGAGAGTGGTCAGGTACTGTTTTCTCTCAGTTGGCAAGCTGCACACACAATCGCAGTGTTGTACAGCTTGTTTCATCACCTTTGCGAAGTTGCCGCTCACTCCGGCTCCCGGAGACGAAGAAGCTGCTTCTTCGCGCAAAGACGATTCTGCCGCTCACAGTGCTCTGCGGTGTGTGTCTTCTGCCGAAAGAGGCACGGGAGCTGTGCTTAGCTCTGCAGAGCACCGTACCTTCTTCTTTAGCCTCTCTTCTCGTCTACATCTTAGCAAAAAGCTTTTCCACTCTGTCTGGCAAGGAGAAACTGTGCCAGCACAAAAAACATCTCCCATCGTCTTCTAGAGGCTGCACGGAGGTCTGCCGAGTGTTTTGCAAGAAGAGAAAGAAAGTTGTCCAAAACAGCTTCCAATCGAATGTTCATGTGACTAGAAAAGGCAGGAGAGTGGTCAGGTACTGTTTTCTCTCAGTTGGCAAGCTGCGCACACAATCGCAGTGTTGTACAGCTTGTTTCATCACCTCTGCGAAGTTGCCGCTCTCTCCGGCTCCCGGAGACGAAGAAGCTGCTTCTTCGCGCAAAGACGATTCTGCCGTTCACAGTGCTCTGCAGAGCACCGTACCTTCGTCTTTAGCCTCTCTTCTCGTCTACATCTTAGCAAAATGCTTTTCCACTCTGTCTGGCAAGGAGAAACTTTGCCAGGACAGAAAACATCTCCCATCGTGTTCTAGAGGCTGCACGGAGGTCTGCCGAGTGTTTTGCAAGAAGAGAAAGAAAGTTGTCCAAAACAGCTTGCAATCGAATGTTCATGTGAATAGAAAAGGCAGGAGAGTGATCAGGTACTGTTTTCTCTCACTTGGCAAGCTGCGCACACAATCGCAGTGTTGTACAGCTTGTTTCATCACCTTTGCCAAGTTGCCGCTCTCTCCGGCTCCCGGAGACGAAGAAGCTGCTTCTTCGCGCAAAGACGATTCTGCCCCTCACATTGCTCTGCGGTGTGCGTCTTCTGCCGAAAGAGGCACGGGAGCTGTGCTTAGCTCTGCAGAGCACCGTACCTTCGTCTTTAGCCTCTCTTCTCGTCTACATCTTAGCAAAAAGCTTTTCCACTCTGTCTGGCAAGGAGAAACTGTGCCAGCACAAAAAACATCTCCCATCGTGTTCTAGAGGCTGCACGGAGGTCTGCCGAGTGTTTTGCAAGAAGAGAAAGAAAGTTGTCCAAAACAGCTTCCAATCGAATGTTCATGTGACTAGAAAAGGCAGGAGAGTGGTCAGGTACTGTTTTCTCTCACTTGGCAAGCTGCGCACACAATCGCAGTGTTGTACAGCTTGTTTCATCACCTTTGCCAAGTTGCCGCTCTCTCCGGCTCCCGGAGACGAAGAAGCTGCTTCTTCGCGCAAAGACGATTCTGCCGCTCACAGTGCTCTGCAGAGCACCCTCCCTTCGTCTTTAGCCTCTCTTCTCGTCTGCATCTTAGCAAAAAGCTTTTCCACTCTGTCTGGCAAGGAGAAACTTTGCCAGCACAGAAAACATCTCCCATCGTGTTCTAGAGGCTGCACGGAGGTCTGCCGACTGTTTTGCAAGAAGAGAAAGAAAGTTGTCCAAAATAGCTTCCAATCGAATGTTCATGTGAATAGAAAAGGCAGGAGAGTGGTCAGGTACTGTTTTCTCTCAGTTGGTAAGCTGCGCACACAATCGCAGTGTTGTACAGCTTGTTTCATCACCTTTGCGAAGTTGCCGCTCACTCCGGCTCCCAGAGACGAAGAAGCTGCTTCTTCGCGCAAAGACGATTCTGCCGCTCACAGTGCTCTGCGGTGTGTGTCTTCTGCCGAAAGAGGCACGGGAGCTGTGCTTAGCTCTGCAGAGCACCGTACCTTCGTCTTTAGCCTCTCTTCTCGTCTACATCTTAGCAAAAAGCTTTTCCACTCTGTCTGGCAAGGAGAAACTGTGCCAGCACTGAAAACATCTCCCATCGTGTTCTAGAGGCTGCACGGAGGTCTGCCGAGTGTTTTGCAAGAAGAGAAAGAAAGTTGTCCAAAACAGCTTGCAATCCAATGTTCCTGTGAATAGAAAAGGCAGGAGAGTGGTCAGGTACTGTTTTCTCTCAGTTGGCAAGCTGCGCACACAATCGCACTGTTGTACAGCTTGTTCCATCACCTTTGCGAAGCTGCCGCTCTCTCCGGCTCCCGGAGACGAAGAAGCTGCTTCTTCGCGCAAAGACGATTCTGCCCCTCACAGTGCTCTGCGGTGTGCGTCTTCTGCCGAAAGAGGCACGGGAGCTGTGCTTAGCTCTGCAGAGCACCGTACCTTCGTCTTTAGCCTCTCTTCTCGTCTACATCTTAGCAAAAAGCTTTTCCACTCTGTCTGGCAAGGAGAAACTGTGCCAGCACAAAAATCATCTCCCATCGTGTTCTAGAGGCTGCACGGAGGTCTGCCGAGTGTTTTGCAAGAAGAGAAAGAAAGTTGTCCAAAACAGCTTCCAATCGAATGTTCATGTGACTAGAAAAGGCAGGAGAGTGGTCAGGTACTGTTTTCTCTCAGTTGGCAAGCTGCGCACACAATCGCAGTGTTGTACAGCTTGTTTCATCACCTTTGCCAAGTTGCCGCTCTCTCCGGCTCCCGGAGACGAAGAAGCTGCTTCTTCGCGTAAAGACGATTCTGCCGCTCACAGTGCTCTGCGGTGTGTGTCTTCTGCCGAAAGAGGCACGGGAGCTGTGCTTAGCTCTGCAGAGCACCGTACCTTCGTCTTTAGCCTCTCTTCTCGTCTACATCTTAGCAAAAAGCTTTTCCACTCTGTCTGGCAAGGAGAAACTTTGCCAGGACAGAAAACATCTCCCATCGTGTTCTAGAGGCTGCACGGAGGTCTGCCGAGTGTTTTGCAAGAAGAGAAAGAAAGTTGTCCAAAACAGCTTACAATCGAATGTTCATGTGAATAGAAAAGGCAGGAGAGTGGTCAGGTACTGTTTTCTCCCAGTTGGTAAGCTGCGCACACAATCGCAGTTTTGTACAGCTTGTTTCATCACCTTTGCGAAGTTGCCGCTCTCTCCGGCTCCCGGAGACGAAGAAGCTGCTTCTTCGCGCAAAGACGATTCTGCCGCTCACAGTGCTCTGCAGAGCACCGTACCTTCGTCTTTAGCCTCTCTTCTCGTCTACATCTTAGAAAAAAGCTTTTCCACTCTGTCTGGCAAGGAGAAACTGTGCCAGCACAGAAAACATCTCCCATCGTGTTCTAGAGGCTGCACGGAGGTCTGCCGAGTGTTTTGCAAGAAGAGAAAGAAAGTTGTCCAAAACAGCTTGCAATCGAATGTTCAGGTGAATAGAAAAGGCAGGAGAGTGGTCAGGTACTGTTTTCTCTCAGTTAGCAAGCTGCGCACACAATCGCAGTGTTGTACAGCTTGTTTCATCACCTTTGCCAAGTTGCCGCTCTCTCCGGCTCCCGGAGACGAAGAAGCTGCTTCTTCGCGCAAAGACGATTCTGCCGCTCACAGTGGTCTGCGGTGTGCGTCTTCTGCCGAAAGAGGCACGGGAGCTGTGCTTAGCTCTGCAGAGCACCGTACCTTCGTCTTTAGCCTCTCTTCTCGTCTACATCTTAGCAAAAAGCTTTTCCACTCTGTCTGGCAAGGAGAAACTGTGCCAGCACTGAAAACATCTCCCATCGTGTTCTAGAGGCTGCACGGAGGTCTGCCGAGTGTTTTGCAAGAAGAGAAAGAAAGTTGTCCAAAACAGCTTCCAATCCAATGTTCCTGTGAATAGAAAAGGCAGGAGAGTGGTCAGGTACTGTTTTCTCTCAGTTGGCAAGCTGCGCACACAATCGCAGTGTTGTACAGCTTGTTTCATCACCTTTGCGAAGTTGCCGCTCTCTCCGGCTCCCGGAGACGAAGAAGCTCCTTCTTCACGCAAAGACTATTCTGCCGCTCACAGTGCTCTGCGGTGTGTGTCTTCTGCCGAAAGAGGCACGGGAGCTGTGCTTAGCTCTGCAGAGCACCGTACCTTCGTCTTTAGCCTCTCTTCTCGTCTACATCTTAGCAAAAAGCTTTTCCACTCTGTCTGGCAAGGAGAAACTGTGCCAGCACAGAAAACATCTCCCATCGTGTTCTAGAGGCTGCACGGAGGTCTGCCGAGTGTTTTGCAAGAAGAGAAAGAAAGTTGTCCAAAACAGCTTGCAATCCAATGTTCCTGTGAATAGAAAAGTCAGGAGAGTGGTCAGGTACTGTTTTCTCTCAGTTGGCAAGCTGCGCACACAATCGCAGTGTTGTACAGATTGTTTCATCACCTTTGCCAAGTTGCCGCTCTCTCCGGCTCCCGGAGACGAAGAAGCTGCTTCTTCGCGCAAAGACGATTCTGCCGCTCACAGTGTTCTGCGGTGTGTGTCTTCTGCCGAAAGAGGCACGGGAGCTGTGCTTAGCTCTGCAGAGCACCGTACCTTCGTCTTTAGCCTCTCTTCTCGTCTACATCTTAGCAAAAAGCTTTTCCACTCTGTCTGGCAAGGAGAAACTGTGCCAGCACAAAAAACATCTCCCATCGTGTTCTAGAAGCTGCACGGAGGTCTGCCGAGTGTTTTGCAAGAAGAGAAAGAAAGTTGTCCAAAACAGCTTCCAATCCAATGTTCCTGTGAATAGAAAAGGCAGGAGAGTGGTCAGGTACTGTTTTCTCTCAGTTGGCAAGCTGCGCACACAATCGCAGTGTTGTACAGCTTGTTTCATCACCTTTGCCAAGTTGCCGCTCTCTCCGGCTCCCGGATACGAAGAAGCTGCTACTTCGCGCAAAGACGATTCTGCCGCTCACAGTGCTCTGCGGTGTGTGTCTTCTGCCGAAAGAGGCACGGGAGCTGTGCTTAGCTCTGCAGAGCACCGTACCTTCGTCTTTAGCCTCTCTTCTCGTCTACATCTTAGCAAAAAGCTTTTCCACTCTGTCTGGCAAGGAGAAACTGTGCCAGCACAAAAAACATCTCCCATCGTGTTCTAGAAGCTGCACGGAGGTCTGCCGAGTGTTTTGCAAGAAGAGAAAGAAAGTTGTCCAAAACAGCTTCCAATCGAATGTTCCTGTGAATAGAAAAGGCAGGAGAGTGGTCAGGTACTGTTTTCTCTCAGTTGGCAAGCTGCGCACACAATCGCAGTGTTGTACAGCTTGTTTCATCACCTCTGCGAAGTTGCCGCTCTCTCCGGCTCCCGGAGACGAAGAAGCTGCTTCTTCGCGCAAAGACGATTCTGCCGCTCACAGTGCTCTGCGGTGTGTGTCTTCTGCCGAAAGAGGCACGGGAGCTGTGCTTAGCTCTGCAGAGCACCGTACCTTCGTCTTTAGCCTCTCTTCTCGTCTACATCTTAGCAAAAAGTTTTCCACGCTGTCTGGCAAGGAGAAACTGTGCCAGCACAAAAAACATCTCCCATCGTGTTCTAGAAGCTGCACGGAGGTCTGCCGCTTGTTTTGCAAGAAGAGAAAGAAAGTTGTCCAAAACATATTCCAATCCAATGTTCACGTGAATAGAAAAGGCAGGAGAGTGGTCAGGTACTGTTTTCTCTCACTTGGCAAGCTGCGCACACAATCGCAGTGTTGTACAGCTTGTTTCATCACCTTTGCCAAGTTGCCGCTCTCTCCGGCTCCCGGATATGAAGAAGCTGCTTCTTCGCGCAAAGACGATTCTGCCGCTCACAGTGCTCTGCGGTGTGTGTCTTCTGCCGAAAGAGGCACGGGAGATGTGCTTAGCTCTGCAGAGCACCGTACCTTCGTCTTTAGCCTCTCTTCTCGTCTACATCTTAGCAAAAAGCTTTTCCACTCTGTCTGGCAAGGAGAAACTGTGCCAGCACAGAAACATCTCCCATCGTGTTCTAGAGGCTGCACGGAGGTCTGCCGAGTGTTTTGCAAGAAGAGAAAGAAAGTTGTCCAAAACAGCTTCCAAACGAATGTTCATGTGAATAGAAAAGGCAGGAGAGTGGTCAGGTACTGTTTTCTCTCAGTTGGCAAGCTGCGCACACAATCGCAGTGTTGTACAGCTTGTTTCATCACCTTTGCGAAGTTGCCGCTCACTCCGGCTCCCGGAGACGAAGAAGCTGCTTCTTCGCGCAAAGACGATTCTGCCGCTCACAGTGCTCTGCAGAGCACCGTACCTTCGTCTTTAGCCTCTCTTCTCGTCTACATCTTAGCAAAAAGCTTTTCCACTCTGTCTGGCAAGGAGAAACTGTGCCAGCACTGAAAACATCTCCCATCGTGTTCCAGAGGCTGCACGGAGGTCTGCCGAGTGTTTTGCAAGAAGAGAAAGAAAGTTGTCCAAAACAGCTTGCAATCGAATGTTCATGTGAATAGAAAAGGCAGGAGAGTGGTCAGGTACTGTTTTCTCTCAGTTGGCAAGCTGCACACACAATCGCAGTGTTGTACAGCTTGTTTCATCACCTTTGCGAAGTTGCCGCTCTCTCCGGCTCCCGGAGACGAAGAAGCTGCTTCTTCGCGCAAAGACGATTCTGCCGCTCACAGTGCTCTGCGGTGTGTGTCTTCTGCCGAAAGAGGCACGGGAGCTGTGCTTAGCTCTGCAGAGCACCGTACCTTCGTCTTCAGCCTCTCTTCTCGTCTACATCTTAGCAAAAAGCTTTTCCACTCTGTCTGGCAAGGAGAAACTCTGCCAGCACAGAAAACATCTCCCATCGTGTTCTAGAAGCTGCACGGAGGTCTGCCGAGTGTTTTGCAAGAAGAGAAAAAAGTTGTCCACAACAGCTTCCAATCGAATGTTCATGTGACTAGAAAAGGCAGGAGAGTGGTCAGGTACTGTTTTCTCTCTCTTGGCAAGCTGCGCACACAATCGCACTGTTGTACAGCTTGTTTCATCACCTTTGCGAAGTTGCCGCTCTCTCCGGCTCCCGGAGACGAAGAAGCTGCTTCTTCGCGCAAAGACGATTCTGCCGCTCACTGTGCTCTGCAGAGCACCGTACCTTCGTCTTTAGCCTCTCTTCTCGTCTACATCTTAGCAAAAAGCTTTTCCACTCTGTCTGGCAAGGAGAAACTGTGCCAGCACAGAAAACATCTCCCATCGTGTTCTAGAGGCTGCACGGAGATCTGCCGAGTGTTTTGCAAGAAGAGAAAGAAAGTTGTCCAAAACAGCTTGCAATCGAATGTTCATGTGAATAGAAAAGGCAGGAGAGTGGTCAGGTACTGTTTTCTCTCAGTTGGCAAGCTGCGCACACAATCGCAGTGTTGTACAGCTTGTTTCATCACCTTTGCCAAGTTGCCGCTCACTCCGGCTCCCGGAGACGAAGAAGCTGCTTCTTCGCGCAAAGACGATTCTGCCGCTCACAGTGCTCTGCAGTGTGTGTCTTCTGCCGAAAGGGGCACGGGAGCTGTGCTTAGCTCTGCAGAGCACCGTACCTTCGTCTTTAGCCTCTCTTCTCGTCTACATCTTAGGAAAAAGCTTTTCCACTCTGTCTGGCAAGGAGAAAGTGTGCCAGCACGAAAAACATCTCCCATCGTGTTCTAGAGGCTGCACGGAGGTCTGCCGAGTGTTTTGCAAGAAGAGAAAGAAAGTTGTCCAAAACAGCTTGCAATCCAATGTTCATGTGAATAGAAAAGGCAGGAGAGTGGTCAGGTACTGTTTTCTCTCAGTTGGCAAGCTGCGCACACAATCGCAGTGGTGTACAGCTTGTTTCATCACCTTTGCCAAGTTGCCGCTCTCTCCGGCTCCCGGAGACTAAGAAGCTGCTTCTTCGCGTAAAGACGATTCTGCCGCTCACAGTGCTCTGCGGTGTGTGTCTTCTGCGGAAAGAGGCACGGGAGCTGTGCTTAGCTCTGCAGAGCACCGTACCTTCGTCTTTAGCCTCTCTTCTCGTCTACATCTTAGCAAAAAGCTTTTCCATTCTGTCTGGCAAGGAGAAACTGTGCCAGCACAAAAAACATCTCCCATCGTGTTCTAGAGGCTGCACGGAGGTCTGCCGAGTGTTTTGCAAGAAGAGAAAGAAAGTTGTCCAAAACAGCTTGCAATCCAATGTTCATGTGAATAGAAAAGGCAGGAGAGTGGTCAGGTACTGTTTTCTCTCAGTTGGCAAGCTGCGCACACAATCGCAGTGTTGTACAGCTTGTTTCATCACCTTTGCCAAGTTGCCGCTCTCTCCGGCTCCCGGAGACGAAGAAGCTGCTTCTTCGCGTAAAGACGATTCTGCCGCTCACAGTGCTCTGCGGTGTGTGTCTTCTGCGGAAAGAGGCACGGGAGCTGTGCTTAGCTCTGCAGAGCACCGTACCTTCGTCTTTAGCCTCTCTTCTCGTTTACATCTTAGCAAAAAGCTTTTCCACTCTGTCTGGCAAGGAGAAACTGTGCCAGCACAAAAAACATCTCCCATCGTGTTCTAGAGGCTGCACTGAGTTCAGCAGAGTTTTTTGCAAGAAGAGAAAGAAAGTTGTCCAAAACAGCTTGCAATCCAATGTTCATGTGAATAGAAAAGGCAGGAGAGTGGTCAGGTACTGTTTTCTCTCAGTTGGCAAGCTGCGCACACAATCGCAGTGTTGTACAGCTTGTTTCATCACCTTTGCGAAGTTGCCGCTCTCTCCGGCTCCCGGAGACGAAGAAGCTGCTTCTTCGCGTAAAGACGATTCTGCCGCTCACAGTGCTCTGCGGTGTGTGTCTTCTCCCGAAAGAGGCACGGGAGCTGTGCTTAGCTCTGCAGAGCACCGTACCTTCGTCTTTAGCCTCTCTTCTCGTCTACATCTTAGCAAAATCTTTTCCACTCTGTCTGGCAAGGAGAAACTGTGCCAGCACAAAAAACATCTCCCATCGTGTTCTAGAGGCTGCACTGAGTTCAGCAGAGTTTTTTGCAAGAAGAGAAAGAAAGTTGTCCAAAACAGCTTACAATCGAATCTTCATGTGAATAGAAAAGGCAGGAGAGTGGTCAGGTACTGTTTTCTCTCAGTTGGTAGACTGCGCACACAATCGCAGTTTTGTACAGCTTGTTTCATCACCTTTGCGATGTTGCCGCTCTCTCCGGCTCCCGGAGACGAAGAAGCTGCTTCTTCGCGCAAAGACGATTCTGCCGCTCACAGTGCTCTGCGGTGTGTGTCTTCTGCCGAAAGAGGCACGGGAGCTGTGCTTAGCTCTGCAGAGCACCGTACCTTCGTCTTTAGCCTCTCTTCTCGTCTACATCTTAGCAAAAAGCTTTTCCACTCTGTCTGGCAAGGAGAAACTGTGCCAGCACAAAAAACATCTCCCATCGTGTTCTAGAGGCTGCACTGATTTCAGCAGAGTTTTTTGCAAGAAGAGAAAGAAAGTTGTCCAAAACAGCTTGCAATCCAATGTTCATGTGAATAGAAAAGGCAGGAGAGTGGTCAGGTACTGTTTTCTCTCAGTTGGCAAGCTGCGCACACAATCGCAGTGTTGTACAGCTTGTTTCATCACCTTTGCCAAGTTGCCGCTCTCTCCGGCTCCCGGAGACGAAGAAGCTGCTTCTTCGCGTAAAGACGATTCTGCCGCTCACAGTGCTCTGCGGTGTGTGTCTTCTCCCGAAAGAGGCACGGGAGCTGTGCTTAGCTCTGCAGAGCACCGTACCTTCGTCTTTATCCTCTCTTCTCGTCTACATCTTAGCAAAATCTTTTCCACTCTGTCTGGCAAGGAGAAACTGTGCCAGCACAAAAAACATCTCCCATCGTGTTCTAGAGGCTGCACTGAGTTCAGCAGAGTTTTTTGCAAGAAGAGAAAGAAAGTTGTCCAAAACAGCTTACAATCGAATGTTCATGTGAATAGAAAAGGCAGGAGAGTGGTCAGGTACTGTTTTCTCTCAGTTGGTAGACTGCGCACACAATCGCAGTTTTGTACAGCTTGTTTCATCACCTTTGCGATGTTGCCGCTCTCTCCGGCTCCCGGAGACGAAGAAGCTGCTTCTTCGCGCAAAGACGATTCTGCCGCTCACAGTGCTCTGCGGTGTGTGTCTTCTGCCGAAAGAGGCACGGGAGCTGTGCTTAGCTCTGCAGAGCACCGTACCTTCGTCTTTAGCCTCTCTTCTCGTCTACATCTTAGCAAAAAGCTTTTCCACTCTGTCTGGCAAGGAGAAACTGTGCCAGCACAAAAAACATCTCCCATCGTGTTCTAGAGGCTGCACGGAGGTCTGCCGAGTGTTTTGCAAGAAGAGAAAGAAAGTTGTCCAAAACAGCTTGCAATCGAATGTTCATGTGAATAGAAAAGTCAGGAGAGTGGTCAGGTACTGTTTTCTCTCAGTTGGCAAGCTGCGCACACAATCGCAGTTTTGTACAGCTTGTTTCATCACCTTTGCGAAGTTGCCGCTCTCTCCGGCTCCCGGAGACGAAGAAGCTGCTTCTTCGCGCAAAGACGATTCTGCCGCTCACAGTGCTCTGCGGTGTGTGTCTTCTGCCGAAAGAGGCACGGGAGCTGTGCTTAGCTCTGCAGAGCACCGTACCTTCGTCTTTAGCCTCTCTTCTCGTCTACATCTTAGCAAAAAGCTTTTCCACTCTGTCTGGCAAGGAGAAACTGTGCCAGCACAAAAAACATCTCCCATCGTGTTCTAGAAGCTGAACGGAGGTCTGCCGAGTGTTTTGCAAGAAGAGAAAGAAAGTTGTCCAAAACAGCTTGCAATCGAATGTTCCTGTGAATAGAAAAGGCAGGAGAGTGGTCAGGTACTGTTTTCTCTCAGTTGCCAAGCTGCGCACACAATCGCACTGTTGTACAGCTTGTTTCATCACCTTTGTGAAGTTGCCGCTCTCTCCGGCTCCCGGAGACGAAGAAACTGCTTCTTTGCGCAAAGACGATTCTGCCGCTCACAGTGCTCTGCAGTGTGTGTCTTCTGCCGAAAGAGGCGCGGGAGCTGTGCTTAGCTCTGCAGAGCACCGTACCTTCGTCTTTAGCCTCTCTTCTCGTCTACATCTTAGCAAAAAGCTTTTCCACTCTGTCTGGCAAGGAGAAACTGTGCCAGCACTGAAAACATCTCCCATCGTGTTCTAGAAGCTGAACGGAGGTCTGCCGAGTGTTTTGCAAGAAGAGAAATAAAGTTGTCCAAAACAGCTTGCAATCCAATGTTCACGTGAATAGAAAAGGCAGGAGAGTGGTCAGGTACTGTTTTCTCTCAGTTGGCAAGCTGCGCACACAATCGCACTGTTGTACAGCTTGTTTCATCACCTTTGCGAAGCTGCCGCTCTCTCCGGCTCCCAGAGATGAAGAAGCTGCTTCTTCGCGCAAAGACGATTCTGCCCCTCACAGTGCTCTGCGGTGTGCGTCTTCTGCCGAAAGAGGCACGGGAGCTGTGCTTAGCTCTGCAGAGCACCGTACCTTCGTCTTTAGCCTCTCTTCTCGTCTACATCTTGGCAAAAAGCTTTTCCACTCTGTCTGGCAAGGAGAAACTGTGCCAGCACAAAAAACATCTCCCATCGTGTTCTAGAGGCTGCACGGAGGTCTGCCGAGTGTTTTGCAAGAAGAGAAAGAAAGTTGTCCAAAACAGATTGCAATCGAATGTTCATGTGACTAGAAAAGGCAGGAGAGTGGTCAGGTACTGTTTTCTCTCAGTTGGCAAGCTGCGCACACAATCGCAGTGTTGTACAGCTTGTTTCATCACATTTGCGAAGTTGCCGCTCTCTCCGGCTCCCGGAGACGAAGAAGCTGCTTCTTCGCGCAAAGACGATTCTGCCGCTCACAGTGCTCTGCGGTGTGTGTCTTCTGCCGAAAGAGGCACGGGAGCTGTGCTTAGCTCTGCAGAGCACCGTACCTTCGTCTTTAGCCTCTCTTCTCGTCTACATCTTAGCAAAAAGCTTTTCCACTCTGTCTGGCAAGGAGAAACTGTGCCAGCACAGAAAACATCTCCCATCGTGTTCTAGAGGCTGAACGGAGGTCTGCCGAGTGTTTTGCAAGAAGAGAAACAAAGTTGTCCAAAACAGCTTCCAATCGAATGTTCATGTGAATAGAAAAGGCAGGAGAGTGGTCAGGTACTGTTTTCTCTCAGTTGGTAAGCTGCGCACACAATCGCAGTTTTGTACAGCTTGTTTCATCACCTTTGCGAAGTTGCCGCTCTCTCCGGCTCCCGGAGACGAAGAAGCTGCTTCTTCGCGCAAAGACGATTCTGCCGCTCACAGTGTTCTGCAGAGCACTGTACCTTCGTCTTTAGCCTCTCTTCTCGTCTACATCTTAGCAAAAAGCTTTTCCACTCTGTCTGGCAAGGAGAAACTGTGCCAGCACAAAAAACATCTCCCATCGTGTTCTAGAGGCTGCACGGAGGTCTGCCGAGTGTTTTGCAAGAAGAGAAAGAAAGTTGTCCAAAACAGCTTGCAATCGAATGTTCATGTGAATAGAAAAGGCAGGAGAGTGGTCAGGTACTCTTTTCTCTCAGTTGGCAAGCTGCGCACACAACCGTAGTGTTGTAGAGCTTGTTTCACCACCTTTGCCAAGTTGCCGCTCTCTCCGGCTCCCGAAAACGAAGAAGCTGCTTCTTCGCGCAAAGACGATTCTGCCCCTCACAGTGCTCTGCAGTGTGTGTCTTCTGCCGAAAGAGGCACGGGAGCTGTGCTTACCTCTGCAGTGCACCGTACCTTCGTCTTTAGCCTCTCTTCTCGTCTACATCTTAGCAAAAAGCTTTTCCACTCTCTCTGTCAAGGAGAAACTGTGCCAGCACATAAAACATCTCCCATCGTGTTCTAGAGGCTGCACTGAGTTCAGCAAAGTTTTTTGCAACAAGAGAAAGAAAGTTGTCCAAAACAGCTTACAATCGAATGTTCATGTGAATAGAAAAGGCAGGAGAGTGGTCAGGTACTGTTTTCTCTCAGTTGGTAAGCTGCGCACACAATCGCAGAGTTGTACAGCTTGTTTCATCACCTTTGCGAAGTTGCCGCTCTCTCTGGCTCCCGGAGACGAAGAAGCTGCTTCTTCGCGCAAAGGCGATTCAGCCGCTCACAGTGCACTGCAGAGCACCGTACCTTCGTCTTTAGCCTCTCTTCTCGTCTACATCTTAGCAAAAAGCTTTTCCACTCTGTCTGGCAAGGAGAAACTGTGCCAGCAGAAAAAACATCTCCCATCGTGTTCTAGAGGCTGCACGGAGGTCTGCCGAGTGTTTTGCAAGAAGAGAAAGAAAGTTGTCCAAAACAGCTTGCAATCGAATGTTCATGTGAATAGAAAAGGCAGGAGAGTGGTCCGGTACTGTTTTCTCTCACTTGGCAAGCTGCGCACACAATCGCAGTGTTGTACAGCTTGTTTCATCACCTTTGCCAAGTTGCCGCTCTCTCCGGCTCCCGGAGACGAAGAAGCTGCTTCTTCGCGCAAAGACGATTCTGCCGCTCACAGTGCTCTGCGGTGTGTGTCTTCTGCCGAAAGAGGCACGGGAGCTGTGCTTAGCTCTGCAGAGCACCGTACCTTCGTCTTTAGCCTCTCTTCTCATCTACATCTTAGCAAAAAGCTTTTCCACTCTGTCTGGCAAGGAGAAACTGTGCCAGCACTGAAAACATCTCCCATCGTGTCCTTGAGGCTGCACGGAGGTCTGCCGAGTGTTTTGCAAGAAGAGAAAGAAAGTTGTCCAAAACAGCTTGCAATCGAATGTTCATGTGACTAGTAAAGGCAGGAGAGTTGTCAGGTACTGTTTTCTCTCAGTTGGCAAGCTGCGCACACAATCCCAGTGTTGTACAGCTTGTTTCATCACCTTTGTGAAGTTGCCGCTCTCTCCGGCTCCCGGAGACGAAGAAACTGCTTCTTTGCGCAAAGACGATTCTGCCGCTCACAGTGCTCTGCAGAGTGTGTCTTCTGCCGAAAGAGGCGCGGGATCTGTGCTTAGCTCTGCAGAGCACCGTACCTTCGTCTTTTGCCTCTCTTCTCGTCTACATCTTAGCAAAAAACTTTTCCACTCTGTCTGGCAAGGAGAAACTGTGCCAGCCCTGAAAACATCTCCCATCGTGTTCTAGAAGCTGAACGGAGGTCTGCCGAGTGTTTTGCAAGAAGAGAAATAAAGTTGTCCAAAACAGCTTGCAATCCAATGTTCACGTGAATAGAAAAGGCAGGAGAGTGGTCAGGTACTGTTTTCTCTCAGTTGGCAAGCTGCGCACACAATCGCACTGTTGTACAGCTTGTTTCATCACCTTTGCGAAGCTGCCGCTCTCTCCGGCTCCCAGAGATGAAGAAGCTGCTTCTTCGCGCAAAGACGATTCTGCCGCTCACAGTGCTCTGCGGTGTGTGTCTTCTGCCGAAAGAGGCACGGGAGCTGTGCTTAGCTCTGCAGAGCACCGTTACCTTCGTCTTTAGCCTCTCTTCTCGTCTACATCTTAGCAAAAAGCTTTTCCACTCTGTCTGGCAAGGAGAAACTGTGCCAGCACAAAAAACATCTCCCATCGTTTTCTAGAGGCTGCACTGAGTTCAGCAGAATGTTTTGCAAGAAGAGAAAGAAAGTTGTCCAAAACAGCTTGCAATCCAATATTCCTGTGAATAGAAAAGGCAGGAGAGTGGTCAGGTACTGTTTTCTCTCAGTTGGCAAGCTGCGCACACAATCGCAGTTTTGTACAGCTTGTTTCATCACCTTTGCGAAGTTGCCGCTCTCTCCGGCTCCCGGAGACGAAGAAGCTGCTTCTTCGCGCAAAGACGATTCTGCCGCTCACAGTGCTCTGCGGTGTGTGTCTTCTGCCGAAAGAGGCACGGGAGCTGTGCTTAGCTCTGCAGAGCACCGTACCTTCGTCTTTAGCCTCTCTTCTCGTCTACATCTTAGCAAAAAGCTTTTCCACTCTGTCTGGCAAGGAGAAACTGTGCCAGCACAAAAAACATCTCCCATCGTATTCTAGAAGCTGCACGGAGGTCTGCCGAGTGTTTTGCAAGAAGAGAAAGAAAGTTGTCCAAAACATCTTCCAATCCAATGTTCACGTGAATAGAAAAGGCAGGAGAGTGGTCAGGTACTGTTTTCTCTCAGTTGGCAAGCTGCGCACACAATCGCAGTGTTGTAAACCTTGTTTCATCACCTTTGCGAAGTTGCCGCTCTCTCCGGCTCCCGGATACGAAGAAGCTGCTTCTTCGCGCAAAGACGATTCTGCCGCTCACAGTGCTCTGCGGTGTGTGTCTTCTGCCGAAAGAGGCACGGGAGCTGTGCTTAGCTCTGCAGAGCACCGTACCTTCGTCTTTAGCCTCTCTTCTCGTCTACATCTTAGCAAAAAGCTTTTCCACTCTGTCTGGCAAGGAGAAACTGTGCCAGCACAGAAAACAACTCCCATCGTGTTCTAGAGGCTGCACGGAGGTCTGCCGAGTGTTTTGCAAGAAGAGAAAGAAAGTTGTCCAAAACAGCTTGCAATCGAATGTTCATGTGAATAGAAAAGGCAGGAGAGTGGTCAGGTACTGTTTTCTCTCAGTTGGCAAGCTGCGCACACAATCGCAGAGTTGTACAGCTTGTTTCATCACCTTTGCGAAGTTGCCGCTCTCTCCGGCTCCCGGAGACGAAGAAGCTGCTTCTTCGCGCAAAGACGATTCTGCCGTTCACAGTGCTCTGCGGTGTGTGTCTTCTGCCGAAAGAGGCACGGGAGCTGTGCTTACCTCTGCAGAGCACCGTACCTTCGTCTTTAGCCTCTCTTCTCGTCTACATCTTAGCAAAAAGCTTTTCCACTCTGTCTGGCAAGGAGAAACTGTGCCAGCACAAAAAACATCTCCCATCGTGTTCTAGAGGCTGCACGGAGGTCTGCCGAGTGTTTTGCAAGAAGAGAAAGAAAGTTGTCCAAAACAGCTTCCAATCGAATGTTCATGTGAATAGAAAAGGCAGGAGAGTGGTCAGGTACTGTTTTCTCTCAGTTGGCAAGCTGCGCACACAATCGCAGTGTTGTACAGCTTGTTTCATCACCTTTGCGAAGTTGCCGCTCACTCCGGCTCCCGGAGACGAAGAAGCTGCTTCTTCGCGCAAAGACGATTCTGCCGCTCACAGTGCTCTTTGGTGTGTGTCTTCTGCCGAAAGAGGCACGGGAGCTGTGCTTAGCTCTGCAGAGCACCGTACCTTCGTCTTTAGCCTCTCTTCTCGTCTACATCTTAGCAAAAAGCTTTTCCACTCTGTCTGGCAAGGAGAAACTGTGCCAGCACAGAAAACATCTCCCATCGTGTTCTAGAGGCTGCACGGAGGTCTGCCGAGTGTTTTGCAAGAAGAGAAAATAGTTGTCCAAAACAGCTTCCAATCGAATGTTCATGTGACTAGAAAAGGCAGGAGAGTGGTCAGGTACTGTTTTCTCTCACTTGGCAAGCTGCGCACACAATCGCACTGTTGTACAGCTTGTTTCATCACCTTTGCGAAGTTGCCGCTCTCTCCGGCTCCCGGAGACGAAGAAGCTGCTTCTTCGCGCAAAGACGATTCTGCCGCTCACTGTGCTCTGCAGAGCACCGTACCTTCGTCTTTAGCCTCTCTTCTCGTCTACATCTTAGCAAAAAGCTTTTCCACTCTGTCTGGCAAGGAGAAACTGTGCCAGCACAGAAAACATCTCCCATCGTGTTCTAGAGGCTGCACGGAGGTCTGCCGAGTGTTTTGCAAGAAGAGAAAGAAAGTTGTCCAAAACAGCTTGCAATCGAATGTTCATGTGAATAGAAAAGGCAGGAGAGTGGTCAGGTACTGTTTTCTCTCAGTTGTCAAGCTGCGCACACAATCGCAGTGTTGTACAGCTTGTTTCATCACCTTTGCCAAGTTGCCGCTCTCTCCGGCTCCCGGAGACGAAGAAGCTGCTTCTTCGCGTAAAGACGATTCTGCCGCTCACAGTGCTCTGCGGTGTGTGTCTTCTGCGGAAAGAGGCACGGGAGCTGTGCTTAGCTCTGCAGAGCACCGTACCTTCGTCTTTTAGCTCTCTTCTCGTCTACATCTTAGCAAAAAGCTTTTCCACTCTGTCTGGCAAGGAGAAACTGTGCCAGCAGAGAAAACAACTCCCATCGTGTTCTAGAGGCTGCACGGAGGTCTGCCGAGTGTTTTGCAAGAAGAGAAAGAAAGTTGTCCAAAACAGCTTGCAATCGAATGTTCATGTGAATAGAAAAGGCAGGAGAGTGGTCAGGTACTGTTTTCTCTCAGTTGGCAAGCTGCGCACACAATCGCAGAGTTGTACAGCTTGTTTCATCACCTTTGCGAAGTTGCCGCTGTCTCCGGCTCCCGGAGACGAAGAAGCTGCTTCTTCGCGCAAAGACGATTCTGCCGTTCACAGTGCTCTGCGGTGTGTGTCTTCTGCCGAAAGAGGCACGGGAGCTGTGCTTAGCTCTGCAGAGCACCGTACCTTCGTCTTTAGCCTCTCTTCTCGTCTACATCTTAGCAAAAAGCTTTTCCACTCTGTCTGGCAAGGAGAAACTGTGCCAGCACAAAAAACATCTCCCATCGTGTTCTAGAGGCTGCACGGAGGTCTGCCGAGTGTTTTGCAAGAAGAGAAAGAAAGTTGTCCAAAACAGCTTCCAATCGAATGTTCATGTGAATAGAAAATGCAGGAGAGTGGTCAGGTACTGTTTTCTCTCAGTTGGCAAGCTGCGCACACAATCGCAGTGTTGTACAGCTTGTTTCATCACCTTTGCGAAGTTGCCGCTCACTCCGGCTCCCGGAGACGAAGAAGCTGCTTCTTCGCGCAAAGACGATTCTGCCGCTCACAGTGCTCTGCGGTGTGTGTCTTCTGCCGAAAGAGGCACGGGAGCTGTGCTTAGCTCTGCAGAGCACCGTACCTTCGTCTTTAGCCTCTCTTCTCGTCTACATCTTAGCAAAAAGCTTTTCCACTCTGTCTGGCAAGGAGAAACTGTGCCAGCACAGAAAACATCTCCCATCGTGTTCTAGAGGCTGCACGGAGGTCTGCCGAGTGTTTTGCAAGAAGAGAAAGAAAGTTGTCCAAAACAGCTTCCAATCGAATGTTCATGTGAATAGAAAAGGCAGGAGAGTGGTCAGGTACTGTTTTCTCTCAGTTGGCAAGCTGCGCACACAATCGCACTGTTGTACAGCTTGTTTCATCACCTTTGCGAAGTTGCCGCTCTCTCCGGCTCCCGGAGACGAAGAAGCTGCTTCTTCGCGCAAAGACGATTCTGCCGTTCACAGTGCTCTGCGGTGTGTGTCTTCTGCCGAAAGAGGCACGGGAGCTGTGCTTACCTCTGCAGAGCACCGTACCTTCGTCTTTAGCCTCTCTTCTCGTCTACATCTTAGCAAAAAGCTTTTCCACTCTGTCTGGCAAGGAGAAACTGTGCCAGCAGAAAAAACATCTCCCATCGTGTTCTAGAGGCTGCACGGAGGTCTGCCGAGTGTTTTGCAAGAAGAGAAAGAAAGTTGTCCAAAACAGCTTGCAATCGAATGTTCATGTGACTAGAAAAGGCAGGAGAGTGGTCAGGTACTGTTTTCTCTCACTTGGCAAGCTGCGCACACAATCGCAGTGTTGTACAGCTTGTTTCATCACCTTTGCGAAGTTGCCGCTCTCTCCGGCTCCCGGAGACGAAGAAGCTGCTTCTTCGCGCAAAGACGATTCTGCCGCTCACAGTGCTCTGCGGTGTGTGTCTTCTGCCGAAAGAGGCACGGGAGCTGTGCTTAGCTCTGCAGAGCACCGTACCTTCGTCTTTAGCCTCTCTTCTCGTCTACATCTTAGCAAAAAGCTTTTCCACTCTGTCTGGCAAGGAGAAACTGTGCCAGCACAAAAAACATCTCCCATCGTGTTCTAGAGGCTGCACGGAGGTCTGCCGAGTGTTTTGCAAGAAGAGAAAGAAAGTTGTCCAAAACAGCTTCCAATCGAATGTTCATGTGAATAGAAAAGGCAGGAGAGTGGTCAGGTACTGTTTTCTCTCAGTTGGCAAGCTGCGCACACAATCGCAGAGTTGTACAGCTTGTTTCATCACCTTTGCGAAGTTGCCGCTCTCTCCGGCTCCCGGAGACGAAGAAGCTGCTTCTTCGCGCAAAGACGATTCTGCCGTTCACAGTGCTCTGCGGTGTGTGTCTTCTGCCGAAAGAGGCACGGGAGCTGTGCTTACCTCTGCAGAGCACCGTACCTTCGTCTTTAGCCTCTCTTCTCGTCTACATCTTAGCAAAAAGCTTTTCCACTCTGTCTGGCAAGGAGAAACTGTGCCAGCACAAAAAACATCTCCCATCGTGTTCTAGAGGCTGCACGGAGGTCTGCCGAGTGTTTTGCAAGAAGAGAAAGAAAGTTGTCCAAAACAGCTTGCAATCGAATGTTCATGTGAATAGAAAAGGCAGGAGAGTGGTCAGGTACTGTTTTCTCTCAGTTGGCAACCTGCGCACACAATCGCAGTGTTGTACAGCTTGTTTCATCACCTTTGCGAAGTTGCCGCTCTCTCCTGCTCCCGGAGACGAAGAAGCTGCTTCTTCGCGCAAAGACGATTCTGCCGCTCACAGTGCTCTGCGGTGTGTGTCTTCTGCCGAAAGAGGCACGGGAGCTGTGCTTAGCTCTGCAGAGCACCGTACCTTCGTCTTTAGCCTCTCTTCTCGTCTACATCTTAGCAAAAAGCTTTTCCACTCTGTCTGGCGAGGAGAAACTGTGCCAGCACTGAAAACATCTCCCATCGTGTTCTAGAGGCTGCACGGAGGTCTGCCCAGTGTTTTGCAAGAAGAGAAAGAAAGTTGTCCAAAACAGCTTGCAATCGAATGTTCATGTGACTAGAAAAGGCAGGAGAGTGGTCAGGTACTGTTTTCTCTCACTTGGCAAGCTGCGCACACAATCGCAGAGTTGTACAGCTTGTTCCATCACCTTTGCGAAGTTGCCGCTCTCTCCGGCTCCCGGAGACGAAGAATCTGCTTCTTCGCGCAAAGACGATTCTGCCGCTCACAGTTCTCTGCGGTGTGTGTCTTCTGCCGAAAGAGGCACGGGAGCTGTGCTTAGCTCTGCAGAGCACCGTACCTTCGTCTTTAGCCTCTCTTCTCGTCTACATCTTAGCAAAAAGCTTTTCCACTCTGTCTGGCAAGGAGAAACTGTGCCAGCACAGAAAACATCTCCCATCGTGTTCTAGAGGCTGCACGGAGGTCTGCCGAGTGTTTTGCAAGAAGAGAAAGAAAGCTGGCCAAAACAGCTTCCAATCGAATGTTCATGTGAATAGAAAAGGCAGGAGAGTGGTCAGGTACTGTTTTCTCTCAGTTGGCAAGCTGCGCACACAATCGCAGTGTTGTACAGCTTGTTTCATCACCTTTGCGAAGTTGCCGCTCTCTCCGGCTCCCGGAGACGAAGAAGCTGCTTCTTCGCGCAAAGACGATTCTGCCGCTCACAGTGCTCTGCGGTGTGTGTCTTCTGCCGAAAGAGGCCCGGGAGCTGTGCTTAGCTCTGCAGAGCACCGTACCTTCGTCTTTAGCCTCTCTTCTCGTCTACATCTTAGCAAAAAGCTTTTCCACACTGTCTGGCGAGGAGAAACTGTGCCAGGACTGAAAACATCTCCCATCGTGTTCTAGAGGCTGCACGGAGGCCTGCCCAGTGTTTTGCAAGAAGAGAAAGAAAGTTGTCCAAAACAGCTTGCAATCGAATGTTCATGTGAATAGAAAAGGCAGGAGAGTGGTCAGGTACTGTTTTCTCTCAGTTGGCAAGCTGCGCACACAATCGCAGTGTTGTACAGCTTGTTTCATCACCTTTGCCAAGTTGCCGCTCTCTCCGGCTCCCGGAGACGAAGAAGCTGCTTCTTCGCGCAAAGACGATTCTGCCGCTCACAGTGCTCTGCGGTGTGTGTCTTCTGCCGAAAGAGGCACGGGAGCTGTGCTTAGCTCTGCAGAGCACCGTACCTTCGTCTTTAGCCTCTCTTCTCGTCTACATCTTAGCAAAAAGCTTTTCCACTCTGTCTGGCAAGGAGAAACTGTGCCAGCACAAAAAACATCTCCCATCGTGTTCTAGAGGCTGCACGGAGGTCTGCCGAGTGTTTTGCAAGAAGAGAAAGAAAGTTGTCCAAAACAGCTTCCAATCGAATGTTCATGTGAATAGAAAAGGCAGGAGAGTGGTCAGGTACTGTTTTCTCTCAGTTGGCAAGCTGCGCACACAATCGCAGAGTTGTACAGCTTGTTTCATCACCTTTGCGAAGTTGCCGCTCTCTCCGGCTCCCGGAGACGAAGAAGCTGCTTCTTCGCGCAAAGACGATTCTGCCGTTCACAGTGCTCTGCGGTGTGTGTCTTCTGCCGAAAGAGGCACGGGAGCTGTGCTTACCTCTGCAGAGCACCGTACCTTCGTCTTTAGCCTCTCTTCTCGTCTACATCTTAGCAAAAAGCTTTTCCACTCTGTCTGGCAAGGAGAAACTGTGCCAGCACAAAAAACATCTCCCATCGTGTTCTAGAGG
Organism: Melozone crissalis; assembly: GCF_028551555.1. NCBI lineage: Eukaryota > Metazoa > Chordata > Aves > Passeriformes > Passerellidae > Melozone > Melozone crissalis. The sequence continues at coordinate 470,709 of NW_026535929.1, forward strand.
CTGCACGGAGGTCTGCCGAGTGTTTTGCAAGAAGAGAAAGAAAGTTGTCCAAAACAGCTTCCAATCGAATGTTCATGTGAATAGAAAAGGCAGGAGAGTGGTCAGGTACTGTTTTCTCTCAGTTGGCAACCTGCGCACACAATCGCAGTGTTGTACAGCTTGTTTCATCACCTTTGCGAAGTTGCCGCTCTCTCCTGCTCCCGGAGACGAAGAAGCTGCTTCTTCGCGCAAAGACGATTCTGCCGCTCACAGTGCTCTGCGGTGTGTGTCTTCTGCCGAAAGAGGCACGGGAGCTGTGCTTAGCTCTGCAGAGCACCGTACCTTCGTCTTTAGCCTCTCTTCTCGTCTACATCTTAGCAAAAAGCTTTTCCACTCTGTCTGGCGAGGAGAAACTGTGCCAGCACTGAAAACATCTCCCATCGTGTTCTAGAGGCTGCACGGAGGTCTGCCCAGTGTTTTGCAAGAAGAGAAAGAAAGTTGTCCAAAACAGCTTCCAATCGAATGTTCATGTGAATAGAAAAGGCAGGAGAGTGGTCAGGTACTGTTTTCTCTCAGTTGGTAAGCTGCGCACACAATCGCATTTTTGTACAGCTTGTTTCATCACCTTTGCGAAGTTGCCGCTCTCTCCGGCTCCCGGAGACGAAAAAGCTGCTTCTTCGCGCAAAGACGATTCTGCCGCTCACAGTGCTCTGCAGAGCACCGTACCTTCGTCTTTAGCCTCTCTTCTCGTCTACATCTTAGCAAAAAGCTTTTCCACTCTGTCTGGCAAGGAGAAACTGTGCCAGCACAAAAAACATCTCCCATCGTGTTCTAGAGGCTGCACGGAGGTCTGCCGAGTGTTTTGCAAGAAGAGAAAGAATGTTGTCCAAAACAGCTTCCAATCGAATGTTCATGTGAATAGAAAAGGCAGGAGAGTGGTCAGGTACTGTTTTCTCTCAGTTGGCAAGCTGCGCACACAACCGTAGTGTTGTACAGCTTATTTCATCACCTTTGCCAAGTTGCCGCTCTCTCCGACTCCCGGAGACTAAGAAGCTGCTTCTTCGTGCAAAGACGATTCTGCCGCTCACAGTGCTCTGCGGTGTGTGTCTTCTGCCGAAAGAGGCCCGGGAGCTGTGCTTAGCTCTGCAGAGCACCGTACCTTCGTCTTTAGCCTCTCTTCTCGTCTACATCTTAGCAAAAAGCTTTTCCACTCTGTCTGGCGAGGAGAAACTGTGCCAGCACAGAAAACATCTCCCATCGCGTTCTAGAGGCTGCACGGAGGTCTGCCGAGTGTTTTGCAAGAAGAGAAAGAAAGTTGTCCAAAACAGCTTCCAATCGAATGTTCATGTGACTAGAAAAGGCAGGAGAGTGGTCAGGTACTGTTTTCTCTCACTTGGCAAGCTGCGCACACAATCGCAGTGTTGTACAGCTTGTTTCATCACCTCTGCGAAGTTGCCGCTCTCTCCGGCTCCCGGAGACGAAGAAGCTGCTTCTTCGCGCAAAGACGATTCTGCCCCTCACAGTGCTCTGCGGTGTGCGTCTTCTGCCGAAAGAGGCACGGGAGCTGTGCTTAGCTCTGCAGAGCACCGTACCTTCGTCTTTAGCCTCTCTTCTCGTCTACATCTTAGCAAAAAGCTTTTCCACTCTGTCTGGCAAGGAGAAACTGTGCCAGCACAAAAAACATCTCCCATCGTGTTCTAGAAGCTGCACGGAGGTCTGCCGAGTGTTTTGCAAGAAGAGAAAGAAAGTTGTCCAAAACATCTTCCAATCCAATGTTCACGTGAATAGAAAAGGCAGGAGAGTGGTCAGGTACTGTTTTCTCTCAGTTGTCAAGCTGCGCACACAATCGCAGTTTTGTACAGCTTGTTTCATCACCTTTGCGAAGCTGCCGCTCTCTCCGGCTCCCGGAGACGAAGAAGCTGCTTCTTCGCGCAAAGACGATTCTGCCGCTCACAGTGCTCTGCGGTGTGCGTCTTCTGCCGAAAGAGGCACGGGAGCTGTGCTTAGCTCTGCAGAGCACCGTACCTTCGTCTTTAGCCTCTCTTCTCGTCTACATCTTAGCAAAAAGCTTTTCCACTCTGTCTGGCAAGGAGAAACTGTGCCAGCACAAAAAACATCTCCCATCGTGTTCTAGAGGCTGCACGGAGGTCTGCCGAGTGTTTTGCAAGAAGAGAAAGAAAGTTGTCCAAAACAGCTTCCAATCCAATGTTCATGTGACTAGAAAAGGCAGGAGAGTGGTCAGGTACTGTTTTCTCTCAGTTGGCAAGCTGCGCACACAATCGCACTGTTGTACAGCTTGTTTCATCACCTTTGCCAAGTTGCCGCTCTCTCCGGCTCCCGGAGATGAAGAAGCTGCTTCTTCGCGCAAAGACGATTCTGCCGCTCACAGTGCTCTGCGGTGTGTGTCTTCTGCCGAAAGAGGCACGGGAGCTGTGCTTAGCTCTGCAGAGCACCGTACCTTCGTCTTTAGCCTCTCTTCTCGTCTACATCTTAGCAAAAAGCTTTTCCACTCTGTCTGGCAAGGAGAAACTGTGCCAGCACAAAAAACATCTCCCATCGTGTTCTAGTGGCTGCACTGAGTTCAGCACAGTTTTTTGCAAGAAGAGAAAGAAAGTTGTCCAAAACAGCTTCCAATCGAATGTTCATGTGAATAGAAAAGGCAGGAGAGTGGTCAGGTACTGTTTTCTCTCAGTTGGCAAGCTGCGCACACAATCGCAGTGTTGTACAGCTTGTTTCATCACCTTTGCCAAGTTGCCGCTCTCTCCGGCTCCCGGAGACGAAGAAGCTGCTTCTTCGCGCAAAGACGATTCTGCCGCTCACAGTGCTCTGCGGTGTGTGTCTTCTGCCGAAAGAGGCACGGGAGCTGTGCTTAGCTCTGCAGAGCACCGTACCTTCGTCTTTAGCCTCTCTTCTCGTCTACATCTTAGCAAAAAGCTTTTCCACTCTGTCTGGCAAGGAGAAACTGTGCCAGCACAAAAAACATCTCCCATCGTGTTCTAGAAGCTGCACGGAGGTCTGCCGAGTGTTTTGCAAGAAGAGAAAGAAAGTTGTCCAAAACATCTTCCAATCCAATGTTCACGTGAATAGAAAAGGCAGGAGAGTGGTCAGGTACTGTTTTCTCTCAGTTGGCAAGCTGCGCACACAATCGCAGTGTTGTACAGCTTGTTTCATCACCTTTGCCAAGTTGCCGCTCTCTCCGGCTCCCGGATACGAAGAAGCTGCTTCTTCGCGCAAAGACGATTCTGCCGCTCACAGTGCTCTGCGGTGTGTGTCTTCTGCCGAAAGAGGCACGGGACCTGTGCTTAGCTCTGCAGAGCACCGTACCTTCGTCTTTAGCCTCTCTTCTCGTCTACATCTTAGCAAAAAGCTTTTCCACTGTGTCTGGCAAGGAGAAACTGTGCCAGCACAGAAAACATCTCCCATCGTATTCTAGAGGCTGCACGGAGGTCTGCCGAGTGTTTTGCAAGAAGAGAAAGAAAGTTGTCCAAAACAGCTTCCAATCCAATGTTCATGTGACTAGAAAAGGCAGGAGAGTGGTCAGGTACTGTTTTCTGTCAGTTGGCAAGCTGCGCACACAATCGCAGTGTTGTACAGCTTGTTTCATCACCTTTGCCAAGTTGCCGCTCTCTCCGGCTCCCGGAGACGAAGAAGCTGCTTCTTCGCGCAAAGACGATTCTGCCGCTCACAGTGCTCTGCGGTGTGTGTCTTCTGCCGAAAGAGGCACGGGAGCTGTGCTTAGCTCTGCAGAGCACCATACCTTCGTCTTTAGCCTCTCTTCTCGTCTACATCTTAGCAAAAAGCTTTTCCACTCTGTCTGGCAAGGAGAAACTGTGCCAGCACAAAAAACATCTCCCATCGTGTTCTAGAAGCTGCACGGAGGTCTGCCGAGTGTTTTGCAAGAAGAGAAAGAAAGTTGTCCAAAACAGCTTTCAATCCAATGTTCACGTGAATAGAAAAGGCAGGAGAGTGGTCAGGTACTGTTTTCTCTCACTTGGCAAGCTGCGCACAAAATCACAGTGTTGAACAGCTTGTTTCATCACCTTTGCGATGTTGCCGCTCTCTCCGGCTCCCGGAGACGAAGAAGCTGCTTCTTCGCGCAAAGACGATTCTGCCGCTCACAGTGCTCTGCGGTGTGTGTCTTCTGCCGAAAGAGGCACGGGAGCTGTGCTTAGCTCTGCAGAGCACCGTACCTTCGTCTTTAGCCTCTCTTCTCGTCTACATCTTAGCAAAAAGCTTTTCCACTCTGTCTGGCAAGGAGAAACTGTGCCAGCACTGAAAACATCTCCCAACGTGTTCTAGAGGCTGCACGGAGGTCTGCCGAGTGTTTTGCAAGAAGAGAAAGAAAGTTGTCCAAAACAGCTTCCAATCGAATGTTCATGTGAATAGAAAAGGCAGGAGAGTGGTGAGGTACTGTTTTCTCTCAGTTGGTAAGCTGCGCACACAATCGCAGTTTTGTACAGCTTTTTTCATCACCTTTGCCAAGTTGCCGCTCTCTCCGGCTCCCGGAGACGAAGAAGCTGCTTCTTCACGCAAAGACGATTCTGCCGCTCACAGTGCTCTGCGGTGTGCGTCTTCTGCCGAAAGAGGCACGGGAGCTGTGCTTAGCTCTGCAGAGCACCGTACCTTCGTCTTTAGCCTCTCTTCTCGTCTACATCTTAGCAAAAAGCTTTTCCACTCTGTCTGGCAAGGAGAAACTGTGCCAGCACTGAAAACATCTCCCAACGTGTTCTAGAGGCTGCACGGAGGTCTGCCGAGTGTTTTGCAAGAAGAGAAAGAAAGTTGTCCAAAACAGCTTCCAATCGAATGTTCATGTGACTAGAAAAGGCAGGAGAGTGGTCAGGTACTGTTTTCTCTCAGTTGGTAAGCTGCGCACACAATCGCAGTTTTGTACAGCTTGTTTCATCACCTTTGCGAAGTTGCCGCTCTCTCCGGCTCCCGGAGACGAAGAAGCTGCTTCTTCGCGCAAAGACGATTCTGCCGCTCACAGTGCTCTGCGGTGTGCGTCTTCTGCCGAAAGAGGCACGGGAGCTGTGCTTAGCTCTGCAGAGCACCGTACCTTCGTCTTTAGCCTCTCTTCTCGTCTACATCTTAGCAAAAAGCTTTTCCACTCTGTCTGGCAAGGAGAAACTGTGCCAGCACAAAAAACATCTCCCATCGTGTTCTAGAGGCTGCACGGAGGTCTGCCGAGTGTTTTGCAAGAAGAGAAAGAAAGTTGTCCAAAACAGCTTCCAATCCAATGTTCCTGTGAATAGAAAAGGCAGGAGAGTGGTCAGGTACTGTTTTCTCTCATTTGGTAAGCTGCGCACACAATCGCATTTTTGTACAGCTTGTTTCATCACCTTTGCGAAGTTGCCGCTCTCTCCGGCTCCCGGAGACGAAGAAGCTGCTTCTTCGCGCAAAGACGATTCTGCCGCTCACAGTGCTCTGCAGAGCACCATACCTTCGTCTTTAGCCTCTCTTCTCGTCTACATCTTAGCAAAAAGCTTTTCCACTCTGTCTGGCAAGGAGAAACTGTGCCAGCACAAAAAACATCTCCCATCGTGTTCTAGAGGCTGCACGGAGGTCTGCCGAGTGTTTTGTAAGAAGAGAAATAAAGTTGTCCAAAACAGCTTGCAATCGAATGTTCATGTGAATAGAAAAGGCAGGAGAGTGGTCAGGTACTGTTTTCTCTCAGTTGGCAAGCTGCGCACACAACCGTAGTGTTGTACAGCTTGTTTCATCACCTTTGCGAAGTTGCCGCTCTCTCCGGCTCCCGGAGACGAAGAAGCTGCTTCTTCGCGCAAAGACGATTCTGCCGCTCACAGTGCTCTGCGGTGTGTGTCTTCTGCCGAAAGAGGCACGGGAGCTGTGCTTAGCTCTGCAGAGCACCGTACCTTCGTCTTTAGCCTCTCTTCTCGTCTACATCTTAGCAAAAAGCTTTTCCACTCTGTCTGGCAAGGAGAAACTGTGCCAGCACAAAAAACATCTCCCATCGTGTTCTAGAAGCTGCACGGAGGTCTGCCGAGTGTTTTGCAAGAAGAGAAAGAAAGTTGTCCAAAACAGCTTGCAATCGAATGTTCATGCGAATAGAAAAGGCAGGAGAGTGGTCAGGTACTGTTTTCTCTCAGTTGGCAAGCTGCGCACACAATCGCAGTGTTGTACAGCTTGTTTCATCACCTCTGCGAAGTTGCCGCTCTCTCCGGCTCCCGGAGACGAAGAAGCTGCTTCTTCGCGCAAAGACGATTCTGCCGCTCACAGTGCTCTGCGGTGTGTGTCTTCTGCCGAAAGAGGCACGGGAGCTGTGCTTAGCTCTGCAGAGCACCGTACCTTCGTCTTTAGCCTCTCTTCTCGTCTACATCTTAGCAAAAAGCTTTTCCACTCTGTCTGGCAAGGAGAAACTGTGCCAGCACAAAAAACATCTCCCATCGTGTTCTAGAAGCTGCACGGAAGTCTGCCGAGTGTTTTGCAAGAAGAGAAAGAAAGTTGTCCAAAACAGCTTGAAACCCAATGTTCACGTGAATAGAAAAGGCAGGAGAGTGGTCAGGTACTGTTTTCTCTCAGTTGGAAAGCTGCGCACACAATCGCACTGTTGTACAGCTTGTTTCATCACCTTTGCGAAGCTGCCGGTCTCTCCGGCTCCCGGAGACGAAGAAGCTGCTTCTTCGCGCAAAGACGATTCTGCCCCTCACAGTGCTCTGCGGTGTGCGTCTTCTGCCGAAAGAGGCACGGGAGTTGTGCTTAGCTCTGCAGAGCACCGTACCTTCGTCTTTAGCCTCTCTTCTCGTCTACATCTTAGCAAAAAGCTTTTCCACTCTGTCTGGCAAGGAGAAACTGTGCCAGCACAAAAAACATCTCCCATCGTGTTCTAGAGGCTGCACGGAGGTCTGCCGAGTGTTTTGCAAGAAGAGAAAGAAAGTTGTCCAAAACAGCTTCCAATCCAATGTTCATGTGACTAGAAAAGGCAGGAGAGTGGTCAGGTACTGTTTTCTCTCACTTGGCAAGCTGCGCACACAATCGCAGTGTTGTACAGCTTGTTTCATCACCTTTGCCAAGTTGCCGCTCTCTCCGGCTCCCGGAGACGAAGAAGCTGCTTCTTCGCGCAAAGACGATTCTGCCGCTCACAGTGCTCTGCGGTGTGTGTCTTCTGCCGAAAGAGGCACGGGAGCTGTGCTTAGCTCTGCAGAGCACCGTACCTTCGTCTTTAGCCTCTCTTCTCGTCTACATCTTAGCAAAAAGCTTTTCCACTCTGTCTGGCAAGGAGAAACTGTGCCAGCACAAAAAACATCTCCCATCGTGTTCTAGAGGCTGCACTGAGTTCAGCAGAGTTTTTTGCAAGAAGAGAAAGAAAATTATCCAAAACAGCTTACAATCGAATGTTCATGTGAATAGAACAGGCAGGAGAGTGGTCAGGTACTGTTTTCTCTCAGTTGGTAAGCTGCGCACACAATCGCAGTTTTGTACAGCTTGTTTCATCACCTTTGCGAAGTTGCCGCTCTCTCCGGCTCCCGGAGTCGAAGAAGCTGCTTCTTCGCGCAAAGAAGATTCTGCCGCTCACAGTGCTCTGCAGAGCACCGTACCTTCGTCTTTAGCCTCTCTTCTCGTCTACATCTTAGCAAAAAGCTTTTCCACTCTGTCTGGCAAGGAGAAACTGTGCCAGCACAAAAAACATCTCCCATCGTGTTCTAGAAGCTGCACGGAAGTCTGCCGAGTGTTTTGCAAGAAGAGAAAGAAAGTTGTCCAAAACAGCTTGCAATCCAATGTTCACGTGAATAGAAAAGGCAGGAGAGTGGTCAGGTACTGTTTTCTCTCAGTTGGCAAGCTGCGCACACAATCGCAGTGTTGTACAGCTTGTTTCATCACCTTTGCGAAGCTGCCGCTCTCTCTGGCTCCCGGAGACGAAGAAGCTGCTTCTTCGCGCAAAGACGATTCTGCCGCTCACAGTGCTCTGCGGTGTGCGTCTTCTACCGAAAGAGGCACGGGAGCTGTGCTTAGCTCTGCAGAGCACCGTACCTTCGTCTTTAGCCTCTCTTCTCGTCTACATCTTAGCAAAAAGCTTTTCCACTCTGTCTGGCAAGGAGAAACTGTGCCAGCACAAAAAACATCTCCCATCGTGTTCTAGAAGCTGCACGGAGGTCTGCCGAGTGTTTTGCAAGAAGAGAAAGAAAGTTGTCCAAAACATCTTCCAATCCAATATTCACGTGAATAGAAAAGGCAGGAGAGTGGTCAGGTACTGTTTTCTCTCAGTTGGCAAGCTGCGCACACAATCGCACTGTTGTACAGCTTGTTTCATCACCTTTGCCAAGTTGCCGCTCTCTCCGGCTCCCGGAGACTAAGAAGCTGCTTCTTCGCGCAAAGACGATTCAGCCGCTCACAGTGCTCTGCGGTGTGTGTCTTCTGCCGAAAGAGGCACGGGAGCTGTGCTTAGCTCTGCAGAGCACCGTACCTTCGTCTTTAGCCTCTCTTCTCGTCTACATCTTAGCAAAAAGCTTTTCCACTCTGTCTGGCAAGGAGAAACTGTGCCAGCACAAAAAACATCTCCCATCGTGTTCTAGAGGCTGCACTGAGTTCAGCAGAGTTTTTTGCAAGAAGAGAAAGAAAGTTGTCCAAAACAGCTTGCAATCGAATGTTCATGTGAATAGAAAAGGCAGGAGAGTGGTCAGGTACTGTTTTCTCTCAGTTGGTAAGCTGCGCACACAATCGCAGTTTTGTACAGCGTGTTTCATCACCTTTGCGAAGTTGCCGCTCTCTCCGGCTCCCGGAGACGAAGAAGCTGCTTCTTCGCGCAAAGAGGATTCTGCCGCTCACAGTGCTCTGCAGAGCACCGTACCTTCGTCTTTAGCCTCTCTTCTCGTCTACATCTTAGCAAAAAGCTTTTCCACTCTGTCTGGCAAGGAGAAACTGTGCCAGCACAAAAAACATCTCCCATCGTGTTCTAGAAGCTGCACGGAGGTCTGCCGAGTGTTTTGCAAGAAGAGAAAAAAGTTGTCCAATACAGCTTGCAATCGAATGTTCACGTGAATAGAAAAGGCAGGAGAGTGGTCAGGTACTGTTTTCTCTCAGTTGGCAAGCTGCGCACACAACCGTAGTTTTGTACAGCTTGTTTCATCACCTTTGCGAAGTTGCTGCTCTCTCCGGCTCCCGGAGACGAAGAAGCTGCTTCTTCGCGCAAAGACGATTCTGCCGCTCACAGTGCTCTGCGGTGTGTGTCTTCTGCCGAAAGAGGCACGGGAGCTGTGCTTAGCTCTGCAGAGCACCGTACCTTCGTCTTTAGCCTCTCTTCTCGTCTACATCTTAGAAAAAAGCTTTTCCACTCTGTCTGGCAAGGAGAAACTGTGCCAGCACAAAAAACATCTCCCATCGTGTTCTAGAAGCTGCACGGAAGTCTGCCGAGTGTTTTGCAAGAAGAGAAAGAAAGTTGTCCAAAACAGCTTGAAACCCAATGTTCACGTGAATAGAAAAGGCAGGAGAGTGGTCAGGTACTGTTTTCTCTCAGTTGGCAAGCTGCGCACACAATCGCACTGTTGTACAGCTTGTTTCATCACCTTTGCGAAGCTGCCGCTCTCTCCGGCTCCCGGAGACGAAGAAGCTGCTTCTTCGCGCAAAGACGATTCTGCCGCTCACAGTGCTCTGCGGTGTGCGTCTTCTGCCGAAAGAGGCACGGGAGCTGTGCTTAGCTCTGCAGAGCACCGTACCTTCGTCTTTAGCCTCTCTTCTCGTCTACATCTTAGCAAAAAGCTTTTCCACTCTGTCTGGCAAGGAGAAACTGTGCCAGCACAAAAAACATCTCCCATCGTGTTCTAGAGGCTGCACGGAGGTCTGCCGAGTGTTTTGCAAGAAGAGAAAGAAAGTTGTCCAAAACAGCTTCCAATCCAATGTTCATGTGACTAGAAAAGGCAGGAGAGTGGTCAGGTACTGTTTTCTCTCAGTTGGCAAGCTGCGCACACAATCGCAGTGTTGTACAGCTTGTTTCATCACCTTTGCCAAGTTGCCGCTCTCTCCGGCTCCCGGAGACGAAGAAGCTGCTTCTTCGCGCAAAGACGATTCTGCCGCTCACAGTGCTCTGCGGTGCGTGTCTTCTGCCGAAAGAGGCACGGGAGCTGTGCTTAGCTCTGCAGATCACCGTACCTTCGTCTTTAGCCTCTCTTCTCGTCTACATCTTAGCAAAAAGCTTTTCCACTCTGTCTGGCAAGGAGAAACTGTGCCAGCACAAAAAACATCTCCCATCGTGTTCTAGAGGCTGCACTGAGTTCAGCAGAGTTTTTTGCAAGAAGAGAAAGAAAATTATCCAAAACAGCTTACAATCGAATGTTCATGTGACTAGAAAAGGCAGGAGAGTGGTCAGGTACTGTTTTCTCTCAGTTGGTAAGCTGCGCACACAATCGCAGTTTTGTACAGCTTGTTTCATCACCTTTGCGAAGTTGCCGCTCTCTCCGGCTCCCGGAGTCGAAGAAGCTGCTTCTTCGCGCAAAGACGATTCTGCCGCTCACAGTGCTCTGCAGAGCACCGTACCTTCGTCTTTAGCCTCTCTTCTCGTCTACATCTTAGCAAAAAGCTTTTCCACTCTGTCTGGCAAGGAGAAACTGTGCCAGCACAAAAAACATCTCCCATCGTGTTCTAGAAGCTGCACGGAAGTCTGCCGAGTGTTTTGCAAGAAGAGAAAGAAAGTTGTCCAAAACAGCTTCCAATCCAATATTCACGTGAATAGAAAAGGCAGGAGAGTGGTCAGGTACTTTTTTCTCTCAGTTGGCAAGCTGCGCACACAATCGCACTGTTGTACAGCTTGTTTCATCACCTTTGCGAAGTTGCCGCTCTCTCCGGCTCCCGGAGACGAAGAAGCTGCTTCTTCGCGCAAAGACGATTCAGCCGCTCACAGTGCTCTGCGGTGTGTGTCTTCTGCCGAAAGAGGCACGGGAGCTGTGCTTAGCTCTGCAGAGCACCGTACCTTCGTCTTTAGCCTCTCTTCTCGTCTACATCTTAGCAAAAAGCTTTTCCACTCTGTCTGGCAAGGAGAAACTGTGCCAGCACAAAAAACATCTCCCATCGTGTTCTAGAGGCTGCACTGAGTTCAGCAGACTTTTTTGCAAGAAGAGAAAGAAAGTTGTCCAAAACAGCTTGCAATCGAATGTTCATGTGAATAGAAAAGGCAGGAGAGTGGTCAGGTATTGTTTTCTCTCAGTTGGTAAGCTGCGCACACAATCGCAGTTTTGTACAGCGTGTTTCATCACCTTTGCGAAGTTGCCGCTCTCTCCGGCTCCCGGAGACGAAGAAGCTGCTTCTTCGCGCAAAGAGGATTCTGCCGCTCACAGTGCTCTGCAGAGCACCGTACCTTCGTCTTTAGCCTCTCTTCTCGTCTACATCTTAGCAAAAAGCTTTTCCACTCTGTCTGGCAAGGAGAAACTGTGCCAGCACAAAAAACATCTCCCATCGTGTTCTAGAAGCTGCACGGAGGTCTGCCGAGTGTTTTGCAAGAAGAGAAAGAAAGTTGTCCAATACAGCTTGCAATCGAATGTTCACGTGAATAGAAAAGGCAGGAGAGTGGTCAGGTACTGTTTTCTCTCAGTTGGCAAGCTGCGCACACAACCGTAGTTTTGTACAGCTTGTTTCATCACCTTTGCGAAGTTGCTGCTATCTCCGGCTCCCGGAGACGAAGAAGCTGCTTCTTCGCGCAAAGACGATTCTGCCGCTCACAGTGCTCTGCGGTGTGTGTCTTCTGCCGAAAGAGGCACGGGAGCTGTGCTTAGCTCTGCAGAGCACCGTACCTTCGTCTTTAGCCTCTCTTCTCGTCTACATCTTAGCAAAAAGCTTTTCCACTCTGTCTGGCAAGGAGAAACTGTGCCAGCACAAAAAACATCTCCCATCGTGTTCTAGAAGCTGCACGGAGGTCTGCCGAGTGTTTTGCAAGAAGAGAAAGAAAGTTGTCCAAAACAGCTTCCAATCGAATGTTCACGTGAATAGAAAAGGCAGGAGAGTGGTCAGGTACTGTTTTCTCTCAGTTGGCAAGCTGCGCACACAATCGCAGTGTTGTACATCTTGTTTCATCACCTCTGCGAAGTTGCCGCTCTCTCCGGTTCCCGGAGACGAAGAAGCTGCTTCTTCGCGCAAAGACGATTCTGCCCCTCAAAGTGCTCTGCGGTGTGTGTCTTCTGCCGAAAGAGGCACGGGAGCTGTGCTAAGCTCTGCAGAGCACCGTACCTTCGTCTTTAGCCTCTCTTCTCGTCTACATCTTAGCAAAAAGCTTTTCCACTCTGTCTGGCAAGGAGAAACTGTGCCAGCACAAAAAACATCTCCCATCGTGTTCTAGAGGCTGCACGGAGGTCTGCCGAGTGTTTTGCAAGAAGAGAAAGAAAGTTGTCCAATACAGCTTGCAATCCAATGTTCACGTGAATAGAAAAGGCAGGAGAGTGGTCAGGTACTGTTTTCTCTCAGTTGGCAAGCTGCGCACACAATCGCAGTGTTGTACAGCTTGTTTCATCACCTTTGCCAAGTTGCCGCTCTCTCCGGCTCCCGGAGACGAAGAAGCTGCTTCTTCGGGCAAAGACGATTCTGCCCCTCACAGTGCTCTGCGGTGTGCGTCTTCTGCCGAAAGAGGCACGGGAGCTGTGCTTAGCTCTGCAGAGCACCGTACCTTCGTCTTTAGCCTCTCTTCTCGTCTACATCTTAGCAAAAAGCTTTTCCACTCTGTCTGGCAAGGAGAAACTGTGCCAGCACAAAAAACAGCTCCCATCGTGTTCTAGAGGCTGCACGGAAGTCTGCCGACTGTTTTGCAAGAAGAGAAAGAAAGTTGTCCAAAACAGCTTCCAATCGAATGTTCCTGTGAATAGAAAAGGCAGGAGAGTGGTCAGGTACTGTTTTCTCTCAGTTGGCAAGCTGCGCACACAATCGCACTGTTGTACAGCTTGTTTCATCACCTTTGCGAAGCTGCCGCTCTCTCCGGCTCCCGGAGACGAAGAAGCTGCTTCTTCGCGCAAAGAGGATTCTGCCGCTCACAGTGCTCTGCGGTGTGCGTCTTCTGCCGAAAGAGGCACGGGAGCTGTGCTTAGCTCTGCAGAGCACCGTACCTTCGTCTTTAGCCTCTCTTCTCGTCTACATCTTAGCAAAAAGCTTTTCCACTCTGTCTGGCAAGGAGAAACTGTGCCAGCACAAAAAACATCTCCCATCGTGTTCTAGAGGCTGCACGGAGGTCTGCCGAGTGTTTTGCAAGAAGAGAAAGAAAGTTGTCCAAAACAGCTTCCAATCCAATGTTCATGTGACTAGAAAAGGCAGGAGAGTGGTCAGGTACTGTTTTCTCTCACTTGGCAAGCTGCGCACACAATCGCAGTGTTGTACAGCTTGTTTCATCACCTTTGCCAAGTTGCCGCTCTCTCCGGCTCCCGGAGACGAAGAAGCTGCTTCTTCGGGCAAAGACGATTCTGCCGCTCACAGTGCTCTGCGGTGTGTGTCTTCTGCCGAAAGAGGCACGGGAGCTGTGCTTAGCTCTGCAGATCACCGTACCTTCGTCTTTAGCCTCTCTTCTCGTCTACATCTTAGCAAAAAGCTTTTCCACTCTGTCTGGCAAGGAGAAACTGTGCCAGCACAAAAAACATCTCCCATCGTGTTCTAGAGGCTGCACGGAGGTCTGCCGAGTGTTTTGCAAGAAGAGAAAGAAAGTTGTCCTAAACATCTTCCAATCCAATGTTCACGTGAATAGAAAAGGCAGGAGAGTGGTCAGGTACTGTTTTCTCTCAGTTGGCAAGCTGCGCACACAATCGCAGTGTTGTACAGCTTGTTTCATCACCTTTGCGAAGTTGCCGCTCTCTCCGGCTCCCGGAGACGAAGAAGCTGCTTCTTCGCGCAAAGACGATTCAGCCGCTCACAGTGCTCTGCGGTGTGTGTCTTCTGCCGAAAGAGGCACGGGAGCTGTGCTTAGCTCTGCAGAGCACCGTACCTTCGTCTTTAGCCTCTCTTCTCGTCTACATCTTAGCAAAAAGCTTTTCCACTCTGTCTGGCAAGGAGAAACTGTGCCAGCACAAAAAACATCTCCCATCGTGTTCTAGAGGCTGCACTGAGTTCAGCAGAGTTTTTTGCAAGAAGAGAAAGAAAGTTGTCCAAAACAGCTTGCAATCGAATGTTCATGTGAATAGAAAAGGCAGGAGAGTGGTCAGGTACTGTTTTCTCTCAGTTGGTAAGCTGCGCACACAATCGCAGTTTTGTACAGCGTGTTTCATCACCTTTGCGAAGTTGCCGCTCTCTCCGGCTCCCGGAGACGAAGAAGCTGCTTCTTCGCGCAAAGACGATTCTGCCGCTCACAGTGGTCTGCGGTGTGCGTCTTCTGCCGAAAGAGGCACGGGAGCTGTGCTTAGCTCTGCAGAGCACCGTACCTTCGTCTTTAGCCTCTCTTCTCGTCTACATCTTAGCAAAAAGCTTTTCCACTCTGTCTGGCAAGGAGAAACTGTGCCAGCACAAAAAACATCTCCCATCGTGTTCTAGAGGCTGCACTGAGTTCAGCAGAGTTTTTTGCAAGAAGAGAAAGAAAGTTGTCCAAAACAGCTTGCAATCGAATGTTCATGTGAATAGAAAAGGCAGGAGAGTGGTCAGGTACTGTTTTCTCTCACTTGGCAAGCTGCGCACACAATCGCAGTGTTGTACAGCTTGTTTCATCACCTTTGCCAAGTTGCCGCTCTCTCCGGCTCCCGGAGACGAAGAAGCTGCTTCTTCGCGCAAAGACGATTCTGCCCCTCACAGTGCTCTGCGGTGTGCGTCTTCTGCCGAAAGAGGCACGGGAGCTGTGCTTAGCTCTGCAGAGCACCGTACCTTCGTCTTTAGCCTCTCTTCTCGTCTACATCTTAGCAAAAAGCTTTTCCACTCTGTCTGGCAAGGAGAAACTGTGCCAGCACAAAAAACAGCTCCCATCGTGTTCTAGAGGCTGCACGGAAGTCTGCCGAGTGTTTTGCAAGAAGAGAAAGAAAGTTGTCCAAAACAGCTTCCAATCGAATATTCCTGTGAATAGAAAAGGCAGGAGAGTGGTCAGGTGCTGTTTTCTCTCAGTTGGCAAGCTGCGCACACAATCGCACTGTTGTACAGCTTGTTTCATCACCTTTGCGAAGTTGCCGCTCTCTCCGGCTCCCGGAGACGAAGAAGCTGCTTCTTCGCGCAAAGACGATTCTGCCGCTCACAGTGCTCTGCAGAGCACCGTACCTTCGTCTTTAGCCTCTCTTCTCGTCTACATCTTAGCAAAAAGCTTTTCCACTCTGTCTGGCAAGGAGAAACTGTGCCAGCACAAAAAACATCTCCCATCGTGTTCTAGAAGCTGCACGGAGGTCTGCCGAGTGTTTTGCAAGAAGAGAAAGAAAGTTGTCCAAAACAGCTTGCAATCCAATGTTCACGTGAATAGAAAAGGCAGGAGAGTGGTCAGGTACTGTTTTCTCTCAGTTGGCAAGCTGCGCACACAACCGTAGTTTTGTACAGCTTGTTTCATCACCTTTGCGAAGTTGCCGCTCTCTCCGGCTCCCGGAGACGAAGAAGCTGCTTCTTCGCGCAAAGACGATTCTGCCGCTCACAGTGCTCTGCGGTGTGTGTCTTCTGCCGAAAGAGGCACGGGAGCTGTGCTTAGCTCTGCAGAGCACCGTACCTTCGTCTTTAGCCTCTCTTCTCGTCTACATCTTAGCAAAAAGCTTTTCCACTCTGTCTGGCAAGGAGAAACTGTGCCAGCACAAAAAACATCTCCCATCGTGTTCTAGAAGCTGCACGGAGGTCTGCCGAGTGTTTTGCAAGAAGAGAAAGAAAGTTGTCCAAAACAGCTTGCAATCGAATGTTCATGCGAATAGAAAAGGCAGGAGAGTGGTCAGGTACTGTTTTCTCTCAGTTGGCAAGCTGCGCACACAATCGCAGTGTTGTACAGCTTGTTTCATCACCTCTGCGAAGTTGCCGCTCTCTCCGGCTCCCGGAGACGAAGAAGCTGCTTCTTCGCGCAAAGACGATTCTGCCGCTCACAGTGCTCTGCGGTGTGTGTCTTCTGCCGAAAGAGGCACGGGAGCTGTGCTTAGCTCTGCAGAGCACCGTACCTTCGTCTTTAGCCTCTCTTCTCGTCTACATCTTAGCAAAAAGCTTTTCCACTCTGTCTGGCAAGGAGAAACTGTGCCAGCACAAAAAACATCTCCCATCGTGTTCTAGAGGCTGCACGGAGGTCTGCCGAGTGTTTTGCAAGAAGAGAAAGAAAGTTGTCCAAAACAGCTTCCAATCCAATGTTCATGTGACTAGAAAAGGCAGGAGAGTGGTCAGGTACTGTTTTCTCTCAGTTGGCAAGCTGCGCACACAATCGCAGTGTTGTACAGCTTGTTTCATCACCTTTGCCAAGTTGCCGCTCTCTCCGGCTCCCGGAGACGAAGAAGCTGCTTCTTCGCGCAAAGACGATTCTGCCGCTCACAGTGCTCTGCGGTGCGTGTCTTCTGCCGAAAGAGGCACGGGAGCTGTGCTTAGCTCTGCAGATCACCGTACCTTCGTCTTTAGCCTCTCTTCTCGTCTACATCTTAGCAAAAAGCTTTTCCACTCTGTCTGGCAAGGAGAAACTGTGCCAGCACAAAAAACATCTCCCATCGTGTTCTAGAGGCTGCACTGAGTTCAGCAGAGTTTTTTGCAAGAAGAGAAAGAAAATTATCCAAAACAGCTTACAATCGAATGTTCATGTGAATAGAACAGGCAGGAGAGTGGTCAGGTACTGTTTTCTCTCAGTTGGTAAGCTGCGCACACAATCGCAGTTTTGTACAGCTTGTTTCATCACCTTTGCGAAGTTGCCGCTCTCTCCGGCTCCCGGAGTCGAAGAAGCTGCTTCTTCGCGCAAAGACGATTCTGCCGCTCACAGTGCTCTGCAGAGCACCGTACCTTCGTCTTTAGCCTCTCTTCTCGTCTACATCTTAGCAAAAAGCTTTTCCACTCTGTCTGGCAAGGAGAAACTGTGCCAGCACAAAAAACATCTCCCATCGTGTTCTAGAAGCTGCACGGAGGTCTGCCGAGTGTTTTGCAAGAAGAGAAAGAAAGTTGTCCAATACAGCTTGCAATCGAATGTTCACGTGAATAGAAAAGGCAGGAGAGTGGTCAGGTACTGTTTTCTCTCAGTTGGCAAGCTGCGCACACAACCGTAGTTTTGTACAGCTTGTTTCATCACCTTTGCGAAGTTGCTGCTATCTCCGGCTCCCGGAGACGAAGAAGCTGCTTCTTCGCGCAAAGACGATTCTGCCGCTCACAGTGCTCTGCGGTGTGTGTCTTCTGCCGAAAGAGGCACGGGAGCTGTGCTTAGCTCTGCAGAGCACCGTACCTTCGTCTTTAGCCTCTCTTCTCGTCTACATCTTAGCAAAAAGCTTTTCCACTCTGTCTGGCAAGGAGAAACTGTGCCAGCACAAAAAACATCTCCCATCGTGTTCTAGAAGCTGCACGGAGGTCTGCCGAGTGTTTTGCAAGAAGAGAAAGAAAGTTGTCCAAAACAGCTTCCAATCGAATGTTCACGTGAATAGAAAAGGCAGGAGAGTGGTCAGGTACTGTTTTCTCTCAGTTGGCAAGCTGCGCACACAATCGCAGTGTTGTACATCTTGTTTCATCACCTCTGCGAAGTTGCCGCTCTCTCCGGTTCCCGGAGACGAAGAAGCTGCTTCTTCGCGCAAAGACGATTCTGCCCCTCACAGTGCTCTGCGGTGTGTGTCTTCTGCCGAAAGAGGCACGGGAGCTGTGCTAAGCTCTGCAGAGCACCGTACCTTCGTCTTTAGCCTCTCTTCTCGTCTACATCTTAGCAAAAAGCTTTTCCACTCTGTCTGGCAAGGAGAAACTGTGCCAGCACAAAAAACATCTCCCATCGTGTTCTAGAGGCTGCACGGAGGTCTGCCGAGTGTTTTGCAAGAAGAGAAAGAAAGTTGTCCAAAACAGCTTGCAATCCAATGTTCACGTGACTAGAAAAGGCAGGAGAGTGGTCAGGTACTGTTTTCTCTCAGTTGGCAAGCTGCGCACACAATCGCAGTGTTGTACAGCTTGTTTCATCACCTTTGCCAAGTTGCCGCTCTCTCCGGCTCCCGGAGACGAAGAAGCTGCTTCTTCGGGCAAAGACGATTCTGCCCCTCACAGTGCTCTGCGGTGTGCGTCTTCTGCCGAAAGAGGCACGGGAGCTGTGCTTAGCTCTGCAGAGCACCGTACCTTCGTCTTTAGCCTCTCTTCTCGTCTACATCTTAGCAAAAAGCTTTTCCACTCTGTCTGGCAAGGAGAAACTGTGCCAGCACAAAAAACATCTCCCATCGTGTTCTAGAGGCTGCACGGAGGTCTGCCGAGTGTTTTGCAAGAAGAGAAAGAAAGTTGTCCAAAACAGCTTCCAATCCAATGTTCATGTGACTAGAAAAGGCAGGAGAGTGGTCAGGTACTGTTTTCTCTCAGTTGGCAAGCTGCGCACACAATCGCAGTGTTGTACAGCTTGTTTCATCACCTTTGCCAAGTTGCCGCTCTCTCCGGCTCCCGGAGACGAAGAAGCTGCTTCTTCGCGCAAAGACGATTCTGCCGCTCACAGTGCTCTGCGGTGCGTGTCTTCTGCCGAAAGAGGCACGGGAGCTGTGCTTAGCTCTGCAGATCACCGTACCTTCGTCTTTAGCCTCTCTTCTCGTCTACATCTTAGCAAAAAGCTTTTCCACTCTGTCTGGCAAGGAGAAACTGTGCCAGCACAAAAAACATCTCCCATCGTGTTCTAGAGGCTGCACTGAGTTCAGCAGAGTTTTTTGCAAGAAGAGAAAGAAAATTATCCAAAACAGCTTACAATCGAATGTTCATGTGAATAGAACAGGCAGGAGAGTGGTCAGGTACTGTTTTCTCTCAGTTGGTAAGCTGCGCACACAATCGCAGTTTTGTACAGCTTGTTTCATCACCTTTGCGAAGTTGCCGCTCTCTCCGGCTCCCGGAGTCGAAGAAGCTGCTTCTTCGCGCAAAGACGATTCTGCCGCTCACAGTGCTCTGCAGAGCACCGTACCTTCGTCTTTAGCCTCTCTTCTCGTCTACATCTTAGCAAAAAGCTTTTCCACTCTGTCTGGCAAGGAGAAACTGTGCCAGCACAAAAAACATCTCCCATCGTGTTCTAGAAGCTGCACGGAAGTCTGCCGAGTGTTTTGCAAGAAGAGAAAGAAAGTTGTCCAAAACAGCTTCCAATCCAATATTCACGTGAATAGAAAAGGCAGGAGAGTGGTCAGGTACTGTTTTCTCTCAGTTGGCAAGCTGCGCACACAATCGCACTGTTGTACAGCTTGTTTCATCACCTTTGCGAAGTTGCCGCTCTCTCCGGCTCCCGGAGACGAAGAAGCTGCTTCTTCGCGCAAAGACGATTCAGCCGCTCACAGTGCTCTGCGGTGTGTGTCTTCTGCCGAAAGAGGCACGGGAGCTGTGCTTAGCTCTGCAGAGCACCGTACCTTCGTCTTTAGCCTCTCTTCTCGTCTACATCTTAGCAAAAAGCTTTTCCACTCTGTCTGGCAAGGAGAAACTGTGCCAGCACAAAAAACATCTCCCATCGTGTTCTAGAGGCTGCACTGAGTTCAGCAGACTTTTTTGCAAGAAGAGAAAGAAAGTTGTCCAAAACAGCTTGCAATCGAATGTTCATGTGAATAGAAAAGGCAGGAGAGTGGTCAGGTATTGTTTTCTCTCAGTTGGTAAGCTGCGCACACAATCGCAGTTTTGTACAGCGTGTTTCATCACCTTTGCGAAGTTGCCGCTCTCTCCGGCTCCCGGAGACGAAGAAGCTGTTTCTTCGCGCAAAGAGGATTCTGCCGCTCACAGTGCTCTGCAGAGCACCGTACCTTCGTCTTTAGCCTCTCTTCTCGTCTACATCTTAGCAAAAAGCTTTTCCACTCTGTCTGGCAAGGAGAAACTGTGCCAGCACAAAAAACATCTCCCATCGTGTTCTAGAAGCTGCACGGAGGTCTGCCGAGTGTTTTGCAAGAAGAGAAAGAAAGTTGTCCAATACAGCTTGCAATCGAATGTTCACGTGAATAGAAAAGGCAGGAGAGTGGTCAGGTACTGTTTTCTCTCAGTTGGCAAGCTGCGCACACAACCGTAGTTTTGTACAGCTTGTTTCATCACCTTTGCGAAGTTGCTGCTATCTCCGGCTCCCGGAGACGAAGAAGCTGCTTCTTCGCGCAAAGACGATTCTGCCGCTCACAGTGCTCTGCGGTGTGTGTCTTCTGCCGAAAGAGGCACGGGAGCTGTGCTTAGCTCTGCAGAGCACCGTACCTTCGTCTTTAGCCTCTCTTCTCATCTACATCTTAGCAAAAAGCTTTTCCACTCTGTCTGGCAAGGAGAAACTGTGCCAGCACAAAAAACATCTCCCATCGTGTTCTAGAAGCTGCACGGAGGTCTGCCGAGTGTTTTGCAAGAAGAGAAAGAAAGTTGTCCAAAACAGCTTCCAATCGAATGTTCACGTGAATAGAAAAGGCAGGAGAGTGGTCAGGTACTGTTTTCTCTCAGTTGGCAAGCTGCGCACACAATCGCAGTGTTGTACATCTTGTTTCATCACCTCTGCGAAGTTGCCGCTCTCTCCGGTTCCCGGAGACGAAGAAGCTGCTTCTTCGCGCAAAGACGATTCTGCCCCTCACAGTGCTCTGCGGTGTGTGTCTTCTGCCGAAAGAGGCACGGGAGCTGTGCTAAGCTCTGCAGAGCACCGTACCTTCGTCTTTAGCCTCTCTTCTCGTCTACATCTTAGCAAAAAGCTTTTCCACTCTGTCTGGCAAGGAGAAACTGTGCCAGCACAAAAAACATCTCCCATCGTGTTCTAGAGGCTGCACGGAGGTCTGCCGAGTGTTTTGCAAGAAGAGAAAGAAAGTTGTCCAAAACAGCTTGCAATCCAATGTTCACGTGAATAGAAAAGGCAGGAGAGTGGTCAGGTACTGTTTTCTCTCACTTGGCAAGCTGCGCACACAATCGCACTGTTGTACAGCTTGTTTCATCACCTTTGCCAAGTTGCCGCTCTCTCCGGCTCCCGGAGACGAAGAAGCTGCTTCTTCGGGCAAAGACGATTCTGCCCATCACAGTGCTCTGCGGTGTGCGTCTTCTGCCGAAAGAGGCACGGGAGCTGTGCTTAGCTCTGCAGAGCACCGTACCTTCGTCTTTAGCCTCTCTTCTCGTCTACATCTTAGCAAAAAGCTTTTCCACTCTGTCTGGCAAGGAGAAACTGTGCCAGCACAAAAAACAGCTCCCATCGTGTTCTAGAGGCTGCACGGAAGTCTGCCGAGTGTTTTGCAAGAAGAGAAAGAAAGTTGTCCAAAACAGCTTCCAATCGAATGTTCCTGTGAATAGAAAAGGCAGGAGAGTGGTCAGGTACTGTTTTCTCTCAGTTGGCAAGCTGCGCACACAATCGCACTGTTGTACAGCTTGTTTCATCACCTTTGCGAAGCTGCCGCTCTCTCCGGCTCCCGGAGACGAAGAAGCTGCTTCTTCGCGCAAAGAGGATTCTGCCGCTCACAGTGCTCTGCGGTGTGCGTCTTCTGCCGAAAGAGGCACGGGAGCTGTGCTTAGCTCTGCAGAGCACCGTACCTTCGTCTTTAGCCTCTCTTCTCGTCTACATCTTAGCAAAAAGCTTTTCCACTCTGTCTGGCAAGGAGAAACTGTGCCAGCACAAAAAACATCTCCCATCGTGTTCTAGAGGCTGCACGTAGGTCTGCCGAGTGTTTTGCAAGAAGAGAAAGAAAGTTGTCCAAAACAGCTTCCAATCCAATGTTCATGTGACTAGAAAAGGCAGGAGAGTGGTCAGGTACTGTTTTCTCTCACTTGGCAAGCTGCGCACACAATCGCAGTGTTGTACAGCTTGTTTCATCACCTTTGCCAAGTTGCCGCTCTCTCCGGCTCCCGGAGACGAAGAAGCTGCTTCTTCGGGCAAAGACGATTCTGCCGCTCACAGTGCTCTGCGGTGTGTGTCTTCTGCCGAAAGAGGCACGGGAGCTGTGCTTAGCTCTGCAGATCACCGTACCTTCGTCTTTAGCCTCTCTTCTCGTCTACATCTTAGCAAAAAGCTTTTCCACTCTGTCTGGCAAGGAGAAACTGTGCCAGCACAAAAAACATCTCCCATCGTGTTCTAGAGGCTGCACGGAGGTCTGCCGAGTGTTTTGCAAGAAGAGAAAGAAAGTTGTCCTAAACATCTTCCAATCCAATGTTCACGTGAATAGAAAAGGCAGGAGAGTGGTCAGGTACTGTTTTCTCTCAGTTGGCAAGCTGCGCACACAATCGCAGTGTTGTACAGCTTGTTTCATCACCTTTGCGAAGTTGCCGCTCTCTCCGGCTCCCGGAGACGAAGAAGCTGCTTCTTCGCGCAAAGACGATTCAGCCGCTCACAGTGCTCTGCGGTGTGTGTCTTCTGCCGAAAGAGGCACGGGAGCTGTGCTTAGCTCTGCAGAGCACCGTACCTTCGTCTTTAGCCTCTCTTCTCGTCTACATCTTAGCAAAAAGCTTTTCCACTCTGTCTGGCAAGGAGAAACTGTGCCAGCACAAAAAACATCTCCCATCGTGTTCTAGAGTCTGCACTGAGTTCAGCAGAGTTTTTTGCAAGAAGAGAAAGAAAGTTGTCCAAAACAGCTTGCAATCGAATGTTCATGTGAATAGAAAAGGCAGGAGAGTGGTCAGGTACTGTTTTCTCTCAGTTGGTAAGCTGCGCACACAATCGCAGTTTTGTACAGCGTGTTTCATCACCTTTGCGAAGTTGCCGCTCTCTCCGGCTCCCGGAGACGAAGAAGCTGCTTCTTCGCGCAAAGAGGATTCTGCCGCTCACAGTGCTCTGCAGAGCACCGTACCTTCGTCTTTAGCCTCTCTTCTCGTCTACATCTTAGCAAAAAGCTTTTCCACTCTGTCTGGCAAGGAGAAACTGTGCCAGCACAAAAAACATCTCCCATCGTGTTCTAGAAGCTGCACGGAGGTCTGCCGAGTGTTTTGCAAGAAGAGAAAGAAAGTTGTCCAATACAGCTTGCAATCGAATGTTCACGTGAATAGAAAAGGCAGGAGAATGGTCAGGTACTGTTTTCTCTCAGTTGGCAAGCTGCGCACACAACCGTAGTTTTGTACAGCTTGTTTCATCACCTTTGCGAAGTTGCTGCTATCTCCGGCTCCCGGAGACGAAGAAGCTGCTTCTTCGCGCAAAGACGATTCTGCCGCTCACAGTGCTCTGCGGTGTGTGTCTTCTGCCGAAAGAGGCACGGGAGCTGTGCTTAGCTCTGCAGAGCACCGTACCTTCGTCTTTAGCCTCTCTTCTCGTCTACATCTTAGCAAAAAGCTTTTCCACTCTGTCTGGCAAGGAGAAACTGTGCCAGCACAAAAAACATCTCCCATCGTGTTCTAGAAGCTGCACGGAGGTCTGCCGAGTGTTTTGCAAGAAGAGAAAGAAAGTTGTCCAAAACAGCTTCCAATCGAATGTTCACGTGAATAGAAAAGGCAGGAGAGTGGTCAGGTACTGTTTTCTCTCAGTTGGCAAGCTGCGCACACAATCGCAGTGTTGTACATCTTGTTTCATCACCTCTGCGAAGTTGCCGCTCTCTCCGGTTCCCGGAGACGAAGAAGCTGCTTCTTCGCGCAAAGACGATTCTGCCCCTCACAGTGCTCTGCGGTGTGTGTCTTCTGCCGAAAGAGGCACGGGAGCTGTGCTAAGCTCTGCTGAGCACCGTACCTTCGTCTTTAGCCTCTCTTCTCGTCTACATCTTAGCAAAAAGCTTTTCCACTCTGTCTGGCAAGGAGAAACTGTGCCAGCACAAAAAACATCTCCCATCGTGTTCTAGAGGCTGCACGGAGGTCTGCCGAGTGTTTTGCAAGAAGAGAAAGAAAGTTGTCCAAAACAGCTTGCAATCCAATGTTCTCGTGAATAGAAAAGGCAGGAGAGTGGTCAGGTACTGTTTTCTCTCACTTGGCAAGCTGCGCACACAATCGCAGTTTTGTACAGCTTGTTTCATCACCTTTGCCAAGTTGCCGCTCTCTCCGGCTCCCGGAGACGAAGAAGCTGCTTCTTCGCGCAAAGACGATTCTGCCCCTCACAGTGCTCTGCGGTGTGCGTCTTCTGCCGAAAGAGGCACGGGAGCTGTGCTTAGCTCTGCAGAGCACCGTACCTTCGTCTTTAGCCTCTCTTCTCGTCTACATCTTAGCAAAAAGCTTTTCCACTCTGTCTGGCAAGGAGAAACTGTGCCAGCACAAAAAACAGCTCCCATCGTGTTCTAGAGGCTGCACGGAAGTCTGCCGAGTGTTTTGCAAGAAGAGAAAGAAAGTTGTCCAAAACAGCTTCCAATCGAATATTCCTGTGAATAGAAAAGGCAGGAGAGTGGTCAGGTGCTGTTTTCTCTCAGTTGGCAAGCTGCGCACAAAATCGCACTGTTGTACAGCTTGTTTCATCACCTTTGCGAAGTTGCCGCTCTCTCCGGCTCCCGGAGACGAAGAAGCTGCTTCTTCGCGCAAAGAGGATTCTGCCGCTCACAGTGCTCTGCAGAGCACCGTACCTTCGTCTTTAGCCTCTCTTCTCGTCTACATCTTAGCAAAAAGCTTTTCCACTCTGTCTGGCAAGGAGAAACTGTGCCAGCACAAAAAACATCTCCCATCGTGTTCTAGAAGCTGCACGGAGGTCTGCCGAGTGTTTTGCAAGAAGAGAAAGAAAGTTGTCCAAAACAGCTTGCAATCCAATGTTCACGTGAATAGAAAAGGCAGGAGAGTGGTCAGGTACTGTTTTCTCTCAGTTGGCAAGCTGCGCACACAACCGTAGTTTTGTACAGCTTGTTTCATCACCTTTGCGAAGTTGCCGCTCTCTCCGGCTCCCGGAGACGAAGAAGCTGCTTCTTCGCGCAAAGACGATTCTGCCGCTCACAGTGCTCTGCGGTGTGTGTCTTCTGCCGAAAGAGGCACGGGAGCTGTGCTTAGCTCTGCAGAGCACCGTACCTTCGTCTTTAGCCTCTCTTCTCGTCTACATCTTAGCAAAAAGCTTTTCCACTCTGTCTGGCAAGGAGAAACTGTGCCAGCACAAAAAACATCTCCCATCGTGTTCTAGAAGCTGCACGGAGGTCTGCCGAGTGTTTTGCAAGAAGAGAAAGAAAGTTGTCCAAAACAGCTTGCAATCGAATGTTCATGCGAATAGAAAAGGCAGGAGAGTGGTCAGGTACTGTTTTCTCTCAGTTGGCAAGCTGCGCACACAATCGCAGTGTTGTACAGCTTGTTTCATCACCTCTGCGAAGTTGCCGCTCTCTCCGGCTCCCGGAGACGAAGAAGCTGCTTCTTCGCGCAAAGACGATTCTGCCGCTCACAGTGCTCTGCGGTGTGTGTCTTCTGCCGAAAGAGGCACGGGAGCTGTGCTTAGCTCTGCAGAGCACCGTACCTTCGTCTTTAGCCTCTCTTCTCGTCTACATCTTAGCAAAAAGCTTTTCCACTCTGTCTGGCAAGGAGAAACTGTGCCAGCACAAAAAACATCTCCCATCGTGTTCTAGAAGCTGCACGGAGGTCTGCCGAGTGTTTTGCAAAAAGAGAAAGAAAGTTGTCCAATACAGCTTGCAATCGAATGTTCACGTGAATAGAAAAGGCAGGAGAGTGGTCAGGTACTGTTTTCTCTCAGTTGGCAAGCTGCGCACACAACCGTAGTTTTGTACAGCTTGTTTCATCACCTTTGCGAAGTTGCTGCTCTCTCCGGCTCCCGGAGACGAAGAAGCTGCTTCTTCGCGCAAAGACGATTCTGCCGCTCACAGTGCTCTGCGGTGTGTGTCTTCTGCCGAAAGAGGCACGGGAGCTGTGCTTAGCTCTGCAGAGCACCGTACCTTCGTCTTTAGCCTCTCTTCTCGTCTACATCTTAGCAAAAAGCTTTTCCACTCTGTCTGGCAAGGAGAAACTGTGCCAGCACAAAAAACATCTCCCATCGTGTTCTAGAAGCTGCACGGAGGTCTGCCGAGTGTTTTGCAAGAAGAGAAAGAAAGTTGTCCAAAACAGCTTCCAATCGAATGTTCACGTGAATAGAAAAGGCAGGAGAGTGGTCAGGTACTGTTTTCTCTCAGTTGGCAAGCTGCGCACACAATCGCAGTGTTGTACATCTTGTTTCATCACCTCTGCGAAGTTGCCGCTCTCTCCGGTTCCCGGAGACGAAGAAGCTGCTTCTTCGCGCAAAGACGATTCTGCCCCTCACAGTGCTCTGCGGTGTGTGTCTTCTGCCGAAAGAGGCACGGGAGCTGTGCTAAGCTCTGCAGAGCACCGTACCTTCGTCTTTAGCCTCTCTTCTCGTCTACATCTTAGCAAAAAGCTTTTCCACTCTGTCTGGCAAGGAGAAACTGTGCCAGCACAAAAAACATCTCCCATCGTGTTCTAGAGGCTGCACGGAGGTCTGCCGAGTGTTTTGCAAGAAGAGAAAGAAAGTTGTCCAAAACAGCTTGCAATCCAATGTTCACGTGAATAGAAAAGGCAGGAGAGTGGTCAGGTACTGTTTTCTCTCACTTGGCAAGCTGCGCACACAATCGCAGTGTTGTACAGCTTGTTTCATCACCTTTGCCAAGTTGCCGCTCTCTCCGGCTCCCGGAGACGAAGAAGCTGCTTCTTCGCGCAAAGACGATTCTGCCCCTCACAGTGCTCTGCGGTGTGCGTCTTCTGCCGAAAGAGGCACGGGAGCTGTGCTTAGCTCTGCAGAGCACCGTACCTTCGTCTTTAGCCTCTCTTCTCGTCTACATCTTAGCAAAAAGCTTTTCCACTCTGTCTGGCAAGGAGAAACTGTGCCAGCACAAAAAACAGCTCCCATCGTGTTCTAGAGGCTGCACGGAAGTCTGCCGAGTGTTTTGCAAGAAGAGAAAGAAAGTTGTCCAAAACAGCTTCCAATCGAATGTTCCTGTGAATAGAAAAGGCAGGAGAGTGGTCAGGTGCTGTTTTCTCTCAGTTGGCAAGCTGCGCACACAATCGCACTGTTGTACAGCTTGTTTCATCACCTTTGCGAAGTTGCCGCTCTCTCCGGCTCCCGGAGACGAAGAAGCTGCTTCTTCGCGCAAAGACGATTCAGCCGCTCACAGTGCTCTGCGGTGTGTGTCTTCTGCCGAAAGAGGCACGGGAGCTGTGCTTAGCTCTGCAGATCACCGTACCTTCGTCTTTAGCCTCTCTTCTCGTCTACATCTTAGCAAAAAGCTTTTCCACTCTGTCTGGCAAGGAGAAACTGTGCCAGCACAAAAAACATCTCCCATCGTGTTCTAGAGGCTGCACGGAGGTCTGCCGAGTGTTTTGCAAGAAGAGAAAGAAAGTTGTCCAAAACAGCTTGCAATCCAATGTTCTCGTGAATAGAAAAGGCAGGAGAGTGGTCAGGTACTGTTTTCTCTCAGTTGGCAAGCTGCGCACACAATCGCAGTGTTGTACAGCTTGTTTCATCACCTTTGCCAAGTTGCCGCTCTCTCCGGCTCCCGGAGACGAAGAAGCTGCTTCTTCGCGCAAAGACGATTCTGCCCCTCACAGTGCTCTGCGGTGTGCGTCTTCTGCCGAAAGAGGCACGGGAGCTGTGCTTAGCTCTGCAGAGCACCGTACCTTCGTCTTTAGCCTCTCTTCTCGTCTACATCTTAGCAAAAAGCTTTTCCACTCTGTCTGGCAAGGAGAAACTGTGCCAGCACAAAAAACAGCTCCCATCGTGTTCTAGAGGCTGCACGGAAGTCTGCCGAGTGTTTTGCAAGAAGAGAAAGAAAGTTGTCCAAAACAGCTTCCAATCTAATGTTCCTGTGAATAGAAAAGGCAGGAGAGTGGTCAGGTGCTGTTTTCTCTCAGTTGGCAAGCTGCGCACACAATCGCACTGTTGTACAGCTTGTTTCATCACCTTTGCGAAGTTGCCGCTATCTCCGGCTCCCGGAGACGAAGAAGCTGCTTCTTCGCGCAAAGAGGATTCTGCCGCTCACAGTGCTCTGCAGAGCACCGTACCTTCGTCTTTAGCCTCTCTTCTCGTCTACATCTTAGCAAAAAGCTTTTCCACTCTGTCTGGCAAGGAGAAACTGTGCCAGCACTGAAAACATCTCCCATCGTGTTCTAGAGGCTGCACGGAGGTCTGCCGAGTGTTTTGCAAGAAGAGAAAGAAAGTTGTCCAATACAGCTTGCAATCCAATGTTCACGTGAATAGAAAAGGCAGGAGAGTGGTCAGGTACTGTTTTCTCTCAGTTGGCAAGCTGCGCACACAACCGTAGTTTTGTACAGCTTGTTTCATCACCTTTGCGAAGTTGCCGCTCTCTCCGGCTCCCGGAGACGAAGAAGCTGCTTCTTCGCGCAAAGACGATTCTGCCGCTCACAGTGCTCTGCGGTGTGTGTCTTCTGCCGAAAGAGGCACGGGAGCTGTGCTTAGCTCTGCAGAGCACCGTACCTTCGTCTTTAGCCTCTCTTCTCGTCTACATCTTAGCAAAAAGCTTTTCCACTCTGTCTGGCAAGGAGAAACTGTGCCAGCACAAAAAACATCTCCCATCGTGTTCTAGAA
This sequence comes from Melozone crissalis, assembly GCF_028551555.1. Classification (NCBI taxonomy): domain Eukaryota; kingdom Metazoa; phylum Chordata; class Aves; order Passeriformes; family Passerellidae; genus Melozone; species Melozone crissalis. The sequence continues at coordinate 499,081 of NW_026535929.1, forward strand.
GCTGCACGGAGGTCTGCCGAGTGTTTTGCAAGAAGAGAAAGAAAGTTGTCCAAAACAGCTTGCAATCGAATGTTCATGTGAATAGAAAATGCAGGAGAGTGGTCAGGTACTGTTTTCTCTCAGTTGGCAAGCTGCGCACACAATCGCAGTGTTGTACAGCTTGTTTCATCACCTCTGCGAAGTTGCCGCTCTCTCCGGCTCCCGGAGACGAAGAAGCTGCTTCTTCGCGCAAAGACGATTCTGCCGCTCACAGTGCTCTGCGGTGTGTGTCTTCTGCCGAAAGAGGCACGGGAGCTGTGCTTAGCTCTGCAGAGCACCGTACCTTCGTCTTTAGCCTCTCTTCTCGTCTACATCTTAGCAAAAAGCTTTTCCACTCTGTCTGGCAAGGAGAAACTGTGCCAGCACAAAAAACATCTCCCATCGTGTTCTAGAAGCTGCACGGAGGTCTGCCGAGTGTTTTGCAAAAAGAGAAAGAAAGTTGTCCAATACAGCTTGCAATCGAATGTTCACGTGAATAGAAAAGGCAGGAGAGTGGTCAGGTACTGTTTTCTCTCAGTTGGCAAGCTGCGCACACAACCGTAGTTTTGTACAGCTTGTTTCATCACCTTTGCGAAGTTGCTGCTCTCTCCGGCTCCCGGAGACGAAGAAGCTGCTTCTTCGCGCAAAGACGATTCTGCCGCTCACAGTGCTCTGCGGTGGGTGTCTTCTGCCGAAAGAGGCACGGGAGCTGTGCTTAGCTCTGCAGAGCACCGTACCTTCGTCTTTAGCCTCTCTTCTCGTCTACATCTTAGCAAAAAGCTTTTCCACTCTGTCTGGCAAGGAGAAACTGTGCCAGCACAAAAAACATCTCCCATCGTGTTCTAGAAGCTGCACGGAGGTCTGCCGAGTGTTTTGCAAGAAGAGAAAGAAAGTTGTCCAAAACAGCTTGCAATCGAATGTTCACGTGAATAGAAAAGGCAGGAGAGTGGTCAGGTACTGTTTTCTCTCAGTTGGCAAGCTGCGCACACAATCGCAGTGTTGTACATCTTGTTTCATCACCTCTGCGAAGTTGCCGCTCTCTCCGGTTCCCGGAGACGAAGAAGCTGCTTCTTCGCGCAAAGACGATTCTGCCCCTCACAGTGCTCTGCGGTGTGTGTCTTCTGCCGAAAGAGGCACGGGAGCTGTGCTAAGCTCTGCAGAGCACCGTACCTTCGTCTTTAGCCTCTCTTCTCGTCTACATCTTAGCAAAAAGCTTTTCCACTCTGTCTGGCAAGGAGAAACTGTGCCAGCACAAAAAACATCTCCCATCGTGTTCTAGAAGCTGCACGGAGGTCTGCCGAGTGTTTTGCAAGAAGAGAAAGAAAGTTGTCCAAAACAGCTTGCAATCCAATGTTCACGTGAATAGAAAAGGCAGGAGAGTGGTCAGGTACTGTTTTCTCTCAGTTGGCAAGCTGCGCACACAACCGTAGTTTTGTACAGCTTGTTTCATCACCTTTGCGAAGTTGCCGCTCTCTCCGGCTCCCGGAGACGAAGAAGCTGCTTCTTCGCGCAAAGACGATTCTGCCGCTCACAGTGCTCTGCGGTGTGTGTCTTCTGCCGAAAGAGGCACGGGAGCTGTGCTTAGCTCTGCAGAGCACCGTACCTTCGTCTTTAGCCTCTCTTCTCGTCTACATCTTAGCAAAAAGCTTTTCCACTCTGTCTGGCAAGGAGAAACTGTGCCAGCACAAAAAACATCTCCCATCGTGTTCTAGAAGCTGCACGGAGGTCTGCCGAGTGTTTTGCAAGAAGAGAAAGAAAGTTGTCCAAAACAGCTTGCAATCGAATGTTCATGTGAATAGAAAAGGCAGGAGAGTGGTCAGGTACTGTTTTCTCTCAGTTGGCAAGCTGCGCACACAATCGCAGTGTTGTACAGCTTGTTTCATCACCTCTGCGAAGTTGCCGCTCTCTCCGGCTCCCGGAGACGAAGAAGCTGCTTCTTCGCGCAAAGACGATTCTGCCGCTCACAGTGCTCTGCGGTGTGTGTCTTCTGCCGAAAGAGGCACGGGAGCTGTGCTTAGCTCTGCAGAGCACCGTACCTTCGTCTTTAGCCTCTCTTCTCGTCTACATCTTAGCAAAAAGCTTTTCCACTCTGTCTGGCAAGGAGAAACTGTGCCAGCACAAAAAACATCTCCCATCGTGTTCTAGAAGCTGCACGGAGGTCTGCCGAGTGTTTTGCAAAAAGAGAAAGAAAGTTGTCCAATACAGCTTGCAATCGAATGTTCACGTGAATAGAAAAGGCAGGAGAGTGGTCAGGTACTGTTTTCTCTCAGTTGGCAAGCTGCGCACACAACCGTAGTTTTGTACAGCTTGTTTCATCACCTTTGCGAAGTTGCTGCTCTCTCCGGCTCCCGGAGACGAAGAAGCTGCTTCTTCGCGCAAAGACGATTCTGCCGCTCACAGTGCTCTGCGGTGTGTGTCTTCTGCCGAAAGAGGCACGGGAGCTGTGCTTAGCTCTGCAGAGCACCGTACCTTCGTCTTTAGCCTCTCTTCTCGTCTACATCTTAGCAAAAAGCTTTTCCACTCTGTCTGGCAAGGAGAAACTGTGCCAGCACAAAAAACATCTCCCATCGTGTTCTAGAAGCTGCACGGAGGTCTGCCGAGTGTTTTGCAAGAAGAGAAAGAAAGTTGTCCAAAACAGCTTCCAATCGAATGTTCACGTGAATAGAAAAGGCAGGAGAGTGGTCAGGTACTGTTTTCTCTCAGTTGGCAAGCTGCGCACACAATCGCAGTGTTGTACATCTTGTTTCATCACCTCTGCGAAGTTGCCGCTCTCTCCGGTTCCCGGAGACGAAGAAGCTGCTTCTTCGCGCAAAGACGATTCTGCCCCTCACTGTGCTCTGCGGTGTGTGTCTTCTGCCAAAAGAGGCACGGGAGCTGTGCTAAGCTCTGCAGAGCACCGTACCTTCGTCTTTAGCCTCTCTTCTCGTCTACATCTTAGCAAAAAGCTTTTCCACTCTGTCTGGCAAGGAGAAACTGTGCCAGCACAAAAAACATCTCCCATCGTGTTCTAGAGGCTGCACGGAGGTCTGCCGAGTGTTTTGCAAGAAGAGAAAGAAAGTTGTCCAAAACAGCTTGCAATCCAATGTTCACGTGAATAGAAAAGGCAGGAGAGTGGTCAGGTACTGTTTTCTCTCACTTGGCAAGCTGCGCACACAATCGCAGTGTTGTACAGCTTGTTTCATCACCTTTGCCAAGTTGCCGCTCTCTCCGGCTCCCGGAGACGAAGAAGCTGCTTCTTCGCGCAAAGACGATTCTGCCCCTCACAGTGCTCTGCGGTGTGCGTCTTCTGCCGAAAGAGGCACGGGAGCTGTGCTTAGCTCTGCAGAGCACCGTACCTTCGTCTTTAGCCTCTCTTCTCGTCTACATCTTAGCAAAAAGCTTTTCCACTCTGTCTGGCAAGGAGAAACTGTGCCAGCACAAAAAACAGCTCCCATCGTGTTCTAGAGGCTGCACGGAAGTCTGCCGAGTGTTTTGCAAGAAGAGAAGGAAAGTTGTCCAAAACAGCTTGCAATCGAATGTTCATGTGAATAGAAAAGGCAGGAGAGTGGTCAGGTACTCTTTTCTCTCAGTTGGTAAGCTGCGCACACAATCGCAGTTTTGTACAGCTTGTTTCATCACCTTTGCGAAGTTGCCGCTCTCTCCGGCTCCCGGAGACGAAGAAGCTGCTTCTTCGCGCAAAGAGGATTCTGCCGCTCACAGTGCTCTGCAGAGCACCGTACCTTCGTCTTTAGCCTCTCTTCTCGTCTACATCTTAGCAAAAAGCTTTTCCACTCTGTCTGGCAAGGAGAAACTGTGCCAGCACAAAAAACATCTCCCATCGTGTTCTAGAAGCTGCACGGAGGTCTGCCGAGTGTTTTGCAAGAAGAGAAAGAAAGTTGTCCAAAACAGCTTGCAATCCAATGTTCACGTGAATAGAAAAGGCAGGAGAGTGGTCAGGTACTGTTTTCTCTCAGTTGGCAAGCTGCGCACACAACCGTAGTTTTGTACAGCTTGTTTCATCACCTTTGCGAAGTTGCCGCTCTCTCCGGCTCCCGGAGACGAAGAAGCTGCTTCTTCGCGCAAAGACGATTCTGCCGCTCACAGTGCTCTGCGGTGTGTGTCTTCTGCCGAAAGAGCCACGGGAGCTGTGCTTAGCTCTGCAGAGCACCGTACCTTCGTCTTTAGCCTCTCTTCTCGTCTACATCTTAGCAAAAAGCTTTTCCACTCTGTCTGGCAAGGAGAAACTGTGCCAGCACAAAAAACATCTCCCATCGTGTTCTAGAAGCTGCACGGAGGTCTGCCGAGTGTTTTGCAAGAAGAGAAAGAAAGTTGTCCAAAACAGCTTGCAATCGAATGTTCATGTGAATAGAAAAGGCAGGAGAGTGGTCAGGTACTGTTTTCTCTCAGTTGGCAAGCTGCGCACACAATCGCAGTGTTGTACAGTTTGTTTCATCACCTCTGCGAAGTTGCCGCTCTCTCCGGCTCCCGGAGACGAAGAAGCTGCTTCTTCGCGCAAAGACGATTCTGCCGCTCACAGTGCTCTGAGGTGTGTGTCTTCTGCCGAAAGAGGCACGGGAGCTGTGCTTAGCTCTGCAGAGCACCGTACCTTCGTCTTTAGCCTCTCTTCTCGTCTACATCTTAGCAAAAAGCTTTTCCACTCTGTCTGGCAAGGAGAAACTGTGCCAGCACAAAAAACATCTCCCATCCTGTTCTAGAAGCTGCACGGAGGTCTGCCGAGTGTTTTGCAAAAAGAGAAAGAAAGTTGTCCAAAACAGCTTGCAATCCAATGTTCACGTGTATAGAAAAGGCAGGAGAGTGGTCAGGTACTGTTTTCTCTCACTTGGCAAGCTGCGCACACAATCGCACTGTTGTACAGCTTGTTTCATCACCTTTGCGAAGCTGCCGCTCTCTCCGGCTCCCGGAGACGAAGAAGCTGCTTCTTCGCGCAAAGACGATTCTGCCCCTCACAGTGCTCTGCGGTGTGCGTCTTCTGCCGAAAGAGGCACGGGAGCTGTGCTTAGCTCTGCAGAGCACCGTACCTTCGTCTTTAGCCTCTCTTCTCGTCTACATCTTAGCAAAATCCTTTTCCACTCTGTCTGGCAAGGAGAAACTGTGCCAGCACAAAAAACATCTCCCATCGTGTTCTAGAGGCTGCACGGAGGTCTGCCGAGTGTTTTGCAAGAAGAGAATGAAAGTTGTCCAAAACAGCTTCCAATCCAATGTTCATGTGACTAGAAAAGGCAGGAGAGTGGTCAGGTACTGTTTTCTCTCACTTGGCAAGCTGCGCACACAATCGCAGTGTTGTACAGCTTGTTTCATCACCTTTGCGAAGTTGCCGCTCTCTCCGGCTCCCGGAGACGAAGAAGCTGCTTCTTCGCGCAAAGACGATTCTGCCGCTCACAGTGCTCTGCGGTGTGTGTCTTCTGCCGAAAGAGGCACGGGAGCTGTGCTTAGCTCTGCAGAGCACCGTACCTTCGTCTTTAGCCTCTCTTCTCGTCTACATCTTAGCAAAAAGCTTTTCCACTCTGTCTGGCAAGGAGAAACTGTGCCAGCACAAAAAACATCTCCCATCGTGTTCTAGAGGCTGCACTGATTTCAGCAGAGTTTTTTGCAAGAAGAGAAAGAAAGTTGTCCAAAACAGCTTACAATCGAATGTTCATGTGAATAGAAAAGGCAGGAGAGTGGTCAGGTACTGTTTTCTCTCAGTTGGTAAGCTGCGCACACAATCGCAGTTTTGTACAGCTTGTTTCATCACCTTTGCGAAGTTGCCGCTCTCTCCGGCTCCCGGAGACGAAGAAGCTGCTTCTTCGCGCAAAGACGATTCTGCCGCTCACAGTGCTCTGCAGAGCACCGTACCTTCGTCTTTAGCCTCTCTTCTCGTCTACATCTTAGCAAAAAGCTTTTCCACTCTGTCTGGCAAGGAGAAACTGTGCCAGCACAAAAAACATCTCCCATCGTGTTCTAGAAGCTGCACGGGGGTCTGCCGAGTGTTTTGCAAGAAGAGAAAGAAAGTTGTCCAAAACAGCTTGCAATCCAATGTTCACGTGAATAGAAAAGGCAGGAGAGTGGTCAGGTACTGTTTTCTCTCAGTCGGCAAGCTGCGCACACAATCGCAGTGTTGTACAGCTTGTTTCATCACCTTTGCCAAGTTGCCGCTCTCTCCGGCTCCCGGAGACGAAGAAGCTGCTTCTTCGCGCAAAGACGATTCTGCCCCTCACAGTGCTCTGCGGTGTGTGTCTTCTGCCGAAAGAGGCACGGGAGCTGTGCTTAGCTCTGCAGAGCACCGTACCTTCGTCTTTAGCCTCTCTTCTCGTCTACATCTTTGCAAATAGCTTTTCCACTCTGTCTGGCAAGGAGAAACTGTGCCAGCACAAAAAACATCTCCCATCGTGTTCTAGAAGCTGCACGGAGGTCTGCCGAGTGTTTTGCAAGAAGAGAAAGAAAGTTGTCCAAAACAGCTTGCAATCGAATGCTCACGTGAATAGAAAAGGCAGGAGAGTGGTCAGGTACTGTTTTCTCTCAGTTGGCAAGCTGCGCACACAATCGCAGTGTTGTACAGCTTGTTTCATCACCTTTGCCAAGTTGCCGCTCTCTCCGGCTCCCGGAGACGAAGAAGCTGCTTCTTCGCGCAAAGACGATTCTGCCGCTCACAGTGCTCTGCAGTGTGCGTCTTCTGCCGAAAGAGGCACGGGAGCTGTGCTTACCTCTGCAGAGCACCGTACCTTCGTCTTTAGCCTCTCTTCTCGTCTACATCTTAGCAAAAAGCTTTTCCACTCTGTCTGGCAAGGAGAAACTGTGCCAGCACAAAAAACATCTCCCATCGTGTTCTAGAGGCTGCACTGAGTTGAGCAGAGTTTTTTGCAAGAAGAGAAAGAAAGTTGTCCAAAACAGCTTGCAATCGAATGTTCATGTGAATAGAAAAGGCAGGAGAGTGGTCAGGTACTGTTTTCTCTCAGTTGGTAAGCTGCGCACACAATCGCAGTTTTGTACAGCTTGTTTCATCACCTTTGCGAAGTTGCCGCTCACTCCGGCTCCCGGAGACGAAGAAGCTGCTTCTTCGCGCAAAGACGATTCTGCCGCTCACAGTGCTCTGCAGAGCACCGTACCTTCGTCTTTAGCCTCTCTTCTCGTCTACATCTTAGCAAAAAGCTTTTCCACTCTGTCTGGCAAGGAGAAACTGTGCCAGCACAGAAAACATCTCCCATCGTGTTCTAGAGGCTGCACGGAGGTCTGCCGAGTGTTTTGCAAGAAGAGAAAGAAAGTTGTCCAAAACAGCTTCCAATCCAATGTTCACGTGAATAGAAAAGGCAGGAGAGTGGTCAGGTACTGTTTTCTCTCAGTTGGCAAGCTGCGCACACAATCGCAGTTTTGTACAGCTTGTTTCATCACCTTTGCGAAGTTGCCGCTCTCTCCGGCTCCCGGAGACGAAGAAGCTGCTTCTTCGCGCAAAGACGATTCTGCCCCTCACAGTGCTCTGCGGTGTGCGTCTTCTGCCGAAAGAGGCACGGGAGCTGTGCTTAGCTCTGCAGAGCACCGTACCTTCGTCTTTAGCCTCTCTTCTCGTCTACATCTTAGCAAAAAGCTTTTCCACTCTGTCTGGCAAGGAGAAACTGTGCCAGCACAAAAAACCTCTCCCATCGTGTTCTAGAGGCTGCACGGAGGTCTGCCGAGTGTTTTGCAAGAAGAGAAAGAAAGTTGTCCAAAACAGCTTACAATCGAATGTTCATGTGAATAGAAAAGGCAGGAGAGTGGTCAGGTACTGTTTTCTCTCAGTTGGTAAGCTGCGCACACAATCGCAGTTTTGTACAGCTTGTTTCATCACCTTTGCCAAGTTGCCGCTCTCTCCGGCTCCCGGAGACGAAGAAGCTGCTTCTTCGCGCAAAGACGATTCTGCCGCTCACAGTGCTCTGCGGTGTGTGTCTTCTGCCGAAAGAGGCACGGGAGCTGTGCTTAGCTCTGCAGAGCACCGTACCTTCGTCTTTAGCCTCTCTTCTCGTCTACATCTTAGCAAAAAGCTTTTCCACTCTGTCTGGCAAGGAGAAACTGTGCCAGCACAGAAAACATCTCCCATCGTGTTCTAGAGGCTGCACGGAGGTCTGCCGAGTGTTTTGCAAGAAGAGAAAGAAAGTTGTCCAAAACAGCTTGCAATCCAATGTTCACGTGAATAGAAAAGGCAGGAGAGTGGTCAGGTACTGTTTTCTCTCAGTTGGCAAGCTGCGCACACAATCGCAGTGTTGTACAGCTTGTTTCATCACCTTTGCCAAGTTGCCGCTCTCTCCGGCTCCCGGAGACGAAGAAGCTGCTTCTTCGCGCAAAGACGATTCTGCCGCTCACAGTGCTCTGCGGTGTGTGTCTTCTGCCGAAAGAGGCACGGGAGCTGTGCTTAGCTCTGCAGAGCACCGTACCTTCGTCTTTAGCCTCTCTTCTCGTCTACATCTTAGCAAAAAGCTTTTCCACTCTGTCTGGCAAGGAGAAACTGTGCCAGCACTGAAAACATCTCCCATCGTGTTCTAGAGGCTGCACGGAGGTCTGCCGAGTGTTTTGCAAGAAGAGAAAGAAAGTTGGCCAAAACAGCTTCCAATCGAATGTTCATGTGAATAGAAAAGGCAGGAGAGTGGTCAGGTACTGTGTTCTCTCATTTGGTAAGCTGCGCACACAATCGCATTTTTGTACAGCTTGTTTCATCACCTTTGCGAAGTTGCCGCTCTCTCCGGCTCCCGGAGACGAAGAAGCTGCTTCTTCGCGCAAAGACGATTCTGCCGCTCACAGTGCTCTGCAGAGCACCGTACCTTCGTCTTTAGCCTCTCTTCTCGTCTACATCTTAGCAAAAAGCTTTTCCACTCTGTCTGGCAAGGAGAAACTGTGCCAGCACAGAAAACATCTCCCATCGTGTTCTAGAGGCTGCACGGAGGTCTGCCGAGTGTTTTGCAAGAAGAGAAAGAATGTTGTCCAAAACAGCTTCCAATCGAATGTTCATGTGAATAGAAAAGGCAGGAGAGTGGTCAGGTACTGTTTTCTCTCAGTTGGCAAGCTGCGCACACAACCGTAGTGTTGTACAGCTTGTTTCATCACCTTTGCCAAGTTGCCGCTCTCTCCGGCTCCCGGAGACGAAGAAGCTGCTTCTTCGTGCAAAGACGATTCTGCCGCTCACAGTGCTCTGCGGTGTGTGTCTTCTGCCGAAAGAGGCACGGGAGCTGTGCTTAGCTCTGCAGAGCACCGTACCTTCGTCTTTAGCCTCTCTTCTCGTCTACATCTTAGCAAAAAGCTTTTCCACTCTGTCTGGCAAGGAGAAACTGTGCCAGCACAAAAAACATCTCCCATCGTGTTCTAGAAGCTGCACGGAGGTCTGCCGAGTGTTTTGCAAGAAGAGAAAGAAAGTTGTCCAAAACATCTTCCAATCCAATATTCACGTGAATAGAAAAGGCAGGAGAGTGGTCAGGTACTGTTTTCTCTCAGTTGTCAAGCTGCGCACACAATCGCACTGTTGTACAGCTTGTTTCATCACCTTTGCGAAGCTGCCGCTCTCTCCGGCTCCCGGAGACGAAGAAGCTGCTTCTTCACGCAAAGACGATTCTGCCGCTCACAGTGCTCTGCGGTGTGCGTCTTCTGCCGAAAGAGGCACGGGAGCTGTGCTTAGCTCTGCAGAGCACCGTACCTTCGTCTTTAGCCTCTCTTCTCGTCTACATCTTAGCAAAAAGCTTTTCCACTCTGTCTGGCAAGGAGAAACTGTGCCAGCACAAAAAACATCTCCCATCGTGTTCTAGAGGCTGCACTGAGTTCAGCAGAGTTTTTTGCAAGAAGAGAAAGAAAGTTGTCCAAAACAGCTTCCAATCGAATGTTCATGTGAATAGAAAAGGCAGGAGAGTGGTCAGGTACTGTTTTCTCTCAGTTGGCAAGCTGCGCACACAATCGCAGTGTTGTACAGCTTGTTTCATCACCTTTGCGAAGTTGCCGCTCTCTCCGGCTCCCGGAGACGAAGAAGCTGCTTCTTCGCGCAAAGACGATTCTGCCGCTCACAGTGCTCTGCGGTGTGTGTCTTCTGCCGAAAGAGGCCCGGGAGCTGTGCTTAGCTCTGCAGAGCACCGTACCTTCGTCTTTAGCCTCTCTTCTCGTCTACATCTTAGCAAAAAGCTTTTCCACTCTGTCTGCGAGGAGAAACTGTGCCAGCACAGAAAACATCTCCCATCGCGTTCTAGAGGCTGCACGGAGGTCTGCCGAGTGTTTTGCAAGAAGAGAAAGAAAGTTGTCCAAAACAGCTTCCAATCGAATGTTCATGTGACTAGAAAAGGCAGGAGAGTGGTCAGGTACTGTTTTCTCTCAGTTGGCAAGCTGCGCACACAATCGCAGTGTTGTACAGCTTGTTTCATCACCTCTGCGAAGTTGCCGCTCTCTCCGGCTCCCGGAGACGAAGAAGCTGCTTCTTCGCGCAAAGACGATTCTGCCGCTCACAGTGCTCTGCGGTGTGCGTCTTCTGCCGAAAGAGGCACGGGAGCTGTGCTTAGCTCTGCAGAGCACCGTACCTTCGTCTTTAGCCTCTCTTCTCGTCTACATCTTAGCAAAAAGCTTTTCCACTCTGTCTGGCAAGGAGAAACTGTGCCAGCACAAAAAACATCTCCCATCGTGTTCTAGAAGCTGCACGGAGGTCTGCCGAGTGTTTTGCAAGAAGAGAAAGAAAGTTGTCCAAAACATCTTCCAATCCAATATTCACGTGAATAGAAAAGGCAGGAGAGTGGTCAGGTACTGTTTTCTCTCAGTTGTCAAGCTGCGCACACAATCGCACTGTTGTACAGCTTGTTTCATCACCTTTGCGAAGCTGCCGCTCTCTCCGGCTCCCGGAGACGAAGAAGCTGCTTCTTCGCGCAAAGACGATTCTGCCGCTCACAGTGCTCTGCGGTGTGCGTCTTCTGCCGAAAGAGGCACGGGAGCTGTGCTTAGCTCTGCAGAGCACCGTACCTTCGTCTTTAGCCTCTCTTCTCGTCTACATCTTAGCAAAAAGCTTTTCCACTCTGTCTGGCAAGGAGAAACTGTGCCAGCACTGAAAACATCTCCCATCGTGTTCTAGAGGCTGCACGGAGGTCTGCCGAGTGTCTTGCAAGAAGAGAAAGAAAGTTGTCCAAAACAGCTTCCAATCGAATGTTCATGTGAATAGAAAAGGCAGGATAGTGGTGAGGTAGTGTTTTCTCTCAGTTGGTAAGCTGCGCACACAATCGCAGTTTTGTACAGCTTGTTTCATCACCTTTGCGAAGTTGCCGCTCTCTCCGGCTCCCGGAGACGAAGAAGCTGCTTCTTCACGCAAAGACGATTCTGCCGCTCACAGTGCTCTGCGGTGTGCGTCTTCTGCCGAAAGAGGCACGGGAGCTGTGCTTAGCTCTGCAGAGCACCGTACCTTCGTCTTTAGCCTCTCTTCTCGTCTACATCTTAGCAAAAAGCTTTTCCACTCTGTCTGGCAAGGAGAAACTGTGCCAGCACAAAAAACCTCTCCCATCGTGTTCTAGAGGCTGCACGGAGGTCTGCCGAGTGTTTTGCAAGAAGAGAAAGAAAGTTGTCCAAAACAGCTTACAATCGAATGTTCATGTGAATAGAAAAGGCAGGAGAGTGGTCAGGTACTGTTTTCTCTCAGTTGGTAAGCTGCGCACACAATCGCAGTTTTGTACAGCTTGTTTCATCACCTTTGCCAAGTTGCCGCTCTCTCCGGCTCCCGGAGACGAAGAAGCTGCTTCTTCGCGCAAAGACGATTCTGCCGCTCACAGTGCTCTGCGGTGTGTGTCTTCTGCCGAAAGAGGCACGGGAGCTGTGCTTAGCTCTGCAGAGCACCGTACCTTCGTCTTTAGCCTCTCTTCTCGTCTACATCTTAGCAAAAAGCTTTTCCACTCTGTCTGGCAAGGAGAAACTGTGCCAGCACAGAAAACATCTCCCATCGTGTTCTAGAGGCTGCACGGAGGTCTGCCGAGTGTTTTGCAAGAAGAGAAAGAAAGTTGTCCAAAACAGCTTGCAATCCAATGTTCACGTGAATAGAAAGGCAGGAGAGTGGTCAGGTACTGTTTTCTCTCAGTTGGCAAGCTGCGCACACAATCGCAGTGTTGTACAGCTTGTTTCATCACCTTTGCGAAGTTGCCGCTCTCTCCGGCTCCCGGAGACGAAGAAGCTGCTTCTTCGCGCAAAGACGATTCTGCCCCTCACAGTGCTCTGCGATGTGCGTCTTCTGCCGAAAGAGGCACGGGAGCTGTGCTTAGCTCTGCAGAGCACCGTACCTTCGTCTTTAGCCTCTCTTCTCGTCTACATCTTAGCAAAAAGCTTTTCCACTCTGTCTGGCAAGGAGAAACTGTGCCAGCACAAAAAACATCTCCCATCGTGTTCTAGAGGCTGCACGGAGGTCTGCCGAGTGTTTTGCAAGAAGAGAAAGAAAGTTGTCCAAAACAGCTTGCAATCGAATGTTCATGTGAATAGAAAAGGCAGGAGAGTGGTCAGGTACTGTTTTCTCTCAGTTGGCAAGCTGCGCACACAATCGCAGTGTTGTACAGCTTGTTTCATCACCTTTGCCAAGTTGCCGCTCTCTCCGGCTCCCGGAGACGAAGAAGCTGCTTCTTCGCGCAAAGACGATTCTGCCGCTCACAGTGCTCTGCGGTGTGTGTCTTCTGCCGAAAGAGGCACGGGAGCTGTGCTTAGCTCTGCAGAGCACCGTACCTTCGTCTTTAGCCTCTCTTCTCGTCTACATCTTAGCAAAAAGCTTTTCCACTCTGTCTGGCAAGGAGAAACTGTGCCAGCACTGAAAACATCTCCCATCGTGTTCTAGAGGCTGCACGGAGGTCTGCCGAGTGTTTTGCAAGAAGAGAAAGAAAGTTGGCCAAAACAGCTTCCAATCGAATGTTCATGTGAATAGAAAAGGCAGGAGAGTGGTCAGGTACTGTGTTCTCTCATTTGGTAAGCTGCGCACACAATCGCATTTTTGTACAGCTTGTTTCATCACCTTTGCGAAGTTGCCGCTCTCTCCGGCTCCCGGAGACGAAGAAGCTGCTTCTTCGCGCAAAGACGATTCTGCCGCTCACAGTGCTCTGCAGAGCACCGTACCTTCGTCTTTAGCCTCTCTTCTCGTCTACATCTTAGCAAAAAGCTTTTCCACTCTGTCTGGCAAGGAGAAACTGTGCCAGCACAGAAAACATCTCCCATCGTGTTCTAGAGGCTGCACGGAGGTCTGCCGAGTGTTTTGCAAGAAGAGAAAGAATGTTGTCCAAAACAGCTTCCAATCGAATGTTCATGTGAATAGAAAAGGCAGGAGAGTGGTCAGGTACTGTTTTCTCTCAGTTGGCAAGCTGCGCACACAACCGTAGTGTTGTACAGCTTGTTTCATCACCTTTGCCAAGTTGCCGCTCTCTCCGGCTCCCGGAGACGAAGAAGCTGCTTCTTCGCGCAAAGACGATTCTGCCGCTCACAGTGCTCTGCGGTGTGTGTCTTCTGCCGAAAGAGGCACGGGAGCTGTGCTTAGCTCTGCAGAGCACCGTACCTTCGTCTTTAGCCTCTCTTCTCGTCTACATCTTAGCAAAAAGCTTTTCCACTCTGTCTGGCAAGGAGAAACTGTGCCAGCACAAAAAACATCTCCCATCGTGTTCTAGAAGCTGCACGGAGGTCTGCCGAGTGTTTTGCAAGAAGAGAAAGAAAGTTGTCCAAAACAGCTTCCAATCCAATATTCACGTGAATAGAAAAGGCAGGAGAGTGGTCAGGTACTGTTTTCTCTCAGTTGTCAAGCTGCGCACACAATCGCACTGTTGTACAGCTTGTTTCATCACCTTTGCGAAGCTGCCGCTCTCTCCGGCTCCCGGAGACGAAGAAGCTGCTTCTTCGCGCAAAGACGATTCTGCCGCTCACAGTGCTCTGCGGTGTGCGTCTTCTGCCGAAAGAGGCACGGGAGCTGTGCTTAGCTCTGCAGAGCACCGTACCTTCGTCTTTAGCCTCTCTTCTCGTCTACATCTTAGCAAAAAGCTTTTCCACTCTGTCTGGCAAGGAGAAACTGTGCCAGCACAAAAAACATCTCCCATCGTGTTCTAGAGGCTGCACTGAGTTCAGCAGAGTTTTTTGCAAGAAGAGAAAGAAAGTTGTCCAAAACAGCTTCCAATCGAATGTTCATGTGAATAGAAAAGGCAGGAGAGTGGTCAGGTACTGTTTTCTCTCAGTTGGCAAGCTGCGCACACAATCGCAGTGTTGTACAGCTTGTTTCATCACCTTTGCGAAGTTGCCGCTCTCTCCGGCTCCCGGAGACGAAGAAGCTGCTTCTTCGCGCAAAGACGATTCTGCCGCTCACAGTGCTCTGCGGTGTGTGTCTTCTGCCGAAAGAGGCCCGGGAGCTGTGCTTAGCTCTGCAGAGCACCGTACCTTCGTCTTTAGCCTCTCTTCTCGTCTACATCTTAGCAAAAAGCTTTTCCACTCTGTCTGCGAGGAGAAACTGTGCCAGCACAGAAAACATCTCCCATCGCGTTCTAGAGGCTGCACGGAGGTCTGCCGAGTGTTTTGCAAGAAGAGAAAGAAAGTTGTCCAAAACAGCTTCCAATCGAATGTTCATGTGAATAGAAAAGGCAGGAGAGTGGTCAGGTACTGTTTTCTCTCACTTGGCAAGCTGCGCACACAATCGCAGTGTTGTACAGCTTGTTTCATCACCTCTGCGAAGTTGCCGCTCTCTCCGGCTCCCGGAGACGAAGAAGCTGCTTCTTCGCGCAAAGACGATTCTGCCGCTCACAGTGCTCTGCGGTGTGCGTCTTCTGCCGAAAGAGGCACGGGAGCTGTGCTTAGCTCTGCAGAGCACCGTACCTTCGTCTTTAGCCTCTCTTCTCGTCTACATCTTAGCAAAAAGCTTTTCCACTCTGTCTGGCAAGGAGAAACTGTGCCAGCACAAAAAACATCTCCCATCGTGTTCTAGAAGCTGCACGGAGGTCTGCCGAGTGTTTTGCAAGAAGAGAAAGAAAGTTGTCCAAAACATCTTCCAATCCAATATTCACGTGAATAGAAAAGGCAGGAGAGTGGTCAGGTACTGTTTTCTCTCAGTTGTCAAGCTGCGCACACAATCGCACTGTTGTACAGCTTGTTTCATCACCTTTGCGAAGCTGCCGCTCTCTCCGGCTCCCGGAGACGAAGAAGCTGCTTCTTCGCGCAAAGACGATTCTGCCGCTCACAGTGCTCTGCGGTGTGCGTCTTCTGCCGAAAGAGGCACGGGAGCTGTGCTTAGCTCTGCAGAGCACCGTACCTTCGTCTTTAGCCTCTCTTCTCGTCTACATCTTAGCAAAAAGCTTTTCCACTCTGTCTGGCAAGGAGAAACTGTGCCAGCACAAAAAACATCTCCCATCGTGTTCTAGTGGCTGCACTGAGTTCAGCAGAGTTTTTTGCAAGAAGAGAAAGAAAGTTGTCCAAAACAGCTTACAATCGAATGTTCATGTGAATAGAAAAGGCAGGAGAGTGGTCAGGTACTGTTTTCTCTCAGTTGGCAAGCTGCGCACACAATCGCAGTGTTGTACAGCTTGTTTCATCACCTTTGCGAAGTTGCCGCTCTCTCCGGCTCCCGGAGACGAAGAAGCTGCTTCTTCGCGCAAAGACGATTCTGCCGCTCACAGTGCTCTGCGGTGTGTGTCTTCTGCCGAAAGAGGCACGGGAGCTGTGCTTAGCTCTGCAGAGCACCGTACCTTCGTCTTTAGCCTCTCTTCTCGTCTACATCTTAGCAAAAAGCTTTTCCACTCTGTCTGGCAAGGAGAAACTGTGCCAGCACAAAAAACATCTCCCATCGTGTTCTAGAAGCTGCACGGAGGTCTGCCGAGTGTTTTGCAAGAAGAGAAAGAAAGTTGTCCAAAACATCTTCCAATCCAATATTCACGTGAATAGAAAAGGCAGGAGAGTGGTCAGGTACTGTTTTCTCTCAGTTGGCAAGCTGCGCACACAATCGCAGTGTTGTACAGCTTGTTTCATCACCTTTGCCAAGTTGCCGCTCTTTCCGGCTCCCGGATACGAAGAAGCTGCTTCTTCGCGCAAAGACGATTCTGCCGCTCACAGTGCTCTGCGGTGTGTGTCTTCTGCCGAAAGAGGCACGGGAGCTGTGCTTAGCTCTGCAGAGCACCGTACCTTCGTCTTTAGCCTCTCTTCTCGTCTACATCTTAGCAAAAAGCTTTTCCACTCTGTCTGGCAAGGAGAAACTGTGCCAGCACAGAAAACATCTCCCATCGTGTTCTAGAGGCTGCACGGAGGTCTGCCGAGTGTTTTGCAAGAAGAGAAAGAATGTTGTCCAAAACAGCTTCCAATCCAATGTTCATGTGACTAGAAAAGGCAGGAGAGTGGTCAGGTACTGTTTTCTCTCAGTTGGCAAGCTGCGCACACAATCGCAGTGTTGTACAGCTTGTTTCATCACCTTTGCCAAGTTGCCGCTCACTCCGGCTCCCGGAGACGAAGAAGCTGCTTCTTCGCGCAAAGACGATTCTGCCGCTCACAGTGCTCTGCGGTGTGTGTCTTCTGCCAAAAGAGGCACGGGATCTGTGCTTAGCTCTGCAGAGCACCATACCTTCGTCTTTAGCCTCTCTTCTCGTCTACATCTTAGCAAAAAGCTTTTCCACTCTGTCTGGCAAGGAGAAACTGTGCCAGCACAAAAAACATCTCCCATCGTGTTCTAGAAGCTGCACGGAGGTCTGCCGAGTGTTTTGCAAGAAGAGAAAGAAAGTTGTACAAAACAGCTTGCAATCCAATGTTCACGTGAATAGAAAAGGCAGGAGAGTGGTCAGGTACTGTTTTCTCTCACTTGGCAAGCTGCGCACAAAATCACAGTGTTGTACAGCTTGTTTCATCACCTTTGCGAAGTTGCCGCTCTCTCCGGCTCCCGGAGACGAAGAAGCTGCTTCTTCGCGCAAAGACGATTCTGCCGCTCACAGTGCTCTGCGGTGTGTGTCTTCTGCCGAAAGAGGCACGGGAGCTGTGCTTAGCTCTGCAGAGCACCGTACCTTCGTCTTTAGCCTCTCTTCTCGTCTACATCTTAGCAAAAAGCTTTTCCACTCTGTCTGGCAAGGAGAAACTGTGCCAGCACTGAAAACATCTCCCATCGTGTTCTAGAGGCTGCACGGAGGTCTGCCGAGTGTCTTGCAAGAAGAGAAAGAAAGTTGTCCAAAACAGCTTCCAATCGAATTTTCATGTGAATAGAAAAGGCAGGATAGTGGTGAGGTACTGTTTTCTCTCAGTTGGTAAGCTGCGCACACAATCGCAGTTTTGTACAGCTTGTTTCATCACCTTTGCGAAGTTGCCGCTCTCTCCGGCTCCCGGAGACGAAGAAGCTGCTTCTTCACGCAAAGACGATTCTGCCGCTCACAGTGCTCTGCGGTGTGCGTCTTCTGCCGAAAGAGGCACGGGAGCTGTGCTTAGCTCTGCAGAGCACCGTACCTTCGTCTTTAGCCTCTCTTCTCGTCTACATCTTAGCAAAAAGCTTTTCCACTCTGTCTGGCAAGGAGAAACTGTGCCAGCACTGAAAACATCTCCCAACGTGTTCTAGAGGCTGCACGGAGGTCTGCCGAGTGTTTTGCAAGAAGAGAAAGAAAGTTGTCCAAAACAGCTTCCAATCGAATGTTCATGTGAATAGAAAAGGCAGGAGAGTGGTCAGGTACTGTTTTCTCTCAGTTGGTAAGCTGCGCACACAATCGCAGTTTTGTACAGCTTGTTTCATCACCTTTGCGAAGTTGCCGCTCTCTCCGGCTCCCGGAGACGAAGAAGCTGCTTCTTCACGCAAAGACGATTCTGCCGCTCACAGTGCTCTGCGGTGTGCGTCTTCTGCCGAAAGAGGCACGGGAGCTGTGCTTAGCTCTGCAGAGCACCGTACCTTCGTCTTTAGCCTCTCTTCTCGTCTACATCTTAGCAAAAAGCTTTTCCACTCTGTCTGGCAAGGAGAAACTGTGCCAGCACAAAAAACATCTCCCATCGTGTTCTAGAGGCTGCACGGAGGTCTGCCGAGTGTTTTGCAAGAAGAGAAAGAAAGTTGTCCAAAACAGCTTCCAATCCAATGTTCCTGTGAATAGAAAAGGCAGGAGAGTGTCAGGTACTGTTTTCTCTCATTTGGTAAGCTGCGCACACAATCGCATTTTTGTACAGCTTGTTTCATCACCTTTGCGAAGTTGCCGCTCTCTCCGGCTCCCGGAGACGAAGAAGCTGCTTCTTCGCGCAAAGACGATTCTGCCGCTCACAGTGCTCTGCAGAGCACCGTACCTTCGTCTTTAGCCTCTCTTCTCGTCTACATCTTAGCAAAAAGCTTTTCCACTCTGTCTGGCAAGGAGAAACTGTGCCAGCACAAAAAA
The DNA here is from genome assembly GCF_028551555.1 of Melozone crissalis. Lineage (NCBI taxonomy): Eukaryota > Metazoa > Chordata > Aves > Passeriformes > Passerellidae > Melozone > Melozone crissalis. The sequence continues at coordinate 517,380 of NW_026535929.1, forward strand.
CATCTCCCATCGTGTTCTAGAGGCTGCACGGAGGTCTGCCGAGTGTTTTGCAAGAAGAGAAATAAAGTTGGCCAAAACAGCTTGCAATCCAATGTTCATGTGAATAGAAAAGGCAGGAGAGTGTTCAGGTACTGTTTTCTCTCAGTTGGCAAGCTGTGCACACAACCGTAGTGTTGTACAGCTTGGTTCATCACCTTTGCGAAGTTGCCGCTCTCTCCGGCTCCCGGAGACGAAGAAGCTGCTTCTTCGCGCAAAGACGATTCTGCCGCTCACAGTGCTCTGCGGTGTGTGTCTTCTGCCGAAAGAGGCACGGGAGCTGTGCTTAGCTCTGCAGAGCACCGTACCTTCGTCTTTAGCCTCTCTTCTCGTCTACATCTTAGCAAAAAGCTTTTCCACTCTGTCTGGCAAGGAGAATCTGTGCCAGCACAGAAAACATCTCCCATCGTGTTCTAGAGGCTGCACGGAGGTCTGCCGAGTGTTTTGCAAGAAGAGAAAGAAAGTTGTCCAAAACAGCTTCCAATCGAATGTTCATGTGAATAGAAAAGGCAGGAGAGTGGTCAGGTACTGTTTTCTCTCATTTGGTAAGCTGCGCACACAATCGCATTTTTGTACAGCTTGTTTCATCACCTTTGCGAAGTTGCCGCTCTCTCCGGCTCCCGGAGACGAAGAAGCTGCTTCTTCGCGCAAAGAAGATTCTGCCGCTCACAGTGCTCTGCAGAGCACCGTACCTTCGTCTTTAGCCTCTCTTCTCGTCTACATCTTAGCAAAAAGCTTTTCCACTCTGTCTGGCAAGGAGAAACTGTGCCAGCACAAAAAACATCTCCCATCGTGTTCTAGAGGCTGCACGGAGGTCTGCCGAGTGTTTTGTAAGAAGAGAAATAAAGTTGTCCACAACAGCTTGCAATCGAATGTTCATGTGAATAAAAAAGGCAGGAGAGTGGTCAGGTACTGTTTTCTCTCAGTTGGCAAGCTGTGCACACAACCGTAGTGTTGTACAGCTTGTTTCATCACCTTTGCGAAGTTGCCGCTCTCTCCGGCTCCCGGAGACGAAGAAGCTGCTTCTTCGCGCAAAGACGATTCTGCCGCTCACAGTGCTCTGCAGAGCACCGTACCTTCGTCTTTAGCCTCTCTTCTCGTCTACATCTTAGCAAAAAGCTTTTCCACTCTGTCTGGCAAGGAGAAACTGTGCCAGCACAAAAAACATCTCCCATCGTGTTCTAGAGGCTGCACGGAGGTCTGCCGAGTGTTTTGCAAGAAGAGAAAGAAAGTTGTCCAAAACAGCTTGCAATCGAATGTTCACGTGAATAGAAAAGGCAGGAGAGTGGTCAGGTACTGTTTTCTCTCACTTGGCAAGCTGCGCACACAATCGCAGTGTTGTACAGCTTGTTTCATCACCTCTGCGAAGTTGCCGCTCTCTCCGGCTCCCGGAGACGAAGAAGCTGCTTCTTCGCGCAAAGACGATTCTGCCGCTCACAGTGCTCTGCGGTGTGTGTCTTCTGCCGAAAGAGGCACGGGAGCTGTGCTTAGCTCTGCAGAGCACCGTACCTTCGTCTTTAGCCTCTCTTCTCGTCTACATCTTAGCAAAAAGCTTTTCCACTCTGTCTGGCAAGGAGAAACTGTGCCAGCACAAAAAACATCTCCCATCGTGTTCTAGAGGCTGCACAGAGGTCTGCCGAGTGTTTTGCAAGAAGAGAAAGAAAGTTGTCCAAAACAGCTTCCAATCCAATGTTCATGTGACTAGAAAAGGCAGGAGAGTGGTCAGGTACTGTTTTCTGTCAGTTGGCAAGCTGCGCACACAATCGCAGTGTTGTACAGCTTGTTTCATCACCTTTGCCAAGTTGCCGCTCTCTCCGGCTCCCGGAGACGAAGAAGCTGCTTCTTCGCGCAAAGACGATTCTGCCGCTCACAGTTCTCTGCGGTGTGTGTCTTCTGCCGAAAGAGGCACGGGAGCTGTGCTTAGCTCTGCAGAGCACCGTACCTTCGTCTTTAGCCTCTCTTCTCGTCTACATCTTAGCAAAAAGCTTTTCCACTCTGTCTGGCAAGGAGAAACTGTGCCAGCACAAAAAACATCTCCCATCGTGTTCTAGAGGCTGCACTGAGTTCAGCAGAGTTTTTTGCAAGAAGAGAAAGAAAATTATCCAAAACAGCTTACAATCGAATGTTCATGTGAATAGAACAGGCAGGAGAGTGGTCAGGTACTGTTTTCTCTCAGTTGGTAAGCTGCGCACACAATCGCAGTTTTGTACAGCTTGTTTCATCACCTTTGCGAAGTTGCCGCTCTCTCCGGCTCCCGGAGTCGAAGAAGCTGCTTCTTCGCGCAAAGACGATTCTGCCGCTCACAGTGCTCTGCGGTGTGCGTCTTCTACCGAAAGAGGCACGGGAGCTGTGCTTAGCTCTGCAGAGCACCGTACCTTCGTCTTTAGCCTCTCTTCTCGTCTACATCTTAGCAAAAAGCTTTTCCACTCTGTCTGGCAAGGAGAAACTGTGCCAGCACAAAAAACATCTCCCATCGTGTTCTAGAAGCTGCACGGAGGTCTGCCGAGTGTTTTGCAAGAAGAGAAAGAAAGTTGTCCAAAACATCTTCCAATCCAATGTTCACGTGAATAGAAAAGGCAGGAGAGTGGTCAGGTACTGTTTTCTCTCAGTTGGCAAGCTGCGCACACAATCGCACTGTTGTACAGCTTGTTTCATCACCTTTGCCAAGTTGCCGCTCTCTCCGGCTCCCGGAGACGAAGAAGCTGCTTCTTCGCGCAAAGACGATTCAGCCGCTCACAGTGCTCTGCGGTGTGTGTCTTCTGCCGAAAGAGGCACGGGAGCTGTGCTTAGCTCTGCAGAGCACCGTACCTTCGTCTTTAGCCTCTCTTCTCGTCTACATCTTAGCAAAAAGCTTTTCCACTCTGTCTGGCAAGGAGAAACTGTGCCAGCACAAAAAACATCTCCCATCGTGTTCTAGAGGCTGCACAGAGGTCTGCCGAGTGTTTTGCAAGAAGAGAAAGAAAGTTGTCCAAAACAGCTTCCAATCCAATGTTCATGTGACTAGAAAAGGCAGGAGAGTGGTCAGGTACTGTTTTCTGTCAGTTGGCAAGCTGCGCACACAATCGCAGTGTTGTACAGCTTGTTTCATCACCTTTGCCAAGTTGCCGCTCTCTCCGGCTCCCGGAGACGAAGAAGCTGCTTCTTCGCGCAAAGACGATTCTGCCGCTCACAGTTCTCTGCGGTGTGTGTCTTCTGCCGAAAGAGGCACGGGAGCTGTGCTTAGCTCTGCAGAGCACCGTACCTTCGTCTTTAGCCTCTCTTCTCGTCTACATCTTAGCAAAAAGCTTTTCCACTCTGTCTGGCAAGGAGAAACTGTGCCAGCACAAAAAACATCTCCCATCGTGTTCTAGAGGCTGCACTGAGTTCAGCAGAGTTTTTTGCAAGAAGAGAAAGAAAATTATCCAAAACAGCTTACAATCGAATGTTCATGTGAATAGAACAGGCAGGAGAGTGGTCAGGTACTGTTTTCTCTCAGTTGGTAAGCTGCGCACACAATCGCAGTTTTGTACAGCTTGTTTCATCACCTTTGCGAAGTTGCCGCTCTCTCCGGCTCCCGGAGTCGAAGAAGCTGCTTCTTCGCGCAAAGACGATTCTGCCGCTCACAGTGCTCTGCGGTGTGCGTCTTCTACCGAAAGAGGCACGGGAGCTGTGCTTAGCTCTGCAGAGCACCGTACCTTCGTCTTTAGCCTCTCTTCTCGTCTACATCTTAGCAAAAAGCTTTTCCACTCTGTCTGGCAAGGAGAAACTGTGCCAGCACTAAAAACATCTCCCATCGTGTTCTAGAAGCTGCACGGAGGTCTGCCGAGTGTTTTGCAAGAAGAGAAAGAAAGTTGTCCAAAACATCTTCCAATCCAATGTTCACGTGAATAGAAAAGGCAGGAGAGTGGTCAGGTACTGTTTTCTCTCAGTTGGCAAGCTGCGCACACAATCGCACTGTTGTACAGCTTGTTTCATCACCTTTGCCAAGTTGCCGCTCTCTCCGGCTCCCGGAGACGAAGAAGCTGCTTCTTCGCGCAAAGACGATTCAGCCGCTCACAGTGCTCTGCGGTGTGTGTCTTCTGCCGAAAGAGGCACGGGAGCTGTGCTTAGCTCTGCAGAGCACCGTACCTTCGTCTTTAGCCTCTCTTCTCGTCTACATCTTAGCAAAAAGCTTTTCCACTCTGTCTGGCAAGGAGAAACTGTGCCAGCACAAAAAACATCTCCCATCGTGTTCTAGAGGCTGCACTGAGTTCAGCAGAGTTTTTTGCAAGAAGAGAAAGAAAGTTGTCCAAAACAGCTTGCAATCGAATGTTCATGTGAATAGAAAAGGCAGGAGAGTGGTCAGGTACTGTTTTCTCTCATTTGGTAAGCTGCGCACACAATCGCAGTTTTGTACAGCGTGTTTCATCACCTTTGCGAAGTTGCCGCTCTCTCCGGCTCCCGGAGACGAAGAAGCTTCTTCTTCGCGCAAAGAGGATTCTGCCCCTCACAGTGCTCTGCGGTGTGCGTCTTCTACCGAAAGAGGCACGGGAGCTGTGCTTAGCTCTGCAGAGCACCGTACCTTCGTCTTTAGCCTCTCTTCTCGTCTACATCTTAGCAAAAAGCTTTTCCACTCTGTCTGGCAAGGAGAAACTGTGCCAGCACAAAAAACATCTCCCATCGTGTTCTAGAAGCTGAACGGAGGTCTGCCGAGTGTTTTGCAAGAAGAGAAAGAAAGTTGTCCAAAACATCTTCCAATCCAATGTTCACGTGAATAGAAAAGGCAGGAGAGTGGTCAGGTACTGTTTTCTCTCAGTTGGCAAGCTGCGCACACAATCGCACTGTTGTACAGCTTGTTTCATCACCTTTGCCAAGTTGCCGCTCTCTCCGGCTCCCGGAGACGAAGAAGCTGCTTCTTCGCGCAAAGACGATTCAGCCGCTCACAGTGCTCTGCGGTGTGTGTCTTCTGCCGAAAGAGGCCCGGGAGCTGTGCTTAGCTCTGCAGAGCACCGTACCTTCGTCTTTAGCCTCTCTTCTCGTCTACATCTTAGCAAAAAGCTTTTCCACTCTGTCTGGCAAGGAGAAACTGTGCCAGCACAAAAAACATCTCCCATCGTGTTCTAGAGGCTGCACTGAGTTCAGCAGAGTTTTTTGCAAGAAGAGAAAGAAAGTTGTCCAAAACAGCTTGCAATCGAATGTTCATGTGAATAGAAAAGGCAGGAGAGTGGTCAGGTACTGTTTTCTCTCAGTTGGTAAGCTGCGCACACAATCGCAGTTTTGTACAGCGTGTTTCATCACCTTTGCGAAGTTGCCGCTCTCTCCGGCTCCCGGAGACGAAGAAGCTGCTTCTTCGCGCAAAGACGATTCTGCCGCTCACAGTGCTCTGCAGAGCACCGTACCTTCGTCTTTAGCCTCTCTTCTCGTCTACATCTTAGCAAAAAGCTTTTCCACTCTGTCTGGCAAGGAGAAACTGTGCCAGCACAAAAAACATCTCCCATCGTGTTCTAGAAGCTGCACGGAGGTCTGCCGAGTGTTTTGCAAGAAGAGAAAGAAAGTTGTCCAATACAGCTTGCAATCGAATGTTCACGTGAATAGAAAAGGCAGGAGAGTGGTCAGGTACTGTTTTCTCTCAGTTGGCAAGCTGCGCACACAACCGTAGTTTTGTACAGCTTGTTTCATCACCTTTGCGAAGTTGCTGCTCTCTCCGGCTCCCGGAGACGAAGAAGCTGCTTCTTCGCGCAAAGACGATTCTGCCGCTCACAGTGCTCTGCGGTGTGTGTCTTCTGCCGAAAGAGGGACGGGAGCTGTGCTTAGCTCTGCAGAGCACCGTACCTTCGTCTTTAGCCTCTCTTCTCGTCTACATCTTAGCAAAAAGCTTTTCCACTCCTTCTGGCAAGGAGAAACTGTGCCAGCACAAAAAACATCTCCCATCGTGTTCTAGAGGCTGCACGGAAGTCTGCCGAGTGTTTTGCAAGAAGAGAAAGAAAGTTGTCACAAAACAGCTTCCTATCGAATGTTCACGTGAATAGAAAAGGCAGGAGAGTGGTCAGGTACTGTTTTCTCTCAGTTGGCAAGCTGCGCACACAATCACACTGTTGTACAGCTTGTTTCATCACCTTTGCCAAGTTGCCGCTCTCTCCGGCTCCCGGATACGAAGAAGCTGCTTCTTCGCGCAAAGACGATTCAGCCGCTCACAGTGCTCTGCGGTGTGTGTCTTCTGCCGAAAGAGGCACGGGAGCTGTGCTTAGCTCTGCAGAGCACCGTACCTTCGTCTTTAGCCTCTCTTCTCGTCTACATCTTAGCAAAAAGCTTTTCCACTCTGTCTGGCAAGGAGAAACTGTGCCAGCACAAAAAACATCTCCCATCGTGTTCTAGAAGCAGCACGGAGGTCTGCCGAGTGTTTTGCAAGAAGAGAAAGAAAGTTGTCCAATACAGCTTCCAATCGAATGTTCACGTGAATAGAAAAGGCAGGAGAGTGGTCAGGTACTGTTTTCTCTCAGTTGGCAAGCTGCGCACACAATCGCAGTGTTGTACAGCTTGTTTCATCACCTCTGCGAAGTTGCCGCTCTCTCCGGTTCCCGGAGACGAAGAAGCTGCTTCTTCGCGCAAAGACGATTCTGCCCCTCACAGTGCTCTGCGGTGTGTGTCTTCTGCCGAAAGAGGCACGGGAGCTGTGCTAAGCTCTGCAGAGCACCGTACCTTCGTCTTTAGCCTCTCTTCTCGTCTACATCTTAGCAAAAAGCTTTTCCACTCTGTCTGGCAAGGAGAAACTGTGCCAGCACAAAAAACATCTCCCATCGTGTTCTAGAGGCTGCACGGAGGTCTGCCGAGTGTTTTGCAAGAAGAGAAAGAAAGTTGTCCAAAACAGCTTGCAATCCAATGTTCACGTGAATAGAAAAGGCAGGAGAGTGGTCAGGTACTGTTTTCTCTCAGTTGGCAAGCTGCGCACACAATCGCAGTGTTGTACAGCTTGTTTCATCACCTTTGCGAAGTTGCCGCTCTCTCCGGCTCCCGGAGACGAAGAAGCTGCTTCTTCGCGCAAAGACGATTCTGCCCCTCACAGTGCTCTGCGGTGTGCGTCTTCTACCGAAAGAGGCACGGGAGCTGTGCTTAGCTCTGCAGAGCACCGTACCTTCGTCTTTAGCCTCTCTTCTCGTCTACATCTTAGCAAAAAGCTTTTCCACTCTGTCTGGCAAGGAGAAACTCTGCCAGCACATAAAACAGCTCCCATCGTGTTCTAGAGGCTGCACGGAAGTCTGCCGAGTGTTTTGCAAGAAGAGAAAGAAAGTTGTCACAAAACAGCTTCCTATCGAATGTTCACGTGAATAGAAAAGGCAGGAGAGTGGTCAGGTACTGTTTTCTCTCAGTTGGCAAGCTGCGCACACAATCGCACTGTTGTACAGCTTGTTTCATCACCTTTGCGAAGTTGCCGCTCTCTCCGGCTCCCGGAGACGAAGAAGCTGCTTCTTCGCGCAAAGACGATTCTGCCGCTCACAGTGCTCTGCGGTGTGTGTCTTCTGCCGAAAGAGGCACGGGAGCTGTGCTTAGCTCTGCAGATCACCGTACCTTCGTCTTTAGCCTCTCTTCTCGTCTACATCTTAGCAAAAAGCTTTTCCACTCTGTCTGGCAAGGAGAAACTGTGCCAGCACAAAAAACATCTCCCATCGTGTTCTAGAGGCTGCACTGAGTTCAGCAGAGTTTTTTGCAAGAAGAGAAAGAAAGTTGTCCAAAACAGCTTCCAATCGAATGTTCATGTGAATAGAAAAGGCAGGAGAGTGGTCAGGTACTCTTTTCTCTCAGTTGGTAAGCTGCGCACACAATCGCAGTTTTGTACAGCTTGTTTCATCACCTTTGCGAAGTTGCCGCTCTCTCCGGCTCCCGGAGACGAAGAAGCTGCTTCTTCGCGCAAAGAGGATTCTGCCGCTCACAGTGCTCTGCAGAGCACCGTCCCTTCGTCTTTAGCCTCTCTTCTCGTCTACATCTTAGCAAAAAGCTTTTCCACTCTGTCTGGCAAGGAGAAACTGTGCCAGCACAAAAAACATCTCCCATCGTGTTCTAGAAGCTGCACGGAGGTCTGCCGAGTGTTTTGCAAGAAGAGAAAGAAAGTTGTCCAAAACAGCTTGCAATCGAATGTTCACGTGAATAGAAAAGGCAGGAGAGTGGTCAGGTACTGTTTTCTCTCAGTTGGCAAGCTGCGCACACAACCGTAGTTTTGTACAGCTTGTTTCATCACCTTTGCGAAGTTGCCGCTCTCTCCGGCTCCCGGAGACGAAGAAGCTGCTTCTTCGCGCAAAGACGATTCTGCCGCTCACAGTTCTCTGCGGTGTGTGTCTTCTGCCGAAAGAGGCACGGGAGCTGTGCTTAGCTCTGCAGAGCACCGTACCTTCGTCTTTAGCCTCTCTTCTCGTCTACATCTTAGCAAAAAGCTTTTCCACTCTGTCTGGCAAGGAGAAACTGTGCCAGCACAAAAAACATCTCCCATCGTGTTCTAGAAGCTGCACGGAGGTCTGCCGAGTGTTTTGCAAGAAGAGAAAGAAAGTTGTCCAAAACAGCTTGCAATCCAATGTTCACGTGAATAGAAAAGGCAGGAGAGTGGTCAGGTACTGTTTTCTCTCAGTTGGCAAGCTGCGCACACAATCGCAGTGTTGTACAGCTTGTTTCATCTCCTCTGCGAAGTTGCCGCTCTCTCCGGCTCCCGGAGACGAAGAAGCTGCTTCTTCGCGCAAAGACGATTCTGCCGCTCACAGTGCTCTGCGGTGTGTGTCTTTTGCCGAAAGAGGCACGGGAGCTGTGCTTAGCTCTGCAGAGCACCGTACCTTCGTCTTTAGCCTCTCTTCTCGTCTACATCTTAGCAAAAAGCTTTTCCACTCTGTCTGGCAAGGAGAAACTGTGCCAGCACAAAAAACATCTCCCATCGTGTTCTAGAAGCTGCACGGAGGTCTGCCGAGTGTTTTGCAAAAAGAGAAAGAAAGTTGTCCAAAACAGCTTGCAATCCAATATTCACGTGAATAGAAAAGGCAGGAGAGTGGTCAGGTACTGTTTTCTCTCAGTTGGCAAGCTGCGCACACAATCGCACTGTTGTACAGCTTGTTTCATCACCTTTGCGAAGTTGCCGCTCTCTCCGGCTCCCGGAGACGAAGAAGCTGCTTCTTCGCGCAAAGACGATTCTGCCCCTCACAGTGCTCTGCGGTGTGTGTCTTCTGCCGAAAGAGGCACGGGAGCTGTGCTTAGCTCTGCAGAGCACCGTACCTTCGTCTTTAGCCTCTCTTCTCGTCTACATCTTAGCAAAATCCTTTTCCACTCTGTCTGGCAAGGAGAAACTGTGCCAGCACAAAAAACATCTCCCATAGTGTTCTAGAGGCTGCACGGAGGTCTGCCGAGTGTTTTGCAAGAAGAGAAAGAAAGTTGTCCAAAACAGCTTGCAATCGAATGTTCATGTGAATAGAAAAGGCAGGAGAGTGGTCAGGTACTGTTTTCTCTCAGTTGGAAAGCTGCGCACACAATCGCAGAGTTGTACAGCTTGTTTCATCACCTTTGCCAAGTTGCCGCTCTCTCCGGCTCCCGGAGACGAAGAAGCTGCTTCTTCGCGCAAAAACTATTCTGCCGCTCACAGTGCTCTGCGGTGTGTGTCTTCTGCCGAAAGAGGTCCGGGAGCTGTGCTTAGCTCTGCAGAGCACCGTACCTTCGTCTTTAGCCTCTCTTCTCGTCTACATCTTAGCAAAAAGCTTTTCCACTCTGTCTGGCAAGGAGAAACTGTGCCAGCACAGAAAACATCTCCCATCGTGTTCTAGAGGCTGCACGGAGGTCTGCCGAGTGTTTTGCAAGAAGAGAAAGAAAGTTGTCCAAAACAGCTTGCAATCGAATATTCACGTGAATAGAAAAGGCAGGAGAGTGGTCAGGTACTGTTTTCTCTCAGTTGGCAAGCTGCGCACACAATCGCAGTGTTGTACAGCTTGTTTCATCACCTTTGCCAAGTTGCCGCTCTCTCCGGCTCCCGGAGACGAAGAAGCTGCTTCTTCGCGCAAAGACGATTCTGCCGCTCACAGTGCTCTGCAGAGCACCGTACCTTCGTCTTTAGCCTCTCTTCTCGTCTACATCTTAGCAAAAAGCTTTTCCACTCTGTCTGGCAAGGAGAAACTGTGCCAGCACAGAAAACATCTCCCATCGTGTTCTAGAAGCTGCACGGAGGTCTGCCGAGTGTTTTGCAAGAAGAGAAAGAAAGTTGTACAAAACAGCTTCCAATCCAATGTTCACGTGAATAGAAAAGGCAGGAGAGTGGTCAGGTACTGTTTTCTCTCAGTCGGCAAGCTGCGCACACAATCGCACTGTTGTACAGCTTGTTTCATCACCTTTGCCAAGTTGCCGCTCTCTCCGGCTCCCGGAGACGAAGAAGCTGCTTCTTCGCGCAAAGACGATTCTTCCCCTCACAGTGCTCTGCGGTGTGTGTCTTCTGCCGAAAGAGGCACGGGAGCTGTGCTTAGCTCTGCAGAGCACCGTACCTTCGTCTTTAGCCTCTCTTCTCGTCTACATCTTAGCAAATAGCTTTTCCACTCTGTCTGGCAAGGAGAAACTGTGCCAGCACAAAAAACATTTCCCATCGTGTTCTAGAAGCTGCACGGAGGTCTGCCGAGTGTTTTGCAAGAAGAGAAAGAAAGTTGTCCAAAACAGCTTGCAATCGAATGCTCACGTGAATAGAAAAGGCAGGAGAGTGGTCAGGTACTGTTTTCTCTCAGTTGGCAAGCTGCGCACACAATCGCACTGTTGTACAGCTTGTTTCATCACCTTTGCCAAGTTGCCGCTCTCTCCGGCTCCCGGAGACGAAGAAGCTGCTTCTTCGCGCAAAGACGATTCTGCCGCTCACAGTGCTCTGCAGTGTGCGTCTTCTGCCGAAAGAGGCACGGGAGCTGTGCTTACCTCTGCAGAGCACCGTACCTTCGTCTTTAGCCTCTCTTCTCGTCTACATCTTAGCAAAAAGCTTTTCCACTCTGTCTGGCAAGGAGAAACTGTGCCAGCACAAAAAACATCTCCCATCGTGTTCTAGAGGCTGCACTGAGTTCAGCAGAGTTTTTTGCAAGAAGAGAAACAAAGTTGTCCAAAACAGCTTGCAATCGAATGTTCATGTGAATAGAAAAGGCAGGAGAGTGGTCAGGTACTGTTTTCTCTCAGTTGGCAAGCTGCGCACACAATCGCAGTTTTGTACAGCTTGTTTCATCACCTTTGCGAAGTTGCCGCTCACTCCGGCTCCCGGAGACGAAGAAGATGCTTCTTCGCGCAAAGACGATTCTGCCGCTCACAGTGCTCTGCAGAGCACCGTACCTTCGTCTTTAGCCTCTCTTCTCGTCTACATCTTAGCAAAAAGCTTTTCCACTCTGTCTGGCAAGGAGAAACTGTGCCAGCACAGAAAACATCTCCCATCGTGTTCTAGAGGCTGCACGGAGGTCTGCCGAGGGTTTTGCAAGAAGAGAAAGAAAGTTGTCCAAAACAGCTTCCAATCCAATGTTCACGTGAATAGAAAAGGCAGGAGAGTGGTCAGGTACTGTTTTCTCTCAGTTGGCAAGCTGCGCACACAATCGCAGTTTTGTACAGCTTGTTTCATCACCTTTGCGAAGTTGCCGCTCTCTCCGGCTCCCGGAGACGAAGAAGCTGCTTCTTCGCGCAAAGACGATTCTGCCCCTCACAGTGCTCTGCGATGTGCGTCTTCTGCCGAAAGAGGCACGGGAGCTGTGCTTAGCTCTGCAGAGCACCGTACCTTCGTCTTTAGCCTCTCTTCTCGTCTACATCTTAGCAAAAAGCTTTTCCACTCTGTCTGGCAAGGAGAAACTGTGCCAGCACAAAAAACATCTCCCATCGTGTTCTAGAGGCTGCACTGATTTCAGCAGAGTTTTTTGCAAGAAGAGAAGAAAGTTGTCCAAAACAGCTTGCAATCGAATATTCATGTGAATAGAAAAGGCAGGAGAGTGGTCAGGTACTGTTTTCTCTCAGTTGGTAAGCTGCGCACACAATCGCAGTTTTGTACAGCTTGTTTCATCACCTTTGCGAAGTTGCCGCTCACTCCGGCTCCCGGAGACGAAGAAGCTGCTTCTTCGCGCAAAGACGATTCTGCCGCTCACAGTGCTCTGCAGAGCACCGTACCTTCGTCTTTAGCCTCTCTTCTCGTCTACATCTTAGCAAAAAGCTTTTCCACTCTGTCTGGCAAGGAGAAACTTTGCCAGCACAAAAAACATCTCCCATCGTGTTCTAGAGGCTGCACGGAGGTCTGCCGAGTGTTTTGCAAGAAGAGAAAGAAAGTTGTCCAAAACAGCTTCCAATCCAATGTTCATGTGACTAGAAAAGGCAGGAGAGTGGTCAGGTACTGTTTTCTCTCACTTGGCAAGCTGCGCACACAATCGCAGTGTTGTACAGCTTGTTTCATCACCTTTGCCAAGTTGCCGCTCTCTCCGGCTCCCGGAGACGAAGAAGCTGCTTCTTCGCGCAAAGACGATTCTGCCGCTCACAGTGCTCTGCGGTGTGTGTCTTCTGCCGAAAGAGGCACGGGAGCTGTGCTTAGCTCTGCAGAGCACCGTACCTTCGTCTTTAGCCTCTCTTCTCGTCTACATCTTAGCAAAAAGCTTTTCCACTCTGTCTGGCAAGGAGAAACTGTGCCAGCACTGAAAACATCTCCCATCGTGTTCTAGAGGCTGCACTGAGTTCAGCAGAGTTTTTTGCAAGAAGAGAAAGAAAGTTGTCCAAAACAGCTTGCAATCGAATGTTCATGTGAATAGAAAAGGCAGGAGAGTGGTCAGGTACTGTTTTCTCTCAGTTGTCATGCTGCGCACACAATCGCAGTGTTGTACAGCTTGTTTCATCACCTTTGCGAAGTTGCCGCTCTCTCCGGCTCCCGGAGACGAAGAAGCTGCTTCTTCGCGCAAAGACGATTCTGCCGCTCACAGTGCTCTGCGGTGTGTGTCTTCTGCCGAAAGAGGCACGGGAGCTGTGCTTAGCTCTGCAGAGCACCGTACCTTCGTCTTTAGCCTCTCTTCTCGTCTACATCTTAGCAAAAAGCTTTTCCACTCTGTCTGGCAAGGAGAAACTGTGCCAGCACTGAAAACATCTCCCATCGTGTTCTAGAGGCTGCACGGAGGTCTGCCGAGTGTTTTGCAAGAAGAGAAAGAAAGTTGTCCAAAACAGCTTCCAATCCAATGTTCATGTGACTAGAAAAGGCAGGAGAGTGGTCAGGTACTGTTTTCTGTCACTTGGCAAGCTGCGCACACAATCGCAGTGTTGTACAGCTTGTTTCATCACCTTTGCCAAGTTGCCGCTCTCTCCGGGTCCCGGAGACGAAGAAGCTGCTTCTTCGCGCAAAGACGATTCTGCCGCTCACAGTGCTCTGCGGTGTGTGTCTTCTGCCGAAAGAGGCACGGGAGCTGTGCTTAGCTCTGCAGAGCACCGTACCTTCGTCTTTAGCCTCTCTTCTCGTCTACATCTTAGCAAAAAGCTTTTCCACTCTGTCTGGCAAGGAGAAACTGTGCCAGCACAAAAAACATCTCCCATCGTGTTCTAGAGGCTGCACTGAGTTCAGCAGAATTTTTTGCAAGAAGAGAAAGAAAGTTGTCCAAAACAGCTTGCAATCGAATGTTCATGTGAATAGAAAAGGCAGGAGAGTGGTCAGGTACTGTTTTCTCTCAGTTGTCATGCTGCGCACACAATCGCAGTGTTGTACAGCTTGTTTCATCACCTTTGCCAAGTTGCCGCTCTCTCCGGCTCCCGGAGACGAAGAAGCTGCTTCTTCGCGCAAAGACGATTCTGCCGCTCACAGTGCTCTGCGGTGTGTGTCTTCTGCCGAAAGAGGCACGGGAGCTGTGCTTAGCTCTGCAGAGCACCGTACCTTCGTCTTTAGCGTCTCTTCTCGTCTACATCTTAGCAAAAAGCTTTTCCACTCTGTCTGGCAAGGAGAAACTGTGCCAGCACAGAAAACATCTCCCATCGTGTTCTAGAGGCTGCACGGAGGTCTGCCGAGTGTTTTGCAAGAAGAGAAAGAAAGTTGTCGAAAACAGCTTCCAATCGAATGTTCATGTGAATAGAAAAGGCAGGAGAGTAGTCAGGTACTGTTTTCTCTCAGTTGGCAAGCTGCGCACACAATCGCAGTGTTGTACAGCTTGTTTCATCACCTTTGCGAAGTTCCGCTCACTCCGGCTCCCGGAGACGAAGAAGCTGCTTCTTCGCGCAAAGACGATTCTGCCGCTCACAGTGCTCTGCGGTGTGTGTCTTCTGCCGAAAGAGGCACGGGAGCTGTGCTTAGCTCTGCAGAGAACCGTACCTTCGTCTTTAGCCTCTCTTCCCGTCTACATCTTAGCAAAAAGCTTTTCCACTCTGTCTGGCAAGGAGAAACTGTGCCAGCACAAAAAACATCTCCCATCGTGTTCTAGAAGCTGCACGGAGGTCTGCCGAGTGTTTTGCAAGAAGAGAAAGAAAGTTGTCCAAAACAGCTTGCAATCCAATGTTCACGTGAATAGAAAAGGCAGGAGAGTGGTCAGGTACTGTTTTCTCTCACTTGGAAAGCTGCGCACACAATCGCAGTGTTGTACAGCTTGTTTCATCACCTTTGCGAAGTTGCCGCTCTCTCCGGCTCCCGGAGACGAAGAAGCTGCTTCTTCGCGCAAAGACGATTCTGCCGCTCACAGTGCTCTGCGGTGTGCGTCTTCTGCCGAAAGAGGCACGGGAGCTGTGCTTAGCTCTGCAGAGCACCGTACCTTCGTCTTTAGCCTCTCTTCTCGTCTACATCTTAGCAAAAAGCTTTTCCACTCTGTCTGGCAAGGAGAAACTGTGCCAGCACTGAAAACATCTCCCATCGTGTTCTAGAAGCTGCACGGAGGTCTGCCGAGTGTTTTGCAAGAAGAGAAAGAAAGTTGTCCAAAACAGCTTGCAATCCAATGTTCACGTGAATAGAAAAGGCAGGAGAGTGGTCAGGTACTGTTTTCTCTCAGTTGGCAAGCTGCGCACACAACCGTAGTTTTGTACAGCTTGTTTCATCACCTTTGCGAAGTTGCCGCTCTGTCCGGCTCCCGGAGACGAAGAAGCTGCTTCTTCGCGCAAAGACGATTCAGCCGCTCACAGTGCTCTGCAGTGTGTGTCTTCTGCCGAAAGAGGCACGGGAGCTGTGCTTAGCTCTGCAGAGCACCGTACCTTCGTCTTTAGCCTCTCTTCTCGTCTACATCTTAGCAAAAAGCTTTTCCACTCTGTCTGGCAAGGAGAAACTGTGCCAGCACTGAAAACATCTCCCATCGTGTTCTAGAGGCTGCACGGAGGTCTGCCGAGTGTTTTGCAAGAAGAGAAAGAAAGTTGTCCAAAACAGCTTCCAATCCAATGTTCATGTGATTACAAAAGCCAGGAGAGTGGTCAGGTACTGTTTTCTCTCAGTTGGCATGCTGCGCACACAATCGCAGTGTTGTACTGCTTGTTTCATCACCTTTCCGAAGTTGCCGCTCTCTCCGGCTCCCGGAGACGAAGAAGCTGCTTCTTCGCGCAAAGACGATTCTGCCGCTCACAGTGCTCTGCGGTGTGCGTCCTGTGCCGAAAGAGGCACGGGAGCTGTGCTTAGCTCTGCAGAGCACCGTACCTTCGTCTTTAGCCTCTCTTCTCGTCTACATCTTAGCAAAGAGCTTTTCCACTCTGTCTGGCAAGGAGAAACTGTGCCAGCACAAAAAACATCTCCCATCGTGTTCTAGAGGCTGCACGGAGGTCTGCCGAGTGTTTTGCAAGAAGAGAAAGAAAGTTGTCCAAAACAGCTTCCAATCGAATGTTCATGTGAATAGAAAAGGCAGGAGAGTGGTCAGGTACTGTTTTCTCTCACTTGGCAAGCTGCGCACAAAACCGTAGTGTTGTACAGCTTGTTTCATCACCTTTGCGAAGTTGCCGCTCTCTCCGGCTCCCGGAGACGAAGAAGCTGCTTCTTCGCGCAAAGACGATTCTGCCGCTCACAGTGCTCTGCGGTGTGTGTCTTCTGCCGAAAGAGGCCCGGGAGCTGTGCTTACCTCTGCAGAGCACCGTACCTTCGTCTTTAGCCTCTCTTCTCGTCTACATCTTAGCAAAAAGCTTTTCCACTCTGTCTGGCGAGGAGAAACTGTGCCAGCACAGAAAACATCTCCCATCGTGTTCTAGAGGCTGCACGGAGGTCTGCCGAGTGTTTTGCAAGAAGAGAAAGAAAGTTGTCCAAAACAGCTTCCAATCGAATGTTCATGTGAATAGAAAACGCAGGAGAGTGGTCAGGTACTGTTTTCTCTCACTTGGCAAGCTGCGCACACAATCGCAGTGTTGTACAGCTTGTTTCATCACCTTTGCGAAGTTGCCGCTCTCTCCGGCTCCCGGAGACAAAGAAGCTGCTTCTTCGCGCAAAGACGATTCTGCCGCTCACAGTGCTCTGCGGTGTGTGTCTTCTGCCGAAAGAGGCACGGGAGCTGTGCTTACCTCTGCAGAGCACCGTACCTTCGTCTTTAGCCTCTCTTCTCGTCTACATCTTAGCAAAAAGCTTTTCCACTCTGTCTGGCAAGGAGAAACTGTGCCAGCACAAAAAACATCTCCCATCGTGTTCTAGAAGCTGCACGGAGGTCTGCCGAGTGTTTTGCAAGAAGAGAAAGAAAGTTGTCCAAAACAGCTTCCAATCCAATATTCATGTGAATAGAAAAGGCAGGAGAGTGGTCAGGTACTGTTTTCTCTCAGTTGGCAAGCTGCGCACACAATCACAGTTTTGTACAGCTTGTTTCATCACCTTTGCGAAGCTGCCGCTCTCTCCGGCTCCCGGAGACGAAGAAGCTGCTTCTTCGCGCAAAGACGATTCTGCCCCTCACAGTGCTCTGCGGTGTGCGTCTTCTGCCGAAAGAGGCACGGGAGCTGTGCTTAGCTCTGCAGAGCACCGTACCTTCGTCTTTAGCCTCTCTTCTCGTCTACATCTTAGCAAAAAGCTTTTCCACTCTGTCTGGCAAGGAGAAACTGTGCCAGCACAAAAAACATCTCCCATCGTGTTCTAGAGGCTGCACGGAGGTCTGCCGAGTGTTTTGCAAGAAGAGAAAGAAAGTTGTCCAAAACAGCTTGCAATCCAATATTCATGTGACTGGAAAAGGCAGGAGAGTGGTCAGGTACTGTTTTCTCTCACTTGGCAAGCTGCGCACACAATCGCAGTGTTGTACAGCTTGTTTCATCACCTTTGCCAAGTTGCCGCTCTCTCCGGCTCCCGGAGACGAAGAAGCTGCTTCTTCGCGCAAAGACGATTCTGCCGCTCACAGTGCTCTGCAGAGCACCGTACCTTCGTCTTTAGCCTCTCTTCTCGTCTACATCTTAGCAAAAAGCTTTTCCACTCTGTCTGGCAAGGAGAAACTGTGCCAGCACAAAAAACATCTCCCATCGTGTTCTAGAAGCTGCACGGAAGTCTGCCGAGTGATTTGCAAGAAGAGAAAGAACGTTTTGCAAAACAGCTTGCAATCCAATGTTCACGTGAATAGAAAAGGCAGGAGAGTGGTCAGGTACTGTTTTCTCTCAGTTGGCAAGCTGCGCACACAATCGCACTGTTGTACAGCTTGTTTCATCACCTTTGCGAAGCTGCCGCTCTCTCCGGCTCCCGGAGACGAAGAAGCTGCTTCTTCGCGCAAAGACGATTCTGCCGCTCACAGTGCTCTGCGGTGTGTGTCTTCTGCCGAAAGAGGCACGGGAGCTGTGCTTAGCTCTGCAGAGCACCGTACCTTCGTCTTTAGCCTCTCTTCTCGTCTACATCTTAGCAAAAAGCTTTTCCACTCTGTCTGGCAAGGAGAAACTGTGCCAGCACAAAAAACATCTCCCATCGTGTTCTAGAAGCTGCACGGAGGTCTGCCGAGTGTTTTGCAAGAAGAGAAAGAAAGTTGTCCTAAACAGCTTCCAATCGAATGTTCATGTGAATAGAAAAGGCAGGAGAGTGGTCAGGTACTGTTTTCTCTCACTTGGAAAGCTGCGCACACAACCGTAGTCTTGTACAGCTTGTTTCATCACCTTTGCCAAGTTGCCGCTCTCTCCGGCTCCCGGAGACGAAGAAGCTGCTTCTTCGCGCAAAGACGATTCTGCCGCTCACAGTGCTCTGCAGTGTGCGTCTTCTGCCGAAAGAGGCACGGGAGCTGTGCTTAGCTCTGCAGAGCACCGTACCTTCGTCTTTAGCCTCTCTTCTAGTCTACATCTTAGCAAAAAGCTTTTCCACTCTGTCTGGCAAGGAGAAACTGTGCCAGCACTGAAAACATCTCCCATCGTGTTCTAGAGGCTGCACGGAGGTCTGCCGAGTGTTTTGCAAGAAGAGAAAGAAAGTTGTCCAAAACAGCTTCCAATCCAATGTTCATGTGACTAGAAAAGGCAGGAGAGTGGTCAGGTACTGTTTTCTGTCACTTGGCAAGCTGCGCACACAATCGCAGTGTTGTACAGCTTGTTTCATCACCTTTGCCAAGTTGCCGCTCTCTCCGGGTCCCGGAGACGAAGAAGCTGCTTCTTCGCGCAAAGACGATTCTGCCGCTCACAGTGCTCTGCGGTGTGTGTCTTCTGCCGAAAGAGGCACGGGAGCTGTGCTTAGCTCTGCAGAGCACCGTACCTTCGTCTTTAGCCTCTCTTCTCGTCTACATCTTAGCAAAAAGCTTTTCCACTCTGTCTGGCAAGGAGAAACTGTGCCAGCACAAAAAACATCTCCCATCGTGTTCTAGAGGCTGCACTGAGTTCAGCAGAATTTTTTGCAAGAAGAGAAAGAAAGTTGTCCAAAACAGCTTGCAATCGAATGTTCATGTGAATAGAAAAGGCAGGAGAGTGGTCAGGTACTGTTTTCTCTCAGTTGTCATGCTGCGCACACAATCGCAGTGTTGTACAGCTTGTTTCATCACCTTTGCCAAGTTGCCGCTCTCTCCGGCTCCCGGAGACGAAGAAGCTGCTTCTTCGCGCAAAGACGATTCTGCCGCTCACAGTGCTCTGCGGTGTGTGTCTTCTGCCGAAAGAGGCACGGGAGCTGTGCTTAGCTCTGCAGAGCACCGTACCTTCGTCTTTAGCGTCTCTTCTCGTCTACATCTTAGCAAAAAGCTTTTCCACTCTGTCTGGCAAGGAGAAACTGTGCCAGCACAGAAAACATCTCCCATCGTGTTCTAGAGGCTGCACGGAGGTCTGCCGAGTGTTTTGCAAGAAGAGAAAGAAAGTTGTCGAAAACAGCTTCCAATCGAATGTTCATGTGAATAGAAAAGGCAGGAGAGTAGTCAGGTACTGTTTTCTCTCAGTTGGCAAGCTGCGCACACAATCGCAGTGTTGTACAGCTTGTTTCATCACCTTTGCGAAGTTCCGCTCACTCCGGCTCCCGGAGACGAAGAAGCTGCTTCTTCGCGCAAAGACGATTCTGCCGCTCACAGTGCTCTGCGGTGTGTGTCTTCTGCCGAAAGAGGCACGGGAGCTGTGCTTAGCTCTGCAGAGAACCGTACCTTCGTCTTTAGCCTCTCTTCCCGTCTACATCTTAGCAAAAAGCTTTTCCACTCTGTCTGGCAAGGAGAAACTGTGCCAGCACAAAAAACATCTCCCATCGTGTTCTAGAAGCTGCACGGAGGTCTGCCGAGTGTTTTGCAAGAAGAGAAAGAAAGTTGTCCAAAACAGCTTGCAATCCAATGTTCACGTGAATAGAAAAGGCAGGAGAGTGGTCAGGTACTGTTTTCTCTCACTTGGAAAGCTGCGCACACAATCGCAGTGTTGTACAGCTTGTTTCATCACCTTTGCGAAGTTGCCGCTCTCTCCGGCTCCCGGAGACGAAGAAGCTGCTTCTTCGCGCAAAGACGATTCTGCCGCTCACAGTGCTCTGCGGTGTGCGTCTTCTGCCGAAAGAGGCACGGGAGCTGTGCTTAGCTCTGCAGAGCACCGTACCTTCGTCTTTAGCCTCTCTTCTCGTCTACATCTTAGCAAAAAGCTTTTCCACTCTGTCTGGCAAGGAGAAACTGTGCCAGCACTGAAAACATCTCCCATCGTGTTCTAGAAGCTGCACGGAGGTCTGCCGAGTGTTTTGCAAGAAGAGAAAGAAAGTTGTCCAAAACAGCTTGCAATCCAATGTTCACGTGAATAGAAAAGGCAGGAGAGTGGTCAGGTACTGTTTTCTCTCAGTTGGCAAGCTGCGCACACAACCGTAGTTTTGTACAGCTTGTTTCATCACCTTTGCGAAGTTGCCGCTCTGTCCGGCTCCCGGAGACGAAGAAGCTGCTTCTTCGCGCAAAGACGATTCAGCCGCTCACAGTGCTCTGCAGTGTGTGTCTTCTGCCGAAAGAGGCACGGGAGCTGTGCTTAGCTCTGCAGAGCACCGTACCTTCGTCTTTAGCCTCTCTTCTCGTCTACATCTTAGCAAAAAGCTTTTCCACTCTGTCTGGCAAGGAGAAACTGTGCCAGCACTGAAAACATCTCCCATCGTGTTCTAGAGGCTGCACGGAGGTCTGCCGAGTGTTTTGCAAGAAGAGAAAGAAAGTTGTCCAAAACAGCTTCCAATCCAATGTTCATGTGATTACAAAAGCCAGGAGAGTGGTCAGGTACTGTTTTCTCTCAGTTGGCATGCTGCGCACACAATCGCAGTGTTGTACTGCTTGTTTCATCACCTTTCCGAAGTTGCCGCTCTCTCCGGCTCCCGGAGACGAAGAAGCTGCTTCTTCGCGCAAAGACGATTCTGCCGCTCACAGTGCTCTGCGGTGTGCGTCCTGTGCCGAAAGAGGCACGGGAGCTGTGCTTAGCTCTGCAGAGCACCGTACCTTCGTCTTTAGCCTCTCTTCTCGTCTACATCTTAGCAAAGAGCTTTTCCACTCTGTCTGGCAAGGAGAAACTGTGCCAGCACAAAAAACATCTCCCATCGTGTTCTAGAGGCTGCACGGAGGTCTGCCGAGTGTTTTGCAAGAAGAGAAAGAAAGTTGTCCAAAACAGCTTCCAATCGAATGTTCATGTGAATAGAAAAGGCAGGAGAGTGGTCAGGTACTGTTTTCTCTCACTTGGCAAGCTGCGCACAAAACCGTAGTGTTGTACAGCTTGTTTCATCACCTTTGCGAAGTTGCCGCTCTCTCCGGCTCCCGGAGACGAAGAAGCTGCTTCTTCGCGCAAAGACGATTCTGCCGCTCACAGTGCTCTGCGGTGTGTGTCTTCTGCCGAAAGAGGCCCGGGAGCTGTGCTTACCTCTGCAGAGCACCGTACCTTCGTCTTTAGCCTCTCTTCTCGTCTACATCTTAGCAAAAAGCTTTTCCACTCTGTCTGGCGAGGAGAAACTGTGCCAGCACAGAAAACATCTCCCATCGTGTTCTAGAGGCTGCACGGAGGTCTGCCGAGTGTTTTGCAAGAAGAGAAAGAAAGTTGTCCAAAACAGCTTCCAATCGAATGTTCATGTGAATAGAAAACGCAGGAGAGTGGTCAGGTACTGTTTTCTCTCACTTGGCAAGCTGCGCACACAATCGCAGTGTTGTACAGCTTGTTTCATCACCTTTGCGAAGTTGCCGCTCTCTCCGGCTCCCGGAGACAAAGAAGCTGCTTCTTCGCGCAAAGACGATTCTGCCGCTCACAGTGCTCTGCGGTGTGTGTCTTCTGCCGAAAGAGGCACGGGAGCTGTGCTTACCTCTGCAGAGCACCGTACCTTCGTCTTTAGCCTCTCTTCTCGTCTACATCTTAGCAAAAAGCTTTTCCACTCTGTCTGGCAAGGAGAAACTGTGCCAGCACAAAAAACATCTCCCATCGTGTTCTAGAAGCTGCACGGAGGTCTGCCGAGTGTTTTGCAAGAAGAGAAAGAAAGTTGTCCAAAACAGCTTCCAATCCAATATTCATGTGAATAGAAAAGGCAGGAGAGTGGTCAGGTACTGTTTTCTCTCAGTTGGCAAGCTGCGCACACAATCACAGTTTTGTACAGCTTGTTTCATCACCTTTGCGAAGCTGCCGCTCTCTCCGGCTCCCGGAGACGAAGAAGCTGCTTCTTCGCGCAAAGACGATTCTGCCCCTCACAGTGCTCTGCGGTGTGCGTCTTCTGCCGAAAGAGGCACGGGAGCTGTGCTTAGCTCTGCAGAGCACCGTACCTTCGTCTTTAGCCTCTCTTCTCGTCTACATCTTAGCAAAAAGCTTTTCCACTCTGTCTGGCAAGGAGAAACTGTGCCAGCACAAAAAACATCTCCCATCGTGTTCTAGAGGCTGCACGGAGGTCTGCCGAGTGTTTTGCAAGAAGAGAAAGAAAGTTGTCCAAAACAGCTTGCAATCCAATATTCATGTGACTGGAAAAGGCAGGAGAGTGGTCAGGTACTGTTTTCTCTCACTTGGCAAGCTGCGCACACAATCGCAGTGTTGTACAGCTTGTTTCATCACCTTTGCCAAGTTGCCGCTCTCTCCGGCTCCCGGAGACGAAGAAGCTGCTTCTTCGCGCAAAGACGATTCTGCCGCTCACAGTGCTCTGCAGAGCACCGTACCTTCGTCTTTAGCCTCTCTTCTCGTCTACATCTTAGCAAAAAGCTTTTCCACTCTGTCTGGCAAGGAGAAACTGTGCCAGCACAAAAAACATCTCCCATCGTGTTCTAGAAGCTGCACGGAAGTCTGCCGAGTGATTTGCAAGAAGAGAAAGAACGTTTTGCAAAACAGCTTGCAATCCAATGTTCACGTGAATAGAAAAGGCAGGAGAGTGGTCAGGTACTGTTTTCTCTCAGTTGGCAAGCTGCGCACACAATCGCACTGTTGTACAGCTTGTTTCATCACCTTTGCGAAGCTGCCGCTCTCTCCGGCTCCCGGAGACGAAGAAGCTGCTTCTTCGCGCAAAGACGATTCTGCCGCTCACAGTGCTCTGCGGTGTGTGTCTTCTGCCGAAAGAGGCACGGGAGCTGTGCTTAGCTCTGCAGAGCACCGTACCTTCGTCTTTAGCCTCTCTTCTCGTCTACATCTTAGCAAAAAGCTTTTCCACTCTGTCTGGCAAGGAGAAACTGTGCCAGCACAAAAAACATCTCCCATCGTGTTCTAGAAGCTGCACGGAGGTCTGCCGAGTGTTTTGCAAGAAGAGAAAGAAAGTTGTCCTAAACAGCTTCCAATCGAATGTTCATGTGAATAGAAAAGGCAGGAGAGTGGTCAGGTACTGTTTTCTCTCACTTGGAAAGCTGCGCACACAACCGTAGTCTTGTACAGCTTGTTTCATCACCTTTGCCAAGTTGCCGCTCTCTCCGGCTCCCGGAGACGAAGAAGCTGCTTCTTCGCGCAAAGACGATTCTGCCGCTCACAGTGCTCTGCAGTGTGCGTCTTCTGCCGAAAGAGGCACGGGAGCTGTGCTTAGCTCTGCAGAGCACCGTACCTTCGTCTTTAGCCTCTCTTCTAGTCTACATCTTAGCAAAAAGCTTTTCCACTCTGTCTGGCAAGGAGAAACTGTGCCAGCACTGAAAACATCTCCCAACGTGTTCTAGAGGCTGCACGGAGGTCTGCCGAGTGTTTTGCATGAAGAGAAAGAAAGTTGTCCAAAAAAGCTTCCAATCGAATATTCACGTGAATAGAAAAGGCAGGAGAGTGGTCAGGTACTGTTTTTTCTCAGTTGGCAAGCTGCGCACACAATCGCAGTGTTGTACAGCTTGTTTCATCACCTTTGCGAAGTTGCTGCTCTCTCCGGCTCCCGGAGACGTAGCTGCTGCTTCTTCGCGCAAAGACGATTCTGCCCCTCACAGTGCTCTGCGGTGTGCGTCTTCTGCCGAAAGAGGCACGGGAGCTGTGCTTAGCTCTGCAGAGCACCGTACCTTCGTCTTTAGCCTCTCTTCTCGTCTACATCTTAGCAAAAAGCTTTTCCACTCTGTCTGGCAAGGAGAAACTGTGCCAGCACAAAAAAAATCTCCCACCGTGTTCTAGAGGCTGCACTGAGTTCAGCAGAGTTTTTTGCAAGAAGAGAAAGAAAGTTGTCCAAAACAGCATACAATCCAATGTTCATGTGAATAGAAAAGGCAGGAGAGTGGTCAGGTACTGTTTTCTCTCAGTTGGCAAGCTGCGCACACAATCGCAGTTTTGTACAGCTTGTTTCATCACCTTTGCGAAGTTGCCGCTCTCTCCGGCTCCCGGAGACGAAGAAGCAGATTCTTCGCGCAAAGACGATTCTGCCGCTCACAGTGCTCTGCAGAGCACCGTACCTTCGTCTTTAGCCTCTCTTCTCGTCTACATCTTAGCAAAAAGCTTTTCCACTCAGTCTGGCAAGGAGAAACTGTGCCAGCACAGAAAACATCTCCCATCGTGTTCTAGAGGCTGCACGGAGGTCTGCCGAGTGTTTTGCAAGAAGAGAAAGAAAGTTGTCCAAAACAGCTTGCAATCGAATGTTCATGTGAATAGAAAAGGCAGGAGAGTGGTCAGGTACTGTTTTCTCTCAGTTGGCAAGCTGCGCACACAATCGCAGTGTTGTACAGCTTGTTTCATCACCTTTGCGAAGTTGCCGCTCTCTCCGGCTCCCGGAGACGAAGAAGCTGCTTCTTCGCCCAAAGACGATTCTGCCGCTCACAGTGCTCTGCGGTGTGTGTCTTCTGCCGAAAGAGGCACGGGAGCTGTGCTTAGTTCTGCAGAGCACCGTACCTTCGTCTTTAGCCTCTCTTCTCGTCTACATCTTTGCAAAAAGCTTTTCCACTCTGTCTGGCAAGGAGAAACTGTGCCAGCACAAAAAACATCTCCCATCGTGTTCTAGAAGCTGCACGGAGGTCTGCCGAGTGTTTTGCAAGAAGAGAAAGAAAGTTGTCCAAAACAGCTTCCAATCCAATGTTCATGTGAATAGAAAAGGCAGGAGAGTGGTCAGGTACTGTTTTCTCTCAGTTGGCAAGCTGCGCACACAATCGCAGTGTTGTACAGCTTGTTTCATCACCTTTGCCAAGTTGCCGCTCTCTCCGGCTCCCGGAGACGAAGAAGCTGCTTCTTCGCGCAAAGACGATTCTGCCGCTCACAGTGCTCTGCGGTGTGTGTCTTCTGCCGAAAGAGGTCCGGGAGCTGTGCTTAGCTCTGCAGAGCACCGTACCTTCGTCTTTAGCCTCTCTTCTCCTCTAAATCTTAGCAAAAAGCTTTTCCACTCTGTCTGGCAAGGAGAAACTGTGCCAGCACAGAAAACATCTCCCATCGTATTCTAGAGGCTGCACGGAGGTCTGCCGAGTGTTTTGCAAGAAGAGAAAGAAAGTTGTCCAAAACAGCTTGCAATCCAATATTCATGTGAATAGAAAAGGCAGGAGAGTGGTCAGGTACTGTTTTCTCTCAGTTGGCAAGCTGCGCACACAATCGCAGTGTTGTACAGCTTGTTTCATCACCTTTGCCAAGTTGCCGCTCTCTCCGGCTCCCGGAGACGAAGAAGCTGCTTCTTCGCGCAAAGATGATTCTGCCGCTCACAGTGCTCTGCGGTGTGTGTCTTCTGCCGAAAAAGGCACGGGAGCTGTGCTTAGCTCTGCAGAGCACCGTACCTTCGTCTTTAGCCTCTCTTCTCGTCTACATCTTAGCAAAAAGCTTTTCCACTCTGTCTGGCAAGGAGAAACTGTGCCAGCACAAAAAACATCTCCCATCGTGTTCTAGAGGCTGCACGGAGGTCTGCCGAGTGTTTTGCAAGAAGAGAAAGAAAGTTGTCCAAAACAGCTTCCAATCGAATGTTCATGTGATTAGAAAAGGCAGGAGAGTGGTAAGGTACTGTTTTCTCTCAGTTGGCAAGCTGCGCACACAATCGCAGTGTTGTACAGCTTGTTTCATCACCTTTGCGAAGTTGCCGCTCTCTCCGGCTCCCGAAAACGAAGAAGCTGCTTCTTCGCGCAAAGACGATTCTGCCGCCCATAGTTCTCTGCGGTGTGCGGCTTCAGCCGAAAGAGGCCCGGGAGCGGTGCTTAGCTCTGCAGAGCACCGTACCTTCGTCTTTAGCCTCTCTTCTCGTCTACATCTTAGCAAAAAGCTTTTCCACTCTGTCTGGCAAGGAGAAACTGTGCCAGCACAGAAAACATCTCCCATCGTGTTCTAGAGGCTGCACGGAAGTCTGCCGAGTGTTTTGCAAGAAGAGAAAGAAAGTTGTCCAAAACAGCTTCCAATCCAATGTTCATGTGAATAGAAAAGGCAGGAGAGTGGTCAGGTACTGTTTTCTCTCAGTTGGCAAGCTGCGCACACAATCGCAGTGTTGTACAGCTTGTTTCATCACCTTTGCGAAGTTGCCGCTCTCTCCGGCTCCCGGAGACGAAGAAGCTGCTTCTTCGCGCAAAGACGATTCTGCCGCTCACAGTGCTCTGCAGAGCACCGTACCTTCGTCTTTAGCCTCTCTTCTCGTCTACATCTTAGCAAAAAGCTTTTCCACTCTGTCTGGCGAAGAGAAACTGTGCCAGCACAGAAAACATCTCCCATCGTGTTCTAGAGGCTGCACGGAGGTCTGCCGAGTGTTTTGCAAGAAGAGAAAGAAAGTTGTCCAAAACAGCTTGCAATCCAATGTTCCTGTGAATAGAAAAGGCAGGAGAGTGGTCAGGTACTGTTTTCTCTCAGTTGGCAAGCTGCGCACACAATCGCAGTGTTGTACAGCTTGTTTCATCACCTTTGCCAAGTTGCCGCTCTCTCCGGCTCCCGGAGACGAAGAAGCTGCTTCTTCGCCCAAAGACGATTCTGCCGCTCACAGTGCTCTGCGGTGTGTGTCTTCTGCCGAAAGAGGCACGGGATCTGTGCTTAGTTCTGCAGAGCACCGTACCTTCGTCTTTATCCTCTCTTCTCGTCTACATCTTAGCAAAAAGCTTTTCCACTCTGTCTGGCAAGGAGAAACTGTGCCAGCACAAAAAACATCTCCCATGGTGTTCTAGAAGCTGCACGGAGGTGTGCCGAGTGTTTTGCAAGAAGAGAAAGAAAGTTGTCCAAAACAGCTTCCAATCCAATGTTCATGTGAATAGAAAAGGCAGGAGAGTGGTCAGGTACTGTTTTCTCTCAGTTGGCAAGCTGCGCACACAATCGCAGTGTTGTACAGCTTGTTTCATCACCTTTGCCAAGTTGCCGCTCTCTCCGGCTCCCGGAGACGAAGAAGCTGCTTCTTCGCGCAAAGACGATTCTGCCGCTCACAGTGCTCTGCGGTGTGTGTCTTCTGCCGAAAGAGGTCCGGGAGCTGTGCTTAGCTCTGCAGAGCACCGTACCTTCGTCTTTATCTTCTCTTCTCGTCTACATCTTAGCAAAAAGCTTTTCCACTCTGTCTGGCAAGGAGAAACTGTGCCAGCACTGAAAACATCTCCCATCGTGTTCTAGAGGCTGCACGGAGGTCTGCCGAGTGTTTTGCAAGAAGAGAAAGAAAGTTGTCCAAAACAGCTTCCAATCCAATGTTCATGTGAATAGAAAAGGCAGGAGAGTGGTCAGGTACTGTTTTCTCTCTGTTGGCAAGCTGCGCACACAATCGCAGTTTTGTACAGCTTGTTTCATCACCTTTCCGAAGTTGCCGCTCTCTCCGGCTCCCGGAGACGAAGAAGCTGCTTCTTCGCGCAAAGACGATTCTGCCGCTCACAGTGCTCTGCAGAGCACCGTACCTTCGTCTTTAGCCTCTCTTCTCGTCTACATCTTAGCAAAAAGCTTTTCCACTCTGTCTGGCGCGGAGAAACTGTGCCATGACAGAAAACATCTCCCATCGTGTTCTAGAGGCTGCACGGAGGTCTGCCGAGTGTTTTGCAAGAAGAGAAAGAAAGTTGTCCAAAACAGCTTGCAATCTAATGTTCATGTGAATAGAAAAGGCAGGAGAGTGGTCAGGTACTGTTTTCTCTCAGTTGGCAAGCTGCGCACACAATCGCACTGTTGTACAGCTTGTTTCATCACCTTTGCGAAGTTGCCGCTCTCTCCGGCTCCCGGAGACGAAGAAGATTCTTATTCGCGCAAAGACGATTCTGCCGCTCACAGTGCTCTGCGGTGTGTGTCTTCTGCCGAAAGAGGCACGGGAGCTGTGCTTAGCTCTGCAGAGCACCGTACCTTCGTCTTTAGCCTCTCTTCTCGTCTACATCTTAGCAAAAAGCTTTTCCACTCTGTCTGGCAAGGAGAAACTGTGCCAGCACAGAAAACATCTCCCATCGTGTTCTAGAGGCTGCACGGAGGTCTGCCGAGTGTTTTGCAAGAAGAGAAAGAAAGTTGTCCAAAACAGCTTGCAATCGAATGTTCATGTGAATAGAAAAGGCAGGAGAGTGGTCAGGTACTGTTTTCTCTCAGTTGGCAAGCTGCGCACACAATCGCAGGGTTGTGCAGCTTGTTTCATCACCTTTGCGAAGTTGCCGCTCTCTCCGGCTCCCGGAGACGAAGAAGCTGCTTCTTCGCGCAAAGACGATTCTGCCGCTCACAGTGCTCTGCGGTGTGTGTCTTCTGCCGAAAGAGGCACGGGAGCTGTGCTTAGCTCTGCAGAGCACCGTACCTTCGTCTTTAGCCTCTCTTTTCGTCTACATCTTAGCAAAAAGCTTTTCCACTCTGTCTGGCAAGGAGAAACTGTGCCAGCACAAAAAACATCTCCCATCGTGTTCTAGAGGCTGCACGGAGGTCTGCCGAGTGTTTTGCAAGAAGAGAAAGAAAGTTGTCCAAAACAGCTTGCAATCGAATGTTCATGTGAATAGAAAAGGCAGGAGAGTGGTCAGGTACTGTTTTCTCTCAGTTGGCAAGCTGCGCACACAATCGCAGTGTTGTACAGCTTGTTTCATCACCTTTGCCAAGTTGCCGCTCTCTCCGGCTCCCGGAGACGAAGAAGCTGCTTCTTCGCGCAAAGACGATTCTGCCGCTCACAGTGCTCTGCAGAGCACCGTACCTTCGTCTTTAGCCTCTCTTCTCGTCTACATCTTAGCAAAAAGCTTTTCCACTCTGTCTGGCAAGGAGAAACTGTGCCAGCACAAAAAACATCTCCCATCGTGTTCTAGAAGCTGCACGGAAGTCTGCCGAGTGATTTGCAAGAAGAGAAAGAACGTTTTGAAAAACAGCTTGCAATCCAATGTTCACGTGAATAGAAAAGGCAGGAGAGTGGTCAGGTACTGTTTTCTCTCAGTTGGCAAGCTGCGCACACAATCGCACTGTTGTACAGCTTGTTTCATCACCTTTGCGAAGCTGCCGCTCTCTCCGGCTCCCGGAGACGAAGAAGCTGCTTCTTCGCGCAAAGACGATTCTGCCCCTCACAGTGCTCTGCGGTGTGCGTCTTCTGCCGAAAGAGGCACGGGAGCTGTGCTTAGCTCTGCAGAGCACCGTACCTTCGTCTTTAGCCTCTCTTCTCGTCTACATCTTAGCAAAAAGCTTTTCCACTCTGTCTGGCAAGGAGAAACTGTGCCAGCACAAAAAACATCTCCCATCGTGTTCTAGAAGCTGCACGGAGGTCTGCCGAGTGTTTTGCAAGAAGAGAAAGAAAGTTGTCCTAAACAGCTTCCAATCGAATGTTCATGTGAATAGAAAAGGCAGGAGAGTGGTCAGGTACTGTTTTCTCTCACTTGGAAAGCTGCGCACACAACCGTAGTCTTGTACAGCTTGTTTCATCACCTTTGCCAAGTTGCCGCTCTCTCCGGCTCCCGGAGACGAAGAAGCTGCTTCTTCGCGCAAAGACGATTCTGCCGCTCACAGTGCTCTGCAGTGTGCGTCTTCTGCCGAAAGAGGCACGGGAGCTGTGCTTAGCTCTGCAGAGCACCGTACCTTCGTCTTTAGCCTCTCTTCTCGTCTACATCTTAGCAAAAAGCTTTTCCACTCTGTCTGGCAAGGAGAAACTGTGCCAGCACTGAAAACATCTCCCAACGTGTTCTAGAGGCTGCACGGAGGTCTGCCGAGTGTTTTGCAGGAAGAGAAAGAAAGTTGTCCAAAAAAGCTTCCAATCGAATATTCACGTGAATAGAAAAGGCAGGAGAGTGGTCAGGTACTGTTTTTTCTCAGTTGGCAAGCTGCGCACACAATCGCAGTGTTGTACAGCTTGTTTCATCACCTTTGCGAAGTTGCTGCTCTCTCCGGCTCCCGGAGACGTAGCTGCTGCTTCTTCGCGCAAAGACGATTCTGCCCCTCACAGTGCTCTGCGGTGTGCGTCTTCTGCCGAAAGAGGCACGGGAGCTGTGCTTAGCTCTGCAGAGCACCGTACCTTCGTCTTTAGCCTCTCTTCTCGTCTACATCTTAGCAAAAAGCTTTTCCACTCTGTCTGGCAAGGAGAAACTGTGCCAGCACAAAAAAAATCTCCCACCGTGTTCTAGAGGCTGCACTGAGTTCAGCAGAGTTTTTTGCAAGAAGAGAAAGAAAGTTGTCCAAAACAGCATACAATCCAATGTTCATGTGAATAGAAAAGGCAGGAGAGTGGTCAGGTACTGTTTTCTCTCAGTTGGCAAGCTGCGCACACAATCGCAGTTTTGTACAGCTTGTTTCATCACCTTTGCGAAGTTGCCGCTCTCTCCGGCTCCCGGAGACGAAGAAGCAGATTCTTCGCGCAAAGACGATTCTGCCGCTCACAGTGCTCTGCAGAGCACCGTACCTTCGTCTTTAGCCTCTCTTCTCGTCTACATCTTAGCAAAAAGCTTTTCCACTCAGTCTGGCAAGGAGAAACTGTGCCAGCACAGAAAACATCTCCCATCGTGTTCTAGAGGCTGCACGGAGGTCTGCCGAGTGTTTTGCAAGAAGAGAAAGAAAGTTGTCCAAAACAGCTTGCAATCGAATGTTCATGTGAATAGAAAAGGCAGGAGAGTGGTCAGGTACTGTTTTCTCTCAGTTGGCAAGCTGCGCACACAATCGCAGTGTTGTACAGCTTGTTTCATCACCTTTGCGAAGTTGCCGCTCTCTCCGGCTCCCGGAGACGAAGAAGCTGCTTCTTCGCCCAAAGACGATTCTGCCGCTCACAGTGCTCTGCGGTGTGTGTCTTCTGCCGAAAGAGGCACGGGAGCTGTGCTTAGTTCTGCAGAGCACCGTACCTTCGTCTTTAGCCTCTCTTCTCGTCTACATCTTTGCAAAAAGCTTTTCCACTCTGTCTGGCAAGGAGAAACTGTGCCAGCACAAAAAACATCTCCCATCGTGTTCTAGAAGCTGCACGGAGGTCTGCCGAGTGTTTTGCAAGAAGAGAAAGAAAGTTGTCCAAAACAGCTTCCAATCCAATGTTCATGTGAATAGAAAAGGCAGGAGAGTGGTCAGGTACTGTTTTCTCTCAGTTGGCAAGCTGCGCACACAATCGCAGTGTTGTACAGCTTGTTTCATCACCTTTGCCAAGTTGCCGCTCTCTCCGGCTCCCGGAGACGAAGAAGCTGCTTCTTCGCGCAAAGACGATTCTGCCGCTCACAGTGCTCTGCAGAGCACCGTACCTTCGTCTTTAGCCTCTCTTCTCGTCTACATCTTAGCAAAAAGCTTTTCCACTCTGTCTGGCGCGGAGAAACTGTGCCATGACAGAAAACATCTCCCATCGTGTTCTAGAGGCTGCACGGAGGTCTGCCGAGTGTTTTGCAAGAAGAGAAAGAAAGTTGTCCAAAACAGCTTGCAATCTAATGTTCATGTGAATAGAAAAGGCAGGAGAGTGGTCAGGTACTGTTTTCTCTCAGTTGGCAAGCTGCGCACACAATCGCACTGTTGTACAGCTTGTTTCATCACCTTTGCGAAGTTGCCGCTCTCTCCGGCTCCCGGAGACGAAGAAGATTCTTATTCGCGCAAAGACGATTCTGCCGCTCACAGTGCTCTGCGGTGTGTGTCTTCTGCCGAAAGAGGCACGGGAGCTGTGCTTAGCTCTGCAGAGCACCGTACCTTCGTCTTTAGCCTCTCTTCTCGTCTACATCTTAGCAAAAAGCTTTTCCACTCTGTCTGGCAAGGAGAAACTGTGCCAGCACAGAAAACATCTCCCATCGTGTTCTAGAGGCTGCACGGAGGTCTGCCGAGTGTTTTGCAAGAAGAGAAAGAAAGTTGTCCAAAACAGCTTGCAATCGAATGTTCATGTGAATAGAAAAGGCAGGAGAGTGGTCAGGTACTGTTTTCTCTCAGTTGGCAAGCTGCGCACACAATCGCAGGGTTGTGCAGCTTGTTTCATCACCTTTGCGAAGTTGCCGCTCTC
Source organism: Melozone crissalis (assembly GCF_028551555.1). Lineage (NCBI taxonomy): Eukaryota > Metazoa > Chordata > Aves > Passeriformes > Passerellidae > Melozone > Melozone crissalis. The sequence goes on from NW_026535929.1 coordinate 549,334, forward strand.
TCCGGCTCCCGGAGACGAAGAAGCTGCTTCTTCGCGCAAAGACGATTCTGCCGCTCACAGTGCTCTGCGGTGTGTGTCTTCTGCCGAAAGAGGCACGGGAGCTGTGCTTAGCTCTGCAGAGCACCGTACCTTCGTCTTTAGCCTCTCTTTTCGTCTACATCTTAGCAAAAAGCTTTTCCACTCTGTCTGGCAAGGAGAAACTGTGCCAGCACAAAAAACATCTCCCATCGTGTTCTAGAGGCTGCACGGAGGTCTGCCGAGTGTTTTGCAAGAAGAGAAAGAAAGTTGTCCAAAACAGCTTGCAATCGAATGTTCATGTGAATAGAAAAGGCAGGAGAGTGGTCAGGTACTGTTTTCTCTCACTTGGCAAGCTGCGCACACAATCGCAGTGTTGTACAGCTTGTTTCATCACCTTTGCCAAGTTGCCGCTCTCTCCGGCTCCCGGAGACGAAGAAGCTGCTTCTTCGCGCAAAGACGATTCTGCCGCTCACAGTGCCCTGCGGTGTGTGTCTTCTGCCGAAAGAGGCACGGGAGCTGTGCTTAGCTCTGCAGAGCACCGTACCTTCGTCTTTAGCCTCTCTTCTCGTCTACATCTTAGCAAAAACCTTTTCCACGATGTCAGGCAAGGAGAAACTGTGTCAGCACAGAAAACATCTCCCATCGTGTTCTAGAGGCTGCAAGGAGGTCTGCCGAGTGTTTTGCAAGAAGAGAAAGAAAGTTGTCCAAAACAGCTTCCAATCGAATGTTCATGTGAATAGAAAAGGCAGGAGAGTGGTCAGGTACTGTTTTCTCTCAGTTGGCAAGCTGCGCACACAATCGCAGTGTTGTACAGCTTGTTTCATCACCTTTGCCAAGTTGCCGCTCTCTTCGGCTCCCGGAGCCGAAGAAGCTGCTTCTTCGCGCAAAGAGGATTCTGCCCCTCACAGTGCTCTGCGGTGTGTGTCTTCTGCCGAAAGAGGCTCGGGAGCTGTGCTTAGCTCTGCAGAGCACCGTACCTTCGTCTTTAGCCTCTCTTCTCGTCTACATCTTAGCAAAAAGCTTTTCCACTCTGTCTGGCAAGGAGAAACTGCGCCAGCACAGAAAACATCTCCCATCGTGTTGTAGAGGCTGCACGGAGGTCTGCCGAGTGTTTTGCAAGAAGAGAAAGAAAGTTGTCCAAAACAGCTTGCAATCCAATGTTCACGTGAATAGAAAAGGCAGGAGAGTGGTGAGGTACTGTTTTCTCTCAGTTGGCAAGCTGCGCACACAATCGCAGTGTTGTACAGCTTGTTTCATCACCTTTGCCATGTTGCCGCTCTCTCCGGCTCCCGGAGACGAAGAAGCTGCTTCTTCGCGCAAAGACGATTCTGCCGCTGACAGTGCTCTGCGGTGTGTGTCTTCTGCCGAAAGAGGCACGGGAGCTGTGCTTAGCTCTGCAGAGCACCGTACCTTCGTCTTTAGCCTCTCTTTTCGTCTACATCTTAGCAAAAATCTTTTCCACTCTGTCTGGCAAGGAGAAACTGTGCCAGCACAAAAAACTTCTCCCATCGTGTTCTAGAGGCTGCACGGAGGTCTGCCGAGTGTTTTGCAAGAAGAGAAAGAAAGTTGTCCAAAACAGCTTCCAATCCAATGTTCACGTGACTAGAAAAGGCAGGAGAGTGGTCAGGTACTGTTTTCTCTCAGTTGGCAAGCTGCGCACACAATCGCAGTGTTGTACAGCTTGTTTCATCACCTTTGCCAAGTTGCCGCTCTCTCCGGCTCCCGGAGACCAAGAAGCTGCTTCTTCGCGCAAAGACGATTCTGCCGCTCACAGTGCTCTGCGGTGTGTGTCTTCTGCCGAAAGAGGCACGGGAGCTGTGCTTAGCTCTGCAGAGCACCGTACCTTCGTCTTTAGCCTCTCTTCTCGTCTACATCTTAGCAAAAAGCTTTTCCACTCTGTCTGGCAAGGAGAAACTGTGCCAGCACTGAAAACATCTCCCATCGTGTTCTAGAGGCTGCACGGAGGTCTGCCGAGTGTTTTGCAAGAAGAGAAAGAAAGTTGTCCAAAACAGCTTCCAATCCAATGTTCATGTGAATAGAAAAGGCAGGAGAGTGGTCAGGTACTGTTTTCTCTCAGTTGGCAAGCTGCGCACACAATCGCAGTGTTGTACAGCTTGTTTCATCACCTTTGCCAAGTTGCCGCTCTCTCCGGCTCCCGGAGACGAAGAAGCTGCTTCTTCGCGCAAAGACGATTCTGCCGCTCACAGTGCTCTGCAGTGCACCGTACCTTCGTCTTTAGCCTCTCTTCTCGTCTACATCTTAGCAAAAAGCTTTTCCACTCTGTCTGGCGCGGAGAAACTGTGCCAGCACAGAAAACATCTCCCATCGTGTTCTAGAGGCTGCACGGATGTCTGCCGAGTGTTTTGCAAGAAGAGAAAGAAAGTTGTCCAAAACAGCTTCCAATCCAATGTTCATGTGAATAGAAAAGGCAGGAGAGTGGTCAGGTACTGTTTTCTCTCAGTTGGCAAGCTGCGCACACAATCGCACTGTTGTACAGCTTGTTTCATCACCTTTGCGAAGTTGCCGCTCTCTCCGGCTCCCGGAGACCAAGAAGCTGCTTCTTCGCGCAAAGATGATTCTGCCGCTCACAGTGCTCTGCGGTGTGTGTCTTCTGCCGAAAGAGGCACGGGAGCTGTGCTTAGCTCTGCAGAGCACCGTACCTTCGTCTTTAGCCTCTCTTCTCGTCTACATCTTAGCAAAAAGCTTTTCCACTCTGTCTGGCAAGGAGAAACTGTGCCAGCACAGAAAACATCTCCCATCGTGTTCTAGAGGCTGCACGGAGGTCTGCCGAGTGTTTTGCAAGAAGAGAAAGAAAGTTGTCCAAAACAGCTTGCAATCGAAAGTTCATGTGAATGGAAAAGGCAGGAGAGTGGTCAGGTACTGTTTTCTCTCAGTTGGCAAGCTGCGCACACAATCGCAGTGTTGTACAGCTTGTTTCATCACCTTTGCCAAGTTGCCGCTCTCTCCGGCTCCCGGAGACCAAGAAGCTGCTTCTTCGCGCAAAGACGATTCTGCCGCTCACAGTGCTCTGCGGTGTGTGTCTTCTGCCGAAAGAGGCACGGGAGCTGTGCTTAGCTCTGCAGAGCACCGTACCTTCGTCTTTAGCCTCTCTTCTCGTCTACATCTTAGCAAAAAGCTTTTCCACTCTGTCTGGCAAGGAGAAACTGTGCCAGCACTGAAAACATCTCCCATCGTGTTCTAGAGGCTGCACGGAGGTCTGCCGAGTGTTTTGCAAGAAGAGAAAGAAAGTTGTCCAAAACAGCTTCCAATCCAATGTTCATGTGAATAGAAAAGGCAGGAGAGTGGTCAGGTACTGTTTTCTCTCAGTTGGCAAGCTGCGCACACAATCGCAGTGTTGTACAGCTTGTTTCATCACCTTTGCCAAGTTGCCGCTCTCTCCGGCTCCCGGAGACGAAGAAGCTGCTTCTTCGCGCAAAGACGATTCTGCCGCTCACAGTGCTCTGCAGTGCACCGTACCTTCGTCTTTAGCCTCTCTTCTCATCTACATCTTAGCAAAAAGCTTTTCCACTCTGTCTGGCGCGGAGAAACTGTGCCAGCACAGAAAACATCTCCCATCGTGTTCTAGAGGCTGCACGGATGTCTGCCGAGTGTTTTGCAAGAAGAGAAAGAAAGTTGTCCAAAACAGCTTCCAATCCAATGTTCATGTGAATAGAAAAGGCAGGAGAGTGGTCAGGTACTGTTTTCTCTCAGTTGGCAAGCTGCGCACACAATCGCACTGTTGTACAGCTTGTTTCATCACCTTTGCGAAGTTGCCGCTCTCTCCGGCTCCCGGAGACCAAGAAGCTGCTTCTTCGCGCAAAGATGATTCTGCCGCTCACAGTGCTCTGCGGTGTGTGTCTTCTGCCGAAAGAGGCACGGGAGCTGTGCTTAGCTCTGCAGAGCACCGTACCTTCGTCTTTAGCCTCTCTTCTCGTCTACATCTTAGCAAAAAGCTTTTCCACTCTGTCTGGCAAGGAGAAACTGTGCCAGCACAGAAAACATCTCCCATCGTGTTCTAGAGGCTGCACGGAGGTCTGCCGAGTGTTTTGCAAGAAGAGAAAGAAAGTTGTCCAAAACAGCTTGCAATCGAAAGTTCATGTGAATGGAAAAGGCAGGAGAGTGGTCAGGTACTGTTTTCTCTCAGTTGGCAAGCTGCGCACACAATCGCAGTGTTGTACAGCTTGTTTCATCACCTTTGCAAAGTTGCCGCTCTCTCCGGCTCCCGGAGACGAAGAAGCTGCTTCTTCGCCCAAAGACGATTCTGCCCCTCACAGTGCTCTGCGGTGTGTGTCTTCTGCCGAAAGAGGCACGGGAGCTGTGCTTAGCTCTGCAGAGCACCGTACCTTCGTCTTTAGCCTCTCTTCTCGTCTACATCTTAGCAAAAAGCTTTTCCACTCTGTCTGGCAAGGAGAAACTGTGCCAGCACAAAAAACATCTCCCATCGTGTTCTAGAGGCTGCACGGAGGTCTGCCGAGTGTTTTGCAAGAAGAGAAAGAAAGTTGTCCAAAACAGCTTCCAATCCAATGTTCATGTGAATAGAAAAGGCAGGAGAGTGGTCAGGTACTGTTTTCTCTCAGTTGGCAAGCTGCACACACAATCGCAGTGTTGTACAGCTTGTTTCATCACCTTTGCCAAGTTGCCGCTCTCTCCGGCTCCCGGAGACGAAGAAGCTGCTTCTTCGCCCAAAGACGATTCAGCCGCTCACAGTGCTCTGCGGTGTGTATCTTCTGCCGAAAGAGGCACGGGAGCTGTGCTTAGCTCTGCAGAGCACCGTACCTTCGTCTTTAGCCTCTCTTCTCGTCTACATCTTAGCAAAAAGCTTTTCCACGATGTCAGGCAAGGAGAAACTGTGTCAGCACAGAAAACATCTCCCATCGTGTTCTAGAGGCTGCAAGGAGGTCTGCCGAATGTTTTGCAAGAAGAGAAAGAAAGTTGTCCAAAACAGCTTCCAATCGAATGTTCATGTGAATAGAAAAGGCAGGAGAGTGGTCAGGTACTGTTTTCTCTCAGTTGGCAAGCTGCGCACACAATCGCAGTGTTGTACAGCTTGTTTCATCACCTTTGCCAAGTTGCCGCTCTCTTCGGCTCCCGGAGACGAAGAAGCTGCTTCTTCGCGCAAAGACGATTCTGCCGCTCACAGTGCTCTGCGGTGTGTGTCTTCTGCCGAAAGAGGCCCGGGAGCTGTGCTTAGCTCTGCAGAGCACCGTACCTTCGTCTTTAGCCTCTCTTCTCGTCGACATCTTAGCAAAAAGCTTTTCCACTCTGTCTGGCAAGGAGAAACTGTGCCAGCACAAAAAACTTCTCCCATCGTGTTCTAGAGGCTGCACGGAGGTCTGCCGAGTGTTTTGCAAGAAGAGAAAGAAAGTTGTCCAAAACAGCTTCCAATCCAATGTTCATGTGAATAGAAAAGGCAGGAGAGTGGTCAGGTACTGTTTTCTCTCAGTTGGCAAGCTGCGCACACAATCGCAGTGTTGTACAGCTTCTTTCATCACCTTTGCCAAGTTGCCGCTCTCTCCGGCTCCCGGAGACGAAGAAGCTGCTTCTTCGCGCAAAGACGATTCTGCCCCTCACAGTGCTCTGCGGTGTGTGTCTTCTGCCGAAAGAGGTCCGGGAGCTGTGCTTAGCTCTGCAGAGCACCGTACCTTCGTCTTTAGCCTCTCTTCTCGTCTACATCTTAACAAAAAGCTTTTCCACTCTGTCTGGCAAGGAGAAACTGTGCCAGCACTGAAAACATCTCCCATCGTGTTCTAGAGGCTGCACGGAGGTCTGCCGAGTGTTTTGCAAGAAGAGAAAGAAAGTTGTCCAAAACAGCTTGCAATCGAATGTTCATGTGATTACAAAAGGCAGGAGAGTGGTCAGGTACTGTTTTCTCTCAGTTGGCAAGCTGCGTACACAATCGCAGTTTTGTACAGCTTGTTTCATCACCTTTGCAAAGTTGCCGCTCTCTCCGGCTCCCGGAGACAAAGAAGCTGCTTCTTCGCGCAAAGACGATTCTGCCGCTCACAGTGCTCTGCAGAGCACCGTACCTTCGTCTTTAGCCTCTCTTCTCGTCTACATCTTAGCAAAAAGCTTTTCCACTCTGTCTGGCGAGGAGAAACTGTGCCAGCACTAAAAACATCTCCCATCGTGTTCTAGAGGCTGCACGGAGGTCTGCCGAGTGTTTTGCAAGAAGAGGAAGAAAGTTGTCCAAAACAGCTTGCAATCGAATGTTCATGTGTATAGAAAAGGCAGGAGAGTGGTCAGGTACTGTTTTCTCTCACTTGGCAAGCTGCGCACACAATCGCAGTGTTGTACAGCTTGTTTCATCACCTTTGCGAAGTTGCCGCACTCTCCGGCTCCCGGAGACGAAGAAGATGCTTCTTCGCGCAAAGACGATTCTGCCGCTCACAGTGCTCTGCGGTGTGTGTCTTCTGCCGAAAGAGGCACGGGAGCTGTGCTTAGCTCTGCAGAGCACCGTACCTTCGTCTTTAGTCTCTTCTCGTCTACATCTTAGCAAAAAGCTTTTCCACTCTGTCTGGCAAGGAGAAACTGTGCCAGCACAGAAAACATCTCCCATCGTGTTCTAGAGGCTGCACGGAGGTCTGCCGAGTGTTTTGCAAGAAGAGAAACAAAGTTGTCCAAAACAGCTTCCAATCCAATGTTCATGTGAATAGAAAAGGCAGGAGAGTGGTCAGGTACTGTTTTCTCTCAGTTGGTAAGCTGCGCACACAATCGCAGTTTTGTAGAGCTTGTTTCATCACCTTTGCCAAGTTGCCGCTCTCTCCGGCTCCCGGAGACGAAGAAGCTGCTTCTTCGCGCAAAGACGATTCTGCCGCTCACAGTGCTCTGCAGAGCACCGTACCTTCGTCTTTAGCCTCTCTTCTCGTCTACATCTTAGCAAAAAGCTTTTCCACTCTGTCTGGCAAGGAGAAACTGTGCCAGCACTGAAAACATCTCCCATCGTGTTCTAGAGGCTGCACGGAGGTCTGCCGAGTGTTTTGCAAGAAGAGAAAGAAAGTTGTCCAAAACAGCTTCCAATCCAATGTTCATGTGAATAGAAAAGGCAGGAGAGTGGTCAGGTACTGTTTTCTCTCAGTTGGCAAGCTGCGCACACAATCGCAGTGTTGTACAGCTTGTTTCATCACCTTTGCCAAGTTGCCGCTCTCTTCGGCTCCCGGAGACGAAGAAGCTGCTTCTTCGCGCAAAGACGATTCTGCCGCTCACAGTGCTCTGCGGTGTGTGTCTTCTGCCGAAAGAAGCACGGGAGCTGTGCTTAGCTCTGCAGAGCACCGTACCTTCGTCTTTAGCCTCTCTTCTCGTCTACATCTTAGCAAAAAGCTTTTCCACTCTGTCTGGAAAGGAGAAACTGTGCCAGCACAAAAAAAATCTCCCATCGTGTTCTAGAGGCTGCACGGAGGTCTGTCGAGTGTTTTGCAAGAAGAGAATGAAAGTTGTCCAAAACAGCTTCCAATCCAATGTTCATGTGAATAGAAAAGGCAGGAGAGTGGTCAGGTACTGTTTTCTCTCAGTTGGCAAGCTGCGCACACAATCGCAGTTTTGTACAGCTTGTTTCATCACCTTTGCGAAGTTGCGGCTCTCTCCGGCTCCCGGAGACGAAGAAGCTGCTTCTTCGCGCAAAGACGATTCTGCCGCTCACAGTGATCTGCAGAGCACCGTACCTTCGTCTTTAGCCTCTCTTCTCGTCTACATCTTAGCAAAAAGCTTTTCCACTCTGTCTGGCGAAGAGAAACTGTGCCAGCACAGAAAACATCTCCCATCGTGTTCTAGAGGCTGCACGGAGGTCTGCCGAGTGTTTTGCAAGAAGAGAATGAAAGTTGTCCAAAACAGCTTGCAATCGAATGTTCATGTGAATAGAAAAGGCAGGAGAGTGGTCAGGTACTGTTTTCTCTCACTTGGCAAGCTGCGCACACAATCGCAGTGTTGTACAGCTTGTTTCATCACCTTTGCGAAGTTGCCGCTCTCTCCGGCTCCCGGAGACGAAGAAGCTGCTTCTTCGCGCAAAGACGATTCTGCCGCTCACAGTGCTCTGCGGTGTGTGTCTTCTGCCGAAAGAGGCACGGGAGCTGTGCTTAGCTCTGCAGAGCACCGTACCTTCGTCTTTAGCCTCTCTTCTCGTCTACATCTTAGCAAAAAGCTTTTCCACTCTGTCTGGCAAGGAGAAACTGTGCCAGCACAAAAAACTTCTCCCATCGTGTTCTAGAGGCTGCACGGAGGTCTGCCGAGTGTTTTGCAAGAAGAGAAAGAAAGTTGTCCAAAACAGCTTCCAATCCAATGTTCATGTGAATAGAAAAGGCAGGAGAGTGGTCAGGTACTGTTTTCTCTCAGTTGGCAAGCTGCGCACACAATCGCAGTTTTGTACAGCTTGTTTCATCACCTTTGCGAAGTTGCCGCTCTCTCCGGCTCCCGGAGACGAAGAAGCTGCTTCTTCGCGCAAAGACGATTCTGCCGCTCACAGTGCTCTGCAGAGCACCGTACCTTCGTCTTTAGCCTCTCTTCTCGTCTACATCTTAGCAAAAAGCTTTTCCACTCTGTCTGGCAAGGAGAAACTGTGCCAGCACAGAAAACATCTCCCATCGTGTTCTAGAGGCTGCACGGAGGTCTGCCGAGTGTTTTGCAAGAAGAGAAAGAAAGTTGTCCAAAACAGCTTGCAATCGAATGTTCCTGTGAATAGAAAAGGCAGGAGAGTGGTCAGGTACTGTTTTCTCTCACTTGGCAAGCTGCGCACACAATCGCAGTGTTGTACAGCTTGTTTCATCACCTTTGCGAAGTTGCCGCTCTCTCCGGCTCCCGGAGACGAAGAAGCTGCTTCTTCGCGCAAAGACGATTCTGCCGCTCACAGTGCTCTGCGGTGTGTGTCTTCTGCCGAAAGAGGCACGGGAGCTGTGCTTAGCTCTGCAGAGCACCGTACCTTCGTCTTTAGCCTCTCTTCTCGTCTACATCTTAGCAAAAAGCTTTTCCACTCTGTCTGGCAAGGAGAAACTGTGCCAGCACAAAAAACATCTCCCATCGTGTTCTAGAGGCTGCACGGAGGTCTGCCGAGTGTTTTGCAAGAAGAGAAAGAAAGTTGTCCAAAACAGCTTGCAATCCAATGTTCATGTGAATAGAAAAGGCAGGAGAGTGGTCAGGTACTGTTTTCTCTCAGTTGGTAAGCTGCGCACACAATCGCAGTTTTGTACAGCTTGTTTCATCACCTTTGCGAAGTTGCCGCTCTCTCCGGCTCCCGGAGACGAAGAAGCTGCTTCTTCGCGCAAAGACGATTCTGCCGCTCACAGTGCTCTGCAGAGCACCGTACCTTCGTCTTTAGCCTCTCTTCTCGTCTACATCTTAGCAAAAAGCTTTTCCACTCTGTCTGGCGAGGAGAAACTGTGCCAGCACAGAAAACATCTCCCATCGTGTTCTAGAGGCTGCACGGAGGTCTGCCGAGTGTTTTGCAAGAAGAGAAAGAAAGTTGTCCAAAACAGCTTCCAATCCAATGTTCATGTGAATAGAAAAGGCAGGAGAGTGGTCAGGTACTGTTTTCTCTCAGTTGGCAAGCTGCGCACACAATCGCAGTGTTGTACAGCTTGTTTCATCACCTTTGCCAAGTTACCGCTCTCTTCGGCTCCCGGAGACGAAGAAGCTGCTTCTTCGCGCAAAGACGATTCTGCCGCTCACAGTGCTCTGCGGTGTGTGTCTTCTGCCGAAAGAAGCACGGGAGCTGTGCTTAGCTCTGCAGAGCACCGTACCTTCGTCTTTAGCCTCTCTTCTCGTCTACATCTTATCAAAAAGCTTTTCCACTCTGTCTGGAAAGGAGAAACTGTGCCAGCACAAAAAAAATCTCCCATCGTGTTCTAGAGGCTGCACGGAGGTCTGTCGAGTGTTTTGCAAGAAGAGAATGAAAGTTGTCCAAAACAGCTTCCAATCCAATGTTCATGTGAATAGAAAAGGCAGGAGAGTGGTCAGGTACTGTTTTCTCTCAGTTGGCAAGCTGCGCACACAATCGCAGTTTTGTACAGCTTGTTTCATCACCTTTGCGAAGTTGCCGCTCTCTCCGGCTACCGGAGACGAAGAAGCTGCTTCTTCGCGCAAAGACGATTCTGCCGCTCACAGTGCTCTGCAGAGCACCGTACCTTCGTCTTTAGCCTCTCTTCTCGTCTACATCTTAGCAAAAAGCTTTTCCACTCTGTCTGGCGAAGAGAAACTGTGCCAGCACAGAAAACATCTCCCATCGTGTTCTAGAGGCTGCACGGAGGTCTGCCGAGTGTTTTGCAAGAAGAGAAAGAAAGTTGTCCAAAACAGCTTGCAATCGAATGTTCATGTGAATAGAAAAGGCAGGAGAGTGGTCAGGTACTGTTTTCTCTCAGTTGGCAAGCTGCGCACACAATCGCAGTGTTGTACAGCTTGTTTCATCACCTTTGCGAAGTTGCCGCTCTCTCCGGCTCCCGGAGACGAAGAAGCTGCTTCTTCGCGCAAAGACGATTCTGCCGCTCACAGTGCTCTGCGGTGTGTGTCTTCTGCCGAAAGAGGCACGGGAGCTGTGCTTAGCTCTGCAGAGCACCGTACCTTCGTCTTTGGCCTCTCTTCTCGTCTACATCTTAGCAAAAATCTTTTCCACTCTGTCTGGCAAGGAGAAACTGTGCCTGCACAAAAAACTTCTCCCATCGTGTTCTAGAGGCTGCACGGAGGTCTGCCGAGTGTTTTGCAAGAAGAGAAAGAAAGTTGTCCAAAACAGCTTGCAATCGAATGTTCATGTGACTAGAAAAGGCAGGAGAGTGGTCAGGTACTGTTTTCTCTCAGTTGGCAAGCTGCGCACACAATCGCAGTGTTGTACAGCTTGTTTCATCACCTTTGCGAAGTTGCCGCTCTCTCCGGCTCCCGGAGACGAAGAAGCTGCTTCTTCGCGCAAAGACGATTCTGCCGCTCACAGTGCTCTGCAGAGCACCGTACCTTCGTCTTTAGCCTCTCTTCTCGTCTACATCTTAGCAAAAAGCTTTTCCACTCTGTCTGGCAAGGAGAAACTGTGCCAGCACAGAAAACATCTCCCATCGTGTTCTAGAGGCTGCACGGAGGTCTGCCGAGTGTTTTGCAAGAAGAGAAAGAAAGTTGTCCAAAACAGCTTGCAATCGAATGTTCATGTGAATAGAAAAGGCAGGAGAGTGGTCAGGTACTGTTTTCTCTCAGTTGGCAAGCTGCGCACACAATCGCAGTGTTGTACAGCTTGTTTCATCACCTTTGCGAAGTTGCCGCTCTCTCCGGCTCCCGGAGACGAAGAAGCTGCTTCTTCGCGCAAAGGCGAATCTGCCGCTCACAGTGCTCTGCGGTGTGTGTCTTCTGCCGAAAGAGGCCCGGGAGCTGTGCTTAGCTCTGCAGAGCACCGTAACTTCGTCTTTATCTTCTCTTCTCATCTAAATCTTAGCAAAAAGCTTTTCCACTCTGTCTGGCGAGGAGAAACTGTGCCAGCACAGAAAACATCTCCCATCGTGTTCTAGAGGCTGCACGGAGGTCTGCCGAGTGTTTTGCAAGAAGAGAAAGAAAGTTGTCCAAAACAGCTTCCAATCGAATGTTCATGTGAATAGAAAAGGCAGGAGAGTGGTCAGGTACTGTTTTCTCTCAGTTGGCAAGCTGCGCACACAATCGCACTGTTGTACAGCTTGTTTCATCACCTTTGCGAAGTTGCCGCTCTCTCCGGCTCCCGGAGACGAAGAAGCTGCTTCTTCGCGCAAAGACGATTCTGCCGCCCATAGTTCTCTGCGGTGTGCGGCTTCAGCTGAAAGAGGTCCGGGAGCGGTGCTTAGCTCTGCAGAGCACCGTACCTTCGTCTTTAGCCTCTCTTCTCGTCTACATCTTAGCAAAAAGCTTTTCCACTCTGTCTGGCAAGGAGAAACTGTGCCAGCACAAAAAACTTCTCCCATCGTGTTCTAGAGGCTGCACGGAGGTCTGCCGAGTGTTTTGCAAGAAGAGAAAGAAAGTTGTCCAAAACAGCTTCCAATCCAATGTTCACGTGACTAGAAAAGGCAGGAGAGTGGTCAGGTACTGTTTTCTCTCAGTTGGCAAGCTGCGCACACAATCGCAGTGTTGTACAGCTTGTTTCATCACCTTTGCCAAGTTGCCGCTCTCTCCGGCTCCCGGAGACCAAGAAGCTGCTTCTTCGCGCAAAGACGATTCTGCCGCTCACAGTGCTCTGCGGTGTGTGTCTTCTGCCGAAAGAGGCACGGGAGCTGTGCTTAGCTCTGCAGAGCACCGTACCTTCGTCTTTAGCCTCTCTTCTCGTCTACATCTTAGCAAAAAGCTTTTCCACTCTGTCTGGCAAGGAGAAACTGTGCCAGCACTGAAAACATCTCCCATCGTGTTCTAGAGGCTGCACGGAGGTCTGCCGAGTGTTTTGCAAGAAGAGAAAGAAAGTTGTCCAAAACAGCTTCCAATCCAATGTTCATGTGAATAGAAAAGGCAGGAGAGTGGTCAGGTACTGTTTTCTCTCAGTTGGCAAGCTGCGCACACAATCGCAGTGTTGTACAGCTTGTTTCATCACCTTTGCCAAGTTGCCGCTCTCTCCGGCTCCCGGAGACGAAGAAGCTGCTTCTTCGCGCAAAGACGATTCTGCCGCTCACAGTGCTCTGCAGAGCACCGTACCTTCGTCTTTAGCCTCTCTTCTCATCTACATCTTAGCAAAAAGCTTTTCCACTCTGTCTGGCGCGGAGAAACTGTGCCAGCACAGAAAACATCTCCCATCGTGTTCTAGAGGCTGCACGGATGTCTGCCGAGTGTTTTGCAAGAAGAGAAAGAAAGTTGTCCAAAACAGCTTCCAATCCAATGTTCATGTGAATAGAAAAGGCAGGAGAGTGGTCAGGTACTGTTTTCTCTCAGTTGGCAAGCTGCGCACACAATCGCACTGTTGTACAGCTTGTTTCATCACCTTTGCGAAGTTGCCGCTCTCTCCGGCTCCCGGAGACCAAGAAGCTGCTTCTTCGCGCAAAGATGATTCTGCCGCTCACAGTGCTCTGCGGTGTGTGTCTTCTGCCGAAAGAGGCACGGGAGCTGTGCTTAGCTCTGCAGAGCACCGTACCTTCGTCTTTAGCCTCTCTTCTCGTCTACATCTTAGCAAAAAGCTTTTCCACTCTGTCTGGCAAGGAGAAACTGTGCCAGCACAGAAAACATCTCCCATCGTGTTCTAGAGGCTGCACGGAGGTCTGCCGAGTGTTTTGCAAGAAGAGAAAGAAAGTTGTCCAAAACAGCTTGCAATCGAAAGTTCATGTGAATAGAAAAGGCAGGAGAGTGGTCAGGTACTGTTTTCTCTCAGTTGGCAAGCTGCGCACACAATCGCAGTGTTGTACAGCTTGTTTCATCACCTTTGCAAAGTTGCCGCTCTCTCCGGCTCCCGGAGACGAAGAAGCTGCTTCTTCGCCCAAAGACGATTCTGCCCCTCACAGTGCTCTGCGGTGTGTGTCTTCTGCCGAAAGAGGCACGGGAGCTGTGCTTAGCTCTGCAGAGCACCGTACCTTCGTCTTTAGCCTCTCTTCTCGTCTACATCTTAGCAAAAAGCTTTTCCACTCTATCTGGCAAGGAGAAACTGTGCCAGCACAAAAAACATCTCCCATCGTGTTCTAGAGGCTGCACGGAGGTCTGCCGAGTGTTTTGCAAGAAGAGAAAGAAAGTTGTCCAAAACAGCTTCCAATCCAATGTTCATGTGAATAGAAAAGGCAGGAGAGTGGTCAGGTACTGTTTTCTCTCAGTTGGCAAGCTGCGCACACAATCGCAGTGTTGTACAGCTTGTTTCATCACCTTTGCCAAGTTGCCGCTCTCTCCGGCTCCCGGAGACGAAGAAGCTGCTTCTTCGCCCAAAGACGATTCAGCCGCTCACAGTGCTCTGCGGTGTGTATCTTCTGCCGAAAGAGGCACGGGAGCTGTGCTTACCTCTGCAGAGCACCGTACCTTCGTCTTTAGCCTCTCTTCTCGTCTACATCTTAGCAAAAAGCTTTTCCACGATGTCAGGCAAGGAGAAACTGTGTCAGCACAGAAAACATCTCCCATCGTGTTCTAGAGGCTGCAAGGAGGTCTGCCGAGTGTTTTGCAAGAAGAGAAAGAAAGTTGTCCAAAACAGCTTCCAATCGAATGTTCATGTGAATAGAAAAGGCAGGAGAGTGGTCAGGTACTGTTTTCTCTCAGTTGGCAAGCTGCGCACACAATCGCAGTGTTGTACAGCTTGTTTCATCACCTTTGCCAAGTTGCCGCTCTCTTCGGCTCCCGGAGACGAAGAAGCTGCTTCTTCGCGCAAAGACGATTCTGCCGCTCACAGTGCTCTGCGGTGTGTGTCTTCTGCCGAAAGAGGCCCGGGAGCTGTGCTTAGCTCTGCAGAGCACCGTACCTTCGTCTTTTGCCTCTCTTCTCGTCGACATCTTAGCAAAAAGCTTTTCCACTCTGTCTGGCAAGGAGAAACTGTGCCAGCACAAAAAACTTCTCCCATCGTGTTCTAGAGGCTGCACGGAGGTCTGCCGAGTGTTTTGCAAGAAGAGAAAGAAAGTTGTCCAAAACAGCTTCCAATCCAATGTTCATGTGAATAGAAAAGGCAGGAGAGTGGTCAGGTACTGTTTTCTCTCAGTTGGCAAGCTGCGCACACAATCGCAGTGTTGTACAGCTTCTTTCATCACCTTTGCCAAGTTGCCGCTCTCTCCGGCTCCCGGAGACGAAGAAGCTGCTTCTTCGCGCAAAGACGATTCTGCCCCTCACAGTGCTCTGCGGTGTGTGTCTTCTGCCGAAAGAGGTCCGGGAGCTGTGCTTAGCTCTGCAGAGCACCGTACCTTCGTCTTTAGCCTCTCTTCTCGTCTACATCTTAACAAAAAGCTTTTCCACTCTGTCTGGCAAGGAGAAACTGTGCCAGCACAAAAAACATCTCCCATCGTGTTCTAGAGGCTGCACGGAGGTCTGCCGAGTGTTTTGCAAGAAGAGAAAGAAAGTTGTCCAAAACAGCTTGCAATCGAATGTTCATGTGATTAGAAAAGGCAGGAGAGTGGTAAGGTACTGTTTTCTCTCAGTTGGCAAGCTGCGCACACAATCGCAGTGTTGTACAGCTTGTTTCATCACCTTTCCGAAGTTGCCGCTCTCTCCGGCTCCCGGAGACGAAGAAGCTGCTTCTTCGCGCAAAGACGATTCTGCCGCCCATAGTTCTCTGCGGTGTGCGGCTTCAGCCGAAAGAGGTCCAGGAGCTGTGCTTAGCTCTGCAGAGCACCGTACCTTCGTCTTTAGCCTCTCTTCTCGTCTACATCTTAGCAAAAAGCTTTTCCACTCTGTCTGGCAAGGAGAAACTGTGCCAGCACAGAAAACATCTCCCATCGTGTTCTAGAGGCTGCACGGAGGTCTGCCGAGTGTTTTGCAAGAAGAGAAAGAAAGTTGTCCAAAACAGCTTGCAATCGAATGTTCATGTGATTACAAAAGGCAGGAGAGTGGTCAGGTACTGTTTTCTCTCAGTTGGCAAGCTGCGTACACAATCGCAGTTTTGTACAGCTTGTTTCATCACCTTTGCAAAGTTGCCGCTCTCTCCGGCTCCCGGAGACAAAGAAGCTGCTTCTTCGCGCAAAGACGATTCTGCCGCTCACAGTGCTCTGCAGAGCACCGTACCTTCGTCTTTAGCCTCTCTTCTCGTCTACATCTTAGCAAAAAGCTTTTCCACTCTGTCTGGCGAGGAGAAACTGTGCCAGCACTAAAAACATCTCCCATCGTGTTCTAGAGGCTGCACGGAGGTCTGCCGAGTGTTTTGCAAGAAGAGGAAGAAAGTTGTCCAAAACAGCTTGCAATCGAATGTTCATGTGTATAGAAAAGGCAGGAGAGTGGTCAGGTACTGTTTTCTCTCACTTGGCAAGCTGCGCACACAATCGCAGTGTTGTACAGCTTGTTTCATCACCTTTGCGAAGTTGCCGCACTCTCCGGCTCCCGGAGACGAAGAAGATGCTTCTTCGCGCAAAGACGATTCTGCCGCTCACAGTGCTCTGCGGTGTGTGTCTTCTGCCGAAAGAGGCACGGGAGCTGTGCTTAGCTCTGCAGAGCACCGTACCTTCGTCTTTAGTCTCTTCTCGTCTACATCTTAGCAAAAAGCTTTTCCACTCTGTCTGGCAAGGAGAAACTGTGCCAGCACAGAAAACATCTCCCATCGTGTTCTAGAGGCTGCACGGAGGTCTGCCGAGTGTTTTGCAAGAAGAGAAACAAAGTTGTCCAAAACAGCTTCCAATCCAATGTTCATGTGAATAGAAAAGGCAGGAGAGTGGTCAGGTACTGTTTTCTCTCAGTTGGTAAGCTGCGCACACAATCGCAGTTTTGTACAGCTTGTTTCATCACCTTTGCGAAGTTGCCGCTCTCTCCGGCTCCCGGAGACGAAGAAGCTGCTTCTTCGCGCAAAGACGATTCTGCCGCTCACAGTGCTCTGCAGAGCACCGTACCTTCGTCTTTAGCCTCTCTTCTCGTCTACATCTTAGCAAAAAGCTTTTCCACTCTGTCTGGCAAGGAGAAACTGTGCCAGCACTGAAAACATCTCCCATCGTGTTCTAGAGGCTGCACGGAGGTCTGCCGAGTGTTTTGCAAGAAGAGAAAGAAAGTTGTCCAAAACAGCTTGCAATCGAATGTTCATGTGAATAGAAAAGTCAGGAGAGTGGTCAGGTACTGTTTTCTCTCAGTTGGCAAGCTGCGCACACAATCGCAGTGTTGTACAGCTTGTTTCATCACCTTTGCCAAGTTGCCGCTCTCTTCGGCTCCCGGAGACGAAGAAGCTGCTTCTTCGCGCAAAGACGATTCTGCCGCTCACAGTGCTCTGCGGTGTGTGTCTTCTGCCGAAAGAAGCACGGGAGCTGTGCTTAGCTCTGCAGAGCACCGTACCTTCGTCTTTAGCCTCTCTTCTCGTCTACATCTTAGCAAAAAGCTTTTCCACTCTGTCTGGAAAGGAGAAACTGTGCCAGCACAAAAAAAATCTCCCATCGTGTTCTAGAGGCTGCACGGAGGTCTGTCGAGTGTTTTGCAAGAAGAGAATGAAAGTTGTCCAAAACAGCTTCCAATCCAATGTTCATGTGAATAGAAAAGGCAGGAGAGTGGTCAGGTACTGTTTTCTCTCACTTGGCAAGCTGCGCACACAATCGCAGTGTTGTACAGCTTGTTTCATCACCTTTGCGAAGTTGCGGCTCTCTCCGGCTCCCGGAGACGAAGAAGCTGCTTCTTCGCGCAAAGACGATTCTGCCGCTCACAGTGCTCTGCAGAGCACCGTACCTTCGTCTTTAGCCTCTCTTCTCGTCTACATCTTAGCAAAAAGCTTTTCCACTCTGTCTGGCGAAGAGAAACTGTGCCAGCACAGAAAACATCTCCCATCGTGTTCTAGAGGCTGCACGGAGGTCTGCCGAGTGTTTTGCAAGAAGAGAATGAAAGTTGTCCAAAACAGCTTGCAATCGAATGTTCATGTGAATAGAAAAGGCAGGAGAGTGGTCAGGTACTGTTTTCTCTCACTTGGCAAGCTGCGCACACAATCGCAGTGTTGTACAGCTTGTTTCATCACCTTTGCGAAGTTGCCGCTCTCTCCGGCTCCCGGAGACGAAGAAGCTGCTTCTTCGCGCAAAGACGATTCTGCCGCTCACAGTGCTCTGCGGTGTGTGTCTTCTGCCGAAAGAGGCACGGGAGCTGTGCTTAGCTCTGCAGAGCACCGTACCTTCGTCTTTAGCCTCTCTTCTCGTCTACATCTTAGCAAAAAGCTTTTCCACTCTGTCTGGCAAGGAGAAACTGTGCCAGCACAAAAAACTTCTCCCATCGTGTTCTAGAGGCTGCACGGAGGTCTGCCGAGTGTTTTGCAAGAAGAGAAAGAAAGTTGTCCAAAACAGCTTCCAATCCAATGTTCATGTGAATAGAAAAGGCAGGAGAGTGGTCAGGTACTGTTTTCTCTCAGTTGGCAAGCTGCGCACACAATCGCAGTTTTGTACAGCTTGTTTCATCACCTTTGCGAAGTTGCCGCTCTCTCCGGCTCCCGGAGACGAAGAAGCTGCTTCTTCGCGCAAAGACGATTCTGCCG
The DNA here is from genome assembly GCF_028551555.1 of Melozone crissalis. Taxonomy (NCBI): domain Eukaryota; kingdom Metazoa; phylum Chordata; class Aves; order Passeriformes; family Passerellidae; genus Melozone; species Melozone crissalis. Next base: position 567,365 of record NW_026535929.1, read on the forward strand.
CTCACAGTGCTCTGCAGAGCACCGTACCTTCGTCTTTAGCCTCTCTTCTCGTCTACATCTTAGCAAAAAGCTTTTCCACTCTGTCTGGCAAGGAGAAACTGTGCCAGCACAGAAAACATCTCCCATCGTGTTCTAGAGGCTGCACGGAGGTCTGCCGAGTGTTTTGCAAGAAGAGAAAGAAAGTTGTCCAAAACAGCTTGCAATCGAATGTTCCTGTGAATAGAAAAGGCAGGAGAGTGGTCAGGTACTGTTTTCTCTCACTTGGCAAGCTGCGCACACAATCGCAGTGTTGTACAGCTTGTTTCATCACCTTTGCGAAGTTGCCGCTCTCTCCGGCTCCCGGAGACGAAGAAGCTGCTTCTTCGCGCAAAGACGATTCTGCCGCTCACAGTGCTCTGCGGTGTGTGTCTTCTGCCGAAAGAGGCACGGGAGCTGTGCTTAGCTCTGCAGAGCACCGTACCTTCGTCTTTAGCCTCTCTTCTCGTCTACATCTTAGCAAAAAGCTTTTCCACTCTGTCTGGCAAGGAGAAACTGTGCCAGCACAAAAAACATCTCCCATCGTGTTCTAGAGGCTGCACGGAGGTCTGCCGAGTGTTTTGCAAGAAGAGAAAGAAAGTTGTCCAAAACAGCTTGCAATCCAATGTTCATGTGAATAGAAAAGGCAGGAGAGTGGTCAGGTACTGTTTTCTCTCAGTTGGTAAACTGCGCACACAATCGCAGTTTTGTACAGCTTGTTTCATCACCTTTGCGAAGTTGCCGCTCTCTCCGGCTCCCGGAGACGAAGAAGCTGCTTCTTCGCGCAAAGACGATTCTGCCGCTCACAGTGCTCTGCAGAGCACCGTACCTTCGTCTTTAGCCTCTCTTCTCGTCTACATCTTAGCAAAAAGCTTTTCCACTCTGTCTGGCGAGGAGAAACTGTGCCAGCACAGAAAACATCTCCCATCGTGTTCTAGAGGCTGCACGGAGGTCTGCCGAGTGTTTTGCAAGAAGAGAAAGAAAGTTGTCCAAAACAGCTTCCAATCCAATGTTCATGTGAATAGAAAAGGCAGGAGAGTGGTCAGGTACTGTTTTCTCTCAGTTGGCAAGCTGCGCACACAATCGCAGTGTTGTACAGCTTGTTTCATCACCTTTGCCAAGTTGCCGCTCTCTTCGGCTCCCGGAGACGAAGAAGCTGCTTCTTCGCGCAAAGACGATTCTGCCGCTCACAGTGCTCTGCGGTGTGTGTCTTCTGCCGAAAGAAGCACGGGAGCTGTGCTTAGCTCTGCAGAGCACCGTACCTTCGTCTTTAGCCTCTCTTCTCGTCTACATCTTATCAAAAAGCTTTTCCACTCTGTCTGGAAAGGAGAAACTGTGCCAGCACAAAAAAAATCTCCCATCGTGTTCTAGAGGCTGCACGGAGGTCTGTCGAGTGTTTTGCAAGAAGAGAATGAAAGTTGTCCAAAACAGCTTCCAATCCAATGTTCATGTGAATAGAAAAGGCAGGAGAGTGGTCAGGTACTGTTTTCTCTCAGTTGGCAAGCTGCGCACACAATCGCAGTTTTGTACAGCTTGTTTCATCACCTTTGCGAAGTTGCCGCTCTCTCCGGCTACCGGAGACGAAGAAGCTGCTTCTTCGCGCAAAGACGATTCTGCCGCTCACAGTGCTCTGCAGAGCACCGTACCTTCGTCTTTAGCCTCTCTTCTCGTCTACATCTTAGCAAAAAGCTTTTCCACTCTGTCTGGCGAAGAGAAACTGTGCCAGCACAGAAAACATCTCCCATCGTGTTCTAGAGGCTGCACGGAGGTCTGCCGAGTGTTTTGCAAGAAGAGAAAGAAAGTTGTCCAAAACAGCTTGCAATCGAATGTTCATGTGAATAGAAAAGGCAGGAGAGTGGTCAGGTACTGTTTTCTCTCAGTTGGCAAGCTGCGCACACAATCGCAGTGTTGTACAGCTTGTTTCATCACCTTTGCGAAGTTGCCGCTCTCTCCGGCTCCCGGAGACGAAGAAGCTGCTTCTTCGCGCAAAGACGATTCTGCCGCTCACAGTGCTCTGCGGTGTGTGTCTTCTGCCGAAAGAGGCACGGGAGCTGTGCTTAGCTCTGCAGAGCACCGTACCTTCGTCTTTGGCCTCTCTTCTCGTCTACATCTTAGCAAAAAGCTTTTCCACTCTGTCTGGCAAGGAGAAACTGTGCCTGCACAAAAAACTTCTCCCATCGTGTTCTAGAGGCTGCACGGAGGTCTGCCGAGTGTTTTGCAAGAAGAGAAAGAAAGTTGTCCAAAACAGCTTGCAATCGAATGTTCATGTGACTAGAAAAGGCAGGAGAGTGGTCAGGTACTGTTTTCTCTCAGTTGGCAAGGTGCGCACACAATCGCAGTGTTGTACAGCTTGTTTCATCACCTTTGCGAAGTTGCCGCTCTCTCCGGCTCCCGGAGACGAAGAAGCTGCTTCTTCGCGCAAAGACGATTCTGCCGCTCACAGTGCTCTGCAGAGCACCGTACCTTCGTCTTTAGCCTCTCTTCTCGTCTACATCTTAGCAAAAAGCTTTTCCACTCTGTCTGGCAAGGAGAAACTGTGCCAGCACAGAAAACATCTCCCATCGTGTTCTAGAGGCTGTACGGAGGTCTGCCGAGTGTTTTGCAAGAAGAGAAAGAAAGTTGTCCAAAACAGCTTCCAATCGAATGTTCATGTGAATAGAAAAGGCAGGAGAGTGGTCAGGTACTGTTTTCTCTCACTTGGCAAGCTGCACACACAATCGCAGTGTTGTACAGCTTGTTTCATCACCTTTGCGAAGTTGCCGCTCTCTCCGGCTCCCGGAGACGAAGAAGCTGCTTCTTCGCGCAAAGGCGAATCTGCCGCTCACAGTGCTCTGCGGTGTGTGTCTTCTGCCGAAAGAGGCCCGGGAGCTGTGCTTAGCTCTGCAGAGCACCGTAACTTCGTCTTTATCTTCTCTTCTCATCTAAATCTTAGCAAAAAGCTTTTCCACTCTGTCTGGCAAGGAGAAACTGTGCCAGCACAGAAAACATCTCCCATCGTGTTCTAGAGGCTGCACGGAGGTCTGCCGAGTGTTTTGCAAGAAGAGAAAGAAAGTTGTCCAAAACAGCTTCCAATCGAATGTTCATGTGAATAGAAAAGGCAGGAGAGTGGTCAGGTACTGTTTTCTCTCAGTTGGCAAGCTGCGCACACAATCGCACTGTTGTACAGCTTGTTTCATCACCTTTGCGAAGTTGCCGCTCTCTCCGGCTCCCGGAGACGAAGAAGCTGCTTCTTCGCGCAAAGACGATTCTGCCGCCCATAGTTCTCTGCGGTGTGCGGCTTCAGCTGAAAGAGGTCCGGGAGCGGTGCTTAGCTCTGCAGAGCACCGTACCTTCGTCTTTAGCCTCTCTTCTCGTCTACATCTTAGCAAAAAGCTTTTCCACTCTGTCTGGCGAGGAGAAACTGTGCCAGCACAGAAAACATCTCCCATCGTGTTCTAGAGGCTGCACGGAGGTCTGCCGAGTGTTTTGCAAGAAGAGAAAGAAAGTTGTCCAAAACAGCTTGCAATCGAATGTTCATGTGAATAGAAAAGGCAGGAGAGTGGTCAGGTACTGTTTTCTCTCAGTTGGCAAGCTGCGCACACAATCGCAGTGTTGTACAGCTTGTTTCATCACCTTTGCGAAGTTGCCGCTCTCTCCGGCTCCCGGAGACGAAGAAGCTGCTTCTTCGCGCAAAGACGATTCTGCCGCTCACAGTGCTCTGCGGTGTGTGTCTTCTTCCGAAAGAGGCACGGGAGCTGTGCTTAGCTCTGCAGAGCACCGTACCTTCGTCTTTAGCCTCTCTTCTCGTCTACATCTTAGCAAAAAGCTTTTCCACTCTGTTTGGCAAGGAGAAACTGTGCCAGCACTGAAAACATCTCCCATCGTGTTCTAGAGGCTGCACGGAGGTCTGCCGAGTGTTTTGCAAGAAGAGAAAGAAAGTTGTCCAAAACAGCTTCCAATCCAATGTTCATGTGAATAGAAAAGCCAGGAGAGTGGTCAGGTACTGTTTTCTCTCAGTTGGCAAGCTGCGCACACAATCGCAGTTTTGTACAGCTTGTTTATCACCTTTGCGAAGTTGCCGCTCTCTCCGGCTCCCGGAGACGAAGAAGCTGCTTCTTCGCGCAAAGACGATTCTGCCGCTCACAGTGCTCTGCAGAGCACCGTACCTTCGTCTTTAGCCTCTCTTCTCGTCTACATCTTAGCAAAAAGCTTTTCCACTCTGTCTGGCAAGGAGAAACTCTGCCAGCACAAAAAACATCTCCCATCGTGTTCTAGAGGCTGCACGGAGGTCTGCCGAGTGTTTTGCAAGAAGAGAAAGAAAGTTGTCCAAAACAGCTTGCAATCGAATGTTCATGTGAATAGAAAAGGCAGGAGAGTGGTCAGGTACTGTTTTCTCTCAGTTGGCAATCTGCGCACACAATCGCAGTGTTGTACAGCTTGTTTCATCACCTTTGCGAAGTTGCCGCTCTCTCCGGCTCCCGGAGACGAAGAAGCTGCTTCTTCGCGCAAAGACGATTCTGCCGCTCACAGTGCTCTGCGGTGTGTGTCTTCTTCCGAAAGAGGCACGGGAGCTGTGCTTAGCTCTGCAGAGCACCGTACCTTCGTCTTTAGCCTCTCTTCTCGTCTACATCTTAGCAAAAAGCTTTTCCACTCTGTTTGGCAAGGAGAAACTGTGCCAGCACTGAAAACATCTCCCATCATGTTCTAGAGGCTGCACGGAGGTCTGCCGAGTGTTTTGCAAGAAGAGAAAGAAAGTTGTCCAAAACAGCTTCCAATCCAATGTTCATGTGAATAGAAAAGCCAGGAGAGTGGTCAGGTACTGTTTTCTCTCAGTTGGCAAGCTGCGCACACAATCGCAGTTTTGTACAGCTTGTTTATCACCTTTGCGAAGTTGCCGCTCTCTCCGGCTCCCGGAGACGAAGAAGCTGCTTCTTCGCGCAAAGACGATTCTGCCGCTCACAGTGCTCTGCAGAGCACCGTACCTTCGTCTTTAGCCTCTCTTCTCGTCTACATCTTAGCAAAAAGCTTTTCCACTCTGTCTGGCAAGGAGAAACTGTGCCAGCACAAAAAACATCTCCCATCGTGTTCTAGAGGCTGCACGGAGGTCTGCCGAGTGTTTTGCAAGAAGAGAAAGAAAGTTGTCCAAAACAGCTTGCAATCGAATGTTCATGTGAATAGAAAAGGCAGGAGAGTGGTCAGGTACTGTTTTCTCTCAGTTGGCAAGCTGCGCACACAATCGCAGTGTTGTACAGCTTGTTTCATCACCTTTGCCAAGTTGCCGCTCTCTCCGGCTCCCGGAGACGAAGAAGCTGCTTCTTCGCGCAAAGACGATTCTGCCGCTCACAGTGCTCTGCGGTGTGTGTCTTCTGCCGAAAGAGGCACGGGAGCTGTGCTTACCTCTGCAGAGCACCGTACCTTCGTCTTTAGCCTCTCTTCTCGTCTACATCTTAGCAAAAAGCTTTTCCACTCTGTCTGGCAAGGAGAAACTGTGCCAGCACAAAAAACTTCTCCCATCGTGTTCTAGAGGCTGCACGGAGGTCTGCCGAGTGTTTTGCAAGAAGAGAAAGAAAGTTGTCCAAAACAGCTTCCAATCCAATGTTCATGTGAATAGAAAAGGCAGGAGAGTGGTCAGGTACTGTTTTCTCTCAGTTGGTAAGCTGCGCACACAATCGCAGTGTTGTACAGCTTGTTTCATCACCTTTGCGAAGTTGCCGCTCTCTCCGGCTCCCGGAGACGAAGAAGCTGCTTCTTCGCGCAAAGACGATTCTGCCGCTCACAGTGCTCTGCAGAGCACCGTACCTTCATCTTTAGCCTCTCTTCTCGTCTACATCTTAGCAAAAAGCTTTTCCACTCTGTCTGGCGAGGAGAAACTTTGCCAGCACAAAAAACATCTCCCATCGTGTTCTAGAGGCTGCACGGAGGTCTGCCGAGTGTTTTGCAAGAAGAGAAAGGAAGTTGTCCAAAACAGCTTGCAATCGAATTTTCATGTGAATAGAAAAGGCAGGAGAGTGGTCAGGTACTGTTTTCTCTCAGTTGGAAAGCTGCGCACACAATCGCAGAGTTGTACAGCTTGTTTCATCACCTTTGCCAAGTTGCCGCTCTCTCCGGCTCCCGGAGACGAAGAAGCTGCTTCTTCGCGCAAAGACGATTCTGCCGCTCACAGTGCTCTGCGGTGTGTGTCTTCTGCCGAAAGAGGTCCGGGAGCTGTGCTTAGCTCTGCAGAGCACCGTACCTTCGTCTTTAGCCTCTCTTCTCGTCTACATCTTAGCAAAAAGCTTTTCCACTCTGTCTGGCAAGGAGAAACTGTGCCAGCACAGAAAACATCTCCCATCGTGTTCTAGAGGCTGCACGGAGGTCTGCCGAGTGTTTTGCAAGAAGAGAAAGAAAGTTGTCCAAAACAGCTTGCAATCGAATATTCATGTGAATAGAAAAGGCAGGAGAGTGCTCAGGTACTGTTTTCTCTCAGTTGGCAAGCTGCGCACACAATCGCGGTGTTGTACAGCTTGTTTCATCACCTTTGCCAAGTTGCCGCTCTCTCCGGCTCCCGTAGACGAAGAAGCTGCTTCTTCGCGCAAAGACGATTCTGCCGCTCACAGTGCTCTGCGGTGTGCGTCTTCTGCCGAAAGAGGCACGGGAGCTGTGCTTTGCTCTGCAGAGCACCGTACCTTCGTCTTTAGCCTCTCTTCTCGTGTACATCTTAGCAAAAAGCTTTTCCACTCTGTCTGGCAAGGAGAAACTGTGCCTGCACTGAAAACATCTCCCATCGTGTTCTAGAGGCTGCACGGAGGTCTGCCGAGTGTTTTGCAAGAAGAGAAAGAAAGTTGTCCAAAACAGCTTCCAATCCAATATTCATGTGAATAGAAAGGCCAGGAGAGTTGTCAGGTACTGTTTTCTCTCAGTTGGCAAGCTGCGCACACAATAGCAGTTTTGTACAGCTTGTTTCATCACCTTTGCGAAGTTGCGGCTCTCTCCGGCTCCCGGAGACGAAGAAGCTGCTTCTTCGCGCAAAGACGATTCTGCCGCTCACAGTGCTCTGCAGAGCACCGTACCTTCGTCTTTAGCCTCTCTTCTCGTCTACATCTTAGCAAAAAGCTTTTCCACTCTGTCTGGCAAGGAGAAACTGTGCCAGCACAGAAAACATCTCCCATCGTGTTCTAGAGGCTGCACGGAGGTCTGCCGAGTGTTTTGCAAGAAGAGAAAGAAAGTTGTCCAAAACAGCTTGCAATCGAATGTTCATGTGAATAGAAAAGGCAGGAGAGTGGTCAGGTACTGTTTTCTCTCAGTTGGCAAGCTGCGCACACAATCGCAGTGTTGTACAGCTTGTTTCATCACCTTTGCCAAGTTGCCGCTCTCTCCGGCTCCCGGACACGAAGAAGCTGCTTCTTCGCCCAAAGACGATTCTGCCGCTCACAGTGCTCTGCGGTGTGTGTCTTCTGCCGAAAGAGGCACGATAGCTGTTCTTAGCTCTGCAGAGCACCGTACCTTCGTCTTTAGCCTCTCTTCTCGTCTACATCTTAGCAAAAAGCTTTTCCACTCTGTCTGGCAAGGAGAAACTGTGCCAGCACAAAAAACTTCTCCCATCGTGTTCTAGAGGCTGCACGGAAGTCTGCCGAGTGTTTTGCAAGAAGAGAAACATAGTTGTCCAAAACAGCTTGCAATCTAATGTTCATGTGAATAGAAAAGGCAGGAGAGTGGTCAGGTACTGTTTTCTCTCAGTTGGCAAGCTGCGCACACAATCGCAGTTTTGTACAGCTTGTTTCATCACCTTTGCGAAGTTGCCGCTCTCTCCGGCTCCCGGAGACGAAGAAGCTGATTCTTCGCGCAAAGACGATTCTGCCGCTCACAGTGCTCTGCAGAGCACCGTACCTTCGTCTTTAGCCTCTCTTCTCGTCTACATCTTAGCAAAAAGCTTTTCCACTCTGTCTGGCAAGGAGAAACTGTGCCAGCACAAAAAACTTCTCCCATCGTGTTCTAGAGGCTGCACGGAGGTCTGCCGAGTGTTTTGCAAGAAGAGAAACAAAGTTGTCCAAAACAGCTTGCAATCTAATGTTCATGTGAATAGAAAAGGCAGGAGAGTGGTCAGGTACTGTTTTCTCTCAGTTGGCAAGCTGCGCACACAATCGCAGTTTTGTACAGCTTGTTTCATCACCTTTGCGAAGTTGCCGCTCTCTCCGGCTCCCGGAGACGAAGAAGCTGCTTCTTCGCGCAAAGACGATTCTGCCGCTCACAGTGCTCTGCAGAGCACCGTACCTTCGTCTTTAGCCTCTCTTCTCGTCTACATCTTAGCAAAAAGCTTTTCCACTCTGTCTGGCAAGGAGAAACTGTGCCAGCACTAAAAACATCTCCCATCGTGTTCTAGAGGCTGCACGGAGCTCTGCCGAGTGTTTTGCAAGAAGAGGAATAAAGTTGTCCAAAACAGCTTGCAATCGAATGTTCATGTGAATAGAAAAGGCAGGAGAGTGGTCAGGTACTGTTTTCTCTCACTTGGCAAGCTGCGCACACAATCGCAGTGTTGTAAAGCTTGTTTCATCACCTTTGCGAAGTTGCCGCTCTCTCCGGCTCCCGGAGACGAAGAAGATGCTTCTTCGCGCAAAGACGATTCTGCCGCTCACAGTGCTCTGCGGTGTGTGTCTTCTGCCGAAAGAGGCACGGGAGCTGTGCTTAGCTCTGCAGAGCACCGTACCTTCGTCTTTAGCCTCTCTTCTCGTCTACATCTTAGCAAAAAGCTTTTCCCCTCTGTCTGGCAAGGAGAAACTGTGCCAGCACAGAAAACATCTCCCATCGTGTTCTAGAGGCTGCACGGAGGTCTGCCGAGTGTTTTGCAAGAAGAGAAAGAAAGTTGTCCAAAACAGCTTCCAATCCAATGTTCATGTGAATAGAAAAGGCAGGAGAGTGGTCAGGTACTGTTTTCTCTCAGTTGGTAAGCTGCGCACACAATCGCAGTTTTGTACAGCTTGTTTCATCACCTTTGCGAAGTTGCCGCTCTCTCCGGCTCCCGGAGACGAAGAAGCTGCTTCTTCGCGCAAAGACGATTCTGCCGCTCACAGTGCTCTGCAGAGCACCGTACCTTCGTCTTTAGCCTCTCTTCTCGTCTACATCTTAGCAAAAAGCTTTTCCACTCTCTCTGGCAAGGAGAAACTGTGCCAGCACAGAAAACATCTCCCATCGTGTTCTAGAGGCTGCACGGAGGTCTGCCGAGTGTTTTGCAAGAAGAGAAAGAAAGTTGTCCAAAACAGCTTGCAATCGAATGTTCATGTGAATAGAAAACGCAGGAGAGTGGTCAGGTACTGTTTTCTCTCAGTTGGCAAGCTGCGCACACAATCGCAGTGTTGTACAGCTTGTTTCATCACCTTTGCGAAGTTGCCGCTCTCTTCGGCTCCCGGAGACGAAGAAGCTGCTTCTTCGCGCAAAGACGATTCTGCCGCTCACAGTGCTCTGCGGTGTGTGTCTTCTGCCGAAAGAGGCACGGGAGCTGTGCTTAGCTCTGCAGAGCACCGTACCTTCGTCTTTAGCCTCTCTTCTCGTCTACATCTTAGCAAAAAGCTTTTCCACTCTGTCTGGCAAGGAGAAACTGTGCCAGCACAAAAAACATCTCCCATCGTGTTCTAGAGGCTGCACGGAGGTCTGCCGAGTGTTTTGCAAGAAGAGAAAGAAAGTTGTCCAAAACAGCTTCCAATCCAAAGTTCATGTGAATAGAAAAGCCAGGAGAGTGGTCAGGTACTGTTTTCTCTCACTTGGCAAGCTGCGCACACAATCGCAGTTTTGTACAGCTTGTTTATCACCTTTGCGAAGTTGCCGCTCTCTCCGGCTCCCGGAGACGAAGAAGCTGCTTCTTCGCGCAAAGACGATTCTGCCGCCCATAGTTCTCTGCGGTGTGCGGCTTCAGCCGAAAAAGGTCCAGGAGCTGTGCTTAGCTCTGCAGAGCACCGTACCTTCGTCTTTAGCCTCTCTTCTCGTCTACATCTTAGCAAAAAGCTTTTCCACTCTGTCTGGCAAGGAGAAACTGTGCCAGCACTGAAAACATCTCCCATCGTGTTCTAGAGGCTGCACGGAGGTCTGCCGAGTGTTTTGCAAGAAGAGAAAGAAAGTTGTCCAAAACAGCTTCCAATCGAATGTTCATGTGATTACAAAAGGCAGGAGAATGGTCAGGTACTGTTTTCTCTCAGTTGGCAAGCTGCGTACACAATCGCAGTTTTGTACAGCTTGTTTCATAACCTTTGCAAAGTTGCGGCTCTCTCCGGCTCCCGGAGAGAAAGAAGCTGCTTCTTCGCGCAAAGACGATTCTGCCGCTCACAGTGCTCTGCAGAGCACCGTACCTTCGTCTTTAGCCTCTCTTCTCGTCTACATCTTAGCAAAAAGCTTTTCCACTCTGTCTGGCAAGGAGAAACTGTGCCAGCACAGAAAACATCTCCCATCGTGTTCTAGAGGCTGCACGGAGGTCTGCCGAGTGTTTTGCAAGAAGAGAAAGAAAGTTGTCCAAAACAGCTTCCAATCCAATGTTCACGTGAATAGAAAAGGCAGGAGAGTGGTCAGGTACTGTTTTCTCTCAGTTGGCAAGCTGCGCACACAATCGCAGTGTTGTACAGCTTGTTTCATCACCTTTGCCAAGTTGCCGCTCTCTTCGGCTCCCGGAGACGAAGAAGCTGCTTCTTCGCGCAAAGACGATTCTGCCGCTCACAGTGCTCTGCGGTGTGTCTTCTGCCGAAAGAAGCACGGGAGCTGTGCTTAGCTCTGCAGAGCACCGTACCTTCGTCTTTAGCCTCTCTTCTCGTCTACATCTTAGCAAAAAGCTTTTCCACTCTGTCTGGAAAGGAGAAACTGTGCCAGCACAAAAAAAATCTCCCATCGTGTTCTAGAGGCTGCACGGAGGTCTGTCGACTGTTTTGCAAGAAGAGAATGAAAGTTGTCCAAAACAGCTTCCAATCCAATGTTCATGTGAATAGAAAAGGCAGGAGAGTGGTCAGGTACTGTTTTCTCTCAGTTGGCAAGCTGCGCACACAATCGCAGTTTTGTACAGCTTGTTTCATCACCTTTGCGAAGTTGCCGCTCTCTCCGGCTCCCGGAGACGAAGAAGCTGCTTCTTCGCGCAAAGACGATTCTGCCGCTCACAGTGCTCTGCAGAGCACCGTACCTTCGTCTTTAGCCTCTCTTCTCGTCTACATCTTAGCAAAAAGCTTTTCCACTCTGTCTGGCGAAGAGAAACTGTGCCAGCACAGAAAACATCTCCCATCGTGTTCTAGAGGCTGCACGGAGGTCTGCCGAGTGTTTTGCAGGAAGAGAAAGAAAGTTGTCCAAAACAGCTTGCAATCGAATGTTCATGTGAATAGAAAAGGCAGGAGAGTGGTAAGGTACTGTTTTCTCTCAGTTGGCAAGCTGCGCACACAATCGCAGTGTTGTACAGCTTGTTTCATCACCTTTGCGAAGTTGCCGCTCTCTCCGGCTCCCGGAGACGAAGAAGCTGCTTCTTCGCGCAAAGACGATTCTGCCGCTCACAGTGCTCTGCGGTGTGTGTCTTCTGCCGAAAGAGGCACGGGAGCTGTGCTTAGCTCTGCAGAGCACCGTACCTTCGTCTTTAGCCTCTCTTCTCGTCTACATCTTAGCAAAAAGCTTTTCCACTCTGTCTGGCAAGGAGAAACTGTGCCTGCACAAAAAACTTCTCCCATCGTGTTCCAGAGGCTGCACGGAGGTCTGCCGAGTGTTTTGCAAGAAGAGAAAGAAAGTTGTCCAAAACAGCTTCCAATCCAATGTTCATGTGAATAGAAAAGCCAGGAGAGTGGTCAGGTACTGTTTTCTCTCAGTTGGCAAGCTGCGCACACAATCGCAGTTTTGTACAGCTTGTTTCATCACCTTTGCGAAGTTGCCGCTCTCTCCGGCTCCCGGAGACGAAGAAGCTGCTTCTTCGCGCAAAGACGATTCTGCCGCTCACAGTGCTCTGCAGAGCACCGTACCTTCGTCTTTAGCCTCTCTTCTCGTCTACATCTTAGCAAAAAGCTTTTCCACTCTGTCTGGCAAGGAGAAACTGTGCCAGCACAGAAAACATCTCCCATCGTGTTCTAGAGGCTGCACGGAGGTCTGCCGAGTGTTTTGCAAGAAGAGAAAGAAAGTTGTCCAAAACAGCTTGCAATCGAATGTTCATGTGAATAGAAAAGGCAGGAGAGTGGTCAGGTACTGTTTTCTCTCACTTGGCAAGCTGCACACACAATCGCAGTGTTGTACAGCTTGTTTCATCACCTTTGCGAAGTTGCCGCTCTCTCCGGCTCCCGGAGACGAAGAAGCTGCTTCTTCGCGCAAAGGCGAATCTGCCGCTCACAGTGCTCTGCGGTGTGTGTCTTCTGCCGAAAGAGGCCCGGGAGCTGTGCTTAGCTCTGCAGAGCACCGTAACTTCGTCTTTATCTTCTCTTCTCATCTAAATCTTAGCAAAAAGCTTTTCCACTCTGTCTGGCAAGGAGAAACTGTGCCAGCACAGAAAACATCTCCCATCGTGTTCTAGAGGCTGCACGGAGGTCTGCCGAGTGTTTTGCAAGAAGAGAAAGAAAGTTGTCCAAAACAGCTTCCAATCGAATGTTCATGTGAATAGAAAAGGCAGGAGAGTGGTCAGGTACTGTTTTCTCTCAGTTGGCAAGCTGCGCACACAATCGCACTGTTGTACAGCTTGTTTCATCACCTTTGCGAAGTTGCCGCTCTCTCCGGCTCCCGGAGACGAAGAAGCTGCTTCTTCGCGCAAAGACGATTCTGCCGCCCATAGTTCTCTGCGGTGTGCGGCTTCAGCTGAAAGAGGTCCGGGAGCGGTGCTTAGCTCTGCAGAGCACCGTACCTTCGTCTTTAGCCTCTCTTCTCGTCTACATCTTAGCAAAAAGCTTTTCCACTCTGTCTGGCGAGGAGAAACTGTGCCAGCACAGAAAACATCTCCCATCGTGTTCTAGAGGCTGCACGGAGGTCTGCCGAGTGTTTTGCAAGAAGAGAAAGAAAGTTGTCCAAAACAGCTTGCAATCGAATGTTCATGTGAATAGAAAAGGCAGGAGAGTGGTCAGGTACTGTTTTCTCTCAGTTGGCAAGCTGCGCACACAATCGCAGTGTTGTACAGCTTGTTTCATCACCTTTGCGAAGTTGCCGCTCTCTCCGGCTCCCGGAGACGAAGAAGCTGCTTCTTCGCGCAAAGACGATTCTGCCGCTCACAGTGCTCTGCGGTGTGTGTCTTCTTCCGAAAGAGGCACGGGAGCTGTGCTTAGCTCTGCAGAGCACCGTACCTTCGTCTTTAGCCTCTCTTCTCGTCTACATCTTAGCAAAAAGCTTTTCCACTCTGTTTGGCAAGGAGAAACTGTGCCAGCACTGAAAACATCTCCCATCGTGTTCTAGAGGCTGCACGGAGGTCTGCCGAGTGTTTTGCAAGAAGAGAAAGAAAGTTGTCCAAAACAGCTTCCAATCCAATGTTCATGTGAATAGAAAAGCCAGGAGAGTGGTCAGGTACTGTTTTCTCTCAGTTGGCAAGCTGCGCACACAATCGCAGTTTTGTACAGCTTGTTTATCACCTTTGCGAAGTTGCCGCTCTCTCCGGCTCCCGGAGACGAAGAAGCTGCTTCTTCGCGCAAAGACGATTCTGCCGCTCACAGTGCTCTGCAGAGCACCGTACCTTCGTCTTTAGCCTCTCTTCTCGTCTACATCTTAGGAAAAAGCTTTTCCACTCTGTCTGGCAAGGAGAAACTGTGCCAGCACAAAAAACATCTCCCATCGTGTTCTAGAGGCTGCACGGAGGTCTGCCGAGTGTTTTGCAAGAAGAGAAAGAAAGTTGTCCAAAACAGCTTGCAATCGAATGTTCATGTGAATAGAAAAGGCAGGAGAGTGGTCAGGTACTGTTTTCTCTCAGTTGGCAATCTGCGCACACAATCGCAGTGTTGTACAGCTTGTTTCATCACCTTTGCGAAGTTGCCGCTCTCTCCGGCTCCCGGAGACGAAGAAGCTGCTTCTTCGCGCAAAGACGATTCTGCCGCTCACAGTGCTCTGCGGTGTGTGTCTTCTTCCGAAAGAGGCACGGGAGCTGTGCTTAGCTCTGCAGAGCACCGTACCTTCGTCTTTAGCCTCTCTTCTCGTCTACATCTTAGCAAAAAGCTTTTCCACTCTGTTTGGCAAGGAGAAACTGTGCCAGCACTGAAAACATCTCCCATCGTGTTCTAGAGGCTGCACGGAGGTCTGCCGAGTGTTTTGCAAGAAGAGAAAGAAAGTTGTCCAAAACAGCTTCCAATCCAATGTTCATGTGAATAGAAAAGCCAGGAGAGTGGTCAGGTACTGTTTTCTCTCAGTTGGCAAGCTGCGCACACAATCGCAGTTTTGTACAGCTTGTTTATCACCTTTGCGAAGTTGCCGCTCTCTCCGGCTCCCGGAGACGAAGAAGCTGCTTCTTCGCGCAAAGACGATTCTGCCGCTCACAGTGCTCTGCAGAGCACCGTACCTTCGTCTTTAGCCTCTCTTCTCGTCTACATCTTAGCAAAAAGCTTTTCCACTCTGTCTGGCAAGGAGAAACTTTGCCAGCACAAAAAACATCTCCCATCGTGTTCTAGAGGCTGCACGGAGGTCTGCCGAGTGTTTTGCAAGAAGAGAAAGGAAGTTGTCCAAAACAGCTTGCAATCGAATTTTCATGTGAATAGAAAAGGCAGGAGAGTGGTCAGGTACTGTTTTCTCTCAGTTGGAAAGCTGCGCACACAATCGCAGAGTTGTACAGCTTGTTTCATCACCTTTGCCAAGTTGCCGCTCTCTCCGGCTCCCGGAGACGAAGAAGCTGCTTCTTCGCGCAAAGACGATTCTGCCGCTCACAGTGCTCTGCGGTGTGTGTCTTCTGCCGAAAGAGGTCCGGGAGCTGTGCTTAGCTCTGCAGAGCACCGTACCTTCGTCTTTAGCCTCTCTTCTCGTCTACATCTTAGCAAAAAGCTTTTCCACTCTGTCTGGCAAGGAGAAACTGTGCCAGCACAGAAAACATCTCCCATCGTGTTCTAGAGGCTGCACGGAGGTCTGCCGAGTGTTTTGCAAGAAGAGAAAGAAAGTTGTCCAAAACAGCTTGCAATCGAATATTCATGTGAATAGAAAAGGCAGGAGAGTGCTCAGGTACTGTTTTCTCTCAGTTGGCAAGCTGCGCACACAATCGCGGTGTTGTACAGCTTGTTTCATCACCTTTGCCAAGTTGCCGCTCTCTCCGGCTCCCGTAGACGAAGAAGCTGCTTCTTCGCGCAAAGACGATTCTGCCGCTCACAGTGCTCTGCGGTGTGCGTCTTCTGCCGAAAGAGGCACGGGAGCTGTGCTTTGCTCTGCAGAGCACCGTACCTTCGTCTTTAGCCTCTCTTCTCGTGTACATCTTAGCAAAAAGCTTTTCCACTCTGTCTGGCAAGGAGAAACTGTGCCTGCACTGAAAACATCTCCCATCGTGTTCTAGAGGCTGCACGGAGGTCTGCCGAGTGTTTTGCAAGAAGAGAAAGAAAGTTGTCCAAAACAGCTTCCAATCCAATATTCATGTGAATAGAAAGGCCAGGAGAGTGGTCAGGTACTGTTTTCTCTCACTTGGCAAGCTGCGCACACAATAGCAGTTTTGTAGAGCTTGTTTCATCACCTTTGCGAAGTTGCGGCTCTCTCCGGCTCCCGGAGACGAAGAAGCTGCTTCTTCGCGCAAAGACGATTCTGCCGCTCACAGTGCTCTGCAGAGCACCGTACCTTCGTCTTTAGCCTCTCTTCTCGTCTACATCTTAGCAAAAAGCTTTTCCACTCTGTCTGGCAAGGAGAAACTGTGCCAGCACAGAAAACATCTCCCATCGTGTTCTAGAGGCTGCACGGAGGTCTGCCGAGTGTTTTGCAAGAAGAGAAAGAAAGTTGTCCAAAACAGCTTGCAATCGAATGTTCATGTGAATAGAAAAGGCAGGAGAGTGGTCAGGTACTGTTTTCTCTCAGTTGGCAAGCTGCGCACACAATCGCAGTGTTGTACAGCTTGTTTCATCACCTTTGCCAAGTTGCCGCTCTCTCCGGCTCCCGGACACGAAGAAGCTGCTTCTTCGCCCAAAGACGATTCTGCCGCTCACAGTGATCTGCGGTGTGTGTCTTCTGCCGAAAGAGGCACGGTAGCTGTTCTTAGCTCTGCAGAGCACCGTACCTTCGTCTTTAGCCTCTCTTCTCGTCTACATCTTAGCAAAAAGCTTTTCCACTCTGTCTGGCAAGGAGAAACTGTGCCAGCACAAAAAACTTCTCCCATCGTGTTCTAGAGGCTGCACGGAAGTCTGCCGAGTGTTTTGCAAGAAGAGAAACATAGTTGTCCAAAACAGCTTGCAATCTAATGTTCATGTGAATAGAAAAGGCAGGAGAGTGGTCAGGTACTGTTTTCTCTCAGTTGGCAAGCTGCGCACACAATCGCAGTTTTGTACAGCTTGTTTCATCACCTTTGCGAAGTTGCCGCTCTCTCCGGCTCCCGGAGACGAAGAAGCTGATTCTTCGCGCAAAGACGATTCTGCCGCTCACAGTGCTCTGCAGAGCACCGTACCTTCGTCTTTAGCCTCTCTTCTCGTCTACATCTTAGGAAAAAGCTTTTCCACTCTGTCTGGCAAGGAGAAACTGTGCCAGCACAAAAAACTTCTCCCATCGTGTTCTAGAGGCTGCACGGAGGTCTGCCGAGTGTTTTGCAAGAAGAGAAACAAAGTTGTCCAAAACAGCTTGCAATCTAATGTTCATGTGAATAGAAAAGGCAGGAGAGTGGTCAGGTACTGTTTTCTCTCAGTTGGCAAGCTGCGCACACAATCGCAGTTTTGTACAGCTTGTTTCATCACCTTTGCGAAGTTGCCGCTCTCTCCGGCTCCCGGAGACGAAGAAGCTGCTTCTTCGCGCAAAGACGATTCTGCCGCTCACAGTGCTCTGCAGAGCACCGTACCTTCGTCTTTAGCCTCTCTTCTCGTCTACATCTTAGCAAAAAGCTTTTCCACTCTGTCTGGCAAGGAGAAACTGTGCCAGCACTAAAAACATCTCCCATCGTGTTCTAGAGGCTGCACGGAGCTCTGCCGAGTGTTTTGCAAGAAGAGGAATAAAGTTGTCCAAAACAGCTTGCAATCGAATGTTCATGTGAATAGAAAAGGCAGGAGAGTGGTCAGGTACTGTTTTCTCTCACTTGGCAAGCTGCGCACACAATCGCAGTGTTGTAAAGCTTGTTTCATCACCTTTGCGAAGTTGCCGCTCTCTCCGGCTCCCGGAGACGAAGAAGATGCTTCTTCGCGCAAAGACGATTCTGCCGCTCACAGTGCTCTGCGGTGTGTGTCTTCTGCCGAAAGAGGCACGGGAGCTGTGCTTAGCTCTGCAGAGCACCGTACCTTCGTCTTTAGCCTCTCTTCTCGTCTACATCTTAGCAAAAAGCTTTTCCCCTCTGTCTGGCAAGGAGAAACTGTGCCAGCACAGAAAACATCTCCCATCGTGTTCTAGAGGCTGCACGGAGGTCTGCCGAGTGTTTTGCAAGAAGAGAAAGAAAGTTGTCCAAAACAGCTTCCAATCCAATGTTCATGTGAATAGAAAAGGCAGGAGAGTGGTCAGGTACTGTTTTCTCTCAGTTGGTAAGCTGCGCACACAATCGCAGTTTTGTACAGCTTGTTTCATCACCTTTGCGAAGTTGCCGCTCTCTCCGGCTCCCGGAGACGAAGAAGCTGCTTCTTCGCGCAAAGACGATTCTGCCGCTCACAGTGCTCTGCAGAGCACCGTACCTTCGTCTTTAGCCTCTCTTCTCGTCTACATCTTAGCAAAAAGCTTTTCCACTCTCTCTGGCAAGGAGAAACTGTGCCAGCACAGAAAACATCTCCCATCGTGTTCTAGAGGCTGCACGGAGGTCTGCCGAGTGTTTTGCAAGAAGAGAAAGAAAGTTGTCCAAAACAGCTTGCAATCGAATGTTCATGTGAATAGAAAAGGCAGGAGAGTGGTCAGGTACTGTTTTCTCTCAGTTGGCAAGCTGCGCACACAATCGCAGTGTTGTACAGCTTGTTTCATCACCTTTGCGAAGTTGCCGCTCTCTTCGGCTCCCGGAGACGAAGAAGCTGCTTCTTCGCGCAAAGACGATTCTGCCGCTCACAGTGCTCTGCGGTGTGTGTCTTCTGCCGAAAGAGGCACGGGAGCTGTGCTTAGCTCTGCAGAGCACCGTACCTTCGTCTTTAGCCTCTCTTCTCGTCTACATCTTAGCAAAAAGCTTTTCCACTCTGTCTGGCAAGGAGAAACTGTGCCAGCACAAAAAACATCTCCCATCGTGTTCTAGAGGCTGCACGGAGGTCTGCCGAGTGTTTTGCAAGAAGAGAAAGAAAGTTGTCCAAAACAGCTTCCAATCCAAAGTTCATGTGAATAGAAAAGCCAGGAGAGTGGTCAGGTACTGTTTTCTCTCACTTGGCAAGCTGCGCACACAATCGCAGTTTTGTACAGCTTGTTTATCACCTTTGCGAAGTTGCCGCTCTCTCCGGCTCCCGGAGACGAAGAAGCTGCTTCTTCGCGCAAAGACGATTCTGCCGCCCATAGTTCTCTGCGGTGTGCGGCTTCAGCCGAAAAAGGTCCAGGAGCTGTGCTTAGCTCTGCAGAGCACCGTACCTTCGTCTTTAGCCTCTCTTCTCGTCTACATCTTAGCAAAAAGCTTTTCCACTCTGTCTGGCAAGGAGAAACTGTGCCAGCACTGAAAACATCTCCCATCGTGTTCTAGAGGCTGCACGGAGGTCTGCCGAGTGTTTTGCAAGAAGAGAAAGAAAGTTGTCCAAAACAGCTTCCAATCGAATGTTCATGTGATTACAAAAGGCAGGAGAGTGGTCAGGTACTGTTTTCTCTCAGTTGGCAAGCTGCGTACACAATCGCAGTTTTGTACAGCTTGTTTCATAACCTTTGCAAAGTTGCGGCTCTCTCCGGCTCCCGGAGAGAAAGAAGCTGCTTCTTCGCGCAAAGACTATTCTGCCGCTCACAGTGCTCTGCAGAGCACCGTACCTTCGTCTTTAGCCTCTCTTCTCGTCTACATCTTAGCAAAAAGCTTTTCCACTCTGTCTGGCAAGGAGAAACTGTGCCAGCACAGAAAACATCTCCCATCGTGTTCTAGAGGCTGCACGGAGGTCTGCCGAGTGTTTTGCAAGAAGAGAAAGAAAGTTGTCCAAAACAGCTTCCAATCCAATGTTCACGTGAATAGAAAAGGCAGGAGAGTGGTCAGGTACTGTTTTCTCTCAGTTGGCAAGCTGCGCACACAATCGCAGTGTTGTACAGCTTGTTTCATCACCTTTGCCAAGTTGCCGCTCTCTTCGGCTCCCGGAGACGAAGAAGCTGCTTCTTCGCGCAAAGACGATTCTGCCGCTCACAGTGCTCTGCGGTGTGTCTTCTGCCGAAAGAAGCACGGGAGCTGTGCTTAGCTCTGCAGAGCACCGTACCTTCGTCTTTAGCCTCTCTTCTCGTCTACATCTTAGCAAAAAGCTTTTCCACTCTGTCTGGAAAGGAGAAACTGTGCCAGCACAAAAAAAATCTCCCATCGTGTTCTAGAGGCTGCACGGAGGTCTGTCGACTGTTTTGCAAGAAGAGAATGAAAGTTGTCCAAAACAGCTTCCAATCCAATGTTCATGTGAATAGAAAAGGCAGGAGAGTGGTCAGGTACTGTTTTCTCTCAGTTGGCAAGCTGCGCACACAATCGCAGTTTTGTACAGCTTGTTTCATCACCTTTGCGAAGTTGCCGCTCTCTCCGGCTCCCGGAGACGAAGAAGCTGCTTCTTCGCGCAAAGACGATTCTGCCGCTCACAGTGCTCTGCAGAGCACCGTACCTTCGTCTTTAGCCTCTCTTCTCGTCTACATCTTAGCAAAAAGCTTTTCCACTCTGTCTGGCAAGGAGAAACTGTGCCAGCACAGAAAACATCTCCCATCGTGTTCTAGAGGCTGCACGGAGGTCTGCCGAGTGTTTTGCAGGAAGAGAAAGAAAGTTGTCCAAAACAGCTTGCAATCGAATGTTCATGTGAATAGAAAAGGCAGGAGAGTGGTAAGGTACTGTTTTCTCTCAGTTGGCAAGCTGCGCACACAATCGCAGTGTTGTACAGCTTGTTTCATCACCTTTGCGAAGTTGCCGCTCTCTCCGGCTCCCGGAGACGAAGAAGCTGCTTCTTCGCGCAAAGACGATTCTGCCGCTCACAGTGCTCTGCGGTGTGTGTCTTCTGCCGAAAGAGGCACGGGAGCTGTGCTTAGCTCTGCAGAGCACCGTACCTTCGTCTTTAGCCTCTCTTCTCGTCTACATCTTAGCAAAAAGCTTTTCCACTCTGTCTGGCAAGGAGAAACTGTGCCTGCACAAAAAACTTCTCCCATCGTGTTCCAGAGGCTGCACGGAGGTCTGCCGAGTGTTTTGCAAGAAGAGAAAGAAAGTTGTCCAAAACAGCTTCCAATCCAATGTTCATGTGAATAGAAAAGCCAGGAGAGTGGTCAGGTACTGTTTTCTCTCACTTGGCAAGCTGCGCACACAATCGCAGTTTTGTACAGCTTGTTTCATCACCTTTGCGAAGTTGCCGCTCTCTCCGGCTCCCGGAGACGAAGAAGCTGCTTCTTCGCGCAAAGACGATTCTGCCGCTCACAGTGCTCTGCAGAGCACCGTACCTTCGTCTTTAGCCTCTCTTCTCGTCTACATCTTAGCAAAAAGCTTTTCCACTCTGTCTGGCAAGGAGAAACTGTGCCAGCACAGAAAACATCTCCCATCGTGTTCTAGAGGCTGCACGGAGGTCTGCCGAGTGTTTTGCAAGAAGAGAAAGAAAGTTGTCCAAAACAGCTTGCAATCGAATGTTCATGTGAATAGAAAAGGCAGGAGAGTGGTCAGGTACTGTTTTCTCTCACTTGGCAAGCTGCGCACACAATCGCAGTGTTGTACAGCTTGTTTCATCACCTTTGCGAAGTTGCCGCTCTCTCCGGCTCCCGGAGACGAAGAAGCTGCTTCTTCGCGCAAAGACGATTCTGCCGCTCACAGTGCTCTGCGGTGTGTGTCTTCTGCCGAAAGAGGCACGGGAGCTGTGCTTAGCTCTGCAGAGCACCGTACCTTCGTCTTTAGCCTCTCTTCTCGTCTACATCTTAGCAAAAAGCTTTTCCACTCTGTCTGGCAAGGAGAAACTGTGCCAGCACAGAAAACATCTCCCATCGTGTTCTAGAGGCTGCACGGAGGTCTGCCGAGTGTTTTGCAAGAAGAGAAAGAAAGTTGTCCAAAACAGCTTCCAATCCAATGTTCATGTGAATAGAAAAGGCAGGAGAGTGGTCAGGTACTGTTTTCTCTCAGTTGGCAAGCTGCGCACACAATCGCAGTTTTGTACAGCTTGTTTCATCACCTTTGCGAAGTTGCCGCTCTCTCCGGCTCCCGGAGACGAAGAAGCTGCTTCTTCGCGCAAAGACGATTCTGCCGCTCACAGTGCTCTGCAGAGCACCGTACCTTCGTCTTTAGCCTCTCTTCTCGTCTACATCTTAGCAAAAAGCTTTTCCACTCTGTCTGGCGAAGAGAAACTGTGCCAGCACAGAAAACATCTCCCATCGTGTTCTAGAGGCTGCACGGAGGTCTGCCGAGTGTTTTGCAAGAAGAGAAAGAAAGTTGTCCAAAACAGCTTCCAATCGAATGTTCATGTGAATAGAAAAGGCAGGAGAGTGGTCAGGTACTGTTTTCTCTCAGTTGGCAAGCTGCGCACACAATCGCAGTGTTGTACAGCTTGTTTCATCACCTTTGCGAAGTTGCCGCTCTCTTCGGCTCCCGGAGACGAAGAAGCTGCTTCTTCGCGCAAAGACGATTCTGCCGCTCACAGTGCTCTGCGGTGTGTGTTTTCTGCCGAAAGAAGCACGGGAGCTGTGCTTAGCTCTGCAGAGCACCGTACCTTCGTCTTTAGCCTCTCTTCTCGTCTACATCTTAGCAAATAGCTTTTCCACTCTGTCTGGCAAGGAGAAACTGTGCCTGCACAAAAAACTTCTCCCATCGTGTTCTAGAGGCTGCACGGGGGTCTGCCGAGTGTTTTGCAAGAAGAGAAAGAAAGTTGTCCAAAACAGCTTGCAATCGAATGTTCATGTGAATAGAAAAGGCAGGAGAGTGGTCAGGTACTGTTTTCTCTCAGTTGGCAAGCTGCGCACACAATCGCAGTGTTGTACAGCTTGTTTCATCACCTTTGCGAAGTTGCCGCTCTCTCCGGCTCCCGGAGACGAAGAAGCTGCTTCTTCGCGCAAAGACGATTCTGCCGCTCACAGTGCTCTGCGGTTTGTGTCTTCTGCCGAAAGAGGTCCGGGAGCGGTGCTTAGCTCTGCAGAGCACCGTACCTTCGTCTTTAGCCTCTCTTCTCGTCTACATCTTAGCAAAAAGCTTTTCCACTCTGTCTGGCAAGGAGAAACTGTGCCAGCACAAAAAACATCTCCCATCGTGTTCTAGAGACTGCACGGAGGTCTGCCGAGTGTTTTGCAAGAAGAGAAAGAAAGTTGTCCAAAACAGCTTGCAATCGAATGTTCATGTGATTAGAAAAGGCAGGAGAGTGGTAAGGTACTGTTTTCTCTCAGTTGGCAAGCTGCGCACACAATCGCAGTGTTGTACAGCTTGTTTCATCACCTTTGCGAAGTTGCCGCTCTCTCCGGCTCCCGAAAACGAAGAAGCTGCTTCTTCGCGCAAAGACGATTCTGCCGCCCATAGTTCTCTGCGGTGTGCGGCTTCAGCCGAAAGAGGTCCGGGAGCGGTGCTTAGCTCTGCAGAGCACCGTACCTTCGTCTTTAGCCTCTCTTCTCGTCTACATCTTAGCAAAAAGCTTTTCCACTCTGTCTGGCGAGGAGAAACTGTGCCAGCACAGAAAACATCTCCCATCGTGTTCTAGAGGCTGCACGGAGGTCTGCCGAGTGTTTTGCAAGAAGAGAAAGAAAGTTGTCCAAAACAGCTTGCAATCGAATGTTCATGTGAATAGAAAAGGCAGGAGAGTGGTCAGGTACTGTTTTCTCTCAGTTGGCAATCTGCGCACACAATCGCAGTGTTGTACAGCTTGTTTCATCACCTTTGCCAAGTTGCCGCTCTCTCCGGCTCCCGGAGACGAAGAAGCTGCTTCTTCGCGCAAAGACGATTCTGCCGCTCACAGTGCTCTGCGGTGTGTGTCTTCTTCCGAAAGAGGCACGGGTGCGGTGCTTAGCTCTGCAGAGCACCGTACCTTCGTCTTTAGCCTCTCTTCTCGTCTACATCTTAGCAAAAAGCTTTTCCACTCTGTCTGGCAAGGAGAAACTGTGCCAGCACAAAAAACATCTCCCATCGTGTTCTAGAGGCTGCACGGAGGTCTGCCGAGTGTTTTGCAAGAAGAGAAAGAAAGTTGTCCAAAACAGCTTGCAATCGAATGTTCATGTGAATAGAAAAGGCAGGAGAGTGGTCAGGTACTGTTTTCTCTCAGTTGGCAAGCTGCGCACACAATCGCAGTGTTGTACAGCTTGTTTCATCACCTTTGCCAAGTTGCCGCTCTCTCCGGCTCCCGGAGACGAAGAAGCTGCTTCTTCGCGCAAAGACGATTCTGCCGCTCACAGTGCTCTGCGGTTTGTGTCTTCTGCCGAAAGAGGTCCGGGAGCGGTGCTTAGCTCTGCAGAGCACCGTACCTTCGTCTTTAGCCTCTCTTCTCGTCTACATCTTAGCAAAAAGCTTTTCCACACTGTCTGGCAAGGAGAAACTGTGCCAGCACAAAAAACATCTCCCATCGTGTTCTAGAGACTGCACGGAGGTCTGCCGAGTGTTTTGCAAGAAGAGAAAGAAAGTTGTCCAAAACAGCTTGCAATCCAATGTTCATGTGAATAGAAAAGGCAGGAGAGTGGTCAGGTACTGTTTTCTCTCAGTTGGCAAGCTGCGCACACAATCGCAGTTTTGTACAGCTTGTTTCATCACCTTTGCCAAGTTGCCACTCTCTCCGGCTCCCGGAGACGAAGAAGCTGCTTCTTCGCGCAAAGACGATTCTGCCGCTCACAGTGCTCTGCAGAGCACCGTACCTTCATCTTTAGCCTCTCTTCTCGTCTACATCTTAGCAAAAAGCTTTTCCACTCTGTCTGGCGAGGAGAAACTGTGCCAGCCCACAAAACATCTCCCATCGTGTTCTAGAGGCTGCACGGAGGTCTGCCGAGTGTTTTGCAAGAAGAGAAAGAAAGTTGTCCAAAACAGCTTGCAATCGAATGTTCATGTGAATAGAAAAGGCAGGAGAGTGGTCAGGTACTGTTTTCTCTCAGTTGGAAAGCTGCGCACACAATCGCAGAGTTGTACAGCTTGTTTCATCACCTTTGCCAAGTTGCCGCTCTCTCCGGCTCCCGGAGACGAAGAAGCTGCTTCTTCGCGCAAAAACGATTCTGCCGCTCACAGTGCTCTGCGGTGTGTGTCTTCTGCCGAAAGAGGTCCGGGAGCTGTGCTTAGCTCTGCAGAGCACCGTACCTTCGTCTTTAGCCTCTCTTCTCGTCTACATCTTAGCAAAAAGCTTTTCCACTCTGTCTGGCAAGGAGAAACTGTGCCAGCACAGAAAACATCTCCCATCGTGTTCTAGAGGCTGCACGGAGGTCTGCCGAGTGTTTTGCAAGAAGAGAAAGAAAGTTGTCCAAAACAGCTTGCAATCGAATATTCATGTGACTAGAAAAGGCAGGAGAGTGCTCAGGTACTGTTTTCTCTCAGTTGGCAAGCTGCGCACACAATCGCAGTGTTGTACAGCTTGTTTCATCACCTTTGCCAAGTTGCCGCTCTCTCCGGCTCCCGGAGACGAAGAAGCTGCTTCTTCGCGCAAAGACGATTCTGCCGCTCACAGTGCTCTGCGGTGTGCGTCTTCTGCCGAAAGAGGCACGGGAGCTGTGCTTAGCTCTGCAGAGCACCGTACCTTCGTCTTTAGCCTCTCTTCTCGTCTACATCTTAGCAAAAAGCTTTTCCACTCTGTCTGGCAAGGAGAAACTGTGCCAGCACTGAAAACATCTCCCATCGTGTTCTAGAGGCTGCACGGAGGTCTGCCGAGTGTTTTGCAAGAAGAGAAAGAAAGTTGTCCAAAACAGCTTCCAATCCAATGTTCATGTGAATAGAAAGGCCAGGAGAGTGGTCAGGTACTGTTTTCTCTCACTTGGCAAGCTGCGCACACAATCGCAGTTTTGTACAGCTTGTTTCATCACCTTTGCGAAGTTGCCGCTCTCTCCGGCTCCCGGAGACGAAGAAGCTGCTTCTTCGCGCAAAGACGATTCTGCCGCTCACAGTGCTCTGCAGAGCACCGTACCTTCGTCTTTAGCCTCTCTTCTCGTCTACATCTTAGCAAAAAGCTTTTCCACTCTGTCTGGCAAGGAGAAACTGTGCCAGCACAGAAAACATCTCCCATCGTGTTCTAGAGGCTGCACGGAGGTCTGCCGAGTGTTTTGCAAGAAGAGAAAGAAAGTTGTCCAAAACAGCTTCCAATCGAATGTTCATGTGAATAGAAAAGGCAGGAGAGTGGTCAGGTACTGTTTTCTCTCAGTTGGCAAGCTGCGCACACAATCGCAGTGTTGTACAGCTTGTTTCATCACCTTTGCCAAGTTGCCGCTCTCTCCGGCTCCCGGACACGAAGAAGCTGCTTCCTCGCCCAAAGACGATTCTGCCGCTCACAGTGCTCTGCGGTGTGTGTCTTCTGCCGAAAGAGGCACGGTAGCTGTGCTTAGCTCTGCAGAGCACCGTACCTTCGTCTTTAGCCTCTCTTCTCGTCTACATCTTAGCAAAAAGCTTTTCCACTCTGTCTGGCAAGGAGAAACTGTGCCAGCAGAAAAAACTTCTCCCATCGTGTTCTAGAGGCTGCACGGAGGTCTGCCGAGTGTTTTGCAAGAAGAGAAAGAAAGTTGTCCAAAACAGCTTGCAATCTAATGTTCATGTGAATAGAAAAGGCAGGAGAGTGGTCAGGTACTCTTTTCTCTCAGTTGGCAAGCTGCGCACACAATCGCAGTTTTGTACAGCTTGTTTCATCACCTTTGCGAAGTTGCCGCTCTCTCCGGCTCCCGGAGACGAAGAAGCTGCTTCTTCGCGCAAAGACGATTCTGCCGCTCACAGTGCTCTGCAGAGCACCGTACCTTCATCTTTAGCCTCTCTTCTCGTCTACATCTTAGCAAAAAGGTTTTCCACTCTGTCTGGCGAGGAGAAACTGTGCCAGCACAGAAAACATCTCCCATCGTGTTCTAGAAGCTGCACGGATGTCTGCCGAGTGTTTTGCAAGAAGAGAAAGAAAGTTGTCCGAAACAGCTTGCAATCGAATGTTCATGTGAATAGAAAAGGCAGGAGAGTGGTCAGGTACTGTTTTCTCTCAGTTGGCAAGCTGCGCACACAATCGCAGTGTTGTACAGCTTGTTTCATCTCCTTTGCCAAGTTGCCGCTCTCTCCGGCTCCCGGAGACGAAGAAGCTGCTTCTTTGCGCAAAGACGATTCTGCCGCTCACAGTGCTCTGCGGTGTGTGTCTTCTGCCGAAAGAGGTCCGGGAGCTGTGCTTAGCTCTGCAGAGCACCATACCTTCGTCTTTAGCCTCTCTTCTCGTCTACATCTTAGCAAAAAGCTTTTCCACTCTGTCTGGCAAGGAGAAACTGTGCCAGCACAAAAAACATCTCCCATCGTGTTCTAGAGGCTGCACGGAGGTCTGCCGAGTGTTTTGCAAGAAGAGAAAGAAAGTTGTCCAAAACAGCTTGCAATCGAATGTTCATGTGATTAGAAAAGGCAGGAGAGTGGTAAGGTACTGTTTTCTCTCAGTTGGCAAGCTGCGCACACAATCGCAGTGTTGTACAGCTTGTTTCATCACCTTTGCGAAGTTGCCACTCTCTCCGGCTCCCGAAAACGAAGAAGCTGCTTCTTCGCGCAAAGACGATTCTGCCGCCCATAGTTCTCTGCGGTGTGCGGCTTCAGCCGAAAGAGGTCCGGGAGCGGTGCTTAGCTCTGCAGAGCACCGTGCCTTCGTATTTAGCCTCTCTTCTCGTCTACATCTTAGCAAAAAGCTTTTCCACTCTGTCTGGCAAGGAGAAACTGTGCCAGCACAGAAAACATCTCCCATCGTGTTCTAGAGGCTGCACGGAGGTCTGCCGAGTGTTTTGCAAGAAGAGAAAGAAAGTTGTCCAAAACAGCTTGCAATCGAATGTTCATGTGAATAGAAAAGGCAGGAGAGTGGTCAGGTACTGTTTTCTCTCAGTTGGCAAGCTGCGCACACAATCGCAGTTTTGTACAGCTTGTTTCATCACCTTTGCCAAGTTGCCGCTCTCTCCGGCTCCCGGAGACGAAGAAGCTGCTTCTTCGCGCAAAGACGATTCTGCCGCCCATAGTTCTCTGCGGTTTTCGGATTCAGCCGAAAGAGGTCCGGGAGCGGTGCTTAGCTCTGCAGAGCACCGTACCTTCGTCTTTAGCCTCTCTTCTCGTCTACATCTTAGCAAAAAGCTTTTCCACTCTGTCTGGCAAGGAGAAACTGTGCCAGCACAGAAAACATCTCCCATCGTGTTCTAGAGGCTGCACGGATGTCTGCCGAGTGTTTTGCAAGAAGAGAAAGAAAGTTGTCCAAAACAGCTTCCAATCGAATGTTCATGTGAATGGAAAAGGCAGGAGAGTGGTCAGGTACTGTTTTCTCTCTGTTGGCAAGCTGCGCACACAATCGCAGTGTTGTACAGCTTGTTTCATCACCTTTGCGAAGTTGCCGCTCTCTTCGGCTCCCGGAGACGAAGAAGCTGCTTCTTCGCGCAAAGACGATTCTGCCGCTCACAGTGCTCTGCGGTGTGTGTCTTCTGCCGAAAGAGGCACGGGAGCTGTGCTTAGCTCTGCAGAGCACCGTACCTTCGTCTTTAGCCTCTCTTCTCGTCTACATCTTAGCAAAAAGCTTTTCCACTCTGTCTGGCAAGGAGAAACTGTGCCAGCACAAAAAACATCTCCCATCGTGTACTAGAGGCTGCACGGAGCTCTGCCGAGTGTTTTGCAAGAAGAGAAAGAAAGTTGTCGAAAACAGCTTCCAATCCAATGTTCATGTGAATAGAAAAGCCAGGAGAGTGGTCAGGTACTGTTTTCTCTCACTTGGCAAGCTGCGCACACAATCGCAGTTTTGTACAGCTTGTTTATCACCTTTGCGAAGTTGCCGCTCTCTCCGGCTCCCGGAGACGAAGAAGCTGCTTCTTCGCGCAAAGACGATTCTGCCGCTCACAGTGCTCTGCAGAGCACCGTACCTTCATCTTTAGCCTCTCTTCTCGTCTACATCTTAGCAAAAAGCTTTTCCACTCTGTCTGGCGAGGAGAAACTGTGCCAGCACAGAAAACATCTCCCATCGTGTTCTAGAGGCTGCACGGAGGTCTGCCGAGTGTTTTGCAAGAAGAGAAAGAAAGTTGTCCAAAACAGCTTGCAATCGAATGTTCATGTGAATAGAAAAGGCAGGAGAGTGGTCAGGTACTGTTTTCTCTCAGTTGGCAAGCTGCGCACACAATCGAAGTGTTGTACAGCTTGTTTCATCACCTTTGCCAAGTTGCCGCTCTCTCCGGCTCCCGTAGACGAAGAAGCTGCTTCTTCGCGCAAAGACGATTCTGCCGCTGACAGTGCTCTGCGGTGTGTGTCTTCTGCCGAAAGAGGCACGGGAGCTGTGCTTAGCTCTGCAGAGCACCGTACCTTCGTCTTTAGCCTCTCTTCTCGTCTACATCTTAGCAAAAAGCTTTTCCACTCTGTCTGGCAAGGAGAAACTGTGCCAGCACTGAAAACATCTCCCATCGTGTTCTAGAGGCTGCACGGAGGTCTGCCGAGTGTTTTGCAAGAAGAGAAAGAAAGTTGTCCAAAACAGCTTGCAATCCAATGTTCATGTGAATAGAAAAGGCAGGAGAGTGGTCAGGTACTGTTTTCTCTCAGTTGGCAAGCTGCGCACACAATCGCAATTTTGTACAGCTTGTTTCATCACCTTTGCGAAGTTGCCGCTCTCTCCGGCTCCCGGAGACGAAGAAGCTGCTTCTTCGCGCAAAGACGATTCTGCCGCTCACAGTGCTCTGCAGAGCACCGTACCTTCGTCTTTAGCCTCTCTTCTCGTCTACATCTTAGCAAAAAGCTTTTCCACTCTGTCTGGCAAGGAGAAACTGTGCCAGCACAGAAAACATCTCCCATCGTGTTCTAGAGGCTGCACGGAGGTCTGCCGAGTGTTTTGCAAGAAGAGAAAGAAAGTTGTCCAAAACAGCTTCCAATCGAATGTTCATGTGAATAGAAAAGGCAGGAGAGTGGTCAGGTAATGTTTTCTCTCAGTTGGCAAGCTGCGCACACAATCGCAGTGTTGTACAGCTTGTTTCATCACCTTTGCCAAGTTGCCGCTCTATCCGGCTCCCGGACACGAAGAAGCTGCTTCTTCGCCCAAAGACGATTCTGCCGCTCACAGTGCTCTGCGGTGTGTGTCTTCTGCCGAAAGAGGCACGGTAGCTGTGCTTAGCTCTGCAGAGCACCGTACCTTCGTCTTTAGCCTCTCTTCTCGTCTACATCTTAGCAAAAAGCTTTTCCACTCTGTCTGGCAAGGAGAAACTGTGCCAGCACAAAAAACTTCTCCCATCGTGTTCTAGAGGCTGCACGGAGGTCTGCCGAGTGTTTTGCAAGAAGAGAAAGAAAGTTGTCCAAAACAGCTTGCAATCTAATGTTCATGTGAATAGAAAAGGCAGGAGAGTGGTCAGGTACTGTTTTCTCTCAGTTGGCAAGCTGCGCACACAATCGCAGTGTTGTACAGCTTGTTTCATCACCTTTGCCAAGTTGCCGCTCTCTCCGGCTCCCGGAGACGAAGAAGCTGCTTCTTCGCGCAAAGACGATTCTGCCCCTCACAGTGCTCTGCGGTGTGTGTCTTCTGCCGAAAGAGGTCCGGGAGCTGTGCTTAGCTCTGCAGAGCACCGTACCTTCGTCTTTAGCCTCTCTTCTCGTCTACATCTTAACAAAAAGCTTTTCCACTCTGTCTGGCAAGGAGAAACTGTGCCAGCACAAAAAACATCTCCCATCGTGTTCTAGAGGCTGCACGGAGGTCTGCCGAGTGTTTTGCAAGAAGAGAAAGAAAGTTGTCCAAAACAGCTTGCAATCGAATGTTCATGTGATTAGAAAAGGCAGGAGAGTGGTAAGGTACTGTTTTCTCTCACTTGGCAAGCTGCGCACACAATCGCCGTGTTGTACAGCTTGTTTCATCACCTTTGCGAAGTTGCCGCTCTCTCCGGCTCCCGGAGACGAAGAAGCTGCTTCTTCGCGCAAAGACGATTCTGCCGCCCATAGTTCTCTGCGGTGTGCGGCTTCAGCCGAAAGAGGTCCGGGAGCTGTGCTTAGCTCTGCAGAGCACCGTACCTTCGTCTTTAGCCTCTCTTCTCGTCTACATCTTAGCAAAAAGCTTTTCCACTCTGTCTGGCAAGGAGAAACTGTGCCAGCACAGAAAACATCTCCCATCGTGTTCTAGAGGCTGCACAGAGGTCTGCCGAATGTTTTGCAAGAAGAGAAAGAAAGATGTCCAAAACAGCTTGCAATCGAATGTTCATGTGAATAGAAAAGGCAGGAGAGTGGTCAGGTACTGTTTTCTCTCAGTTGGCAAGCTGCGCACACAATCGCAGTGTTGTACAGCTTGTTTCATCACCTTTGCCAAGTTGCCGCTCTCTCCGGCTCCCGGAGACGAAGAAGCTGCTTCTTCGCCCAAAGACGATTCTGCCGCTCACAGTGCTCTGCGGTGTGTGTCTTCTGCCGAAAGAGGCACGGGAGCTGTGCTTAGCTCTGCAGAGCACCGTACCTTCATCTTTAGCCTCTCTTCTCGTCTACATCTTAGCAAAAAGCTTTTCCACTCTGTCTGGCAAGGAGAAACTGTGCCAGCACAGAAAACATCTCCCATCGTGTTCTAGAGGCTGCACGGAGGTCTGCCGAGTGTTTTGCAAGAAGAGAAAGAAAGTTGTCCAAAACAGCTTCCAATCCAATGTTCATGTGAATAGAAAAGGCAGGAGAGTGGTCAGGTACTGTTTTCTCTCTGTTGGTAAGCTACGCACACAATCGCAGTTTTGTACAGCTTGTTTCATCACCTTTGCGAAGTTGCCGCTCTCTCCGGCTCCCCGAGACGAAGAAGCTGCTTCTTCGCGCAAAGACGATTCTGCCGCTCACACTGCTCTGCAGAGCACCGTACCTTCGTCTTTAGCCTCTCTTCTCGTCTACATCTTAGCAAAAATCTTTTCCACTCTGTCTGGCAAGGAGAAACTGTGCCAGCACAGAAAACATCTCCCATCGTGTTCTAGAGGCTGCACGCAGGTCTGCCGAGTGTTTTGCAAGAAGAGAAAGAAAGTTGTCCAAAACAGCTTCCAATCGAATGTTCATGTGAATAGAAAAGGCAGGAGAGTGGTCAGGTACTGTTTTCTCTCAGTTGGCAAGCTGCGCACACAATCGCAGTGTTGTACAGCTTGTTTCATCACCTTTGCCAAGTTGCCGTTCTCTTCGGCTCCCGGAGACGAAGAAGCTGCTTCTTCGCGCAAAGACGATTCTGCCGCTCACAGTGCTCTGCGGTGTGTGTCTTCTGCCGAAAGAAGCACGGGAGCTGTGCTTAGCTCTGCAGAGCACCGTACCTTCGTCTTTAGCCTCTCTTCTCGTCTACATCTTAGCAAAAAGCTTTTCCACTCTGTCTGGAAAGGAGAAACTGTGCCAGCACAAAAAAAATCTCCCATCGTGTTCTAGAGGCTGCACGGAGGTCTGTCGAGTGTCTTGCAAGAAGAGAATGAAAGTTGTCCAAAACAGCTTCCAATCCAATGTTCATGTGAATAGAAAAGGCAGGAGAGTGGTCAGGTACTGTTTTCTCTCAGTCGGCAAGCTGCGCACACAATCGCAGTGTTGTACAGCTTGTTTCATCACATTTGCCAAGTTGCCGCTCTCTCCGGCTCCCGGAGACGAAGAAGCTGCTTCTTCGCGCAAAGACGATTCTGCCGCTCACAGTGCTCTGCAGAGCACCGTACCTTCGTCTTTAGCCTCTCTTCTCGTCTACATCTTAGCAAAAAGCTTTTCCACTCTGTCTGGCAAGGAGAAACTGTGCCAGCACAGAAAATATCTCCCATCGTGTTCTAGAGGCTGCACGGAGGTCTGCCGAGTGTTTTGCAAGAAGAGAAAGAAAGTTGTCCAAAACAGCTTGCAATCGAATGTTCATGTGAATAGAAAAGGCAGGAGAGTGGTCAGGTACTGTTTTCTCTCAGTTGGCAAGCTGCGCACACAATCGCAGTGTTGTACAGCTTGTTTCATCACCTTTGCCAAGTTGCCGCTCTCTTCGGCTCCCGGAGACGAAGAAGCTGCTTCTTCGCGCAAAGACGATTCTGCCGCTCACAGTGCTCTGCGGTGTGTGTCTTCTGCCGAAAGAAGCACGGGAGCTGTGCTTAGCTCTGCAGAGCACCGTACCTTCGTCTTTAGCCTCTCTTCTCGTCTACATCTTAGCAAAAAGCTTTTCCACTCTGTCTGGAAAGGAGAAACTGTGCCAGCACAAAAAAAATCTCCCATCGTGTTCTAGAGGCTGCACGGAGGTCTGTCGAGTGTTTTGCAAGAAGAGAATGAAAGTTGTCCAAAACAGCTTCCAATCCAATGTTCATGTGAATAGAAAAGGCAGGAGAGTGGTCAGGTACTGTTTTCTCTCAGTTGGCAAGCTGCGCACACAATCGCAGTTTTGTACAGCTTGTTTCATCACCTTTGCGAAGTTGCCGCTCTCTCCGGCTCCCGG